>NC_053160.1:174192987-174884663 GCF_016835505.1 Polypterus senegalus | reverse complement strand
AGTTTACTCGGTCAAAAATAAAAACCACAACTTTCTTGATATTAAAAACCGCGACCGGAATACCAATCAGAAAATCGAACATCATCACATTAAAGTTTAATAAATTCTGAAAAGAATGATACCAAACATATATATGTGGGTTTTAAAATAAGCGTGACACAAAAACGTCACATAAAATCTTTGCACACTTTTAGGCTTAGGGTTTTATATATAGAGAGTAGATATAAGATCCTTTTCCTTGATTTTTCTAGTTGAGAACAATGTAACTTAACTAACACAGAAGATGTTTCTAGATTTACGTCACCATTCCTGGTCACAAGGCAGGGAGCAGTCCGGGACCGTGCCCCACTTCATCACCCACCCACGCAGGCACAATGACTATGAAGAGTATAAACCCGCTTAGAAGCATCCGAGCTAGATAAGTGCTGCATAATTATTCAGAGCCTGTCATAATCAATAAGTAAAGCGAAATGATTGTTCCCTTCATGCGGCTGGGAGGGCAGCAGCGCCAAGCGCTCATAAAGCAAGTCCAGCGTTTAATGGAGTCTCAAAGGCAGGCTCGGGAGGTTTGGGTTCCTTTGTTATCAACAGGAAAGGCTCATGTTAGACAGACAGCCCGGTCGCCTAAACATTAATTATCATTTGTGTTTCTTTTCGTTCTAATCACGGAGAGCTTATTGTGTTTTTTATCTCTGACCCCCATCAAGGAGAGCTCTGCTTTTGTTACCATCAAACTTGTTTTTAAGCTTAGACTAAAATGGCAGAGCAAGACCATGATAGCCTATTCAAGCACGCAGAATGTGTTCTAATGAGCAAAAGCCAACAATGCTTTGCTTTGACTTCAAGCCTATAACAGAATGGAGACACCATCTTTTAAAATTTCAAGCACAATTGTCACCTTGTGGTAAACATTTCTTCACTGGACGTTGCAAAGTCTCCACAATACTATTCATATGTCAACAAGTACTCGGATATTATTTTAGGATGAGTTCACACATCATTCTGCACCCCAGGGTAAGGAAACCAAAGTCATGGGCCTTAAGACACACATTTGGGCAATAAATAATAATAATGTATTTTATTGATAGACGTCTTTCCCGAGTTCAATGGATTTTGCGAGCGCTGCCCCATTGTAAACATCCATCCATCCATCCATTATCCAACCTGCTGAATCCGAACACAGGGTCACGGGGGTCTGCTGGAGCCAATCCCAGCCAACACAGGGCACAAGGCAGGAACCAATCCTGGGCAGGGTGCCAGCCCACCGCAGGACACACACAAACACACCCACACGCCAAGCACACACTAGGGCCAATTTAGAATCGCCAATCCACCTAACCTGCATGTCTTTGGACTGTGGGAGGAAACCCACGCAGACACGGGGAGGACATGCAAACTCCACGCAGGGAGGACCCGGGAAGCGAACCCAGGTCTCCTAACTGCGAGGCAGCAGCGCTACCACTGCGCCACCGCGCCGCCCCATTGTAAACATGTCTACAGAAATTTTTTACAATTGGCTTAAAAGCAGGGGACGCCACCATAGTGCTGCTCCCATAATGGACCTTGGGTTTGAATCCCACTCCTTACTGGGCGAACACCAGTTTAAACTGGTGAGGTCAGGTTCCAAGATCTCCTAAAGCGGACAAATGCACACCTTGCGATTGGCCGATGTTCCATTTTTTTTGCACGATTCTTGCAAGGTTTGATTGGCCAAAGCTCTATTTTTAGTTCCAAAAACCTGCTTCAAACTGGCAGGCAGTGTGGTGCACTGGGTAAGGCTTTGGACTTCAAACCCTGAGGTTGTGGGTTCAAAACCCATCAAAAGTAAGGTACATAACTAATTGCATCATAAATGTTGTAAGTCGCCTTGGCCCAGAAAGATCTCCAACCTCGACCTCTTCCAATGTCAACAAGAGGACAGGGGTACTACCATAATGAAGAGGCGCTGGAAGTGGTTGGGCCACGTGAGGAGGAGAGATGCTGATGCCATCATTAAAACGGCACTCCACTGGACACCAGATGGGCGCAGGAAATGTGGGAGACCGAGAACAACCTGGTGACGAACGGTGAAGAATGAGATGAAAGCCATGAACTAAAGGGTGGTCCAGATCTAATTATGAAATTTTCCATCCATCCATTCATTATCCAACCCATTATATCCTAACTACAGGGTCACGGGGGTCTGCTGGAGCCAATCCCAGCCAACACAGGGCACAAGGCAGGAAACAAACCCCGGGCAGGGCACCAGCCCACCACAGGGCACACACACACACACACATTATGGACAATTTAGGATCGCCACTGTGTCTTTGGACTGTCGGAGGAAACCGGAGCACCCAGGAGACACGGGGAGAACATGCAAACACCACGCAGGGAGGACCCTATGCAATTTTCATTAGGCATAATTAGATCATAATTAGATCGCTATAACTTATTAAGTTTATTACATAGAGAATTCACAAAAAAATGTTTTTGTTGCCGATAGATGGCAGCACCTGCCCGGCATTCCAAAATGGCAGGGAGACGGTTGTCAGTCGAACAGCGGGTGCGATGTGTTTGCCTTTTCTCGATAACGGGCAATGTTTCCGAGGTGCATTGCATCATTAGATCTGGACCACCCTGTATACTTGGGGTACACTGGAGACGATGGCCAAAGACAGACAGCTGTGGATGAACTTTATGCTGCCCTTCATGCCAGAGGCAGTAAGGGCAGACAGTAAGTAAGCTGGATAAAGGCGTCAGCCAAATACGTAAACGTAATGCTGCAAAGTGCTAGACGTGTGTGTGATGTGTGGTCCGTGTCGCTGGGCGATCCCGTCCCGTGTAGGTGCTGGTTCTGAGCGGGTGCGAGGGCGCACAAGAGTGTTTCGCTCCGTGGTTAGTGGAGGCACTGGCTGGCCATACCGCATATACATTCAGAGGTGGGTGGGTCAGTCAGGGGCCTCAATGATGGAGGGAGCGGGTCCTCACACCTGCACCCACTTAGATTTAAAAAGAGTCTGCATGGGTTATGGGGGCGAGAACAAAAGTAGAGACAAACAGAACAGAGGTTAAGGGATAGGAGAAGAAGCAGACAGGAAAGAGAAAGAGACAGAAAGGAAGCAAGCTGGTGTAGAGAACGGAAGCGAAGCCCCAAGGAGGAGCGTGTGGCCATCGCTCAGCAGGGGGCCCATTTTACGTGACCATTATGCTCTGAAGGCACTCTCACCGGGTGGACCCAACGGCAGCAGTGGGAGTACAGAGCACTGCTGGAGCCGGGCTCAACAGCGGTTCGGGTGGAGCAGGGCTCGGTGGTTGCCCGTGGACGCCATAGGACTGGCACCTGTTGGTCGACGTCTCTCTGGGCTGCAAGATCTGAACAAGATAAGCCGGAGAGGCATCAGTTTTAAAGGACTTGTGGATTTTAAAGGAGTTTCCTGCACTGTAGTTTTTGTACGCCTCGTTTTTTATGGATTTTAACCTCCAAAGCGCACTTTATTTTATGGATTATTTATTCATTGAGTTTTTGAGCACTGCACCCTTTTGAACACCTTGATTTGTGCCTGTTTTTTTAATAAAAGCACTGAGCACTTTTCCACTATCCCTTGCTCTGTCCTGGGTATGACGTTAATCTGCATCCATCCCTGCATGTAGGCCTTCCAACCTGCAGGGAAAAAAAACTTGGGGGTGGATGGCAGAATTGGCACTCCAGCCACCATAAAAAAAAACCTCACACTGTTCCACTACATCGAAGTAGTGTGGTGCTGAGGTATCACCCGACTGGTGGGTGCGGCAATGCACTGTATCAGTGTGTGCTCCTAACCTCTACCTTACTTTGTGTGTGTTCACATCCTCATCTGCCAATGCTCATCCGGTTACGTTATCAACGGTGTCGGGTTCAAGAGGCTCCCAGTGGAACCTGGTAATGTGGGGCTGACCCGCACCGTCATAGTGGGCAAAAGACGCATCAATTATAAATACAAGATGGGAGACCCTGTCAGGCAGGAAGCAACCTCTGAAAAAGATTATAGGTATTTACGTTGACACATCTTCATTATCAAAGTCATAGTTTCTTAAAGTATGGGTCACATGTTGGACACTTAACACCACACAGCTGGTCAAGAGCGCGGCTGTACTTTCTGAGGAGGCTGAGGAAGTTTGGTATGTCGACTAAGATCCTCGGCAACTTTTACAGCTGCGTTGTTGAGAGCATCTTGACCAGCTGCATCACCGTGTGGTACGGCAACACTACTGCTATGGACCGCAAACGCCTGCAGAGAAGATCACCAGGACCCCACTGCCCTCTTTGCAGAGCATCTACAACTGCAGAGTCTGCAGGAGAACTGCCTCGATCCTCAGGGACAAGATCCTCAGGGACCCCACTCACCCCCAACACGAACTGTTCACACTTCTACCCTCAGGCAGGAGGTACAGACCTATGAAATGCAGGACTTCCACGCTTAAGAACTCTTTCTTTCCCAAGGCCATTAGACTCCTGAATAACTGACTGGAGTTTATACCCGTGGCCCACCTCATTCTATCGACCTCACACAACTGTATTTGACTTGTCCATCACACACCTACCTGCACAATTGCACTTTACACTTCTATTCTGTTTTTATACTCGATGCTGCCTCTGCTACTTATTACTTATGTTTATCTTTATATGTTGGTTTTGTCATTTGGTGTGCAGAGCAAAGAAAGTATTTCATTGTACAGGGAAACGTGTTTCCTTACTGTGCGTGTGACAATAAACTTTGAAACTTGAATTTGATGTTGCCTGCTTTTTGAGTCGTGACTTGGGAAAGGGGCACGTTCAGTTGGCGAGGGGTCGCTGTGGGCAGTTTAAGCAATCGACATTGCTCTGCTATGACTGTCAGCTGCAATTCTTCAAGAGGGACATTCACAGACCCCGCTGGATGACTGACTATCAGCAGTGATTCTGGGTCTCGAAGACACTAAGAAGGGTGAGACTTGGCTGTTTCAAGAAACACTGATCTAATGAATGTGATCCATCCATCCATTATTCAACCCGCTATAGCCTAACTACAGGGTCACGGGGGGTCTGCTGGAGCAAATCCCAGCCAACACAGGGCGCAAGGCAGGAAACAAACCCCGGGCAGGGTGCACACACACCTGCCTTGCAGCTGGCTGGGACAATTTTAGAATCGCCAATGCACCTAACCTGCATGTCTCTGGACTGTGGGAGGAAACCCACGCAGGGAGTTTAGGGCGGAGCGGTGGCTCTGAGGGTGAGGGTCTGCGCTTGTATCCCGAAGGTTGGCGGTTCGAATCCCCGTCAGTGCCAAAAGCAAGGCCCTTTAACAGGGGTGCTGTACAATGGTTGACCCTGCGTTCTGACCCCAAGGGGTATGCGAAAACGAACAAATTCCTAATACGAGAAATTGTATAAGGCGAAAAAAAGAACAAGGGAGGGCCCAGAAAGCAAACCTGGGACTCCTAACTGCGAGGCACCAGCACTACCCACTGCCATCCACAGAAGTGATTAAAAAGACAAATAAAATGTTAGGTTATAGCGCAAAAACTGTTGAAGATAAATTGAGGTATGTTATGCTGAGACTATATAATGCACCAGTGAGACCACATCTGGTGTACTGTGTGCAGTTCTGGTCACCACACTACAGGAAAGACAAAGGAGCGACCAAATGCATCTACTGTGACAGACTCGGAGCATTAAGCCTGTTTAGTCTCGCGTAGAGGACCCTGCCTGGGGACCTCATCCAGGTCTTTAAAATACTCAAAGGCAGATCCAGCAGAATTCTTTCAACGTAATGGTGAATTACATACTCGGGGACACCCGTGAATTTAGGACGCAAAGAGTTGTGGGAATCTGGAACAAACTACCGAGGCATGGAGTTGAAACAGAAACCTCAGCATCCTTTAGGAAGAATCTGGATGAGATGTTAGGACAGTTTATCCATTAGCTGAACAAACGGGCTTGATGGACTGAATGGTCTCCTCTCATTGGTCAGATTTCCTGTGTTCTTATGTCCTGTGCCAAGTCATTGGCCTTGTAGAGTCGGCTTGCTCTCCCAGTGTCTGTCTGGGTTTTCTTCAGATACTTTGGCTCTTCTCCTACATTCCCAAAGACATACAGGTCTGGTCAATGCGCAATTAGAAACTGGTCTCATGTGGCTGTGTGAGACCCTGCAATAAACTACTATCCAAACCAGTGCTGCTTCCTGCCTTGCGCCTTATGCTTCCCCGGCCCCCAGTGACCTAAATGGGATTAAGCAGGTTTTATAATGGTATGTTATGCAAAGGCAGGTAAAATGGCAGGCCTACATTAACAGCAAGTGTGCTGCCAAACTCTCCTAGCTCTCCTTTCTTCAGCAAGATGGTAGCTTCCCTACATTTAGGCCCTGAGGCTCCACCTGCCCTGGCTTACAGGACCATGAAGTGCTTGAGGGAAGGAATGTGAGATGCAAAATGCCACCAACTGCTTTCCCTTCAGTAGTTTTTTCTATTTTTGTTTAAAGCAGAAATGTGAAGCAGCCATCCATCCATCCATCCAGCCACCCAACCAATCCACACATTTTCTGAATCTGCTTATTTCTTATTATGTGCAGCATCAACATCAGCAGGCAGTGTGGTGGAGCGGCTATGGCTTTGGACTTCAAATCCTGAGGTTGTGAGTTCAGTTCCTGTTACTGACACTGTGTGACCCTAAGAAACTCACTTCACCTACCTGTGCTCTAATTCGAAAAACAAATTGTATCTCAAATTTGCTCAGTCACCTTGGATAAAGGCCTCAGCCAAAGAAATTAGACAATATAATAAATAAAGTTACCGTATATACTCGCGTGTTAGTTATCCCGCAGTCGAGACTTGATTTTACTGTATAATTTCTGGTATTGTATAATGTTGGTCGTATAAGTTGAATGCGGAAAACTCACACTATTGGTCCGAGAGATTATGATATGCTGACACCCACCTGAGAGAGTAACCACGGAGCACACGGCCTTTATTTCTATGTATTGTGCCTACGTGACTACACGGTAAAACCCAAACTATTCAGAAGCGACGTTTGCACTGTTTTTTGTATCTCGCACCCTCATACACCTTTATCGTAAGAGCATCCCTTATCTACGATGGAGCGTTCAAAAAGAAAATATGAAGCTGGTTTTAAATTAAAAATCGTTGAAGTTGCGAAAGAAATTGGTAACTGAATTACTGCAACAAACTTCGATGTGTCTGAGAAACTGGTGTGAGATTGGAGGAGACAAGAAGATGTAAAAAATAAATAAATAAATAAATAAAAATTATCACATATTTGAAGGGGCGTAAAAATCGGGGTGTGATTTTATGATCGATTTTTTGGGTTTCAAGACCCAACTTATACGCGAGTATATAAGGTAGGTTAAAAAAAATATATCTACAGGTGGTGTGAAAAACTATTTGCCCCCTTCCTGATTTCTTATTCTTTTGCATGTTTGTCACACAAACTGTTTCTGATCATCAAACACATTTAACCATTAGTCAAATATAACACAAGTAAACACAAAATGCAGTTTTTAAATGATGGTTTTTATTATTTAGGGAGAAAAAAATCCAAACCTACATGGCCCTGTGTGAAAAAGTAATTGCCCCCTTGTTAAAAACTAACCTAACTGTGGTGTATCACACCTGAGTTCAATTCCGTAGCCACCCCAGGCCTGATTACTGCCACACCTGTTTCAATCAAGAAATCACTTCAATAGGAGCTGCCTGACACAGAGAAGTAGACCAAAAGCACCTCAAAAGCTAGACATCATGCCAAGATCCAAAGAAATTCAGGAACAAATGAGAACAGAAGTCATTGAGATCTATCAGTCTGGTAAAGGTTATAAAGCCATTTCTAAAGCTTTGGGACTCCAGCGAACCACAGTGAGAGCCATTATCCACAAATGGCAAAAACATGGAACAGTGGTGAACCCTCCCAGGAGTGGCCGGCCGACCAAAATTACCCCAAGAGCGCAGAGACGACTCATCCGAGAGGTCACAAAAGACCCCAGGACAACGTCCTAAAGAACTGCAGGCCTCACTTGCCTCAATTAAGGTCAGTGTTCACAACTCCACCATAAGAAAGAGACTGGGCAAAACGGCCTGCATGGCAGATTTCCAAGACGCAAACCACTGTTAAGCAAAAGAACATTAGGGCTCGTCTCAATTTTGATAAGAAACATCTCAATGATTGCCAAGACTTTTGGGAAAATACCTTGTGGAGTGGATGAGACAAAAGTTGAACTTTTTGGAAGGCAAATGTCCCGTTACATCTGGCGTAAAAGGAACACAGCATTTCAGAAAAAGAACATCATACCAACAGTAAAATATGGTGGTGGTAGTGTGATGGTCTGGGGTTGTTTTGCTGCTTCAGGACCTGGAAGGCTTGCTGTGATAGATGGAACCATGAATTCTACTGTCTACCAAAAAATCCTGAAGGAGAATGTCCGCCATCTGTTCACAACTCAAGCTGAAGCGATCTTGGGTGCTGCAACAGGACAATGACCCAAAACACACCAGCAAATCCACCTCTGAATGGCTGAAAAAAACCCAAAATGAAGACTTTGGAGTGGCCTAGTCAAAGTCCTGACCTGAATCCAATTGAGATGCTATGGCATGACCTTAAAAAGGCGGTTCATGCTAGAAAACCCTCAAATAAAGCTGAATTACAACAATTCTGCAAAGATGAGTGGGCCAAAATTCCTCCAGAGCGCTGTAAAAGACTCACTGCAAGTTATCGCAAATGCTTGATTGCAGTTATTGCTGCTAAGGGTGGTCCAACCAGTTATTAGGTTCAGGGGCAATTACTTTTCACACAGGGCCATGTAGGTTTGGATATTTTTTTCTCCCTAAATAATAAAAACCATCATTTAAAAACTGCATTTTGTGTTTACTTGTGTGTTATATTTGACTAATGGTTAAATGTGTTTGATGATCAGAAACATTTTGTGTGACAAACATGCAAAAGAATAAGAAATCAGGAAGGGGGCAGTTTTTCACACCACTGTATATATATATATATCTCCATCCATCCATTTTCCAACCTGTTGAAACCGAACACAGGGGTCCGCTGGAGCCAATCCCAGCCAACACAGTGTTCAAGGCAGGAACTAATCCCGGGCAGGGCCAACGCACCGCAGGACACACACACACACCAGGGACAATTTAGAATCGCCAATCCACCTAACCTGCATGTCTTTGGACTGTGGGAGGAAACCCATGCAGACACGGGGAGAACATGCAAACTCCACGCAGGGAGGACCCAGGAAGTGAACCCGGGTCTCCTAACTGCGAGGCAGCAGCACTACCACTGCGCCACCCATACTATTCATCTATACTAATAAAAGGCAAAGCCCTCACTCACTCACTCACTCACTCACTGACTCATCACTAATTCTCCAACTTCCCGTGTGGGTGGAAGGCTGAAATTTGGCAGGTTCATTCCTTACAGCTTCCTTACAAAAGTTGGGCAGGTTTTATATCGAAATTCTACGCGTAATGGTCATAACTGGAAGCAGTTTTTCTCCATTTACTGTAATGGAGATGAGCTTGAACGCTGTGGGGGCGGAGTTTCGTGTGACATCATCACGCCTCCCACGTAATCACGCAGTACATAGAAAACCAGGAAGACCTCAAAAAAGCGTTGAAGAAAACATGCATTATATAATTGAGAAGGCAGCGAACGTTACGTTATGTTACGTTATTTTCAAAATGTTTCCTTTTCTTTTTCATTGCTTCTTTAACACACTACTTCTCCGCTGCGAAGCGCGGGTATTTTGCTAGTATATTTATATATTATACAGTATATAACAAAGGTAGCTTTGGGTACCCCGTACTGTACATACTTGAAAGTATCCCGTACATAGGAGATATTTTGACACACATACGAGATTGAGGTTATCCCATTCATTTTATTTCATTGTGTGGTTCAGAGCTTCCGTAACTTTTAAAAGAACTCTCATATATGTGAAAACTCTCGTATGTGAAAATCTCTCGTACATGCAGGATACTTTTCTGTACATACAAGATATTTTTTCACGTTCATATGAGATCGGGGTTATCCCATAACTATCCCGTAACTTTTCAATCAGCTCTCATACACAAGTTGCTTTTGATTTTTTACTTTTACAGACATGGCACTTGTTGCTTTGATTTCAAGGAGCAGAAGAAGTAGCCTGCGGTTCCTGACGGTTATACAGGACGCTGCACAGTCACATAGTCAAGCGCGGGACTGGGTGGAGGCAGAGGACTGTTAGTATAAAACGAGACCTAAAAAAAATCCAAGACAGGGACCCTAAACCTCAGATTACAACACTGATGTGGCATAGCAGTCAAGTCTCCAAATCAGATACAAAAGGATGCCTGTTCGTTTACACACATTTTTAAGCATCCAATCCCATGCACTGAGCTGTGTTTACACTAGCAGGTCTTTTGTGGTGTAAAGTGAGCATCACTGCGGGAGTCTGCTCGACTAGTAATGACTTTAGTTAAGTAGGCAGTCGAGTGAGGATACATTCGAGGCACCAAGACTGGGGAAACACGTTGGACCTCAATCATTGAAATCTACTGACAAGGAATGGATGGCACATTTTCAATTCATTTGGAATTATTTTGGAGCTTGCTTGTTGATTACGGCCAAAGGTAACTAATTGAAAGATGCTCAGCGGTGGTGAGCCATTCCAGTTCCACATGCTAAGTGATGTATGTATTAGAATTTCTCAAATCAGGTTGGTCAAGTGTGTGTAGTGCAATGAAATTCTTACTTGCGTGACTCCTCAGAAGAGCCAAGAAGGTGCGATGCATTTTTCCACAGATATTGTACTTAGCACAGTGAGAGGCTTCCTCACAGAGGGTCCACTGTGAAGAACATCTGCAGCCTGCCCAGTACACAGGATGGCTCCAAAAATCTGACTGGCTGAGCAGGTGAGGCTGGATACTGTAAAACTGAACATTAGAACAGTCTAGAACAATCTAGACAAGAACAGCCCACAAGTCCTATCTACTTAATTCTTCTAAAATAACATCAAGTTGAGTTTTGAAAGTTGCTAAAGTCCTACTGTCTACCACACTACTTGGTCACTTATTCCAAGTGTCTGTGGTTCTCTGTGTGAATAAAGACTTCCAAATCTTTGTGCAAAATTTACCATTTAATGGACTGGATTTGTGTCGTGTATCCACAAAGTCGGGTAGAGCCCACCACTGAAGCCAGGAGACCTTCTCACAAATTGCTAGATGGCAACAACAGGAGTTAGGAGCCTATAAAAGCTAACGTCTCCACTTTCTTGTTGATGAAAGGTTTCTTTAGGGAAAACTTATGGAAGCATACAGTGCCCTCCATAATGTTTGGGACAAAGACACATTTTTCCTTAATGTCCCCCTCCCCAGTTTAAAATTACAAATCAAATACTTCAGACATCGTGATTAAAGTGCACATTGCAGACTTTCATTTAAGGGGATTTACACACAACACTTTCTCTACACGGTGCTCCCCATTTCAGGGCACCATCATGTGTTTGTGATTCCTCAGGTGGGTTTCATGGCTTCCTCAGATACCTCGGCTCACTTCTACCCTTTGGAGTCTGTAGTTGCCATTGCTCAACATGATGACAAGAGCTGTGCCAATGAAAGTCAAAGAAGCCATTATGAGGCTGAAGAACAAGAATAAAACCATTAGAGACACCAGTAACACCTTAGGATGACCAAAATCAACTGTCTGGAATAGCATGAAGAAGAAAGAACACACTGGTGGGCTCAGAGATCACTAAGGGACTGCAAGGCCAAGGAAGACCCCCACTACTGATGACAGAAGAATCCTCAGTATGGTAAAGAAAAAGCCCCAAACGCCTGTGTGACAGATCAGAAAGTCTTCGGGGGGCCGAGGTGTGTGTGTCAGAGACGACTATCAGCAGAAGACTTCATGAACTGAAACACAGAGGCCATACTGCAAGATTCAGACCACTAGATAGCCACACAAACAGGATGGCCAGATTACAGTTTGTGAATAAAGGACTTCAAAGAACCTGCAGAATTCTGGGAAAAGGTCTTGTGGACACAAAAGACAAAGATGAACCTCATCAGAGTGATGGCAAGAGCAAAGTGTGGAGCTTAAAAGGAACTGCCTGAGATCCAAAGCAGACCACCACATCTGTTAAACATGGCGGTGTTGGGGGTGTTATGGCTTTGGCACGTATGACTATCATAGGTCCTGGCACACTTCAGTTCATTGGTGATGGATCTGCTGAGGGCAGCAGCACACTGAATTCTGAGGTGAAGGGAAACATCTGATCTGCTCAGGTCCCAGCAAATGTCTCCAAACTCACTGGACGGCACTTCATCCTCCAACAAGATAATGACCCCAAACATCCTGCTGAGGTCACACAGGAGTTTATCAAAGCTAAAAATGGAAGATTCTTGAATGGCCAAACCAGTCACCCAATTTCAAACCAATTGAGCAGACCTTCCATATGCTGAAGAGAAAGCGTAAGGAGACAAGCCCCTCTGAAACAAGCAGGAGCTGAAGATGGCTGAATTAGAGCCTTGGCAAAGCATCACCAGAGAAGACCCTCAGCACCTGGTGATGTCTGTGGTTCGCAGAGTTCAAGCAGTCATTGCATGCTGGGATACGTGACAAAGGACTAAATATGACAACGGCGTTAATAGGCCTGCTATTGCTGTGTACCCTGAAATGGGGGGACCGTGGAGAACAAGTGTCATGTGACTGAAATGTCTGCAATGTGCACTTTAATCACGATGTCTGAATTGTTTCTGCTAAATCAAGCAGAAATGTGTCTGTCCCAAACATGATGGAGGACACTGCACAACTGACTGCACTTCAGACTATTCAAGCATAAGAAATGTTTTAAAGAGCTCAGATCATTCAGCCCAGAACAGCTTACCAAAGCCGACTCGCCGGTGTGTCCAAAACAATTTGGAGCGGATGTGAATGCTTCTTTCAGTCCTATTGTTAAACAGCAGTTTAAAGAAGTTCTTCAATTTAATTCCTAAAAAATACAAAGATGAATGAAACAACAATAAAACATTACATTAAAGTAACAGTAAATGGAAATGCCGTCACTTGTGGAATTAGTAAATGGCACTAGAGTGGGGTGAAGCAGATAAGAAGCTACGTTCTCCTCTGCCTCCATCACCCAGCGCTGACAACCATAAAGCGCGCCTCACCCGCCGATTGTCCCAAAGATTTTGTTGAAATCATCCATTTATAAAAGGTTGCAATTGTCCAACTGCAAAAGAAATCCTTTGGAATCTCGGAAGTGGAATGGTTGCAATGCAAAGGGGGGAAAAGAAAGGGTGCAGCCTGAGAAGTTTGAAATAACTCGGCTTTGAAATGAGGGTCACAAAGACCATTCCTCGTGGGCTTCGCTGTTTATCAGATCTGACAACACCCATCCTCCCCCCCATGCTACCCCTCCCTACCCACCCTAATTGATCCCCCCACACCAACAGCTCTCCAGGACTGCCGACTTAATAAATTGGCTCGAAGAACAATTCTGAGGAGGATTTGGATTGCAAATTGTCTCATCAGAATCCCAACTTTAGTTGACGCGGAGGTCTCCATGCAAACAGTAGATCTTTAAATGACAACACTTTCTCTAAATTGCAAAATCATTCGATAGATTAGCTAGCTGCTCCATAGACAACACTTATGATGCATTCACTGCAAGTAACAAGCCACCGTTCCATTCGCCATTGTAGGCAGCCGGAGCGTCAAAAGACACAAACCAGGCCTGAACGTAGCAGCTGCTCAACAGGAGGCACATTCACAAAAACACATGCAACACCCTGGCTAGAGACCCTGGAGAGGGGGTGATAGCATGTGCTGATAGCACCCACCACACGACGTGGACTGGGACCCCAGTGCAGCAGGTGATCCCTCAGCACCACACTGGAATTATGGGAGGTTTTTTAATACGGTGGCTGGAGTGCCAATCCTGCCACCAACCCCCAAGATTTCCATGCAAGCTGTGGAGGACCTCCTTGCAGGGCTGGATGACAGATTAACGTCACACCCGGGACGGAGCGACTGTAAATTAAGGGCCTTGCTCAAGAGTTACTCCTGCAGCTTACGGGATTCAAACCAGCAACCTTCAGATTATCGGCGCAGATCCCCAGCTTCAGAGCCACCACATGGACAACACCAGTTTAAGAGTAACGGATTATTAGAACTGCCCAACTTTAGGCTACTGGGGGTAAACTGGAGTACGTGGAGAAAATGATATGCATACACTTAATCCCTGTTGTGGGGCATCCAGTAAATTTAGTCTTGAAACAAACCATAAATTAATTGATAACCAAAAAATAAGGTGTATAATTAGACCAAGGGATAAAACTAGACACTCCACCAGGGGCATCTGTAATAGAAATTTAATTCAAATTAAAACAAAAAATATATCAGCAGTTCAGAAAGAACCATGCAGTTTTAAATGCTGTTTATTGAACATTCGCTCTCTTGGCACTAAAGCTGTTTTGGTAAATGATATATATTAAGTACAAAATCTGATCTGTGTCTTCTTACTGAAACCTGGCTTAGTAAATGTGACACTGTTCCCCTAGCTGAGGCGTCACCAGATGGATACTCGTTCCTTCATAAGTCTAGAGATTCTGGTCGAGGAGGAGGCCTTGGAATAATTCATTGTAACAAAATGCAAATCACTCCTAAAAATTTAGGCAACTTTACATCCTTTGAGGCATTCATTTTAAATATTAAAACAGATTCCAACACAATTATAGTGCTAGTCTACAGACCACCAGGGCCATATTCATTGTTCATGACTGAATTTAGCAACCTTCTGTCTGATTTGGCTATAAATTATGATCACGTAGTTCTGATGGGGGATTTTAATGTACACATTGATGTGGAAACTGACACTTTTAGCAAATGTTTTACTTATTTGTTAAATTCAGTAGGATTTTGTCAGATTGTCAAAGGTCCAACTCATAATCATAACCATACATTAGATTTAATTATAACTTACAAAGTTGAAATTCAAAATTTAAATATTACTCCATTAAATGTAGTTATTTCCGATCACTTCTTAATTACGTTTGATTTAGTTCTGCCCATGCCAGCACTCGCAGATTAAAACAAAGACAGTGCGACATCTAGATTGTAATTCTGCTTCAAAATTTATAGATACCTTGAGTAAGTCGAGTGTAATTGTGGAAAACCATTTAGATCAGTTAACATCAAATGTAAACGTGGAAAACAATTTAGATCAGCTAACATCACATTATAATGTGACCTTGAGAGATGCTCTGGACACAGTGGCTCCCCTAAAACAAAAGTGATCAAAGCACATAGAAACTCTCCCTGGTTTAATGAAAATACTCGAGCTCTTAAATTAGAGTGTCGAAAACTGGAGCAGATGGAGAACAACAAAGCTACATGTCTTTCAAATTGCATGGACAGAGAGTGTTAATAAATATAAAAGGCCCTCTTTAAAGCTCGCTCAGAATACTATTCTACATTAATAGATAGCAATAATAAAAATCCTAGGGTACTTTTAGAGCAGTGGCTAAATTAACAAATGGGAATTCAGATCAACAGTGCAAAATACCAACAGATATTAGCAGTACAGACTTTATGAACTTCTTCAATGAGAAAATTAAAAATATAAGATCCCAGATCTCAGCATCACAGTACAAACCAAATACTAGCTTAGCAGACCCTGCTCACATTGCATTCAGCACTTTAATAATTTTAATCCTGTAACTGAGCAGGAAGTCTTAACTTTAATTTAAAATGAAGCCCACTACTTGTTCCCTAGATCCAGTGCCAACAAAACTAGTAAAAGTGCAATGGATGTTCTTGCAGCACCATTCTAACATTATCAATAGTTCATTATTGCATGGCACAGTACCTGATGCACTAAAAGTGTCAGTCATTAAACCTTTACTTAAAAAGTCAGACCTAGACCCACACATACTAAATAACTATAGGCCTATTTCAAATTTACCATTTCTCTCTAAAATACTAGAAAAGTAGTCGCCAGTCAGCTTCAGTCACACCTTATGCATTACAATTTATTTGAGAAATTCCAGTCTGGCTTTCGCACTGGTCATAGTACAGAAACGGCACTAACACGGGTTGTAAATGACATTCTGATATCCTCTGATGAAGGAAATTCCACTGTAATTATGTTGTTGGACTTAAGTGCAGCATTTGACACCATTGACCATTCTATTTTACTGCACAGGCTAGAAAACGATGTTGGGCTTACAGGCCCGTGCTCGCTTGGTTCAGTTCTTATTTATCAAATCGATTCCAGTATGTACAGAAATGTGCTGACAGTACTCCATCATTATACACAGAAGTTCAATATGGTGTCCAGGGCTCAGTACTGGGACCTTTACTGTTTTCACTTTACATGCTTCCACTGGGATCTCTCATTAGGAAACATAATGTTAATTTTCACTCGTATGCAGATGACACCCAGTTATACCTTTCATTTAAATCAAATGAAGTTTCTCCGATGTTGTCTTTAATTAGTTGTGTTAGTGAATTAAAGGAATGGATGAATGAGAACTACTTGTCTTTAAATACAGATAAAACAGAGATGTTAATTGTTGGAGGGAATGACGCTGATCACAGCAATATTTTGTCGTCATTTAACTCAGTTGGAATCCCAATTAATTTTACTGAATCAGCCCGCAATCTAGGAGTTATCTTTGACTCTAGCATGTCATTTAAAGCGCATATTACAAAGTCGTCCAAAACATGTTTTTCCATCTTAAAAATGTTAGGAAATTAAGGCGCTTTCTAAATAAACAGGATTGTGAGAAATTAATTCATGCATTTATCTCTAGTAGGATTGACTACTGCAATGCGGTGTTCACTGGCTGTTCAAACTGTTCTCTATACAGCCTCCAGTTAATCCAAAATGCGCTGCAAGAATTATTACAAGAACAAGAAAATATGAACACATAACCCCAGTTCTTAAATCTTTACACTGGCTCCCAGTTAAATTTAGGGCAGATTTCAAAATCCTCCTTTTAACATATAAAGCATTAAATGGCCAAGGTCCGCTTACTTGTCTGAACTTATCATGACTTACAAACCTGAGCACATTAAGATCTCAAGATGCCGGTCTGCTTAGGATTCCAAGGATTAATAAAATAACAGTGGGAGGTCGAGCTTTTAGTTACAGGGCCCCTAAACTGTGGAATGGTCTTCCTGCTTCCATAAGAGATGCCCCTCGGTCTCAGCCTTTAAATCCCGGCTGAAGACTCACTACTTCAGTTTAGCATATCCTGACTAGAGCTGCTGATTAACTGTACATACTGCATCTCTGTTGTTAGTCATTAGCACTATAACATAAGTAACATGATAATTATATTTGAATACTAACCCTCACCTATTCTGTTTCTTTTCTCGGTACCCAAATCTGGCCATTGGTGCCACGGCCCACCTGCCAAGTTGTTTGCCTGCCTATGGTAAAGTCATCCCTGATGGAGGATCACAGGAATCATGGGAAAGAGGGGTCCTTTCATCGGAGCAATGTTTCAGCCGTGGCATGGCCAAATGGAGATGCAGCTAGATGGATGAGGTCTCCAGGACTCTAAAAATATCGAAACCTAATTATGTCATATCATCTACTGTTAAACCGTAATTCTAAAATTTTTATTATGCTGTCTTAAGGAATTGTTCTGTTCTGTATATTGTATTGTATTGACCCCCTACTTTTGACACCCACTGCACGCCCAACCTACCTGGAAAGGGGTCTCTCTTTGAACTGCCTTTCCCGAGGTTTCTTCCATTTTTCCCTACAAGGTTTTTATTGGGAGTTTTTCCTTGTCTTCTCAGAGAGTCAAGGCTGGGGGGCTGTCAAAAGGCAGGGCCTGTTAAAGCCCATTGCGGCACTTCCTGTGTGATTTTGGGCTATACAAAAATAAACTGTATTGTATTGTATTGTATTGTATACACTTAGAGAACGTGTAAACTCAGACAGACAGTGAGCAAGACTTTAATGGGGCACAGCCTCATGAAGAAAAGAGGCAACAGACAGAGCTGTGCCCAGTGCAGACGCTGCTGAGGTGCACCACGTACACATTTCTTTGTAGTCCAGTCCGGTCCGATTCCTATCTTTACCGCACTACCATGATGTCTCCTTGAGGGTAATAAACTTAGCTAACTTACATAGTAACCTGCACAGTGGCCAGGCACTCAAAGTTGCACAACTTTTAAAGTCCCAACACGCCATGCAGCACATTCATATGGCTCATATTAAAACATAACAGCCTCAAATACGCCTTAATGTAATTCAGAGGCATAAGGGACCGGAGCCTATACCAGCTGCAATGGGCACAAGGCAGGAAACGGCTTCAGACTGGACGGCAAGTCATTAGAGGAACGTACAAGCAGTACTGGGGTGTTGTACCATGTTACCAACAATAATGGATGGATCAAAAGCCAGAAGTCTACGTGACCATCATCATCAAGTCCTTCTGTGAGAACCCTAAATCTAAAAAGGACTGTTTCATTTATGTTAGGTAGAATGCCCAGAGGGGACTGGGTGGTCTCATGGTCTGGAATCAATACAGATTTGATTTTTTTTCTCCGGCCGTCTGGAGTTTTTTTTGTTTTTTCATGTCCACCCTGGCCATAGGACCTTACTCTTATTCGATGTTAATTAATGTTGACTTATTTTTCTTACTGTGTCTTTTATTTTTCTATTCTTCATTATGTAAAGCACTTTGAGCTACTTTTTGTATGAAAATGTGCTATAGAAATAAATGTTGTTGTTGTTGCTGTTGTTGTTAGCCATTACGGATGTGTTGAGAAGTTAAGCAAAATTACCCCTTTTATTGGCTAACTAAAAAGATTACAATATGCAAGCTTTCGAGGCAACTCAGGCCCCTTCTTAGGGCGAGATTATAAACATGATGATTACATCTTACCTGAGGAAGGGGACTGAGTTGCCTCGAAAGCTTGCATATTGTAATCTTTTTAGTTAGCCAATAAAAGGGGCCATTTTGCTTGACTTCTCTCTACAGAGATGTACAAGATGTTATATTATTATACAGTACCAGTAACGGCACACTGCATGATAACGTACAGTGAATACACTTGACTTTTAGTTGTCATCCTCTTTCTCTGTACGTTTACCATTCGTTCACTCAGAGGTTGATGCGCTTGCTGCTTTCTGAGCAGCTCTTCTTTTCTTCACCCTAGCGGCCCACTTCTTCTCTTCTTTCGCTGGCATCTTTTCACGTTAAAACTGATTAAGTCAGTGTTTGTGTTGCAATTACTTAGTACTTTTTCCTTAATTTTTCACTTAAGCTGGCATTTAAGTCTTCAATCTGCCTGAAGAATGATTTAAGATATGAAGTAGGAGAAGTGACGACGAAGGTGGTAGGGTATGAGAACGGCGTCTGTAGGCATGTGCCACCCTGCTGGAAGCTGCCGAGAGTTTATTTTACAATAAAATAAAAATATAAGGAGGAATAACGTTGGAGGTCAATCATCACCCTGAAAGCAGACAGTAGACGCTCACGTAGTATATGTGTACCAAACTTCAGGTCAATAGTTCAAACTGTTTGCGCGCTATAGGTGATTTAAAATCCTGTACCGACAAATGGACAGCCACAGTAGCATATTATATAAGAAGACTAGCCACACTACCTGAGGAAGATGGGCAATAAAATAATTTTAAGATACTAGCTCTCTCTTGTCATATGTATATCCATCCATCCTCTTCCGCTTATCCGAGGTCGGGTCGCGGGGGCAGCAGCTTAAGCAGAGAGGCCCAGACTTCCTTCTCCCCGGCCACTTCTTCCAGCTCTTCCGGGAGAATCCCGAGGCGTTCCCAGGCCAGCCGGGAGACATAGTCCCTCCAGCGTGTCCTCACCAGGGAGGCGTCCAGGAGGCATCCTGATCAGATGCCCGAGCCACCTCATCTGACTCCTCTCGATGCAGAGAAGCAGCGGCTCTACTCTGAGCCCCTCCTGGGTGACTGAGCTTCTCACCCTATCTTTAAGGGAAAGCCCAGACACCCTGCGGAGGAAACTCATTTCAGCCGCTTGTATTCGCGATCTCGTTCTTTCGGTCACTACCCATAGCTCATGACCATAGGTGAGGGTAGGAGCGTAGATCGACTGGTAAATTGAGAGCTTTGCCTTACGGCTCAGCTCCTTTTTCACCACGACAGACCGATGCAGAGCTTCCACCACTGCGGATGCCACACCGATCCGCCTGTCGATCTCTCGCTCCATTCTTCCCTCACTCGTGAACAAGACCCCGAGATACTTGAACTCCTCCACTTGGGGCAGGATCTCTCCCCCAACCCTGAGAGGGCACTCCACCCTTTTCCGGCTGAGGACCATGGTCTCGGATTTGGAGGTGCTGATTCTCATCCCAGCCGCTTCACACTCAGCTGCGAACCGATCCAGAGAGAGCTGAAGATCACGGCCTGATGAAGCAAACAGGACAACATCATCTGCAAAAAAATCTGTCATATGTATACCTTCAATGCTTTTCCTTGGTATCCGCGTGGGTCTGAGCATCTCTTCACCAGCGCTCTCTCTCGAGTGTATGCGTATATTGCCTGCCTCTCAGATGCCATCTTTATTTTAGTGGCACCTTTGTCGCCTCCTGCCCCCTTTTATACGTCTCATCTTTAGCGGTGACACTCCCAGCATGCCTCATATACCGGATTTCCTCCTTATGCGTCTCACACTTTCTCTTTCAATCACATCACCAAAGCCAAACTGACCAATCACACCAAAGCCAAACTGACCAATCAGATTGCTCTGAAGGACTGGACACACAGATCTTAGTGTTTCATTATATTATACTTTAAATTCCGGGTTGCAGGAGGTTATGAACCCACAGGAATGAAAACTCTGGAAGTGGCAGAGTTGAAGATGCTACGATGTTTGCTTGGAGTAAGGAGGGTAGACAGGATTAGGAAGGAGTCCATTAAAGGGACAACACAGGTACGACAGTTTGGTGACAAAGTGAGAGAGGCGAGACTGAGATGGTTTGAGTAGAAGATAGATGAACGGTACAACGGGTAAAGAATGTTGAGGATGAAACTGCCAGGCAAGAGGAGGTTTAAGGGTGTGGTGAGGGAGAACATGAAGGCAGTGAGTGTGGCAGAAAATGATGTAAAAGACAGGGTGAGATGTGAACAGTTGTGGAGACACTGCTAAAAGAAGGTGGAATTGAAAATAATAAAAAACACGCAAACATCTCCTTAATAACTATTTGGTTTCTCCTAAACAACAATGACAAAAAACAAATGTCTCATATATCTTAGATTTTTCTCCCCCGGTAGTCTCATACGTGTCTCCTCTTGAGTTTCAGCTGAGATCTCAGCAAAGTCAAATAAGCGACTCCGATTTTCCAAGTAGTGTCTTGACATCTTTTTGCAGTTTGAAAGTATTTGCATTGTGTGCTCAGTAATAGACGGTGAAATGTATGGACAGTTGTTGGTGGTAATAAAACACTACTATTATTAAAAAAAAACTGTAGTCCTTGCTTTTGATTAATACAATTCGGAACTCTAATTTATATTATGGCGCACTCTCATTCTGGAAGAAAAAGCAGGCAGTGGAGTGTCGTGGTTATAAACTGGACTTCAAATCCTGAAGCTGTGGATTCAGATCCAACTACTGCCACCATATGACCATGAGAAAGTCAGGTCACCTGCCTGTGCTCCAATTGGAAAGACAAAAGAAATGGAACTGATCGCATCTCATATGCTGTAAGACACCTTGGATTAAGGCATCAGTCCAATAAGTAACAAATATGTTAATAAATTTGCACAGAGATTAAAAAGGAGCCTAGAAATCAACCTCATAAAAGATGCCGCACTTTTCAAACCAAATTCTCCATTTTGACTCCTTTTACTTCATGTCTCCTTTTTTGTCTAAAGCTATTTTCTCCCTAGAAGAAACAATTGTGACAAAGTTGTTTCTTAAATGAAACCTAAACGAGAATCCCTTAAATCTCACGAGACATCAAAGATCAGCCTTTGAGCAGTACAATTTTCCTAAGTGAAGGCAGCAATGGACTTCTTGCTATTATGCCGCGAGGTCAAGAGGATGGACCAGGAGATAAACGGGACTCCAAAGACAAAAGTAAAAAGTCATAACCGGAAGACAAAAGATCAAAGAGACAAAGCCCACAATGTAATCCTGATTTGTAGTCAAAAAACCCAAAGACCAGGGAACCAGGAAGACATGAACAAACTTACGATTTTGACTTCTTTTGTTGAGATATTTACAAACTCAGACAGTTAAGTGACCCAAGGAAACTCTCCTTTTGCCCAGTGACCCTCGACATTACTTTGTTCATGACCGCTGATGAAGCCCCTGGCAAGCTCAAGCAATAAGCATAGCCACGCAGACAAATCACTCTCGGGATTAATAACGTCTCCTATCCAAAGTGCAGACTCCTGAGCAAAACAATGTAATAAAATATAAAACCAGGAACGGCTATACTGTCCTTAAAAACATACACCTCAGCATCCATCTATCTTCAAACCTATTAACTGCTAGGATAAAGATGAACAATTTCTGTGGAAGAATAACAGAAATACTGACAAATAACCAATCATGACACTTGGACAGTGTTCTTGTCCATTGCAGGTCTCTAAATAAAATAATATTATGTTACGTGTTGTCACAAAAAGCAGATATAAAGAGTCATAAAAAGGTTTGGAGCAGCCACCCATATAATATTTCTTGGCTGGAAATGTGCTCAGAACAGAGTCCAAAACAGAACTGACGAGGTTAGTCCAATATGGCGGCTTTAAAGGCCAGGAAAGGAAGTGAAGTCATCGAGGGCGGAAATGGAAGGGTCCTCTTCCATAGGTTCAGACCCGGACGTGGCGTCGTCAAAAGGGCCGTAACAGGAAGTCTCTTCGGTCATGGGTTCTTCACCAGAAGTGACATCATTAGGGCCAGGCGGAATTTCCCGTGAACGGTCTGCAGGAAAGTGAGAAAAAAGGTCAGTGCACTCCGCCACCCCCAGGTCTGGCATGGAATTATTCTCTTTTAGACCCTTTAGCTGCCTCCCATGCGCACGTGTGTGACAGTGTCAAAGACAGGTAATAGAGTAAAGATATTTGGTATTTCTGGCCTTATGCGTACCGTCAACTTCCGCATTGATTTTTCTTAGCCCACTTATTCTAGTAGTGAGTTGCAGGTGAAGCAGCAGCCTAACCCAGCAGCACAGCACTGAAGGCAGACTCTATCCCCGGACTGTGCTCCCGGGACGTGTTACATTTACATTTTTTCGGTAAGTAGACGCTTTTAACTAAAGTGGTCAACGTAAATCAAGTAAACATCAGTTCATCATCATTTATGACAAATGTTACAGGAAAAGGATATAAAATTGATCACCACAAGTGAAGACCTCAAAACAAAAAGAAAATGAAAGATGCCAGCTAGTTACACTTCCTTGGTTAGAAGCCATTCTCATTCAAGACCTGAAATTCAAAGAACCTTCAGACACTTCTTAAACACACTGAGGGCATCTGTAATCTGAATGGAGTTGGGTAGCTCATCCCACCAGCTAGGAGCTACACGTGAAAAAAAAAAAAAAAGGGGATTGAGATTTGATGCCACGCAGAGGTGTCAACACCAGATATGGTTCACTAGCAGACCTGAGGAGGTAAGGAGGAGATTAGGGTCTCACAAGTTTCTCCATTTACATAGGTGCCAACCCACAGACTACTCCATAGTCAAACATAAAAGACATGAGCTTCATGTGAGCTATTGTTGGGGGCCACTGTAGTGATCTCGGAAGAGGAGTGATGTGTGCCCACCTGGGCTGGTTAAACCCCAGAGGTCCTGGTGCATTTCAAATTGTCTGCAAGAACTTAGCAGCACATGCAAGTACTCATGACAGACAAATAACCTGCAGTAGTCCAGATGCAACAAGAGCAATAACCGGGACCAGGAGTGCTGCTGCATATCTTGTCAGATATATCATGATGCTGAAGAAATTATACAGAGTGAGTAGGCAGCATAGGCACAGCTGGTAATCGATTCCCACCCCAAGGCTACATACTGACTTGGTTGGTCTTCACGATAATGAGCTGAGCTGAACAAAGATGGGGTGTTGAATAGATGAGCTGGAATAACAAGGAGGCCCGTCGTTGCCAGGTTGTGCTGGAGATGGTGCTCCTTCACCTGGGTTGCAATATCACTGAATGTAGGAATTCAAACTGATACCATGTAGTACTCAGGGGGGAATGACAGGTTCAGCTGTGCATCATTGGCACAGAACTGATAAGAGCAACCATGGAACCGGATAATAAGGCCTAATGAGGAGGTGTAGAGGGAGAAAAGAGGTCCCAGTACCGATCCTTGTGGCATCCCCCCATGCTTGGCTCTTGACATCTCTCTAGGCCAGAATATCTGGTGGGATCTGCCCAAGAGGTAGGACTCAAACCACTTGAGGGAAACCCCAGTGATACCAAGGTCAGAGATGGTGGCAAGGAGGACCTGATGGTTGACAGTGTCAAAGGCAGAGAAGACAAGTTCAAACTGGGCCAATATGGACTTGCCAAGTAACCTACCCTAAAAAAGAGTTCTCATAAAAACTGATCTTGGGGATGACACCAAGACAGTGAGTAGACCAAGATTTGAACCCAGAACTACAGAGCTATTATCCATGACTCCACTATCATATTCCCATACATTTTCAGAATTTCCTTTGCTTAATTCAGAGTTGAGGGGTCCAGAGGCTATCCTGGCACCATCAGAACCAAGAGAAAATCAATTTCTGGACTGGGAATGTTGATTGAAAAATACAAAACTGTACTTCATGGACTTTCACAGTTCATTTTATTATGCCAGTTGACAACAGCAGTAATTCTCATATAAGGTACTGTAAGTCAGCCATGTGGACAAATGCAACTACATTTACATATTTGCCCTTCGCCTTCATGCAAAGCAAGTTACAACATTTGCGATACGATTGGTTCAATTTCTTTTCGTTTTCCAATTAGAGCACAGGTAGGTGAAGTAACTTGCTCAGGATTTGAACCTACAACCCCAGGGTTTGAAGTCCAAAGCCTTAACCTCTAAACCACACTGCCACAACTAGATCCTCAGATCCAGCATCCATCCATCTTTTTGCCCATCTGTTTAATACAGTTCAAGACCATGAGGGACTGGAGCTCATTCTAGAAGTAATAGACAGAAGAATCAGAATCACTTTATTGCTAGCATGTGAAACACACCAGAATTGACTTTGGTTAGGAGCAAAACATGGGATACAAGACATGACCAACTCATGCCAACACAATTTCAACCTGCCATTATCGTGGCACAGTGCAAACCTCTACACAAATGCAATTTCTTGAACAAAACATTTACAAGCTTCAATAGTCAGGTCAGTTCAGGTTGGGGAGCATGCACTGGTACAGCGTGTTGCTGCACCCACCATACAACAAAACAGCTTGAGATCCTGGTTGGCTACCCTTCAGACAGACACGCAGTCTGATCCCACCCTCTGGAAATGACCATCTATTTACCACAGTGAGGTGTTATGTGCACATCCCTTTGGCCTGGTCCAACCACTCTGGTCCTCAAAAAATAAGGATCCTGAATCCTGCCACATCACCATAGTGCCGTAACTGACGCTCCCTCACAATGCAGGTAATGTGCCTCATTTGGGACTCTGAGCACATTCTACACAAAATCAAACCAGCGGTACCCAAGGATTCTCCAAAGAGAAAAACATGAAGGAGTCCAGTCTTTGTCTCAGGTCACTGGATAGCGTCCATGTCTCACAACCATATAGCAAGACAGGAAGCACCAGGACTCTAAAGACTTGGACCTTCGTCCTTTTGCAGAGATATCGGGAGCATCACAGACCCCTTTCCAGTGACCTCATGACCCCCCATGCTCTCCCAATCAATCTACCGACTTCATGAACGTCACTGCCGAGGTAAGTAAACCTTTCGATGCGGTCAACACTCTCTCTGCAGACAGACACACTGCTGATGGCTGTGCCCAAGAGGTCATTAAAGGCCTGGATGTTGTTTTTTATCAGGACACTCACTTGCCCAGACTCCTCGCTCAGTCTCTCGAGAGCACAGATCAGAACCTCCATTGACTCTACGAAGATCACAGCATCGTCAGCAAAGTCAAAATCAGTGGATCTTTCTTCACCAACAGATGCCCCACAGCCGCTGGACCCCCATGACCCTGCTCAACACCCAGTCCATTCAATCATTGTACAGAGTAGGAGGAAGAACAGACCCCTGATGAACCCCAGAATCAACTGGGAAAAATGCAGAGGTTCTGCCTCCACTTTGTGCAGCACTCACAGTAATAATAAATTAATTTCATTACATTTATATAGCGCTTTTCGCAGTACTCAAAGCACTATCCATGCAGAGAGGAACCGGGAAGCGAACCCACAATCTTCCACAGTCACCATACTGCAAAGCAGCAGCACTACCACCGCGCCACCTGTGAGGACAAGTACCAGTGTACAGGCCGGCCATGAAATCGAGAAACCTTGAAGGGATACCACGAAGTCTCAGGATGTCCCAGAGGGCAACTCGATCAACTGAGACGAACGCTTTACGAGGAAGGAGGAAGAACATTCAGTAGTTAATTCAAATAAATAGAAAAACTATACAAAATAATGGATATCAAATAGTACAAGATGAGCATGTATGAAGTATTTATGAATAGAAATACAGCTCAGTTACCAGTTATATGTTGCAAAAACATTTAGGAGTAACCCAATGTAAGTTTATTTAGGATCTGAATTTGAGAACAGAAGCTGCTGAGACGGCATGTAGTTCAGGTCATGATAGACCTTTACCTCCTCTGCGATGGCAATTTAATGAACAAATGGCTGCTGGGATGGGTGGAGTCAATTAACAGATGTGGCAATTAACAGATCGCTTAATGTAACCCTGGGCAGCGGTTGGGCACATTAAATTGTGCACCCAGTCTCACGCACACATTGGGCTCAAATCAGAACTAAAGTAATCCGCACGGTTTTAGGATACCGAAGTATCCAGAGAAAAATCCAACCCGGACTTGGGAGAAAGTTAGGGCTCTCAGGCATTAACACGAAAAAAATATATCATTTTAAGACCTGCAACCCTTATGGCTGCCCACACAACTGCTTTTGATGTTGGATCAATCCTAGTAACTTGAGCACAAGTTAATGAGTCACTGATATCATTTATTTTGTGTATAACCCTCTCAGCTTTTGTTAATTTTATCTCTTTGTGGAATTTTCTCCCCCTCCCTATTTGAAGCTTCTAACAGCCATTATTGAAGCATGATGCTATCCTTCTAGCTCAATCCGCTTTTGCCCCCAGGGAGCCTGTGATGCGGCCTTCTGAATGCAATCTGCTCATCTAGTCCGTGCTTTACATTATCAAGCGATCTCGGCATAATTTCAGAAACCTCTTTTTTGTCATTTGAACAAAATGTCCAAATGGGTTCAAATAAGCAGTGATTACAGATAAGGCAACAACAAAGGCGGCTTATCTGCGGCAAGACAACTCTTTCAGTGATGAGGCTGACTTAGAGATAAACGAGGAGATGACATATTTTATTTGGAACGGCCCAGAAGCTGGCTTAAGGAGAAGCAAAATAAATAAAAACAAATCAGCAAAAAAGTGTAGCTTTATCCTCAAAACTAAAATTCAGAGAAAAATAATACTGTTTGTCTTGGGATCCGATGGCAGGAAACACTTCCCCGAAATCTTGCTAGGATTCCGTGGCAGGAGCAAATAAATCCAACTTGCTCTGCTATCTGCCACTTTTAATATTTGTTTATCTCTCCGATTCTTTCTGGTTGAAGTTTCTAGGCAGCTGTAACTGAGAAGGAATGAGCAAATAATGGGGGGGGGGGATGAGAGTGGGGGTTTGGCTTCCTTTGCGTGTGGGGGGCTGTGGAGGAAAGCATTTAGGGCAGTGATGGCAAAGAAAAAGGAAAAGAGGACAATTCACTTGGCCAGTTCAGCGGGTCTCTCTCTTCATTTGCACACCGATCTTCTGCCACACTACACTGCGATTTAACTTACTCTAATTCAGACTCAAAGGTTTTGCTCATTTTGTACTTTGTCGTATATAAAGTAGTAAGTATTGTAATCATCATAAAATCTGAGGTTGAGATTGTGAGGAATCTCGACGTTTTAGACCTCTTTAACTTTCTCGTATACAAAGTATTGGAATCCTCCAAAAATTCAATTTCGAGATTAATGAATCCTGATATTTTAGACCTCCCTGAGTCCGAAAATACCATTATTGGAATTATGTCTGTATGTCTGACTATCTGTGTGTGTGCGTGTGTGTGTATAAACACCATAACCCGAGTACGCTTTCACTTAGGTCAACCAAATTTTGCATACAAAACATAGATTTCTAGCAACTTTTGGGATATTTCCACTAACCGGAAGTGGTACTTCACCTTTTATTCATGCATCTGCACACTCCAATTTTTCTTTTATAATAATTGTTCAGTATATAGTTAATTTGATTTAATTGGTTGTTGATGGTTTTTTAATGTACCGTATTTACTCGTGTACCATGCGCCCTCGTGCAAGACGTGCACCCTAATTTTTACAAAGTAAATCACGAAAATTGTTTTGCCCTGTGTACGACTCGCATTGTGATTGTATAGGAAGCGTTTAGAGAGAGAGAGAGCACGAGTGCGCGAGCAAGCGAGAGAGAGAGAGAGAGAGAGTGCACGCGTGTGCAAGCGAGAGACAGCGTGAGTGTGTGAGCAAGCGAGCGCGAGAGAGAGAAATAGAGCCTTGAAGTCTGCCGAAAGCAAGAGAGAGAGAAATAGAGCGCGAGTGCGCGAGCAAGAGAGAGAGAAATAGAGCGCGAGTGCACGAGCGAGAGAGAGAGAGAGAAATAGAGCGCGAGTGCATGAGCAAGAGAGAGAGAAATAGAGCGCGAGTGCACAAGCAAGAGAGAGAGAGAGAAATAGAGCGCGAGTGCACGAGCAAGCGAGAGAGAGAGAAATAGAGCGCGAGTGCGCGAGCAAGAGAGAGAGAAATAGAGCGCGAGTGCACGAGCAAGAGAGAGAGAGAAATAGAGCGCGAGTGCACGAGAAGAGCGAGAGAGAGAGAAATAGAGCGCGAGTGCACGAGCGAGAGAGAGAGAGAGAGAAATAGAGCGTGAGTGCACGAGCGAGAGAGAGAGAGTGCGAGCAAGTGAGCGAGCCCAAGCAGAAGAAGTAAACATACCAGAATTACATTTCCTCGTGTATGACGCGCACCTGATTTTCTAATGCTAATTTTCGGGAAAAAATGTGCGCGTGGTACACACGTAAATACGATATTTAATTTAAAAATATAATCATTGTCTTGTGGTTTACTCCTCAAATATCCATCCCCATATCTGAATATATGAAAAAGTCGAGGGGAGAGAGACCACTCCCGATGTTTTATTTATTTATTTATTTTTTAAAAACACACTCATTTTGGATTTGAAAGCAACTAGACCTCAATGACTCCCAGTCACACCCAGACCTGCATGTGCAATCCAAACCAATAAACAAAATGTTGTTTTTTTAACAATGTCAGGTGATCATTCAACATGGTAACACTCTGAAGCCAAATCTAATTCCGGGTTGTGAGAGAGTTGAACCCCATTCCAACCAAACTAGACAGAAAGTGGAATCCCTGAAGTAAGCCGGGATGTGGGGCAGAAAACGGCTGCAGACATACAACGTAGTACAAGGGAAGAATTCTTTACTTCTGCAGAAGGGGACTTGCCAGCATATCAAACCAAATCCAACTGCATAGGATTGTGGGAAACACAATGGCTCTTATAATATGGATAAGACTACGATATGGAAAGATCAACAAAATAAAGTGGATTCAGAAAGTATTCAGCCCCCTTCACTTTCTGCACTTTAGTATCATTATGTTGTAGATTTAAGTTTACACTGATAAATCTATTTTAGGAGTATTTCTGTTGTATACACCCCCGGGGGTCTGGTTTCCTCACACGGCCAATAGCAAATGCAGGTTAGATGGATTGGTGATACTACATTGGCACTAGTGTGTGGTTGGTGTGTGTGTGTTGGACTGGCGCCCTGTTTGTTCCTGCCTTGTACCCCATGCTAGCTGGGATAGGCTCCAGCACCTAACTGGCCCTATTCAGGACTAGGCCGGTTAGAAAATGACTGACTAACAGACTAACAATGAATTCAGAAAGTATTCAGACCCCTTCACTTTCTGCACTTTAGTATTATGTTGTAGATTTAAGTTCATACTGATAAATCCATTTTAGGAGTATTTCTGTTGTATACACCAGCAGGGGCTCTGGTTTCCCCACACGGTCCATAGACATGCAGGTTTGGTGGACTGGTGATACTACATTGGCCTTAGTGTGTGTGTTGGACTGGCACCCTGTTTGTTCCTGCTTCACACTATGCTAGCTGGGATAGGCTCCAGCACCCAAGCATCCCTGTTCAGGACTAAGCGGGTTAGAAAATGACTCACTGACCAACAATGGATTTAAAAAATATTCAGCCCCCTTCACCTTGTTAATGGGTTGTACATTTTAAATGGATACATTTACAGTCGAGCAGAAACCAGTCTTGAAAACCATCATTGTCATCATCAAAAGACAATTGATATGGTTAGGACAGATGTTACAAAGAGACCCAAAAGAACCCATTAGAAAATACACACCATCCGACCCGTCAGAGAGGCTCAAAGAACCTAAACAAGATCATCCAATAAAACAATCACTGGTAACACATGGCTGACACCATCAGCACCACAATTGGACTGTCCCCAAGGGAAAAATGGAAAAAGGTGTGCAGGACTGGAAGAAGGGGTGGAAACTTGTTCTGGACTGTGCAAAATGCGCCACTTAATGGACAGTCAAATTGTGTGGCTGACCGATGATGATGATGATGATGATGATGATGACATAACTGCATTTTATTTAATAGAAAACACAAGTCAGCCTACCTGGTTAGGACCTGAACCAAGACTGCAGAGGCTTTGATGCAGAAATGTAACCCACTAGGCTACTGTGTCATGCCTGCAGTAAAAATAGGAACCAAAAAAAAGAAAAAGCTTTAAATGAATGTCATTCTGCACTCAACAGTATTTGAATTGCACTTTCATAGTTAAACATCCCCTGGCCCTGCTCAGGATTAAGCGGGATTTGTAAATGGTGTTATGGTTTAGATAAACGCGTTGTAAGCTTTTACCTAATGAAGCCATTTTGCACTCTCTGTCACCAACAGGTCAGGAGCAAACATAAAATGCTTTCAGAATGTCCAAAGGTCTCCCTCCTGTCTCTGGACCACTCACCTTTACGGTTCACTTTCATTTGACTTGATAAGCTTGGGTCTTAAGACACTTCAAGGATCATAACCCGAGGTCAAGAGGCCACTCTGAAATTCTTGACAAAATGAAAAGGTGGGAGGAAGTAAGAACAAACATTAAGCATATATATATATATATATAATACATATATATATATACAGTATATACAAAATATATATATATATATATATAGTTGCATAGTTTTCTGTCAAATAATGCATGTTTCACCCTTATTTGGGCTCATCAGTTATACACACTCCACTGCTTCCCTTGTGAGGATTGAACCTCGAACGTCAGCGTCAGAGACAAAGTCCCTTTATGCTGCGCCACGGCGTGTGGTTCGTTTATCTGTACGCCTGAAGAGCCCAAATAAGAGTGCAACACGTGTCGCGTACTCTTTGCTTTATTGGACAGTAAAATATGCAACATTCCATGATCTGCTACTTGCAACTGTAAGAGGGCCCCATGGCGGATGTTTGCCGAATGGCAGACCAACCACATGCGTTACCTGGTAGGTAACCACCCATACAATCAGGTCGGGACTCAAACTACGAATGCAATGAATATATATATACAGTACAGGCCAAAAGTTTGGACTCACCTCCTCATTCAATGTGTTTTCTTCATTTTCATGACCATTTACATTGGTAGATTCTCACTGAAAGCATCAAAACTATGAATGAACACATGTGGAGTTATGTACTTAACAAAAAAAGGTGAAATAACTGAAAACATGTTTTATATTCTAGTTTCTTTAAAATAGCCAATCCTTTGCTCTGATTACTGCTCTGCACACTCTTGGCATTCTCTCAATGAGCTTCAACAGGTAGTCACCTGAAATGGTTTTCACTTCACTTCACAGGTGTGCCTTATCAGGGTTATTTAGTGGAATTTCTTGCTTTATCAATGGGGTTGGGACCAGCAGTTGTGTTGTGCAGAAGTCAGGTTAGTTGGACGATCATTTATTTTTCAACAGGACAATGACCCCAAACACACCTCCAGGCTGTGTAAGGGCTATTTGACCAAGAAGGAGAGTGATGGAGTGCTGGAAATGGTCATGAAAATAAAGAAAACACATTGAATGAGGAGGAGGTGTGTCCAAACTTTTGGCCTGTACTGTATATATATATATATATATATATATATATATATATATATATATATATATTTATATATACTGCTCAAAAGAATTAAAGGAACACTTTTTAATCAGAGTATAGCATAAAGTCAATGAAACTTATGGGATATTAATCTGGTCAGTTAAGTAGCAGAGGGGTTGTTAATCAGTTTCAGCTGCTGTGGTGTTAATGAAATTAACAACAGATGCACTAGAGGGGCAACAATGAGATGACCCCAAAACAGGAATGGTTTAACAGGTGGAGGCCACTGACATTTTTCCCTCCTCATCTTTTCTGACTGTTTTTTTCACTAGTTTTGCATTTGGCTAGAGTCAGTGTCACTACTGGTAGCATGAGGCGATACCTGGACCCTACAGAGGTTGCACAGGTAGTCCAACTTCTCCAGGATGGCACATCAATACGTGTCATTGCCAGAAGGTTTGCTGTGTCTCCCTGCACAGTCTCAAGGGCATGGAGGAGATTCTAGGAGACAAGCAGTTACTCTAGGAGAGCAGGAGAGGGCCATAGAAGGTCCATAACCCATCAGCAGGACCAGTATCTGCTCCTTTGGGCAAGGAGGAACAGGATGAGCACTGCCAGAGCCCTACAAAATGACCTCCAGCAGGCCACTGGTGTGAATGTCTCTGACCAAACAACCAGAAAGACTTCATGAGGGTGACCCAAGGGCCCCATGTCCTCTAATGGGCCCTGAGCTCACTGCCCAGCAGCATACAGCTCAATTGGCATTCGCCATAGAATACCAGAATTGGCAGATGCACCACTGGTGCCCTGTGCTTTTTACAGATGAGAGCAGGTTCACCCTGAGCACGTGACAGAAGGGAAAGGGTCTGGAGAAGCCATGGAGAACATTATGCTGCCTGTAACATCATTCAGCATGAGCAGTTTGGTGGTGGGTTAATGATTGTCTGGGGAGGCATATCCATGGAGGGTCACACAGACCGCTACAGGCTTGACAAAGGCACCTTGGCTGCCATTAGGTATCAGGATGAAATCCTTGGACCCATTGTCAGACCCTATGCTGGTACAGTGGCTCCTGGTGCACGACAATTCCTGGCCTCATGTGGTGAGAGTATGCAGGCAGTTCCTGGAGGATGAAGGAATTGATACCATTGACTGGCCACCACACTTTCCTGACCTAAATCCAATAGAACACCTCTGGGACATTATGTTTTGGTCCATCCAATGCCACCAGGTTGCACCTCAGACTGTCCAGGAGCTCAGCGATGCCCTGGTCCAGATCTGGGAGGAGATCCCCCACAACGCCATCTGTCATCTCATTAGAAGCATGCACCGATGTTGTCAGGCATGTATACAAGAACACAGGGGCCATACAAAGTGCTGCGTACAATTTGGAGTTGCTGCAATTAAATTTGGGCAAAATGGACTAGCCTGCCACATCATTTTTTCACTCTGATTTTTGGGGCGTCTTTGAATTCAGGGCTCTGTAGGTTGATCATTTTCATTTCCATCAAACGATGTGGCATCCTTTCGTTCCTAACACATTACCCAGTCTATATCAGTATAGATATCCAGGAGGATTTCTTTTACCCATTGAGATCTGATGTGTTTTAAAAGTGTTCCTTTAATTTTTTTGAGCAGTTTAATTTCATTAACGCCACAGCAGCTTAAACTGATTAACAACCCCCTCTGCTACTTAACTGACCAGATTAATATCCCATAAGTTTCATTGACTTTATTTATACTCTGATTAAAAAGCGTTCCTTTAATTCTTTTGAGCAGTTTATATATATAGTAAAATAAGACGCCTTGACACAACACAAAGGTTTGGGGCAGACACCTGTGTACTTGACCCCGGCTGCAAAATATTCAACACAACCGTGTACAGAACAGAGTCCAAAACAGAACTGATCAACAGAGGAAAGGAGTGGGTTTGTATAGAGAGGTTGGCGGAAGTGATGTGGTCCTCGGGGCCGGGACAGGAAGTGACGTCTTCAGAGCTGAGGCAGAAGTGGCGTCTTTGTATTCAGGTGCAATTTCCTGTGTCTGGTCTGCAGGGACAAAATAAGAGGGTTGAATGCACCCTATGACCCTACGGTTGGGCATGGAATTCTTTTGTTTTGGTCCCTGTGGCTGGCTCCCATGCACACGTGTTTGACAATATATATATATATATATATATATATATATAAAATGATTAATGTTCTCATCACAGAATGATGAAACAATTCCACAAATGAAGTCTTCTAGCAATTACTTGTTCTAAACAACAGCTTTTTTATTTGCTGTGTAACACTTTGACACCATATTCAGCTATTTCTGTGCTCTCTGTTCTGTGCTGTATGTATACTGAAGGTCTTTGAATACAAAAATGGTTTTATATAAATCAAATTTAATATTATTTTTAATGTATTTCAATTTGTAATATTATGTGTTTCTGTATGGTAGCATTCTCATACACTTTTAATACAATTCTGGGTCACAGGGGCCTGGGGTCTCATTGACATATGCAGTGCCTTTAAAAAGTCTTCACCCCCTTGGCAGGTTTCACACTTTATTATTATGCAACATTGACTCACAGTGGATATATTTTGGGTTTGTTGAGACCAATCAACAGAAAAAGACTCAGTAATGTCAAAGTGAAAACAGACCTCTCTAAAGTGGCCTAAATTAATTACAAATCTTTCTATATAATACCCTACTGTGTCTGTTTGTTTGTCTGTCCAGGATTTTAAATCACCTGTAGCTCTCAAACCGTTTGAACTATTGACCTGAAATTTGATACACATATACTACACTCACCTAAAGGATTATTAGGAACACCTGTTCAATTTCTCATTAATGCAATTATCTAATCAACCAATCACATGGCAGTTGCTTCAATGCATTTAGTGGTGTGGTCCTGGTCAAGACAATCTCCTGAACTCCAAACTGAATGTCAGAATGGGAAAGAAAGGTGATTTAGGCAATTTTGAGCGTGACATGGTTGTTGGTGCCAGACGGGCCGGTCTGAGTAATCTGCTCAGTTACTGGGATTTTCACACACAACCATTTCTAGGGTTTACAAAGAATGGTGTGAAAAGGGAAAAACATCCAGTATGCGGCAGTCCTGTGGGCGAAAATGCCTTGTTGATGCTAGAGGTCAGAGGAGAATGGGCCGACTGATTCAAGCTGATAGAAGAGCAACTTTGACTGAAATAACCACTCGTTACAACTGAGGTATGCAGCAAAGCATTTGTGAAGCCAAAACACGCAGAACCTTGAGGCGGATGGGCTACAACAGCAGAAGACCCCACCGGGTACCACTCATCTCCACTACAAATAGGAAAAAGAGGCTACAATTTGCACGAGCTCACCAAAATTGGACAGTTGAAGACTGGAAAAATGTTGCCTGGTCTGATGAGTCTCGATTTCTGTTGAGACATTCAAATGGTAGAGTCAGAATTTGGCGTAAACAGAATGAGAACATGGATCCATCATGCCTTGTTACCACTGTGCAGGCTGGTGGTGGTGGTGTAATGGTGTGGGGATGTTTTCTTGGCACACTTTAGGCCCCTTAGTGCCAATTGGGCATCGTTTAAATGCCACGGGCTACCTGAGCATTGTTTCTGACCATGTCCATCCCTTCATGACCACCATGTACCCAACCTCTGATGGCTACTTCCAGCAGGATAATGCACCATTTCACAAAGCTCGAATCATTTCAAATTGGTTTCTTGAACATGACAATGAGTTCACTGTACTAAAATGGCCCCCACAGTCACCAGATCTCAACCCAATAGAGCATCTTTGGGATGTGGTGGAACAGGAGCTTCGTGCCCTGGATGTGCATCCCACAAATCTCCATCAACTGCAAGATGCTATCCTATCAATATGGGCCAACATTTGTAAAGAATGCTTTCAGCACCTTGTTGAATCAATGCCACGTAGAATTAAGGCAGTTCTGAAGGTGAAAAGGGGGTCGCCATATTAGTATGGTGTTCCTAATAATCCTTTAGGTGAGTGTATGTGACCGTTGTCACACATGTGTGCATGGGAGGCAGCTAAAGGGATTGAGTAAGGGCAATTCCGAGTCATACCGGGATGTGGCAGAGTGCACTGACTCTTTTTCTCCCTTGCCTGCAGACCATTCACGGGAGATCCCACCTGGCCCTCTTGACATCACTTACAGGACCGAGCCTATGGAAGGAGACCTTGCCGGCCCCGGCCCCTGTGATGTCACATCCGGGCTCGACCCTATGGCTGAAGACCTTCCTGAGCCCGACCCCTTTGATCTCACTTCCTGTCTTCCCCTATAAAAGCCTCCACCTTTTCCCTATTCCCTCAGTTCTGTTTTGTGCACAGCAGAGCTATCGTCTGAAACGTCAGTTTGCAGCCGGGAAAGCAGATATACGGGTGGCTTCCCCAAACCTTGCTATGGCTCTTTGTGGAGTTGGTGACACCATCTATTATCCGCTTTTGGGGTGATGATTGACCTCCAAGGTTATTCAACTTTTTATTTTATTATAGAATCAACTCTCGGCAGCGGCCAGCACGCATTCTAGAGCCGTTCTCATTCCCTACCACCTTCGCCGTCACTTCCCCTAACTCTTCATATCTTAAATCATTCTTGAAGACTTCAGTGCCAGCTTAAGTGAAAAATTAAAGAAAAACGTACTAAGTAATTGCAACACAAACACTGACTTAATCAGTTTTAACGTGAAAAGATGCTGACGAAAGAAGGGAAGAAGCGGGCCGCTAGGGTGGAGTAAAGAGGAGCTGCTCAGGAAGCCATAAGCGCATCAACCTCCGAGCAAACGAATGATAAACGTACAGAGAAAGAGGATGAAGACTAGGAAAGCTCAAGTCAAGTGTATTCACTGCACATTATCGTGCAGTATGCGGTTACTGATCTTTATATATAATACGCTACCATGGCTGTTCGTTTGTCTGTCCAGGATTGTAAATCACCTGTAACTCGCAAACCGTTTGACCTGAAATTTGGTACATATACACTACGTGACGTCTTCTATCTGCTTTTGGGGTGATGATTGACCTCCATGGTTATTCCATGTGGCTCATTGTGACGATGTGGGTTCTGGCTCCACACTCCCATGGCTGTTTGGGAACCCTTGAACCCAACACCGTCGATAATGTAACCGAGTGAGCTAGTCAATGGAGGCAAATTACTGAGCAAGGGGAAGGTAAAAAGTGCAAAAGTGCTTTTATTTAAAAACCAACAAAAACAGTGTTCCATAAATAGTGCAGTTCTTCACAGTTCTTCATTAAATAAATAATCCATAAAAAGAACGTGGGAGTAAAACCAATAAATAGAAAAAAACAATCCTTAAAACCAGAGGTTAAAATCTTCTCTTGGAAGCAGTCTTAAAACAACAAACAAATCCGGTGCATCGTTTATTAGTGTTTGTTAGCGTCTCACCTGCTTATCCCGTTTGGGCCAAGCAGCAGGCAAGACGCTCTCTGCAGCTGCCCTCCTGAAACACACGCATGAGACTGGAGACCTCCCGATCCCTGGCTCCGGTATGGCACTCATCCCAGTCTCGGAGAACTTGGTTTCCAACCAACGGCCAGGTCGCCCACGTTGGGGATTCCAGCACCAAGTCTCCGACTTCCGCTGCCTTTCCATGGACTCTCTGCGCCAGTCGCCTTCCCTGGTCACTCCGCTACCTGATCGCTCAGCGGGAGCGACATCAACACAAACGCCTGGGTGTCGGCCTAACACCCAGCTTCCACGCAGCTGTCCACGAGCGCTCATTCGCTCACCCGTCCGCTCGCTCTTCGCGGCTCTCTCTCTCTTTCACCGACCTGCTTCCTCTCCTGCTCCCGGTAACCTCCGTCCTCTCCTTTCCTTTCTCTCTCCACTTTTTTCCTCCCCTTTTAAAACCGACTCGCGCTTCTTTTTAAAATGACGAGGGCCACAGCAGCTGCAGCATTAGCCACGGGACAATCATGAATGTGGGCAGTTCCTCACCTGTGCACAAGGTGAGAAACGCCCACACCCTACGGATCGTCCCGCGGCCCACTATGGCCCAACGTCCCCTCACTAAGCCGCGAGCACATAGATTACTTATTTAAAAATGGCCTTTACTCAACGAGCTGTGGACCCATAACACCACACTCATGCATACGGGTGCCGTTCTCATTCCTACCACCTCGCTGTCACTTCACCTACCTTTTCATATCTTAAATCATTCTTTAGGCAGATTGAAGACTTAAGTGCCAGCTTAAGTGAAAAATTAAGGAAAACGTAGCAAGTACTGTAATTGCAACACAAACACTGACTTAATCAGTTTTAACGCGAAAAGATACGACAAAAGAAGAGAAGCAGTGGGCCGCTAGGGTGGGCCGCTCAAGTCAAGCGTATTCACTGCACGTTATCGTACAGTGCGTCGTTACTGGTATAAAATAATTGAGTACTTAAATATTCATCAGTGGTGCGGCCAATTAGTTTTAGAAGTCACTTTATAAATAAAAGGTATTATTATTATTAGAATTACTTGACTGGAGGTCACCTGTCTGAGTTTCAGTTGACCATCATATTAATGCTCCTTATCTGGAAGGTCCTTCTTGTAGAAACACCATGGACCGTTTTCCCGGTGTCCCTCTCGGAGAATCGTTGACACACGTCTGTCTATGGATGGATTAAGCAATCCCACCTTGGGATATAAAAGGGTGGTGCTGTCGTTAACAGTATCGTCTCTTCCTGTTCCCACAGCCAGGAGAAGACGCCCAATGGGGGCAACTGACTCCGCCCCTTCTGCTCAGAGGAGTATAAAGGCGAGGAGCTCACAGAAGGTGGAGTCTCATTCTGGACTGACGCTCAAGAGAGATGAAGCTCTGAACCTGACCTGATCACTTTCGGCACTCAACGGTTACCAGAATACGTTTTGTAGAAGTGCCATTGTACGGGCATTTTTGCTAGAAACTTTGTATTAATATTTAAAGGGGTGACCCAGCTGGTACCCCAACATTTCTTAGAATTAATTGTTGTACCTTGCATGACCACACACATAGTGGTGCAACTGTGTCTGCTAAACTAACCTCGAGACTCTCCGCAAACCCTGTGTCACCCTTTGCCACCGATTACAATTGCGAATCACAACTCTGCATGGGCCCAAAAATCAGACATCAACATCAAAATGAAAAACCGATCTCTAAAATGTGGTCCAAATTAATTACAAATGCAAAACACTAAACAACTGAGCACATAAGTAGTTACTATTTCAGGTCCGTATTGAATAGACGTACCTTTGAGAGCCATGACAGCTGTCAGTCTGTGTGCTCAGGTCTCTATGAGGTTTGCACATCTGGGCTCTGCCATTTTGTCTTCATTCTTCTTTGCCAAACTGCCCAAGCTCCATCAGGCTTCATGTTGATCGAAAGTAAACAAACGTTGTCAAGTCCAGCCACAAATTCCCAGCTGGACTGAGATCTGGCCTTTCACATTGTTGTTTTGAGGCCATTCCTGTGTAGCTTTGACTTTACATTTCAGGTGGTTGTCCTGCTGGCAAACAAATCTCCCAAGGCTTCTTGCTGGCTTTCCTTGCTGCATTCATTTTACCCTCACAGGGCCTTCTGTAGAGAAGCATTCACACAACATGATGCTGTTACCACCATAGGATCTGTGCGTTTCTGATAACGTGCAGTGATGGACAGAACACTCAAGTTTGGTCTCATCACACCAGACAACCTTCTTCCAGAGTCTCCCATGTGCCTGCACTTTTAAAATTAAACGTGACAGAGTTTGGTTCTTCAGAGAGATACCACAGGATGCCAAGAAGATCCATCCACATGAAGGATCCAGAAAGAACCTTTATTTATTTAGATCCATAACAGGCTTCATACACTAAAAGCCATGAATAGATAGGAACAGATTTGTGAAAGGCTCTTGATTTTAAAAGGACTCTCGCTGCACACCATAATGCACTTCAGGTTTTCTTAATCTGTTAGTGTCCTGCACGGTAGTCTATCATACATTAAAGACTGCAATTTTTGTCCACATATTAGGAAATTTCTCAAAGCACAAAGAGCCAACTTCATATGCAAAGAACCCATCCCAAAATGAAATGGTGCTTTGTCAAGCAGGAGTCCCATGAGGGAACACACAACCCAGTGAAAAGCCATAAAATGCCACTGAAGAACTATTATTTTTTAAGAATGTGCTTGCAAACTCTAGCCATGATGTGATATTTATTTTATTTTATAAATTGTGGCCTTTTCACACAGAAGATGTGACTGGTGAAGCCCCCGGGTAACAATTGTCGTCTGCACCATCTCTTCAATATTATCCATTGTAGGTTGTAACTCCTTGTCCCTTAATGGCTTCCATCACTCGTCACCTTCTCACATGTTCACTCACTTTTTGTCTCCTTCCATTTCTTACTCACCAATTTAACTGGATATCACATATTTTCCTGTGTTGTTCTTCTTCTTCTTCTTCTTCTTCTTCTTCTTCTTCTTCTTCTTCTTCTTCTTCTTCTTCTTCTTCTTCTTCTTCTTCTTCTTCTTCTTCTTCTTCTTCTTCTTCTTCTTCTTCTTCTTCTTCACACAAGCTAAGCCACATACTGACTCACCACAAGTTGGGCCTCTTCCCATTCAGGTGTATTTATACAACAATCAACTAAAACTCCCACCCCTGGACAGGTGGTCTCCAATGAACTAATTCTGTGACTTTCAAAACAAGATGGCTGCACCTGTGATACTTTAGGGGTGTCAAATTAAAACGCTTAGGCAATCAGTTAACTTGAGTTTTAGCTTTGTAATTATCAAGGGTCACCAACTCTAGTCCTGGCTGGCTGCAGCTTTTCATTCTAACCCTTTTCTTAATTAGTGACCTGGTTTTGCTGCTATTGAACGTCTTTTGAATTCATTTTATTTGACCTTCTCCTGAAGACTCAGATCCCTTAATTGTTTCTTTTTCCTTAATTAGCCACCAAACAATAATGACATACAAAATGAGCCAAAACAGGACCAGCAAACTGTGACCATCATACAATATCTGAAAATAAAGAAAGATGAAGGTCTCAGGAATGTTGATCTCAGATTCCCCCAAAATTTTTAACGGTGCTCTTAGAAAAGTGAAAATAAAAAATTTCGGGAATGTCTGCTATTGCACCACGAGAGCAGCAACAAGCCATGGAATTAAAGAACGGGTTTAATTAACAACAAGAATCGGCACCTAATTGAGTAACTGGTTGGAGTTTGAGGCCCTGACTTAGCTGGTCTTCTGTTGGCTCATTTACTTCACATTTCATTTCTGGTTAAGGAAAAAAAAAAATGAAGCAATTCACAGGAAAGAGGAAGAAATTCAGGGGAACAAATCTTAGAAAACAACTTAATTAAAATGAGTTCAAAAGAAGTTAATTAGCAGCAAAAACAGGTCACTAATTGAGAAAAATGGTTAGAATGAAAACCTGCAGCCACTGACGCCCACCAGGACCGGAGTTGACGACCCCAGGTTCAGATCATGTTGCGCTGTTTGACTTTAAAGAGTCTGTTTCTGTGGATCTGTGTCAAAACGGTCAATTTAAATCCACTCTGATTCAATGTCATATATGAACTAGCTGTGTAAGCCCATGCTGTAAAAAGCCCAGGATCCTAGAAACTATTGAAATCGTCAGAAATAAAAAATCAAAATGTAGGGATGTCAGATAATTGAAAGGAACTACTCTGGGCGTCTCTCTCCTAGGAGGACTCGTTTTACCTACGCACTCGCCTCGCTTGTGTTATTAGCAGCGGAAGGAAAAGTAAAAGGGCTTCCATTTTGCAGATGTTAGCAGCTAAGCGACCGTCTTTCTTCGGAGGTTTCGCTTTGCCGACATGTTCACCACGCTTGTGTATTTAGCGGCTAAGCGACCGTCTTTCTTCGGAGGTTTCGCTTTGCCGACGTGTTCACCACGCTTGTGTATTAGCGGCTAAGCGAGTGAGTCTTTCTTCAGAGGTTTCGCTTTGCCGACGTGTTCAACACGCTTGTGTATTAGCGGCTAAGCGAGTGAGTCTTTCTTCGGAGGTTTCGCCTTGGCGACGTGTTCACCTCGCTTGTGCCCTTACCCCGACTCCACCTCTCACTTCCAGGCTGGACAGACACACACACTTCAACAGGTAGACATTTACTGTATATATAAGATTAAATAAGAAAACTACATGGTGGGAGAATACTTCTTAACAGGCACTGTGATCTAGTAGAATTTTGGAAATCGGACCAAATCACAATGATTTTCACAAATCACGATCATCATCAAATCACACTTGACAAACAAAATATGAGGTCTTAACAATTAAGTTTGCAAACTCTTCCTAGACAAAGGGCTACATACGTCATTGCTGAATATCACTATGGTCAGCTTCGAGGTACTCTCCTTGGGAAGCTATGCACCGATGCCAGCACCTAGACCAGGAGTACTCAACGTCGCTCCTGGGGTTTTTGTTCCAATCAGCTTCTGTTTTTAATTGGACTCCTGGGCTAATTAAGTGATGTGTTATTTCCCAAGTTCTGGGTTTTGGGAACAATATAGAAATTAGAAAACTAATTTTGGTAAAAAAAAAATATATATATTAAAATAATAGGGGGCTTCGCCTCCTGCTCACTTCACTCGCCAACACCCGTGTTTGGTTTTCTGAATACACACTCGTACGATTTTTTTTTCTTTGAATGGTTGCTATTTCATTAGTTTCACTTTTATTTCAGAACTTCTGTAAAAACAATATTTGGAATCTGTCGTGTCCCAATATGCTGAATCTTTTAAATGAGGTCTGTGAGACTTGTGTTTAATGACTTTGTACCATAATTTAGGATTGGTTTCTCTGTTTGGAGTTTCGGCACAGACAAAACGATCCACATCATCAGCAGTTAATCTTTTTTTTTTTGCAAAGTAACCAATAAATGCATGTGAGTTAAACCCCGTTTTTGAAATTCTCTGACTTAAACTAATTTCCTTTTGTTTGCGTCAATGCGATCTTTATTATCTTTTTTTTTTGATACTGTAGCGACTGATGTAATAAAGTGTCTACTTTAACAATCGCCGACTGCGTAACCCCAAACACAACTTTCTAGCACCCTCTCCAACCCCTCCTCCCGGTGGTCTCGCCTCCCCCTTACCGCATCAATCAGCACCCAGCTATCAGTCTTCCGTGCTGTACTCTGTCCTCCCTCGATTGGACCTAACAGGCACTTAAAACAAAAAAGGCTTCAGCTGACTGGGACGCTAAAATACTTTCTCCTGTTATCCAGCCATCCATTTTCTAACCCGCTGAATCCGAACACAGGGTCACGGGGTTTCTCCTGTTACTGCTTTCACATTCTGTACCTTTCTCTGCATGTGTATCACGCCTTGGGTCTCTTTTCTCCACGATGCTCTTTCTTCTTTGCTGAGAGCACAGGATCTGTGTGTGCCACGTGACTTTACACGACTGAATGTTTTGCTGGCTGTCCGTGCTCTTATTTGATAAGAACGGCATGTCTTGCAAGAATCTAATGTCCCCCGTGAGACGGCCCTGGGACAATCTCTTGGCACCAAGTCTCATGTTTACGGTCCCCACGAGACGCTCCGTGGCCAGTCTTTTCTGTCTCGCGGGTCTTTAAAATGTCTCTCGAGAACTTCTGAGAAGATCACATATCGTCGCCTTGCTTTTCCATTCCAGGATTTTTTTTTATATATTGAGAGATACTAAGCAGTTAATGTATTTTCATCTTGATGTTCATTCTACTTCTCTAGGTGTTCTAATTGTTTAATTAATCCATTATTCACTAATGCAGTTAAATGACCACCTCAATAAACCTGCTATTCTTGATGCATTTCAGTCGGGTTTTAGAACAAATCACAGCACAGAAACTGCACTCGTTAAAGTAGTAAATGACTTGCGGGTAAATGCAGACAGAGGCCATTTATCTGTTCTCATCCTCTTAGATCTGAGTGCTGCATTTGACACCATTGATCACAACATTCTTAGAAATCGCCTTAGTCAGTGGGTGGGCCTCTCTGGCAGGGTCTTAAATTGGTTTGAATCCTACCTGACAGGGAGAAAAATCTTTGTGAGTTGTGGTAATTACAACTCGAAGACACATGATATCCGATATGGTGCTCCACAAGGCTCTATCTTGGGTCCGCTGCTCTTCTCAATCTACATGCTTCCGTTAGGTCAGATTATCTCAGGGCACAACGTGAGCTACCACAGCTATGCTGATGACACACAGCTGTACTTATCAATAGCACCTGATGACCCCGATTCTATTGATTCACTAACACAATGTCTTACTGGTATTTCTTAATGGATGAATAGTAATTTTCTCAAACTAAATAAAGAGAAAACTGAAATTTTAGTAATTGGCAATAATGGATTCAGTGAGGTTATCAGAAATAAACTTGATGCACTAGGTTTGAGAGTTAAGACGGAAGTAAAAAACTTAGGGGTAACCGTTGACTGTAATCTGAATTTTAAATCACATATTCATCAGACCACTAGGACAGCATTTTTTCACTTTAAGAAACAAAGCTAAAGTTAGACTTCTTATATCATTGAAAGATGCGGAGAAATTAATTCACGCTTTTGTTTTCAGTCGACTAGATTACTGTAACGCACTCCTCTCAGGACCACCCAAAAAAGACATAAATCACTTGCAACGAGTGCAGAATGCAGCTGCTAGAATCCTAACTGGGAAAAGAAAATCCGAACACATTTCTCCAGTTTTGATGTCACTACACTGGTTGCCTGTGTCATTCAGGATTGACTTTAAAATTCTGCTTATGGTTTATAAACCTTAAATAATCTCGCTCCATCTTATATATCGGAATGCCTGACGCGTTATATTCCAAATCGTAACCTTAGATCCTCAAATGAGTGTCTCCTTAGAATTCCAAGAACAAAACTTAAAAGAAGTGGTGAGGCGGGTGGCCTTCTGCTGCTATGCACCTAAAATCTGGAACAGCCTGCCAATAGGAATTCGCCAGGCAAATACAGTAGAGCACTTTAAAACACTCCTGAAAACACATTACTTTAACATGGCCTTTTTATAACTTCACTTTAACTTAATACTGATACTCTGTATGTTCAATTCATCATAATAACTATTCATCAGTGGCTCTAAAATCCGTACTGACCCTAACTCTCTCTTCTGTTTCTTTTTCCGGTTTCTTTGTGGTGGCGGCCTGCGCCACCTCCACCTACTCAAAGCATCATGATGCACCAACATTGATGGACTGAAAGCCAGAAGTCTACGTGACCATCATCATCAGGTCCTTCCATGAAAACCCTAAATACAAAGAGGACTGTTTGACTTATGTTAGGTAGATTGCCCAGAGGGGACTGGGCGGTCTCTTGGTCTGGAACCCCTACAGATTTTATTTTTTTCTCCAGCCTTTGGAGTTTTTTTGTTTTTTTCTGTCCACCCTGGCCATCGGACCTTACTCTTATTCTATGTTAATTAATGTTGACTTATGTTTATCTTTTATTGTGTCTTCTATTTTTCTATTCATTTTGTAAAGCACTTTGAGCTACATTTTTTTTGTATGAATATGTGCTATATAAATAAATGTTGATTGGTTGATTGATTGATAATTAGTGGGTCTGACTCTGAAGTAGCTGCAGCCTTTGATTATTCAGTGTTGTTTGCCAGCGAGTCTGCTTTGCTCATTTTTAATTGTCATTAATAAGATACAATGAAGGGGGAAAAACTACACAGAGAAAGGGGAAAATATAATGAAATTAACAAAACAGAGTTAAGCATTTAAATCTATAACAACAGCAGAAATAGTTCTAAATGTCTTATAAATGTAAAAATCACGCTGCTGTGCTTTCTTAATGTAGAATAAGAGAAGAGAAAAAAAAACCACCAGCTAAATAAATGAGATCAGTTATTGCCACTCATTATGGGTCTGGTTGGAACAAAAACCTGCAACCACAGTGGACCCCCAAGACTGACTTTGAGAACCCCCGGCCGAGACCACCCTTCGAAGCAATTTCTTTTTCTGGAATGGCCAACAGAGCTGTCGTCATATTACCCTTGATGTCCTGAATGTCTTCAAAATGTCGTCCTTTCAACAGTCGTGGCCAAAAGTTTTGAGACACAAATATTCATTTTCATAAAGTTTGCGGCCTCAGGTTTTATGATAGCCATTTGCGTATACTCCAGAATGTTCTTTAAAGTGATCAGATGAATTGCAATTAATTGCAAAGTCCCTCTTTGCCATGAAAATAAACCTCATCCCAAAACACCCATTTCCACTGCTGTTGTGAAGAAGGCTTCAGGGGGCCCAAGAAAGGCCAGCAAGCGCCAGGACCATCTCCAAAAGTTGATTCAGCTACGGGCACCACCAAGGGCAGAGCTTGCTCAGGAAAGGCAGGAGGCAGGTGTGCATCTGCTTGCACAGTGACGTGACAAGTTCTGGATGATGGCCTGGTGTCAAGAAGGTCAGCAAAGAGGCCAAGACAAACATTAGGGACAGACTGATATTCTGGGATTGGACTGCTGGGGGAAAGTCATTGTCTCTGATGAATCCCCTTTCTGATTGTATGGGGCATTCGGAAAAAAGACAAGGTGAGCAGCGCTACCATCAGTCTGCTGTATCACACCAACAGTAAAGCATCCTGAGACCATTCGTGTCATGTGGGGTTGCTTCTCACAATATTGCCAAGGAAAACAGCCCTGAATAAAGAATGGGACCAAAACATCCTCCAAGAGCAACTTCTCCCAACCATCCAAGAACAGTTTGGTGACCAACAATGGACAATCCAACATGATGGAGCACCAGGCCATAAGGCAGAAGTGAGAACTCAACGGCTCGGGGAACAAAACATCAAAATTTGGGGTCCATGACCAGGAAACTCCTCAGACCTTAATCCCATTGTGGTCAGTCCTCAAGAAGCGGGTGGACAAACAAAAACCGACCAATTCTGACAAACGCCAAGCATTGATTATGCAAGAATGGGCTGCCATCAGTCAGGATTTGGCCCAGAAGTTGATTGACAGCCTGCCAGGGTGAACTGCAGAGGTCTTGAAAAAGAAAGAAGGGCCAACACTGCAAATATGGACTCTATGCATAAACCTCATGTAATTGTCAATACAAATCTTTGAAACTTATGCTTGTAATTCTACTTTAAACATCTGACATAAAGATCTAAAAACACTGAAGCAGTAAACTTTGTGAAAACCAACACTTGTGTCATTCTCAAAACCTTTGGCCACGACTGTAACTGTAAGTCATTGGGGGCCAGATCAGGTGAGTAGGGAGGCTTTCCAATACAGTTATTTGTTCGTTACTCTAATGGGAGCTCCGACATTCTCGCGACAGTACACAAGAACAAGCAACCGCAGTAATGAATGCCACTCAGCAAGGCACCGCCACACGTCGACACGAACACAGCTGTGAGGCACTGATATACCAAGTTTATGAAACCTTCCCGAGCAGTTTCTACAGTACGGCCAATGTAAGCGCACGGTGGAAAGTTCACAAACTTAATTGTCAGACCTCGTATATACACAGCTGTATTCTTTTTCGTTTTAGAATTGCTGCCTTATGGCTCCAACTCCCAGGGTTTGGATCCCATGCCCAGTTGTTGTTCTTGTGGGTTTTGTATGTTCTCGCTCTGTCTATGTGGTTTACCTCTCAAACTCCAAAGACTAGCAGGTTGGCTCAGCTGGCAACTCTAAAAGTGTGGTGGTGCAGGTGAGTGGGCTCTGTGAATTAATGGTGGCCCATCCAGGTGTCGTTTCTGCTTACACAACCCTGGATACTGTAAGTTAGAACATTAGAACAATCGAGATGAGGGCAGGCCATTCAGCCCAACACAGCTCACCAGTCCTACCCACTTAATTCTTCTAAAATGACATCAAGTCTCATTTTGAAAGTCCTTGAAGTCCTACTACTTGGTCGCTTGTTCCAAGTGTCTGTGGCTCTCTGTGTGAATAAAGACTTCCTAATGTTTGAGGGACCTTCACAAGTTTCCAGCTGTGTCCCCGTGTTCTTGATGAACTCATTTTAAAGTCACCGTCTCGATCCACTAGATTAACTCCCTTCACAATTTTAAACACTTCAGTCAGGTCAACTTCTTCATTTTCTTCGGCTTAAATTAAGCAGGTTTGGGAATGTAGTGTTCTGCACAGTTTTTAGTTTATCTGTTAGTGTTTGTGTGCAAGTTGATCCAACCAACCCTCCATTTTCAAGCCCGTGTAATCCTATTCAGTGCCAGCAGCCAGACCACCTGCACTTTAATCCACCTGAAGCTAAGCCTTTTCAGGCCTGGCCAGTACTTGGATGGTAGACCATCTAAGAAAAAGCTGGGGCTACTGCTGGAAGAGGGGATGTTTAGGCCAGCAGGGGGCACTTACCCTGTGATCTGAATGAGGGCCCCAATGCCCCCAGTGTAGTGATGGGGGCAATGTGCTGTAAATATGGTGCCATCCTTCAGAAGACAAATAAAACCGAGGTCCTGACTCTCTGTGGTCATAAAAGATCTCTGGGCATCCTTTATAAAGACCTGGGTCTGTTGCCAATTCTTCTTCTTCTTTTGGCTGCTCCTGTTAGGGGTCCCCACAGCGGATCATCTTCTTTCATATCTTCCTGTCCTCTACATCTTCCTCTGTTACCCCCATCACCTGCATGTCCTCTCTCACCACATCCATAAACCTTCTCTTAGGCCTTCCTCTTTTCCTCTTCCCTGACAGCTCTATCCTTAGCACCCTTCTCTCATTATACTCCGTATCTCTCCACTGCACATGTCCAAACCAACGCAATCGCGCCTCTCTGACTTTGTCTCCCAACTTGAGCAGACCCTCTAATGTCCTCATTTCTAATCCTATCCATCCTCGTCACACCCAATGCAAATTTTAGCATCTTTAACTCTGCCATCTCCAGCTCTGTCTCCTGCTTTCTGGTCAGTGCCACCGTCTCCAACCCATATAACATAGCTGGTCTCACTACAGTCCTGTAGACCTTCCCTTTCTCTCTTGCTGATATCCGTCTGTCACAAATCACTCCTGACACTCTTCTCCACCCACTCCACCCTGCCTGCACTCTCTTTTTCACCTATAATAAATAAAAAAAACTGACAACTTCCAGGGGGTTGAATACGTCTTTAAGGCACTGAATGATAACTTTTCCAGTGCTCTGAATTCTATTTGTAGCAAAAAAATGTACAATCCTCAAACAATGCTATATGATGTTGAAACTGCAGATTGGTTAAGGCAGGGGTGTCCAACTCCAGTTCTGGTGGGCTGCAGTGGCTGCAGGTTTTCATTCTAACCATCTTCTTAATGAGTGAGCCATGTATGTTGCTGATTAACTTGTTTTGCCATTAGTTTTAATTGGCGTGACTCAGACACATTAGTTCAGTGATCTCGGACTCCAGTCCTGGTGGGCTGCAGGTTTTCATTCTAACCATCTTCTTAGTTATTGAGCCATTTCTGCTGCTGATTAACTTTCATTCGTTTTAATTGACGTGACTCAGACCCCTTAGTTGTTTCTTTTTCCTTACTGAGCAGCCAAACAATAATGAGACACAAAACAAGCTACCACCTGACCAGCTCACCTGAAAATAAAGAAAGGTGAAGGTCTCGGTCATGTTGGTCTGCTCAGGTCATCAAAACATCTTGACGGTGGTCTTAGAAAAAAACAGAAAATCTTAACAGTCTGCTGTGTCAGAATGAGAGCAGCAACAAGTCCTGATATTCCATAACGGCTTTAATTAACAGCAAGAACTGGCTACTCATTAAGAAACTGGTTGGAGTGAAATTGGCTGGAGTTTGACATTCTTGTTAGCTGGTCATCTGTCGGCTTGTTTCACATCTCCTTTCTATTTGGCTGCCATTTGATGAAGAAATGAATCAATTCAGAGGACTGAACCCTTAAAAACAGGGCTATTAAAATAAAGGGAAAAGGAGTTAATAAGCAATCAAAACTGGTCAATGATTAGAAAAAGGGTGAAAATGAAACCTGCAGCCACTGAGTTGGACACCACTGGGTTAAGGGAACAAATTTAAGAAATGTAGCTCACAAAGACCCTTTTTTATTAAGGGGTCTTTAAATAATAAATAGCAAATTAAAATGTGGAACATGTAAAGGCCGAGTTCCTTGAAAGACATGAAAACATTTTTTTTTTTTTTTAAAAGTACTCTTATTAAAAATGAAGTCCAAGTCTGGCACAGCAGTTTTAATTTTTAACAATCAGATGTAATGTCTACAAGCCAGACGAAAGGAAAAAAGATTTATACCGTCTGTGTCCTCCGTCTTCTACACTCTAAATGAACTTCCTAAATTGTTGATGCGTCGAAGGAATAAAAGATTACTAAACACGCACTCATTTTCAAACCCTTTTGGAAAAATAATATTGTCTTTAAACAGGCTGCTGGCAGACGTAGGCAAAGGCATAAATAATTCAGACTGACGGAAGGCAACTGACCCCTGCTTTGTGTGTTTTTGGCGGTCCTGTCCAGAGCCGTTTATAAATAACTGACACACTTTAACTGAAAGCGCAGATCTTGCAACTCAGAATAAAAATGACCCTGATCGAGCTTCTTTTGTTAACTTCTAGTGATGTAGGGTCTCTGTCATCACCTGGCAAAACAACAATATGATGCCATGTTGTTGAAATCGAGGGCGCACCCCGGCATAGGGGCTTGGAGGGTTTGCCGTGATGCATCTGCTAGTCACTTATTCCCACATGACACCACAGAAGCCTTTGTTAAGACCTTCTTATGTTGCAAGTGACTAATAAAGGCAATCAAGGTAGCCCCCTATTGTAAAATGGAGTCATCTCTACTATGGAAGTCTTATGAAGTACAAACAAAGTGTTCATTAAGGTCTTGTTACAAAGCGGAGAATGACTAACAGATGGCCTTGTCATGTAAAATGCTAGCAAAATCTGCTGGTTTATTGAAACACACTGGGGGCTCCAGCCCAGTGAGCACTGGTCTCAACGAGAACTCTGAGCTCTTGATAATGTGTCTAAATATGACCGCCAGGCTCCTGAGGACACACGGCAGGAGCAGAGGTGATGCAGGCCACAGGAAACATCAGAACAGTCTGGACAAGAACAGGCCATTCAGCCTCAACAAAGCTCGCCATTCCAATCCACCTACCGTATATACTCATTATACTATATAAGTTGGGTCTTGAAACCCGAAAAATCAATCGCAAAATCAGACCCTGACTTGTATGCCCGTTCAAAAATACGGCAGTTAATTTCCTCCAAAGCAGCGCAGTTACCAATTTCTTTCGCCACTTCAACGACGTTTAATTTAAAACCAGCTTCATATTTTCTTCTGATCGAACACTCCATCGTAGATAAGGGATGCTCTTACGATAAAGGTGTATGAGATAGAAAAAACACAAAACAGTGCAAACGTCGTTTCGGAATAGATTTGGGTATTACCGTGTGGTCACAATACATAGAAACAAAAGGCAGTGTGCGCTGTGGTTACTCTCTCAGGTGGACGTTAGCATATCATAATCACTTGGAGCAATAGCGTGAGTTTTCCGCATTCGACTTATACGACCAGCATTATAAAATATCGGAAATTATACATTAAAATCAAGCCCTGACTTATCCACTGGAGACCTTAAACGTGAGTCTATATGGTAGTTCTTCTAAAATAACATCAAGTCGAGTTTTGAAGGTCCCTAAAGTCCTTCAGTCCATCACACTACTTGGTCACTTTGATGGTACGGGTCGGCTCCATGCTACCAGGAACTCCCAGGCCACTGCCGTTTACGTACTGCGATGAGCACACGAGAAAATGAGGGGACATGTGCTCTGCCTACAGCTCGCGTCTGCTCGGTTGGTGGGAGGGATCATCGCATTGGTTGAATTCTATTGGACGGGACCTTTCGATTGATGCATAACACTTGGGTATTCCTTACACAGAATAATTACTGTAATTTTTTTCTAATTTTTTTGTAACAATTTATGAAACATCACACATATGATTTTTTTAGCCGAAAAGTCAACTATAAATACGAGGGACGTTCAAAAAGTTTCCGCAGTTTTGATTTTTTTTTTACTTTATTTATTATGAATTTCAAACACAAATGACATCACTATTCTGCATAGTCACCTTCGTTTGCGCTGCAATTTTCCCAGCATTGTACCAACTTTTTAATGCCCAATTACTACTCTTCCCTCCCACCTTCACCGTTTCCAACGGAAATATAAAAGTGCGGAAACTTTTTAAACGTCCCTCGTATTTTAACCGTTTGATTACGAGGAGGGTGACGTTGACTCCTGTCATTTGTAAGCGAGTTATTGTTTGTGTCTGTGTGGAAAAGTTCACCTGTAGTGAAAGATTTTTAAAAAGATCTCTCAGGCCGATGCCAGGATGCTCAGGGTGCAGGGCCGATTCTCTGAAGTACAGTAAATTGAGTTAGGGTGGCACAGTGGCTAGCCAATAGATAACGCTTTGATCAGACATTGTAAGTGGTCTTTCTTTGGGTTTCTAGCTTTGATTCTAATGCAGTTCTTTAGAGTAACACTGCTCACGTTCTGTAGATCTACTCACTGACTCATTCATTGACTTTTAATATCAGGATAATTTCAGGTACGTAATTAAATAAAAATGAGTTTTGGCATGGTGATCATAGTGACATCTGTGAATCAACCCTGCTAGTACATCCATATGCAGTGTCTTGCAAAAGTATTCACCCCCGCCCATGGTGTTAGTCCTATTTTGTCACATTGCCATGTGGAATTCAAATCGATTTTTATTTGGATTTTCTATAATGGACTTATTAACATTACAGTCCAAATTGTCGACTTGGATTGAAAATAAAATAGAAGAGTGGTTAGGAGCATGTACTGATTACAGCGTGTTGGCACACCCACCACACGATGAGCCACCTGGATTGGGACCCGAGTGCAACTGGTGACTCCTCAGCCCCACAGTGTGAAGTATTTTTTTTTTTACAGTGGCTGGAGTGCCAATCCTGCCACCAACCCCCACGTTTTCCCTGCAGGCTGGAGGACCTCCTTGGAGGGCTGGGTGCAGATTAACGTCATAGGCAGGATGGAGCAATTGCAGGTGAAGGGCCTTACTCAAGGGCCCAATGGAGTAGAGTCACTTCTGGTGTTTACGGGATTCAAACTGGCAACCTTCCGATTCAGATCACTAGCCTCAGGGCCAAAAATTGAATACCCAAAATTAAATACCTTGTCTATATACTTAAAAAAAAAAAAGTTTTTTGTTTTTTTTATATAAATGCAAGGCTTTTTTTTTTTAATGCAAGATGATTTACAGGAATGTCTGAATCTGTTCACCATCATGTTCAACACACGTACCATACGTGGCACATAAATTGTCCACAAAAATTTTATATAAGTACTAGCTGATTACCCAGTGGCTTCGGGGAAAAAAATAAAATGTAGTATTTCTAAAATAAGTTATTCAGTAGTAAAACATTTTGATAAAAGAATTTGAAGAACATATAAGAAGCGTATAAATTATTAAACGGTAAAACATTTCCATAAGAGAATTTGAATGATATATAAGAAGTGTATACATTATTAAACAGTAAAACATTCACATTTAAGAAGTAAAGATACATTGAGTACTACTGCAGTGGTTTCGGTGTAAACTACCTGCTTGACAACCTTGCACTACGTGCCTGTGATTTAAGAGAAAAATTCTTCTGAGAAATGTGGACGCTGCCCTTCCGTGCTTAACGGGCAGAAGGTCCAAACAATCCCCTAGTCCAATACTTTACACGAAGAGGTCGGTACATCTTCTTAAATATCCTTCTAAATAAAAGCCGTCGGGATTGTCCTTCCGTCCCGTGAGTGCTACGCAGGCGTGGAGTTTCACACACACCCCGTCCATTTTGCAATGCATGATGGGATTTGTAGCTTCGTTTTTCCTGGTAAAAGATGATTTTCTACTCCAGACTGTGCGTTTTCTTCTTCTTCTTTCTTACTATATAAAAGCGGTCGGGATTGTCCTTCCGTCCCAGCTCGCGGTACGAATCGACATGATGTGAGCAGAGTTCTGGTGGTCTCATCGTTCCCTTGCTTTTGTGTGCGATGCACTGGAAAAATAGACAAAATTATGTCTGTGGAAATAATTAATGTTGATGGAGTACAAATGCCTCACCGCATAGTAAATATCAGGGGGGTTCAAAAGGGCGACCTCAATATAGAAAAAAAGTTTAAATTTAATCACAAAAATAACAGAAACTATGAGTATTAAAGTAATACCGCTCAAATGCAATATAACCAAATTAATGAGTTTGTATAAAATATCAAATTGATCTACATATTGAATTGCCTTAAGAAGTGGTCAACTTAAAAGTCGGTTGCCTTAAAAGGCGGGTCAGCCTAGTATATATATAGATATATAGATATATAAACATGACAAGTTGGGAGTTGCGTATGTTTTCATCCCCTTTGCTATGAAACCCCTAAATAAAATTGGGTCCAACCAGTTAACTTCAGAAGTCTCATACTCAGTTGATTAGAGTCCACCTGAGTGTCACATGAGGTCTTTTCTGACTCTGCAACACCACTAAGCACAACACAAATAAATACTGAAGAGCACTCCAAACAAGTCAGAGACAAAGTTGTGAAACAGTATGTATGAGTTATGGGGAAAAATATCCCAAACTTTAAATATTCCATAGAGCACAATTAAATCCATTATCACAAAATGGAAAGAATATGGCAAACCTGACAAGAGAAGGTCACCCACCAAAACTTACAGACCAGGTCACAAAGACTCCAAGGTTAACACTGAAGGAGCTGGTCAAAGATCCACAGCCGAGATGGGGATATCAGTCCACAGGACCACTTTAAGTTGTACACTCACCAGAGTGGGGCTTTATGGAAGAGTGGCCAGAGAAAGCCATTGCTTAATTAAAAAACAAAACACCTTTGGAGTTTGCACAACAGCATGTGGAGGACTCCCAAAAGACAAGGAAAAAGATTCTCTGGTCAGATTAGACTAGATCACCCGGAAGGCCAAGTGTGACACACAGCCAGCTCTTGCCATCACCCTGTGAACACCATTCTCATAGTGAAGTATGGTGGTGGCAGCATCACACTGTGGGAACAGGAAAACTGGTCAGGACTGAAGGAAAGATGGATTGCACTAAATACAGGGCAATTCGAGAGGAAAACCAGTTGGAGTCTGGCAGAGCGCTGAGGCTGGGATAAAGGTTCATCTTCTAGCAGGACAATGAATGACCCTAAACATCCTGCTAAAGCGACACTAGAGTGGTTTAAGGGGAAACACTGAACTGTCTTGGAACGGCCTCATCAAAGCCCAGACATCAATCCACTCGAGAGTCAATGGCACGACTGGAAAATGGATGAACTCCAATGCAGCTCCTCAAACTTGAAGGAGTTGGAGCAGTTTAGCTTTGAGAAATGGCTGAAAATCTCAGCGCTGAGATGTGCTAAGCTAACAAGAGACCTGCAGCTGGAATTGCAGCCAAAGTGGGCTCTCTATCTGCCTATCTATCTATCATATAGTGCCTTTCATATCTATCTATCTATCTATCTATCATATAGTGCCTTTCATATCTATCTATCTATCATATAGTGCCTTTCATATAGTGCCTTTCATGTCTATCTATCTATCTATCATATAGTGCCTTTCATATCTATCTATCTATCTATCTGCCTATCTATCTATCTATCTATGTAGCACTAACTTTGAATACTATGCACACTCAGGATTTCTCTTTTTTTTGTCTAAATTATTGTTTGTGTCACAATAAAAACATTTTTCACATTCAAAGTAGTAAGCATAATGTGGTTTAAATCAAATAGTGTTAACCATCTCCCCCCAAAAAATGTATTTTAATTCCAGGCTGTAATGTGACAAACAGGACAAAGAGTGAGGGAGATGAATTCTTTAACACGAGGCACTGTATCGGTCTTCACTTCATGCCGCTTTACTAACTGATTTCATTACAACCTCGTAACACACAAAACTAAATTTAAAGTCTGCTTGTCATTTGTGCCGAGGTCTAAAAATGTGAATTATTCAAATCCCCCCACACAGAGGAGACAGGTGAGAACTCTCTCTAAAGTTTTAAAGTTTAGCTTTGTGGATGCAATGCTAGAAGTGCACCTTCATTTTTACCTGTGTGTAGAAATGTCCATCCATCCATCATCAAACCGTTTTAATCCATTTCAGGGTCACAAGGCAGGAATCGACCCTGAATGGCTCACCAGGTGTAGAAATAACATAAATAACAGGACATAAAATTCTCAAACTTGCTTAATCCAGTTCAGGGTCAAGGGGGCAAGACCCTATGCTGGTAGCTTGGGTGCAAGTCCATCGCACATTTCAATGCCACACTCATAGAGAGATTTTCTGGCAATTCCAAGTAATAATTCCAACATTTGTTGTGTCCGTGGCCAAGAGTCTCCATAATTGAATAAAAAATAAATAAATCAATGTAATATTTATGATGTATAAGTTTATTCATGAGTGGAGCAGGAGTAGCGCTGCTGCCTCACAGTGTGGAGACCAGCGTTCATGTCTCAGGTCCTCCCTGCATGGACTTTACCTGTTCTCCGAGGGTCTGCGTGGGCCTCGTCCAGGTGCTCAGGTTAGGTGAACTGGTGACGTTAAATTGGCCCAAGTGTGTGTTCGGTGTGTGGACATGTGTGTGCCCTGTGATGGACCGGCACCCTGTTCAGGAGTAAAGCTCTGAAGAGCTCGCCCTGGCTCACTCCTCTGAACAGTCAAATCTTTAAATTGGACCCAATCTTACAAGATGGAATACTGAGAGTCGGAGGCAGACTCAACAAAGCTGCTGTGCCAGAAGAAGCTAAACATCCTATTCACGTATCGCTTCTCTTATATTGCAGCACATTCATACAGTCGCTGGATATCATGGCCGGCCTGTACACTGCACTGTGAGCGCTATGCAGAGAGGAGGCAGAACCTCTGCGGTCTTCCCAGTTGACTCTGGGGTTCATCGGTGGTCGTTTTTTGCTCCTACTTTGTTCAGTGCTTGCATGGCCTGGGTGTTGGACAAGGTTATGGGGTCCAGCGGCTGTAGGGCATCTGTTGGTAGAGAGATTCACTGATCTTGACTTTGCTGAAGGTGCTATGAGCTTTGCAAAGTCAATGGAGGTTCTGATCAGGGCTCTCGAGACACTGAATGAAGAGTCTGAGTGTCTGGGCCTGTGAGTGTCCTGATAAAAACCAAAGAGCCAGGCCTTTAATGACCTCTTGGGCATGGCCATCAGCAGTGTGTCTGTCTGCAGAGAGTGTGTCAAACTCATCGAGAGGTTTACATACCTCAGCAGTGACATTCATGTCTCTGCTGACTCTTCCTATGAAGTCAGCAGAAGAATTGGGAGAGCTATTGGGGGTCATGAGGTCACCAGAAAGGGGTGTTTGGCGCTCCCGATATCTATGCAAAAGGACGAAGGTCCAAGTCTTTAGAGTCCTGGTGCTTCCTGTCTTGCTATATGGCTGTAAGACATGGATGCTATGCAGTGACCTGAGATGAAGACTGGACTCCTTCGATATTGCGTCTCTTTGGAGAATCCTTGGGTACCGCTGGTTTGACTTTGTGCAGAATGTGCTCAGAGTCCCAAATGAGGCACATTACCTGCATTGTGAGAGAGCGCCAGTTACGGCACTATGGTGATGTGGCAGGATTCCCCGAGGGTGATCCATCTCACAGGATCCTCATTTTTTGAGGACCAGAGTGGTTGGACCAGGCCAAGAGGATGTGCACGTAACACCTGGCTGCGGTAGACAGATGGTCATTTCCACAAGGTGGGACTGGACTGCGTATCTGCCTGGAGGGTTGCCAACCAGGATCTCAAGCTGTTTTGTCGTGTAGTGAGGGCAGCTATCCAGTAACCTGAGATGAAGACTGGACTCCTTCAGTACTGTGTCTCTTTGGAGAATCCTTGAGTACCGCTGCTTTGACTTTGTGTAGAATGTGCTCAGAGTCCCAAATGAGGCACATTACCTGCATTGTGAGGGAGAGCCAGTTACGGCGATAGATAGATAGATAGATAGATAGATAGATAGATAGATAGATAGATAGATAGATAGATAATGAAAGGCACTATAAGATGACAGACAGACAGACAGATAGATAGATAGATACTTTATTAATCCCAAGGGGAAATTCACATAATCCAGCAGCAGTATACTGATATATTAAATTAAAGAGTAATAAAAATGAAAGAAAAAAAAAATGAAAAAAATAAAAATAAAATTAATGTTAGCATTTATTCCCCAAGATGTAATTGAAGAGTTGCATAGTGTGAGGGATGAATGATCTCCTCAGTCTGTCAGTGGAGCAGGACGGTGACAGCAGTCTGTCGCTGAAGCTGCTCCTCTGCCTGGAAATGACACTGTTAAGTGGATGCAGTGGATACTCCATGATTGACAGGAGTCTGCTCAGCGCCCGTCGCTCTGCCACAGATGTTAAACTGTCCAACTTTACTCCTACAATAGAGCCTGCCTTCTTAACAAGTTTGAGTTTGAGTGTGAGGCGTCTTTCATCTTTATGCTGCCACCCCAGCACACAACCGTCTGGTAGAACATCTGCAGCATCTTACTGCAGATGTTGAAGGATGCCAACCTTCTCAGAAAGTATAGTCTGCTCTGACCTTTCTTACATAGAGCATCAGTATTGGCAGTCCAGTCCAATTTATCATCCAGCTACACTCCCAGGTATTTATAGGTTTGCACCCTCTATGGTGATGTGGCAGGATTCCCTGAGGGTGATCCATCTCACAGGATCCTTATTTTTTGAGGACCAGAGTGGTTGGACCAGGCCAAGAGGATGTGCACGTAACACCTGGCTGCGGTAGGCAGATGGTCATTTCCACAGGGTGGGACTGGACTGCGTATCTGCCTGGACGGTTGCCAACCAGGATCTCAAGCTGTTTTGTCGTGTAGTGAGGGCAGCTATCCAGTAACCTGAGATGAAGACTGGACTCCTTCAGTACTGTGTCTCTTTGGAGAATCCTTGAGTAGCGCTGGTTTGACTTTGTGTCGACCTCATAGGACCAGAGACATGAATGTCACTGCCTAGGTGAGGAAAGTAAAAGAGCCAATCTTAGAAAGTTCATGTTTAATGTTAAATTCTTATGGTGTTTGCTTAATTTCTACTGAATGTCAGTTTCTCATAGCTACTTAGAATATGGTATAGCCTTTCACCACAGGTTAAATTAACATGAGAGAGAACTTTCTTAGCTATATCCGTGAAAGAGAGTGTTCATTGAGCCAGTGAGGAAATAGTCTTACTGCTGGCATGGTCTGTTTGTAAATAGGAGATTGGCTTACAGTTTTTTTACTGTTTTGAAACGTGCCTAAAGTACGACTGTATGACCAAACTTTATAGAAATGAAACAGGATGAATAAGGCTTAAGCAGAACTTTCCTTAAACAAGAACTTTTCTTTTTTTTTTTTTTTTTAACATCAGTTTTTTCTATCTGTTGCTTCGCGCTCTCCCCGACCATAAACTACCGTCTATGGGGGAGGAGCGAAACTTTAAATTCGTCAAAAATTTCGATCTCCGGGTTTTCAACGGATCTCAACGTTTTAGGGTTCCCTGATAAGAAAATGTTGATATCCTGATGATGGATGTGTATCTGTCCGTGTGTCACAGTTTCTTGAGGACGGTCTCGAGCTAAAACTTCTGGAAGGAAAAATACCAAACTCGAAACTTTAGCCTGTTATGAGATGACGATGTGCTGGTTAGTTTTTAAGCCAAATTACACAAGAGAAAGAGGCACTCTAGAGGAACACTCAGATACTGTAATTCTGCAATTAGTTATGAATTCTTCTCATCAGTTGCTATCATAATGACCTATTTTATGATCCGAAAGATCAGCATCAGAGCGGTAAATAATTACTGAAACGTTATAGAAGAGTTCGGGTAAGTCTACTGACGCTCGCATGGATTTTTATGTAAACTGTTTTGCTTTGAGGTTTAGTAAAACTTTTAAAATGAAGATAACTTGGTCTGTGGAATTATTTAAATACGCATCACACAACTGCCAGAACCATCCTATGGAGCAAACTAAAAGCTGCAGAACTTTGGTCATTTGGGACAAACCCAGCTATAATGTGTTTGAACCACTAAAGGATCTCCCATTTATATAAATAAATAATAAATAGTGCTATAAAAAGATTCATCAAAACAATACTTAAATAAACCTTAACTATATATTAAAAAATCTAATGAAATTTGCATTCAAAGAAGATTTTTCCAAACGGAGGTTCAAGTTAAACCTCTCCCTGTTGGTGATCCAAAGAATTGCAACTAAAGCAGTTAGTACTAGAGTGTTGTACCGTGTTAGCCATTATGGATGTGTTGAGAAGTCAAGCAAAATGATGCCTTTTATTGGCCAACTAGAAAGATTACAACAAGCAAGCTTTTGAGGCAACTCAGGCGAGATGTAAAAGAAGGGTCCCGAGTTGTCTCAAAAGCTTGCATATTGTAATCTTTTTAGCTAGGTGTCATTTTGCTTGACTTCTAACTAAAGCAGTTAAAATTAACATTGTATAGGATTTATAAAAAGTATTAAATCCATGAAGATGATGCTATACTGGCCCGTGTGCGTTTGCCCCGGTGCCCTTCCTGCCTTGCGCCCCATGCTTGCTAAGATAGACTCCGACTCCCACGCGACTCTGCTCAAGATAAAGCAGATTTAGAAGATGGATGGATGTTTATCTAAATATATAAAATTCTTTTCGCATTTGAAACAGAAATTACTTATGACCACAGAACATCATATAATACACTACGTGCGTATGACCGGAGACGGAAACTAATCACTTCGTTTGTGGACGCCAGTTTTCATATCGTCATACTCTGCTTAAGATAAAGCATATTTAGAAGATGGATGGATGTTTATCTAAATATATAAAATTCTTTTCGCATTTGAAACGGAAATTACTTATGACCACAGAACATCATATAATACACTACGTGCGTATGACCGGAAACGGAAACTAATCACTTCGTTTGTGGACGCCAGTTTTCATATCGTCTTTATGAATTGTTATTATTTGTGTGAGAGTTATTTTACTGATATTGAAAAGAAGTAAACACCTATTTGGTAAGTGATCATTTAAGAAAATAAATGTCTATGTATTCGTGATATGTTATTATATGTACTACTATGTATGTGTTAATTGTTTATAAAAGATTTGTCAAAACCCGGAAATTACGTATGACCACAGAACATATTATAATACACTAATCTTGACAAATGCCAGTAGAGGGAATCGTGTCTTCTTTCCCCGTATCTATACCACGTTTATTTGTTGAAAAATAAAATTGGTAATTAACAAACTTATTTTATAAATACTGCATTTTATTTTTTTTCCCTTGCACTCAGTGAGCGAAGCCACTGGGTAATCAGCTAGTTTCTTAATATTTTTAGCTCACAATGATACTAACAGATGAAAATATGAAGGAGGTGTCTCAAGAAAACTATACCTCATAGAACAAAATGACTTCACATTATCAGACTTCAGCATTATAAAAGTATGCCCAGAACACCCAACACAATCCTTTGGATAAAACTGTCGTTGACCGATGTTATGACTCATTAACCAAAATGACAAAACTGCTAAACAATGCTTAAGAGGACATCAAAATATTTACCACAATTTACTGTTATTTTTTAGTTCAGCTATTAAGTGTTTTATTTCACTTTGCCTTTGTAATGTATTGCCACGCTGCAGTAACATTTGTCACCTTCTTATGACAAAGGTCGCAAAGAAAAAAGAAAATCAGTCTAACTAATGTCTGTGAAAGGTTTGCAAAGTACAAAGGAAAAGTAAACTAACACTCGACGTGCTCTGCTCCTTAAAAGACTAAGCAGCTTCATGAGGAATGCCAGCTCAATGGTCAACATTTTGCAAACGTCATAAAGTCGTAAACGTGAAGTGGAGTCATTTTTTTTTCCTAGACTTAAACTCGGGAGAAAGAACTCAAAGCGAGTCTGTAGCAGTGTGGCAGAAGTGTAAGGCAGATATTTTCGGGGTGACAAAACTTTATTCAGCTGCAAAGAAAGAATACAAAACCATTAGTGGCATGATGGGATTTAATCCTAACTGACGTGTAAAAGCAACAGCATTTTATCATAATGTGCCAATTCATTAGTTGTACAATATGTATAAAGGCGTGAGCATTAAAAGGTACAAATCACACATAAGATGTTGATTGGTAAGTTTGTCTTATGTGAGGGACCCCCACTCCCTTACCTAGCCAGGAGGCTTTGATTAACGGAGGATCAGGGAGGAAATGACAACGTCCCCTTTCCAAGCCACGACCCGGATGTGGAAGAATGTTACAGCAGGGCTGGCATCCAAGCAGCCACCGAGTGACACCTGGGATGGACTTGGGAACAGGGAAGGACGGCACACTAAGTGACTGCCCACTATGAGCAGATTGTCTGTCCCCCTGAATACTGGGTGGCAGCATCCCATTTGGCAAGCTCCATTATGGACTCCTGCAGAGCAGCATGGGATTTGTGGTCCCACGGGCCTGCCTTGTAAGGTTCTGTGGTGGCCGCCAGGGGGAGATGTCAGATAGTGACGATACAAGGAGTGCTGCAGTCCTGCCTGACCTGGAAGTGCTTCCTAAGCACCGGAAGTATTCCCGGGTCCAGAGTTAAAAGAGAGCCCTCCACTCGGCTCAGGGAGGCAGAGTCAGGTGAGGAGCTGGACAACACTCTCATGGGAGAAGTGGAGGAATGGGAGTGACTGATGGAATTATCGGACTGCGCTGTGTTGTGCGAGAGCCGCTATGACAATGAGGGAAGGAAGCCTGTAAAATGTAGACAATATTATAACACTCAAGACAAGAACAGGCCATTCAGCCCAACAAAGCTCGCCAGTCCTATCCACTTATTTCTTCCAAGAAAACATCAAGTCGAGTTTTGAAAGTCTACTACACTACTTGGTAGCTTATTCCAAATGTCTGTCGTTCTTTGAGTAAAGAAAAACTTCCTAATGTTTGTGCGAAATTTACCCTTAACAAGTTTCCAACTGTGTACCCGTGTTCTTGATCAACTCATTTTAAATAATAGTCTCGATCCACTGGACTAATTCCCTTCATAATTTTAAACACTTCAATCATGTTACCTCTTAATCTTCTTTTGCTTAAACTGTAAAGGCTCAGCTCTTTTAATCTTTCCTCATAACTCATCCCCTGTAGCCTCTGAATCAGCCTAGTCGCTCTTCTCTGGACCTTTTCTAGTGCTGCTATGTCCTTTTTGTAGCCTGGAGACCAAAACTGCACACAGTACTCAAGATGAGGCCTCACCAGTGCATTATAAAGATTGAGCAGAACCTCCTGTGACTTGTACTGCACACATCATGCTATATATTCTAACATTCTGTTCCTTCTTAATGGCTTCTGAACACTGTCTGGATGTCGATAGCTTAGAGTCCACTATGACTCCTAAATCCTTCTCATAAGGTGTACTCTCGATTTTCCGACCACCCATTGTGTATTCAAACCTAACATTTTTACTTCCTATGTGTAATACTTTACATTTACTGACATTAAATTTCATCTGCCACAAATCTGCCCAATCCTGTATGCTATCCAAGTCCTTCTGTAATGATATAACGGATTCCAAATTATCTGCTAGTCCACCTATCTTGGTATATTATAAGTAAAGGTGCTGGATATGAACGCAAGACTCTGTGTGTGTGTGTGTGTGTAGTTATGTCTGGGGTTTGGGGTGCTGGTACGCCCCCTAGCGGCCACACTTAACTTCCATTTTCCAGATCTAAACTTCTGAAGGTTAGAACACCTGAGTCACAAGCATTCATGAACATATGTAGTAAAATCTAGTGATGGGGAACACAAGTCTCAGAAAACGTGAGCAACCGTGTCTTCAGTTTTAAAAATACAGTCAAACTCGGTTATAACGATTTCTCGGTTATAATGAAAAAAAATATTTTTGAAAGATATACCAGCTATTGGCATGTAAATTTGCCCGGTTATAATGAGCGAAATCTCAGTTATTACGAACAAAACTTGACCACATCCTGGACTTATGCGAGCCACTTATCGGAATAAATTTCAAAACCAAATAAATTTCTTATCCACTGCCTGGAACAATGTGACGACTGTTACCATACAGAATTACTTCAGGAAATCAACATCTGATATTTTTGAAGAAAAGGACGAATTGCCATTATCTACATCGTTTCACCAAAACAATATTGAAATTAATAATGCAAATTATTATGACTATCAACACGTGGATGACTAGCGTAATTCATACAGAAAAAGAAATCATAAATCAAAAAGAAGACGATGATGATGACAAGGAGGAAGATGACGCTGGCATATTGGATTTACCAGAACGCTGTTTACCAACATTGTTTGATGCCGAAAACGCCTGCAATAGATTGATGGCATTTTAACAAGGGACTGATGCGAAAAAACAAGCGTTGAATGCATTAAGAGGCAAACTGTGCGACTGTCTGTAGATTACAAAGTTTAAAACAAAAAAGTATTTTGGACTTTCTTAAAAAATAGTATATTGCACTTAATGTATGTTTTAATTATGGACTAAATGTATATTTTTCAGTAAATCACTATTACTTTAATAGACTGTTAGTTTTTGTCAAATTCGCATTTCCCGGTTATAGCAAATTCCGCTTATAACAAGCAAATAGTGTCGGTCCCGTCAAACTCACTATAACCGAGTTTCACTGTACTAGCCTTACAAAGTGTACAGTTCAGTATAATATGCTTTGTGGTTTGCACATCTGGCTTTGGAAAATCTTCAATATGTTTGCTGATGACATTGTGATCTGTAGCAAGAGTAGGGAGCAGGTTGAGGAGACCCTAGAGAGGTGGAGATCTGCTCTAGAGGGGAGAGGAATGAAGGTCAGTAGGACCATCAGGACAAAATACGTGTGTGAATGAGAGGGAGGTCAGTGGAGTGGTAAGGAGGCAGGGAGTAGAGTTGGCGAAGGTGGGTGAGTTTAAATACTTGGGATCAACAGTACAGAGTAATGGGGATTGTGGAAGAGAGGTGAAGAAGAGAGTGCAGACTGGGTAGACTGGGTGGAGAAGAGTGTCAGGAGTGATTTGTGACAGACGGATATCAGCAAAAGAGAAAGGGAAGGCCTACAGGACGGTAGTGAGACCAGCTATGTTATATGGGCTAGAGACGGCGGCACTGACAAGAAGCAGGAGACAGAACTGGAGATGGCAGAGCTAAAGATGCTAAGATTTGCATTAGGTGTGACGAGGATGGACAGGATTAGGAATGAGGACATTAGAGGGTCAGCTCAAGTTGGACGGTTGGGAGACAAAGTTAGAGAGACGAGATTGCGTTGGTTTGAATATGTGCAGAGGAGAGATGCTGGGTATATTGGGAGAACGATGTTAAAGATAGAGCTGCCAGACAAGAGGAAAAGAGGAAGACCTAAGAGAAGGTTTACGGATGTGGTTAGAGAGGACATGCAGATGATGGGTGTGACAGAGCAAGATGAAGAGGACAGGAAGATATGGAAAAGGATGATCTGCTGTGGCAACCTCTAACGGGAGCAACCGAAAGAAGAAGATAATTATGGGAACTGATCTCAGAAGGACCCAGATACTCTATACTGGAGTGAGCGTGTTGAAAATATATGAACGAACAGATAGATCTCAGATAATAACTAACCCTGACTCCAATTAGCACTAAAGTAGTGCCCTTAACAGCAGACACCAACATTACAAATGCACTCAGTGCCTATAGAAATATTCCCCCCTTTGAAGGTTTCTTTATTATTATGCAAAACTGACTCACAGTGGATATAATTTGGCTTTGTTGAGACTGATCAACACAACACAAAAAGACTCAGTAATGTCAAAGCGAAAACAGACCTCTGTAAAGTGGCCTAAATTTATTACAAATACAAAGTATTTCGCTGGAGCAGCCAATAGGTTTTAGAAGTCACAGAATTATTTGACTGGAGGTCACCTGTCTGGGTTTCAGTCGACTGTCGTATTAATGCATCTTACCTTGAAGGCCCTTGTGGAATTTCCACTGTGGTGTCCCCCATGGTGAATCACTGACACACATATCACGCATGGCTGTCTGTGGATCACCATCTTGACTCATCTTGGGTAAGAAATCCAACCTCGGGATGAAAGTATCATCTCTTTCAGTTCCTGCAGCCAGGAGAAGACACCCAGTGAGGTCAAATGACTCAGCCGATTCCAGTCTGAGGAGTATAAAGGCGAGGAACTCACAGAAGGTGGCGTCTCATTCTGGACCAAGGCTCGAGAGAGATGGAGCTGTGAAGCAGACGGGATCACTTTAAGAACTCGGTGTCTCATTCTGGACCGATGCTCGAGAGAGATGAAGGTTTGAACCAGACCTGATCACTTTAGGCACTCTCAACTGTTGCCATATTATGATTAGTAGAAACGTCATTCAACGTTGTTACTATTAAACAGTGTGATCCGACTTGTGGCCCAACATTTCCTGGAATCAATTGTTATACCTCGCATGACCACACACATTATAGCGGTGCAATGGTGTCTGATTAAACTACCCTCGGCGACCCATTGCAAGATGTTCCACAAACCATGTGCGACCCTTTTGCATTGATTACAATTGTGAATCACGACGTTGCACAACCCAAAATCAGATAACACACGCCACAGAATTGGTTGTGACTCATAGTTTAAAAACATGGTTTAGTAGATGCACCTTTGACAGGCATGACAGCCTTGACGCTGTGCAGAGGAGAACAATCAAGTGCATTCCAGGTCTTAAGCACGTGTTCTACTCAGAGAAATAGACCTGTTCAGTCTCAGGCAGTGCAGACTGTGTGGGGATGAAATCCAGGTGTTTAAAATCCACAAAGGCAGTCCAGCAGAATTCTAAATCACGTAGTCAAGGACATCGGTGAAAATGAAGGGGAAGTGCATTTAAGACTGAAGCCAGAAATAAATTTTTTATGCAAAGAGTCGAGGGACTTTGGAACAAACTACCGAGACACAGTGTTAAGACAGAAACCTTGACAGTCTTTCAGAAGTACATGGGTGAGATATCGGGGCAGCTTACCTACTAGCTAAAACAAACAAGCCTGATGGACAGAATGGTCGTCTCTTGTTTGCTAAATTTCTTAAGTTCTATGCTCTTATGTTCTTGAGTCTGTGTGCTCAGGCTTTTAGCAGCTTTGCACATCCGGACGCTGCCATTTTTCTCCATCCTTCTTTGCAAAACTGTTCAAGCTCTATCAGGTTGCTTGAGAATAACGAATGAATGATCTTCTTCAAGTCAAGCCACAAATTCTCATTTGGATTGAAGTCTGGTCTCTGACTTTGCCACTCTCGGACATTAACGTTTTGTTTAGGCCACTCCTGTGTAATTTTTGGCTTCATGCTTGAGGTTGTTGTCTTACTGGAAAGTGAATCTCCTCCCAATGGTGCAGGCTTCTTGCAGACAGCATCAGGTTTTTCCTCTAGGATTTCTTCAAATTGTGTTGTATTCCTTTTACCTTCTGAAGCTTTTCACAGCCTGCTGCAAAGAACCATCCCCAGAGCATGATGCTCCATGATGGCGATGGCGTGTTTTTGATAGCCTGCACTGTTTGGCTTGAGGCAAACATGGCATTCAGTCTGATGGCCAATAGGCTCAAGTTTGGTTTCAACAGACCAAAGGACCTTCTTCCAGCTGACTTCAGGGTCTCCCAAGTGCCTTCTGGCAAGATGTCATGTTCGCTTTCTATTAATGGTGGCTTTCTCTTTGCCACTCTCCCATAAAACCTGTGACTGTTGAAGCACCTGGGCAACAGTTGTCTGCACGGTGTCTCCAATTCCTCCCACTGTAGCTTGTGACTCCTGCAGAATTCTCATAAGTCTTTTGGTAGCCTCCCTCACTAGTGATCTTTTTGCATAATCACTCAGATTTTGTGGCCAGCCTGCTCTTGTCATACGCTTTCCATTTCTTAATGATTGATTTAACTGGACTACAAAGAATATTCAGCGACTTGAACTATTTGTTCATCTCTTCAGGGAGTTGACTGAAGTGCTCTTTTGTCTTCATTGTGTAGGTTAGTCCACCATACTGACCGACCACGGGTTAGGCCTTCCACATTTACACTATAGTCAATTGAAGCCTCCGAGAGATGATCTCCACTGAAGTAATTCTGTGACTTCTAAAACCAATTGGCTGCATCAGTGAGGATTTAGTTGTGAAAACTTAGGTGGTCAAAGATTTTGTGTTTTAGATTGTGATGGGCAACCACGGCTATCACCCAGCTGGGACGCCAACTGGATGGAAGGACCAGGAGAGAGAGCACCTGCGAGGCACTACCTCCGCTCGGACGCTAGAGAGCAGCCCTCCAGGGCAATTGTGGCACCACAGATTCCTGCAGGGCACACTGGGAATGTGAGTTTGGTGTAGCCTCGTTGGGTTCTGTGGGGGCCGCCAGGGGAGCTGCAGAGTCCTGCAGTGGATTTCCATCACACCTGGGTTAGTGATTCCAGGTAATGCTGATGAACCAACCGGAACACTCCCAGGACCTGTTTAAAAGGAGCCAGCCACCAATGATCGGAGGCGAGAGTCGGGAGGAAGATGACAGAGCTTGCCACAGAGGGAGTGGAGGCGGAAAGAAGAAGACGACAATCTGTTGTGTATGGGACTGTGATTTAGAATTGTGCTGTACTGGTGGGAAATGAGGTAGAGCAGTTCCCACGAGGAAGAAAAATAAATTGTGTGTTGTGTGGCAAAAAACGTGCGTCTCTGCCTGTCTGTGTCGGGTTAGGGTGGCTCTACGTGCCCCTGGTTTCCACAAGATTTATAATTAATTTAGACCACTTGGTAGAGATCTGTTTGCACTTTGATATTAAAGAGTCTTTTTCTGCTGATTAGTGTCAAAAACTCAAATCAAATCCATTTTGAGACAATGTCATATAAGCAGAAACTGAAAACTTCCAAGTGATGGATACTTCTTATAGGCAGTGCTTATGACAGTACTATATTAAATTAAAAACAATATTTTTTTAACAAAAAAACTGTAAAATGTGCTTAGAGCTGCTGCCTTATACATTTCCAAGGGTTTCAATCCTATGCCCAGCTGTTGTTCTTGTGGGTTTTGTATGTTCTCGCCATGTCTACGTGGTTTACCTCTCACAAACCCGAAGACTGGCAGTTTGATTCATCTGGGAATTCTAAGTTTGGCCCTTTATGAGTGTGGTGGTGCAGGTGAGTGGGCTCTGTGAATTAATGGTGTCCCATCCAGGGTTTGTTTCTGTTTGTAGAAGCCTTGCTGGATTAAGAAGGTTTGAGAACATAGTGTTCTGTATGGTTTCTAGTTTCTCTGTCTGTGTGTGTGTGTGCGTATACAGGGGGGGACAAAAGCAGGTTTACAGTTGTTCATATGGAAAAAGACATGTGGGTTATGATTATTACAATAGCTTTATTAACTCAAAAGAATGTCACAATGGCATAGTGCATTTAGGTACAATCTCAAATTGCTCTAAACTCTAAACCTAATTTTGCATTTATCCATCCGTCTACCCATTTTCAAGCCTGTTTAATCCAATTCAGAGCCAGCAGCCACACCACCTGCACTTCAGAGCAGGTCACCCACCTGAAGCTAAGCATATTGGGGCCTGGCCAATAATTGGATGGCAGACCAACCAGGAAAATGGTGGGGTTGGTAAGGCCAGCAGGGGGCGCTCACCCTGCGCTCTGTGTGTGGATCCCAATGCCCCAGTGCAGTGATGGGGACAATGCTGTACAAATGAGGAGCTGACTCTATGTGGTCATAAAAGATCTTTTGAAGACAGTAGGGTGTTTCTAGATGTGATGGCTAAATTGTCCACCACAGCCTTGACATTCTAGGCACCTAAATCATTTCCTGTCCCTTATTAGCGAACTCTCTCCCTCTTTCTCTCTCTTTCACCCCTTCACCATCTAACAGCTAATGTGTGGTGAGAGTTTCTGGGACAAAACTGGCTGCCCGTCTTGTCATTCAGGCGGATGTCACACATTGGCGGTGGTTGAAGTGGCTCTGAGTAAATTAGAAAAGCACTATAAAAATGAAATAAATTATTTACCGAATAATCAAGGCAGCATAAAAAATAAGGCATGAGGCAATCCAGGGCACACTCAAACACTTTAGAGTGGATATCCTTAGGAAAAGCAGAGAGTGCCTGCAGAAAAACATGCAAACTCCTCACACACAGAAACGATAAAGGACTTGAACCCGGGGCTGAAACTGTAAGTTTGCTTTTTTTATTTTTTTTTAAACATAGTCTACTTTGTTCAATTCAGGAATACAGGGAGCCATGGCACTGGGTTCAAGGCAGAAGCCCATCTTGGATGGTTCATCACTGAGCTCACTCATGTATGGCCAGCAGCCACATCACCAGCACCTCATAAGAGGTCATCCAGCTGAGGCTAAGCGTGTTTAGGCCCAGCCATACTTGGATGGGAGACCATCTAAGAAAAAGTTGGGGCGGCTGTTGCTGGAAGAGGGGTTGGTGCAGCCAGCAGGGGGCACTTACCTTGTGGTCTGAATGTGGATCCCACTGCCCCCAGTGCAGTGACAGGGGACACTGTGCTTTAAAAATGGTGCCGTCCTTCAGATGGGACGTACAACTGAGGTCCTGACTCTCTGTGGTCATAAAAGATCCCTGGGCATCCTTCGTAAAGAGCAGGGCGTATCCCAATGTCCACGTTAAATTGCCCATCTTTTTTTTTTTTTTTTATATAAACATATCAAAGTCACTTAGTTCAATTCTGAGTCACAAGGAGCCACTGCGAGAGACCAACCCTGGATGGACTGAGCTCACACGATTTAAGCTTTAGGATTCCAATCGGGGCAACTTTCACATTTTGGGGATTTTGGTGGGAAAAAAAATCAAAAGTACCTGCAGAAAAGTCACAAGGACACACAGAGAGAGTTTAACTACAACACTGGCACCAACTGAGGGCAGAATTTAACCCCAGATCAGTTGGTGTGGAGCTTTAGCTGAAAGGGCACACATACCGCAGATCTGTGTGTCCACATAATAAAATTATTTGAATAAAAAGTGACAGCAACTTAAAGCAAATTAGATGTGATTGCAGTTTTTAAAGATTATGTAGCACCTCTGACACTACCTTTCAGTGTCTATTAGACATTCCAACATACAGTTTTCATTATTTTTATCTTGAAAAGTACAATCACTACCAAATGCTCCTTTTTGCCCTAAAGGCGATATTCCTATGGGTACGGCACTTTTAAATACGATGGACTCTTTTAATTTCTTCTTAAATGACATGTCATTTTTCAGTCTGCTCTCTCTTAGCAGACTTAGACCCTTAAAGTCACTTTCCATACCCAGGATATTCACAGCACACAAGAAAATATCATGGCACAAAGGCGGCTCATTAAAGTTAACAGACTCGAGATTCCCTTTGAATGGCCGCCTCTTTGCAGTTACTTTACATACTATTCAGTGAAACTGCTGCAAGCAGCTGCCTGATATTCCTGGGCTCCTGAAGTATGCGCAAAGGCAAAGTGTGTGTGTGTGTGTGTGTGTGTAGGGGTGGGGGGTCTGGTGGAAGGGTGGGCCGGTTTGACTTGTGGGGCTGGCGGGGGCTTCCTGTCACCCTCACTGACTTCTACACGTGGGGACAATATGTGCAATGCAAAGCTTAAGACATGCAAATCAGGGAGCCTTTACTGTTTTGATTTTTAAATATTCAACCCGCCCACTGATATAAAAAGGAGGTGGAGATGCTGCATTCAGCAGACGGTCCTCCTGCTTATCTACTGAGGGACAATCACCGCTCACATGCTCATTTACTTCTAGGCTTCTTAGCTGCCGAAAAGAAAAGAGGTGTGTGTGTGTGTGCGCACGCGAGTTTAAGACTTTACAAAAGAGGTAGAGAGGCCCTGGACACAGCAACCAATAACCCTGCCTGATGTGATCATTAGGGTTATTAGTAGGGACTACCAGCAAGCAGTCGGCAGTCGTGTGCAGTCACTACATGGTGCAGTTGGCAGACGCAGGTCAACTTGGAGAAAAACTACCTTCATACAGCGCACTAGCGGCATTCTAAAAAAGGATTACCCTCCAGAAGAAGAACAACTCGGCCAAAATGAAACTACAGAGCCTCCTTTATATCTTTTTTCTCATAATGATGGGCGCCTTACTTGCACTCGGACAGAAGCCAGGTAGGAGACACGGATTTGACTATGTGACTAGAGGATTGACTAAGATGTGTGACCTGAGGTAGAATTGTGCATTTCAGTGTTCAGTAGAATTGTGGTGGGATGTATTTTGCACCTGTTTTATCATCACAAATGATGAAAAATGATAAACATGAGGTTTGTAAATAAGGTTATTTACCTGACTGACAGGCAAACGCTTACTATACACACAGTAGATATAACATCATAATTCATACGGTGAAGAAAGTAATGTTATCACATACTGTAAAGAAAGTAAAATAGCTTATAGGATACATGTGTGCATTAATTTATATACATTTAATTAAGATAAATGTTTTATGTGAGACATTACAGTACATATACACACAAACAATACAGAATAGCTCTGCACTGTATGTATGAGAAACCGGAGAGAAACAGAAAATATGAAAATTAATTAAAATCCACTCAGCGTACATCCATCTATCATCAAACCTACTTAATTAAGTTTAGGCTTGCAAAATATTATAATATATATATTGTATACAATATGTACACACTCACAGTGTGTGTGTGTGTGTGTGTGTGTGTGTGTGCGTGTGTGAGTGTGAGTGTGTATTTTATATATATATATATATATATATATATATATATATATATATATATAAAATAAAAAAATATATAAAGAAATATATATAAATATAAATTATATATATATATACACACACACACCACACACAAGGGTGGACAAAAGTAGGTTTACAGTTGTTTGTATGGAAAAAGACATGAAGGTTATGATTATTACAATAGCTTGATTAGGTTTATTAACTTTAAGAAGACAAATAATACAAATTAATAGCACATTAATTAATAAATAAGAATACAAGAATAAAATGTTTCATGTATTTACAACTGTAAACCTACTTTTGCCCAACCCTTTATATAAATTTAGATGAGACTAGATAAACTTTTAATAATCTCATGGGGAAATTCACATGCATACAGCAGCAGAAACATAAAAAACAAGACTACAGACATGTATATTTGAATGTATTATATACATATAATGTATTTGTATTATGCAATATATTTAGTATATGCATATACTGTATAACATGTACACACACACAAATACATACAAACATACATACATACACACAAATGCTATATGCATCATTGCCTCTTTGAAAACTTTTAAGAGAAGAAAAGATGTCAAATTATACCATCTTCTCTCTCTCTCTCTCTCTCTCTCTCTCTCTCTCTCTCTCTCTCTCTCTCTCTCTCTCTCTCTCTCTCTCTCTCTCTCTCTCTCTCTCTCTCTCTCTCTCTCTCTCTCTCTCTATATATATATATATATATATATATATATGGGAAATCTACATAACATACAAATGTGTTTTTACAAAGGAGAATTAAAAGATGGTCAGTTGCTTGTTAATGTGTGCTCGTGTACTCCACATTCATGCATGGTAATGTACAACTATCTACAACTAAATGTATTATTTATGCAAGTTTTTAATACACATAATGTTTCTTTAAATGGCTTGTTCTTATCTAATTATTTTCTAAAGTGATGTCTTCATGATTATGTTTGTGTGGTCACTTAAAGAAAGAATGTTATCTATTTAATTTTGTTTGCATCAATACAGTAAAAGAGCTTAGTTTATCTTTTAAGAATTTAATTTTCAGTCAGGTAAGTGTGGGAGAATTTTCATTAACGTCCCCTAACAATAAAACTTTTGAGTAGACACAGAATATGCTTAACTCACTTTTGACTCCTGACCGTACCTTTGAAATCTTTAAGCAGCTTCTGCTGTAGTCACAGGTAGGCAAACCTTTCCTTACCAAGGACACTTGTAAGTTTTCTTCAGATGTTAATACAGCTCCCTCATTCGCATTCAAATTAGAAAGACCATTAAATGCCAGGGGATTTAACACTAAGGAAAAAAACAATTACAGCAAAAAGCATTAGTGCCTTCTTAAAGTTCGCCTTTTAAGGACAACTTTATCTGAGATTTTTCTGAGTTGCAGTTAATTTTGTGGGGGCCTAATGACAAAATGAGAAAGCTTAATTTAAATCGACCAAAGCATTTACAACCATCCATTTTCAAACCAACTTAATCCGGGCACCAATGTGCACAAAGAAGAAACCAACCTTTATAATTAAAACATCAACATTATAATTTTTAACACTAGTAGGCTCCTATTTGAATTTATTTTTTTAAAGAAAGGTACATTTTTACAGTTCTCTGTGACATTATTTATTTTTTGGGTTTGTTAACAACTATAACAATGAGGGAGGATATCGCTAGTCCTTTCTTTCTTTCTTGAGACCAAACATGTTAATTGCTGTGAGGTTAATGGACCATACTGGTGCTGGTCCAGCTTCACACACCAACATCATGACTTCAAAGTTGTAGTTTGAAAGTGCACATTAGTGAAGATGTCCTTCATATTCGGCACGCTCAAATCCTCGCCCATGTGTGCCCGCCCGTCCACAGAGATGTCAGGACTCGATTTGCAGCCTAGCATGAAGACGGCAGCAACCCGGAGAGGGAGCTGCCAACACCTGTGGAGGAGGGTTTGCTGGATTTCTCTTAGTCTTAATTGGATGTGACTTTAAGTTTAGGCACACATGATAAAACCTCTTGGATTACTTTCCGCCTCTTTTTTGCCATTAACTTGGGCATAAACCATTTCCGGCATGTCTATTGTAGTCTTTGGTGTTATATTGGTTTTTCCACAGTTAAGGGTCAGCGATTTTAGCACAGTCTTTCACACTAACAGCTGCACACCTGCATGTTCTCAGCTAAAAGAGGCAGAAAGCAACTGACATGCCTTTTATAAATTCTCCTTTTTTCTCCAAACATGAAGGGGGGTCCGGCTCATTGACTTCTTTAAAGTTTTACAGCCATTCTTAGTTTTAACTTGTCTGAAGATATGTTTGCTGTATTACTGACATTTTGTTATCTTAAATCGTGGTCTTATACATGAAATGAATACTTTTGTTTTTTGACAATTCTGTGTAATTTGCAGTTCAGATTACATTTCATCCAACATTCACTTTACAGCAATCATCATTTTTAGAGTCACACACTCGGGCATCAGCTAATGGGCACATTTAAGATCTCCTCAGTCTTGGTGAGGTGGTCTCTTTTAGCTCTTTAAACATAAAACCAATAATATACTTGTGAGGCACAGGCTCCATAAAGCTGATTACACCCAGAGGGCAGGATGTTTGCTCCTGGTATGCTAATATAAATGACTATGCTCAAGGCAAATACTTAATTTTCAGACCATAACCACTTCATTATATATATACAGAGCGAGTTGGTTGACCAGCGCTGAGCTATAGTTTCATGTGCCCAATCAGCCAGGATAAACTCAGCTAAAATCTGACCTTCAGTTCATATTGTTCATTTAGTTAACTCTACAAAAGTGCAGAAAAAAAAGCAAGCAAGAAAACGCACAGATTAATGGATTTTCCAATGTCCCGTGTTCTCTGTTTTCAGCTTCTAAACTAATTATGTGTGTCATTAGCTTCAGACACATCTGATATTAGTTAACAAGGAGGTGGATGGAGTTGTAGCAATAAAGACACTGGGACTGTTCTGGTAGGAGGACGGCCTGGTGTAGTGAACCAAACCATGTGTCCAGAGCTCATGAGGTGGGTTATGGGGGACAAAACAGACAACTCCAATGCACATACATACATACATACATACATACATACAGTACATACATATATACATACTGTACATATATACATACATATATATATACATACATATATATATACATACATATACACACACACATACATATATACTGTATTTACATGTGTACCACGCACACAGTTTTTCCCGAAAATTAGCATTAGAAAATCAGGTGCGCGTCTTACACGAGGAAATGTAAGCGCAAGCTTCTGCTTGGGCGGGCTCTTTCTCTCTCGTCATGCAACAAAAACAGAAGGGCATTTTGTCGTAAACGTGCCCTAAACGCTTCCTATACAATCACAACGCGCATCGTACATGGGGCAAAACGATTTTTGTGATTTTCTTTGTAAAAATTAGGGTGCGAGTCTTACACGAGGGTGCGTGGTACACGAGTAAAAACGGTACATATGTACAGTATGTGTGTGTGAATATATATATATACTGTATATATATATATGTTACGGTCAAAACCCGAAATCGGCCAAAGTGGGAAGTGTCCGGCCAAATCGGGAAATGCCCAATGTTGCTGTAAATTGACCAGCCAATGTCCGATCTTTTCCTTGGTTTCGGGATTTGGCCAGCCAGTTTGCGAAATAGCATGGGGCGATCGCCCAAAGTCGGAAGAAAAAAGACACGAGCAGCGATTTGTTGCACACTTAGCAGTGCAATTGCATCGAGTGTAAGCCTTGGCCGCTGGTCGGTGATTGCGAAGACGTGACGGTTCGTAGTGATTTTTCTGTTGTGCCTACGGATTTCAGTGTGAGCAATTTCTCATGCAGAATGGAAAACTCACTTCTGAATCTGCATCTGAAATTTTTAAGCATCTCTGCACCTTGAGCAGACCGTCTTACATCAGCACATCAAATTTTGGCCAGGGATTTCTCACCCCTTTGCGAAAAGGCCGGCCAAAGTAGCATATACACTGGTCATTACTAGTAATTCGGACTTTGGCCACACTTCTCTGCCAAAATGCAAAATGGCCGGCCAATTCGGGAACTGGCAGAACTTCGGGTTTTGGCCGTGATATATACAACACACACACAATTATAAACCTGTCACTGCATTGGGGCATTAGGATCCACATACAGACCACAGGATAGGCGCCCCTTCTGGCCTTAACAACACCCCTTCTTTTCATTGCTATGCAGATGATAGACAGACAGACAGACAGACAGACAGACAGACAGACAGACTGCTTCTTCCACTGAAACAAAGCAAAACACATTTTCCTAAAGCCTTACTGGAATGTCGGATAGATATTAAAACATGGACATCACTAAATTTTCTTAGTCTAAATGACAAAAAAAGCAAAACCAAAACAGACTGCGTGTTTTGGAACTTCTGATCCTACCTGTGCTTCTTCAAGTAATCTTAGCTTTCTGACCACCTGCTGTAAACACTTGGCAAAAAAATCTTGCTGTGATGTTTGATAACGCCATCAAATTCCACCAACAGATTAACTCCATCATTAAAGCCCGTTTCTGTCATCTCAGTGTGTTAGCTAAACTCAAACCTTTTCTTTCTGTAGATGATTTTCAACAACTAATTCACGCTTTTGTCTCTTCTTGTCTTGACTACTACAACTCACTGTATTCCGGAATTAACCAGTCATGACTTGATCATCTTCAACTAGTCCAGAACGCTGCGACCAGGTCGTGTAACAGGCACACGAAAACAGAATCACATCACACCAACCTCAGCTTCACTTCACTGGCTTCCAGTTCACTACAGGACTGAGTTTAAAATGTCAGTGTTTGTTTGAAAGTCTCTAAACGGTTTCGCCCCCTCTTATCTTACTCTCCCTTGCGATCACCTCGTTCCTCTGACCTTAACTTACTGGTCGTGCCGAGATCTGCACTTAACCTCAGAGGGGGTCAGCCCTAAGCCTTGGAATGGTCTCCCTTTTTATATTACGTCAGCACCAACTTAGGCTATCAGACTGGATTTAAAAGTGACCAATCTTTTTGCCTTAACTTGCATGAGTGTACTGCTTTTTATGCATTTATATACTTTTGATGTATTAATTTATGTATAAATATATTGGCATATTAATGGAAACTGTCCAACACTTTGGTCAACTGCTTTTGCTTTAAATCCGGGGTCGCCAAGTCTGGTCCTGGAGGACCACCGTGGCTGCAGGTTTTCATTCCAACCCTTTTTTTTTTTTTTTTAATGAGTGCCATTTCGTGCTGCTAATTAACTTCTTATCGATTCATTTTAATTGACTTGCTATTTAAAGATTTGCTCCCCTGAATTTCTTCATCGTCCCTCTGAATTGCTTCATTTCTTTCCTTAAATGGCACCCAAACAGAAATGAAATGTAAAGCGAGAGAGCCAACAGAAGACCAACTAAGTGAGGACGTCAAACTCCAACCAATTTCACTCCAAACAGCGGCTTATTGAGGTGCCAATTCTTTCATTTTGTGGCTTGTTGCTACTCTCGTGGTGCATTAGCAGACATTTCTGAAATTGTTGATTTTCCCTTTTCTAAGAGCACCATTAAAATGTTTTGGGGACCTGGGAAGGTAGACATTCCTGAGACCTTCATCTTTCTTTATTTTCAGATATTGTATGATGGACACCAGTTGTTTTGGCTCATTTTGTATCTCATTATTGTTTGGTTGCTATTTAAGGAAAATGAATCAATTAAGAGGTCAGAGTCTTCAAGAACAAGCCAAATAAAATTAGTTCAAAAGTGAATTAGCAGCAAAAACAGGTCAATAATTAAGAAAAGGGTTAGAACGAAAACCTGCAGGTACGGTGGTCCTCCAGGCCCAGAGTTGGCGACCGCCGATTTAAATGTTCTCCATAAAAGAAACTGGCACGACTTGATTTGTTAAAAGTGTTCACAGTTTGTTCCTTAGGTTAAAGGGTTTAAAGAAGTTCATTATCTCTGCTTCATTTCAGCTAACCTTACGCAGAGAAGGAAACTCCGACACCACTGTCCACATAGACGGTGTATGCCTCTGCATTCGAGGGTCCCTTTCCCTTAAGGTATGTGCAAAATATCTTATACTGCATATGTAGTCAATGATTGTGTCCTGCAGCAAACTTGCGAATGCAATAGTGCTAGATACTGTATGTCAATGTCATATACACCAGTCATGTTTTACACAAACCGATTAAATATTAAAATATCAAAAATAGCTTCATGTTTTCACTTGCATGAGCATCATCTCGAACTGCATGCACCTCCATAGTATCTGCCTTCTGTGTATGGCACATTTCTTACACATGCTGTTTTATGCCTTTAATTATTCTGAAAGCACAAGAACTGACAGTTCAGCCGAGTGTAGTTAATCCATTCCCTTTCACCTCACATGCAGTTGGGACAGGAGCCTCCCCAAAGCGTCACTTTTGACAACACTGTTCATCTCCTGCTTACATAGATTTACAATGTTCTGTGCAAGAAAGAAGCAGCTTTCTAATATTTATGTGACATTTAGTCTTAGTCAGCTCCCAGTGCCGTCCTCACATCTGCAATGAAAGGCTTCAAGAAAGGTATAAGTTGGGGTCTGCTTTATTTTTTTTCCACCTATAAAAGCCTGAATTATTCTCACAGGTCTTCTTTTAACATCTGTTTAATTTCTTTAGTTAAAAACGTTCATGTGTTTACATTGGGTTTCAATATGTCTGGCACTTGCACTCTGGACTCCTCTCTGTTACTGTTCAAGTAAAAGTCTGAAACTGACATTTCTTATTTTGAAATATCTGCTTTAGATGACATTTCTTGTTTTAAAACACCTGATTTAGATGCTTGTTAACGCTGAATTTTAAAAAAACAAAACTGTTTTTTCTAATGACAAATGCTCAGGACCGATGTCATCATTAGGCATTCATCTAGGGCACAGATCATAAATTGGTGGGGGGGTCTGCCCATGGGTTAGCTACCGAACAGTCAGTTGGCACACTAATAAACTTGACCTAGGACACACAATAACCTAACATTGGCACTGCAAATGCTATCACCAAGAATGGGTGCATGTGCTAGAGATAACTAGTTTATAGCTCTAAACAGAGGGTAAACGACTATGAAGAATTGCCAATGCAAGGCACTGTGTTCTTAGTTTGACTTCTGGGTGAGGTGTCACATTTTTTATTTGGTTGAGTAGTCATGATCTCCCCACATTTATGTATGCTTCCTCACCACAGCCTAGGTTGACTGGTGACTCTCAGTGGGCATGTTCTAAAATAACTGATTTCCCATTTAGGGCAATAGTTTCACTTACACCTTAGGTTCCCAAGCAGCCGCAAAAACTAAATAAGTGAATAAGAAAATTAATGGATAGATAGAAGTGTACAGCTTTTGTGTTTACGAAAATCTTTTTTTAAAATTCTTACAAAAAATTGTCCCAGAACATAGTGTGGAAACCAGGGGAGCTCCAGCTGCCCCAACCCCGACACAAACAGGCAGAGACACAAGTTTGCCACACAACACATATTTATTCACGTAGGAAGGAAGCACTTTCCCCTCGCTCCCCACAGCAGCACAGTACAAACACCAAAACAGCACAGTTTCTTCTACTTCTCTGCTTGATGTCCACCTCTGCTCCCCCTCTTGGCAAGCTTCGTCCCTCTTCCTCCCGACTCTGGCTCTCCGAATGGAGTGAGACGGCTCCTTTTAAGCTGACTCAGGGAGTGTTCCAGGTGTCGCATTAATCAGACCTGGAATCACCCCCCAGGTGTGGCGACAGCCCCACTGTATGTTTCTGCAGATCCCCCTTGGTGGCCCCCACAGAATCCAACAGGGATGCACCAAACTCCAACTCCCAGCATGCCATGGGGAATCCATGGTGCCACAGCTGCCCAGAAGGGCTGCCCTCTAGCGTCCCGGGAAAGGGATTGCCCTGCCGATACTCTCTCCCCTGGTTCTTCCATCCAGCTGGTATCCCAGCCGGGTGGCCGTAGCTGCCGGTCACAATAGTCATAGGTTAGGTGCAATGCACACTAAGTTCTGAGACCTTGGTTCCATCTCCTTTATGAATTACTACTTGCCTTTGTTTTTTTTAACAGAAGAGGGCTGCCCAGGAACCAAATATTTTTTACGAAATAATACAAAAAGATTCCTTGATTCAGAAACAGTCACAATTGTAAAATCTTAAGTATATGACACAAAACTGTTTCTATTGAAAAAAAAGAAGCTCATGAACTTTAGCAATGCACTGTATGTAAAATATTGTATTTATAATAAGCAGGGACAACACTTCTGCCTCACTGCTCCAGAAGTCGGGATTCAAATTCTAACCCAGTCATTGTCTACGTTTAATTTAAGAATCTCCTTGCAGATGCTGCAACAGACAAAAGTCCAGCGAAGAGTGACAAAACTTATTGTAGGCCTGCGGGATAAGCGCTTTGAGGAACGATTAATGGAACTCAGCTAAGGTTAAAGGAATACCCTACCCAAAGATTGTATTTTTTATGTTTTTAAACCCCATGTGGTTTGTAGTGATGGCCAAAAAAATTTTTTTTTTTCTCATGTTTTCATGCAAAATGGAGACAATAACGTTTTTGATAGAACGGGAGTGATTGATGATCAATGCCAGACAGCGGCAAACACTATCAAAAACGTCCTTGGAAAAAGAAAAATAAAAACCTCATACGTTACTCACATCACATTAAGTCATCTGGGTTAATGTTAACAATCTTGCTGCAAAACATATTCTTTTTGTTTAAAATATTGTTAAATAAATATCTCCAGAAAATGGAAGCAGTCTACAAGCAGGACTTGCGTTTTTGAATTGAAGGCAGGACTCTTGACCAATGAATGAGGAAAAGAGGCGGGTCTTCAATTCAAAGATGCAATGTCTGCATATGATTAGAAGATTTAACATGTGCATTATGCAACTTAAGTAGCTTGAGATTTGTTTCAAAGTGGAGACCACTATAGGCTCCAGTTATATCGGTTATATTAGAACATGAGATCAAATTGTATTCTCAGTCATCACTAAAAACACATAGGGTAAGGAACATAAATAAAAATGTCATCTTTTGGTGGAATATTCTTTTGAAAGGAGACATAATAGAAGTGAATTATCATAGGAATTAGTGTCATGATCTTCAGTAAGCAAAAAGAATTTTTGTTCTATTTTAGAAAATTTTCTATGGTTTACTTCTCAAAGAATGACTAATTGTTTCAGCTTTTTTGTTGACTCCTTCCTTGTTGCATCATATACTGTATTGCCAATAGTATTTAATTGTTTTTTAAAAATCTTTCTCAAAACTTTAAATAAGTTTTATATCCCAAATGACCAGTTAGTTAAATTTAAATTAGATGACTTTCCTCTTATTATATGGTAGGGTTACATTGTAAGGTGACAGCTGCAGTCGTTTCCCAGGGATGTTCTCTTAAACAATAAGCTTCATGAAAGTACAAGTACAATTAGCGACAAGTTAGATAAACAGTAAAAGCAAAGAACCTTTGGTGCTTTCTTCTCTTGGCTTTTCCCTCATTGGCTCATCGCTATCACTGCAGGTGAACAAACAAGATTCGCAAACACTGGCCTAATCCACCAGCTACATAACTGGCTAAACTCCCTCATGGAGGTCTGCAATAGTTACAGAATTTATATATGTGCCCAATGTGGCAAAGAGCAGCTACTCTGAACCATGGAAACAAGTTCATGTATAATTCACCTCCAAGCTTATCCTCTGTGACTACATGTGAAAAGGTCTGGCATTGAGAATGTGATCTTTTAGCAAAATAACACAAAACAGTGTTAGCTTAGGATTTGTAGGATTGCACTGATGGAGCTCAGTTTAGTTCAAGTCATGCATTTTCAAAAAGGCAGACTACACCTTTGTGCAATTAAATTGAAACAAATTCTGAAAACAACAAAAATCAGTTTTTTATTAATAATATTCATATACTTTCAAGTTAGATGGTTGGGAGACAAAGTCAGAGAGGTGAGACTGCGCTGGTTTGGACATGTGCAGAGGAGAGATGCTGGGTATATTGGGAGAAGGATGCAAAGGATAGAGCTGCCAGGGAAGAGGAGAAAGGTTTATGGATGTGGTGAGAGAGGACATGCAGGTGATGGGAGTAACAGAATAAGATGATGAGGACAGAAAGATATGGAATATGATCCGCTGCGGCAACCTCTAACGGGAGCTGCCGAAAGAAGAAGATTATTAATATTCATACACTCACATCAGTACCGGATATGACCTCCTCAGTTCTTGAGAAGCATCTCGATGTGATTTGGCATGGAATCTACCAAATTTTGAACAGTCTTGGAGGATGTTTGGGTATCTGTTGCAAACTTGAATTAGAGCCTCAATCATCTTCTCTGTGGTTTTGCAGTCCATTCCAAGAAGTCGTTGCTTACAAATAGACCACAAATTTTCAATTGGGTTCAGATCAGGAGAGAGTTTCCAGGCCACTCCAGCATGTTCATTTGATTCTCATCGAAAAATGTCTTCACTTGTTTTGATGTGCATCATGGGGCCAGCTGTTGTTGAAAAACATTGGATCCATAGGGAAATAACTTCTTCAGTTCTGAAAAAACTTTTCTGATGATAAGTACAATCTAATATGGTGAGTGCCTCATGAGCTCGACTGTGTGCAAGCCACCGATGCCATAATAGCTGAAGCGACCCAAAAACATCTTTTATGGGGGTTTCACGCAATCCGGGTTTTTTTTTCAACAAGACCTGGCCCCATGTCACACATCGAAACAAGTGAAGAAATCGGTCAATGAGAATCAAATGGACATACTGGAGTGGCCCAGAAACTCTCCTGATCTGAACCCGATTGAAAATTTGTGGTCTATTTCTAAGCAAGACTTTGTGGAATGGACTGCACAACCACGGGGAAGTAAATTCAGGCCCTAATTCAGGTTTGGTACAGAGACTGTTCAAAATTGGTGGATTCCGTACCAAATTGCATCGAGACGTTTCTCAAGTGTTGAGGAGGTCATCATATCATGTACTGCTGGGAGTATAGGAATATTATTATTCATAATAAAAAAAAATGAGCAAAACCAAAACTGAGTTTTGTTGTTTTCAGAGTTTGTTTCAATTAATTTACACAAGGGTGTATATATGATAACTGGACACTAGTGTGAGTGACTGGTAATAATTAATGTTCTATCACTCACATTGGCATCTGCTTCTAAGACATTTAGAAAGAAGAGCTGGGACACATATTGAATACGTTAAAATAGAACAATGATCCAAACAGTATCACATATCTGGAAATAATTGTCCGGAAATGCAAAACAAAATACTAAACAGTTGGGTTGCCGTTAACTGGGAGTATTTAACTTCTGAACATCGTGTGGGTTGGCTGGCTCGCATGAAAACATACCACCACTGCTCTTCTAAAGAACAAAGCTTAAAGCAATAAGTTCGATTCCACCTTATAATAACGATGTTCTGATAAAATTTCTCTATTCTGCTATAAACTTGTGTCCCATAAGTAGAGGGCATTGCTTGGCTAGAGATTTATTTGGCCCCAGGAAACCAAAAAGCACGTGTAGTATGGTGTAGTATGTAATGACAGCAGGATAAGCACGATGACCACAGCATACTTTAGGAATCTGCAGATGTCAAACACACGGAGGGTTTTTGTCTTGCCAGGCTCACTGACGTTTGTAAACGGGCCTCAGCATAAGTTTGTGTGTGTCGGTCCTAGGATGGCTTGCTATCTCATCCTTGGAGTTGCTGCTAGGTTAGGTTTCAGCAATCCATAAATTTGTATTTGAAGAGGCAGGATCATATAATGCATAGATGAAGAAGAATTTTTTTCACATCTTTTATTAAAATGTATTTGCAAATAGTATGGTGGTGCAGGGGTCAGTGTTGCTGCCCCTCGGCCTGGTCACTAGAGAGGTTGCACATTATTTTTGTGTCCTTATGGATATTCACCTCATATAAAAATGTAACTTTAATTGGTCATTCTAAATTCAACTTGGTGTGCGTATGTGTGGAAGTTTTGGGTGTGTGACATGCGAGTACACTGTACAGGGTTAGGTCCCGTCTTCTTGTGTGTGATGAGGTCAAAATAATCTTTAGGTCTCCACGTCACTGACCAGGTTAAGATAAGGAATGAATGGATTAAGACATCCTACATAATGGTCAGAATTTCACTGTACTCTGCACAGGTCATAATAAACTAGAAATGAAACACTAATGCTTTTGCAGATTGTGTCAAATCTGGACTGAAGAAACATTATTAAACTATCAACTTGCTAAACATGCTATAAGCATCCCAATATAGCAAATAAATACAGCTACTCTGTCTTTCATACAGCACCATTCTCCTACTTTCCTAAAGACGCGCAGGTTATTTTAACTGGTTATTCCAAAGTGGTCCCCGTGTGAATGTGAGTGGGAGTGTATGTGTGAAGGGGTCATGAGATGAACTAGTGGAATGTTCAGGGCTTTTCCCGGCCTTGCTGGCATAGATGAAGATCCTCCATTACTATGAACTGGCCTGATTAAGCAGCTTTGAGAAAGTTAATTTATAGTGTCACAAGGGGCTTGAAAAGTATTTAAGAATGCCACTTAGATAACAAGGTGGAATGCGAGATAATTAAATTAACTTACCAATAAGAGTTAAGACTACAAAGCACAGGGAAAAAGTGAAACTTTCAATGGTTAAAGAATAGACTTTCACTGAAGGCTACTGTTTAATAGCAGCCACCCTGACATAATTCACATTTTCTAGCTACTAAATCTACCAGCGTTCTTTTCAACTAATCAAAGTAAATCTTTTATTTAGATAATTATAACCATCTGCCCCAAAAAGGAAATTTGTCTTTACATAAGCTCAATAAATATTGTAAGAAAATAAATAAATGTTAGTACAAATACACACAAGAATTACTGACTTGGCTAAAGATAAAAAGGGCAGCCACAGTTCACAGTGAGGCATTAAAAAGGCGCATTGCTGGAAGTATAAAGGAGCCCCAGTACCTGTACATATAAATTAACTGAAGAGAAAAGGTGATCTTTACATAATTAAGAAAACTTTTTTTTAGAAATACTATCAAAACTGACAGCAGATATAAGGTGTAGGCACACTACAAAACATTTCAAAACCTTGCCACTCTTCAGAAGTGTGAGTCACTTTCAGAAAAGACAAACAAAAACTGAAACTTGAAAGTTTACTCGTATTATAGGAATGTGGGGACACTGCGCCTGACTTCATTCTAGAGAAGCTGACAATGAAAGGGAATTGCATGTCACTATGTACTGTAAAATTCTCCCTATGACCCAAGTCAGCCTGGGTCAATAAGTGTGTGGACTGAAGCCGCAGTTTAAATATGATTGTCCATTAGCTCTTTTAGTAGCTCTTTCAAAGTTAAATAAATGTTAACTAAGGTAAATAGGGACTTATTTGCTGATGCAGTCACTGGGAAGCTCTTTATGACCGTCAAAGGCCTGGTAAACACTCTGCTCTGTTGTCTAAAGCAAATCGAATTAGAGTAAGAAGTCGGTGGCCCACATGTTGACAGGTCTGCACTGGGGCTTTCTATCATGAAATGTGATATTCGCTATCAGACCCCATTGTTTGCCCATTATAGACAGTTAAAAGAAGTCCCAGCCTACTCTGGAAGGTAAGGGTAGCCAAAGCAGAAGCCATTCCTAGACTGGGAGTCATGCCACCGCTGCAGGGTACAGTCCTGGACATATGCACTCCCATTCAGTGGGCAAATCTGGAAATGGAATGGATTTTGGGAGAAACTGGAAAATGACAAGAACGACTAAAAATAAAAAAATATGGGAACCTGTGAAAGATAACATAAAGCATGAATACCTTGAACCTTACACTATACACTGACAAACAATTTCCCTCTAGATGAATGTAGAGAAAAGCCAAGCAAAATGACACCTTTTATTGGCTAACTAAAAAGATTACAATATGCAAACTTTCGAGGCAACTCAGGCCCCTTCTTCAGGCAAGATGTAAGAAGGGGCCCGAGTTGCCTCGAAAGCTTGTATATTGTAATCTTTTTAGTTAGCCAATAAAAGGTGTCATTTTGCTTGGCTTTTCTCTACATTCATAATGGCTAACACGGTACAACAACCTAGTACCTCTAGATGAAGCAAGTGTGATAATAGAGTTATGTGTAAGATATTGTTGCATTCAGTTTTTGGATGACTTCGACTAACACCAATTACATTTTGCTGTTACAATGACAGGCAGAGTGGCCCCCTAGTGGTTATGGATTTAGACCGATTTAAAGTAAAAATGTGACAAAACAGTGAAAATAAGCACGTATTAATTCCTCATACCTACAGAATAAAAAAAAAACAAAAAAAAACTTTATATAATAGACAAATGTACAGTATACCACAAAAGAACTTCTTAAAAAGGAGACAGTAACAATAATATTTTATATATACATTTTTATTATATATATACATACATACACACACACACTCATACATACATATTTACATACACACACATAAACACTCGCCATAGTACTTAAATCTTAAAGCTCTCTCTTGTCTTGTACTACATGCATCTTCAGTGCCTTTCCTCTGTATTTGCACGTGTGAATGTCTCATCACTGGAGCCCAATCTCTGAAGTGTGTTCCCGTAAAGCCTGCTTCTCAGATTCTGTCATTATTTTTGAGAATGCTTTGTCACTTCCTGCCCAGTTTTAAACATGGCATCTTTGAAGTTGACTCTATCAGCAAGCTTAATATGCCTTTCACTCCACCTTGTGTCTCTCACACTCGCACTTCCATTTTCATTGCATCACCAAAGCCAAACTGACCAATCAGATTCCTCAGAGGGACGGGACACACAGACTTATATATATATATTCTTTTTGATGTATGAATTGCAATCTGATTATTAGGTGGCTACCTACCAGGTAATGTTATATAATGTATAGTATATATACATACACACATATATGTATACTTACTGTGTATAGACAGACAGATAGATAAGACACTATATAATAACTTATGATCATTGGTTTCCTTAAATTGTAAAAGGACCAGAAAGGGCAGGACTTTTCAAGCACAGTGGAAGTGACACCAGTGTTTCTCTGGGGCTTCCTCCTCTATTCTAGATGGAAAGAGAGAAAGGCAGTTAGTTACTAACAGCATCACATTCTTTTCTTGCTGCTTCTCATAAGGGTTAGATCCATCAATGGGGATGGATGGATGGATGGATGGATAGACAGACAGACACACTCTCTCTTAATTGAAGTTAGGAAAATCATATTACTTCATTTACTCATTCCTACTAGTAGTCTGATATATTTAAGCAGTTTATTACATCTTTAATTTTTTGCCTGAAAACTGTTTTACAAACTGATTTTAAAAAGCACACACTGTACAGTAGATCAGCTACATCTGCCACTGGCCTCTTGATAACCTCTCTGACGGGTCTCTTTTTCATTCTTGCTTATCAAGCTGGGAGGGAAGGCCTGATTTTGGTAGGTTTTTGGTGGTTTGCTTACTTTGAGTTTAAGTTTTTTCCTCCTGCTAACTTCATTCCAGAGCCCCTATGAAAACTCTTTGGTATTCATGCTCAAATGTTCGCTTTGAAATGCACTACCTAAGCAGAAAGAACCCAAGCACAAAAAGTGCTGAATTTATGCTGAAATTCTGTGAATCACTACAATGTAACACCAGAGCTCAATTAACCTACTGGTATTCTCAAAGCAATCAGTTATGTCTGAGCAAAGGGGAACAAGAAAGCTAAGTGAAGCTGTCCTGAAGGTAATTTAAGTTCAAAGGAGCATTTCTGTAGTCAATTTAGAGAAGCTGGGCATATTTCAGCACTGAATTCCTACTTCATGGAGTAAAGTCTACGTTTATATGTTTAACATACTATGGTGAGCAAAACTGTAAGATGCACAATGCTTCACTTGTGCCGGTGAATCAAATAGGAACAGGTGTGCAGTACATTCAGTTAATCTACTGTATTTAATTTATTAATTCTCCAAACACCACATTCCAGACGGTTACCTAAATGTGCCCACTGGTGCTATATGAGGCCTGTCTCTAGTAACTCTATAGTGTAAAAAAACAAGGGTTAAATAACCTGTGGACAGAAGGCTGGATGTATTTGCATAGTCTGCTATCATCAAAAATATATTTCCATATGTAAGCCATTTTCTAACCTTCTTAGCCCTAAACAGCATCGCGGGAGAAGCCGGAGCCTCACCAGCTAGCGTAGGGCACAAGGCAGAACAAACCTTGGACAGGGCACCAGTCCATCGCAGGGCAAACACACAAACAGACAGACAGACCCCAACCACACACTACAGCCACTTTAGTATTGCCAACCTGAATGTCTTTGGACTGTGGGAGGAAACCCACGCAGATCTCAAACTCCATGCAGGGAGTATCTGGGGACGCCAACCCAGGTCTCCTTACTGTGAGGAAGGAGCGATACCACTGTGCCACCTTGCCGGCCATTCAATATGTAAACTATTTACAAAATTAATGTTATACAGCGCATTAACCAAATTAATGGCAACCCCCCCCCCAAGCCAGACACGCGATCCAGTCCCACCCCCCAGAAATGACCATCTATCTGCCACAGTCCGGTGTTACATGGATGTTCCCATGGCCTGGTCCAGCCGCTCAGGCAGAAGGGGCCCGAGTTGCCTCAAAAGCTTGCATATTGTAATCTTTCTAGTTAGCCAATAAAAGGGGTCATTTTGCTTGACATCTCACTACATCCATAATTGCTAAGGTGGTACAACACCCTAGTACTACAGACTCCAAGCACCATAAATTCTAGGCAGCTTCTTGCTCTGGTTCTTTCCTTCCTACCACCTGTTATTTCCCTGCAAGTGTAACCAAGAAAAAGCCAGTCTAGAAAATGGCGACTCGGAGGCTAAGGATCTGTGCTGGTATCCGGAAGGTTGCCGGTTCAAATCCCTGTTATTGCCAAAAGGGATCCTACTCTGGTGGGCCCTTGAGCAAGAACTTTAACCTGCAATTGCTTAAGGGGTGCTGTACAATGGCTGACCCTGCTCTCTGACCCCAAGGGGTATGTGAAAACTAACACATTCCTAGTACAAGAAATTATAGAAGGCGAATATCCATCCATCCATCCATTATCCAACCCGCTATATCCTAACTACAGGGACATGGGGATCTGGTGGAGCCAATCCCAGCCAACACAGGGTGCAAGGCAGGAAACAAACCCCAGGCAGGGCGCCAGCCCACCGCAGGGCACACACACACACACCAAGCACACACTAGGGACAATTTAGGATTGCCAATGCACCCAATCTGCATGTCTTTGGACTGTGGGAGGAAACCCACAAAAACACGGGGAGAACATGCAAACTCCATGCAGGGAGGACCCAGGAAGTGAACCCTGGTCTCCTTACTGCAAGGCAGCAGCGCTACCCACTGTGCCACCCAGAAGGCAAATAAATAACAAAAAATAAAATAAGTAAATCAGTAGGAACAACTTAAGCTGGTACGGAGGCCGTTTATTATAACAATAAGCAGGAAGAACTAGGGCTAAATGCCCAAATTAAAATAAACTCTGAAATGGAGCAAGCATTTGAGTGTGGCTTGTTATAAGTGAACCTAAACTTACTTTATTCTTTGTTACCTAGTATTGCCTAATTTTATTTTTCTTTCTTTAACTTGTAAAGCACTTTGAGCTACATAATATGTATGAAAACGTGCTATCAAAATAAATGTTGTTATCCTATATAATTAGTTCCCATAATTGACATATTATTTCGGAACTGTACACCATTCTTCATTATTAATTAGATGGTTGTAAAGGCTGCAGTGGGCTGGTGCCCTGTCCAGGGTTTGTTTCCTGCCTTGCACCCTTTGTTGGCTGGGATTGGCTCCAGCAGACCCCCCATGACCCTATAGTTGGGATATAGCGGGTTGGATAATGGATGGATGGTTGTAAAGGTGTGAAGAGCCACATTGCTTTAAATATTTTATTGCATTGATTTGTTAGCAGTGCACTCAGTTCAGAATTCAGAGCCTGTAAGGACACTTAAGGATAGCAATCTTTGATAAACTTATTTCCCGTGCAAATGTTAACTGAATTTGGCCCCAAGTGACCCTGATAATGCCACAATAGTAATGGAAAGCAAGGATATCAAGTGCCAACGGTATTTTACTGTTTTGCGCTAGCCACCACTAGTTAACATGTGCCACTTATCACATTTTTAAACCATTTCCAATCTTCCGATTTTTCTCTTTCCAGCACTGAAAAAGACGAAGAGCAAGAAGAAAAGAGAAGAATGATTCCACACATGAGGAGTTTCATTTCTGAAGTGAATCTGGGCTCCGAAATGCCTTCCTGTTCCAGCTCCTCTACTACAGGCCACCAAAGCAGACCTCAACGAAAGCAGCTACAACACACAGAAGACAAGCTGCAGGATGCCAGCCACAAGCCAATACTGTCAGAATGCTGTAGGAGTGAAACATGTGCTTCAGACCTTTAAGAAAGTGAGCACAGCAATCTTGTAAAAGATACCAGAACCAATTAATTAAAACAAAAATCATATACAAGCCTGCAGCTCAGCGAGACATGAGGAACAGATGGCTTGACACAAAAAAACACTTCAATGAGAGGGAAACAATATGCTGCAGCCGATGGAGATTGTAAATAATAACATATGCCATCAAAATAAACTATCCTCCAAATCATTTATTTAAAAAAAAAAAAAAAGTAAATAGAGCCTAGGCGGTAAATGAAAATATATGCTTCTTGTTTCTTCAAAATTTTTCCTATCATCATTTGTAAAACCAGCTGTAAATAGAATTTTCTTAAGAAGTTAGTCTAACATTTATTTTAATTAAGCACAATGCCTCAAAGTTTAGAATAAAAGTGAATATACTCACAATTGCAGCCTTGCAGCGTGACATGCACTTTACAGCTGGCATTGTTCTCAGATGTTGCAACACCTTTTTCACGATTCAGAAAACAACAAATCGGTCCCCTCTGTGGGCGACATCAAAAATGCCTAAAAGTGAAGAGAGTTGGTCAAAGTGCTAGAAAATGACTGGATTGGTTAAAACAAGATGTCAAACTTGTCTGAAATACAAAATGGGTAACTAAAACGTATATTCATTTTTGAGGCATTTGACTGTGTAGTGATCTATATGTTTATGTAAGTTATGCACTTCCAAAATCCTTATATTATGATAAATAAAGTTTGTACTCAGTTTTATTTTAGTGATCTTGAATTACTTCATCTATTCTACTGTAATCATTTTATCTTTGCAGGAGACGAGCAATTTGAAAGTCTTCAGTGGATGTTTATTTTACGTAAGATGAATCAGCGGCACGCTTGCTCTGCAGTGAAACGATGGCTGCTTTAGATCCGATTTCTGATTTGTATCAGCTGCTGTCAGGGCTGACTATGATAACCCTGAACAGGAAAAAGGGAGGGAAGGCATCGTTCATTATAACTGGACTGGACAGGGATTGCGACTCGGTGGCTGAATTACTCCGCTGAAAACCACAAGTTTGCAATGGCCATCACTGGCTAACTGTACGACTCTAATTAACCACTAAAAGCATAAATATGGGAGAAATTATATTATATACAGTAGGTGTGATTCGTAATTCACTTTAGCTACATACATTTAAAGTACACTTAGTGCTGCTAAATCACATACAATGTGTTGGTATACCTTTAGGCCAGGGAAAATGAATTTGTCCATCAATTTAATTAGTTTCAGTGCTGGAAGAAGCTGGTGCCTAACTCTGTGATAAAAGTAATAAAGTCAGAATCAGTTCCAGATGTGATTACTAGTTCTTTCACCCAGTTTTTGAACGTTTTTTTGTTCAAAGCTATTAGTGAGCTACAACCTATGAAGACCAAATACTCTGGTCGATGGAAAACCAGCAGGATTTAAACCCCAAGTTTGCAGAAGTAAAAAGAAAATCTCAGTCTGGTTAGACGAGTTGTTTCTCGGGGTGTGATTATCTTCAACGTTCTCTTTTATTTTGAATATCACTTCTTCTGTAATTGTGCCAACATTAAACTGTAACAACTCCCATCCTTAATTAATACCTTTGGATTCCCTGAAATAAAAAAAAAAACCAAAGAAACTACCACAGTATTCAACTCCCAGAACAAATATTTGTACTTTTAACTAAATAAACCGTTTATCTAATACTAAAAGAATAAACAATGGTTTAGATCATTCATGGGCGGCACGGTGGCGCAGTGAGTAGCGCTGCTGCCTCGCAGTTAGGAGACCCGGGTTCGCTTCCTGGGTCCTCCCTGCGTGGAGTTTGCATGTTCTCCCCGTGTCTGCGTGGGTTTCCTCCCACAATCCAAAGACATGCAGGTTAGGTGCACTGGCGATTCGAAATTGTCCTGTGTGTGTGTGTGTGTGCCCTGCGGTGGGCTGGCGCCCTACCCGGGGTTTGTTTCCTGCCTTGCACACTGTGTTGGCTGGGATTGGCACCTGTGACCCTGTAGTTAGGATATAGCGGGTTGGATAATGGATGGATGGATCATTTATTAAAACATTTTATATTCACCTGTAAATTGGACAGTCAGAAATGTTAGCACCCGAGTATTACCTTCACAGAATAGTAGCACTTCATGTGGTTGTTATAATTCTAGTTGTAACTCATATTTCTACATAAAATGAGTTAGTAGTTTCTTATTTTATTTTGTACTATCAACTAACTTTGAGTTTTGGGAGGCTTGTAAGGAGGAACTTCACCTGCATATTTGACTGTCAACTGGGCATTACCTTCACAGAATAGTGGCAGCTCATGTGGTTGTTATAATTCTAGTTGTAACTCAACATATTTCTATATAAAATTAATTACTATTTTATTATTTTACTTTGTACTATCAGCTAACTTTGAGTTTTGGGAAGACTGGAAGGAAGCACTTTCATTTTTCAGATCTCTCAAAACAGACAGTAATTACTTTTAAATAACCTGAAATGTTCAAAACAGGGCCAGCCAGCTCAATGGGTAGCTCTGTTGCTTCATCAAGTTTGGGTCCCTGGTGTGAGTCCCTTGACTGGTCACTATCTATGTAATTATAATAATAATAATGAGTTTTATTTATATAGTGCCTTTTCACTTGTAATGCGCATTACAAGTGTGTGGGTTTTGCTTATAGTTCTCCTATCTTCCTTCCACATCCCCAAAGACGTGTAGATTCGATTAAATGGTAATTTCAGATTGGCCACTGTGTGAAGGTGGGTGTTGGTGTGTATGTGAGTGGGCCGTATGATATGCCTGGCACCTTGTCCAGGTTCGTACCCTGCCTGGTGCCCTGTGCTGTTGAGAAAATTCCTAATACAGATATGCAAAATACAATATAGGTTCTGATATTCTTAACTTGTCACGCTAAATATTAAGAACATGATAAAAAACATGAAAGATCATATTTATATGAACCGCCAGAGCTACCCCAATGAAACACGAAGAGCAATACAACCTGGGTTAGTCACTAACAGATTTGCTTGATTTCATTGGGTTTTTTCTGGCATTTCAACTTTTACAGAGCTTTTTATTTGAACACGGACATGACAAGAAATTCAATAATGCATAAAAACCTGTTCTGAGTATTGAAAATGAGACAACATCATAACTTGCTCCCGATGAAGCATCAAAGCCCAAACTCAAACATGCAGCATAGCATTTCTTTTTTTTTTGTGCCATCTTTAATAAATTAGTTAAAGAATATATTTACAAAATGAATTCCAAACCATTACACAAATATGCATGTATGGAGATAACACAACTTTAAATGTAATTGCATTCCAAAACCAAAAAACAATTTTAGAAAATCTAAGCAATTTCCTAAAAGCAAATATAAAGCTTAAATAAAAAGAAATATTACACAAAGGAAAAGGGCAATTTCAGGGACCCCATTAATATTAATGAGTAAGACATGAAAAATACTGTGTGTGTGCGTCACTTAAAAGTAATACATTTATTGTGAAATTACACACTGACACAAAAACGCTGATCTATAATAAAGAATGTTTAATGATATGGTTTGTATTATGATATTTGCAGCATTTTGACTATTTTAAAAACCACCTCATTATGAAAACACTGGGGTGCATAGACCTCACACAAAGGGATCGGTTCCATTAATATTTTTACAAAGAAAAGCCCCCCCAACCCCCCCCAAAAGAAAAACATCTATAAAAATATAATAAATTAAAACATTAATATACTATAAACAATAAGCTCAAGGCTTTCCCTAATGAAACTATGAACATACCTTAGAAACAAAATGCATGTGCTGAATTCACAGTTTTTAAATTATGATCCATTTTTCCCTTACCACCATATAACAGGTATAAGTAGAGAAATCTTTAAACAGGTTTTCATTACTGCAAAATGGCAAAACATGACACAAGTAACAGCATTCTACATGTATACACACATACAACAAAGAAAATTTCAAAAATGTCTAATAATTCTTCATAACAAGGAACAATGCCCACCCTAACCCTTAAACTGGCCATTTATAAAAATCTTCAATATTTGGTAGAAACTACCAAAACATTCCATTTGGTGTGTACCAAATATTAATACCTCTCACATTAGAGCAAAATTAAATATATTTCCAGTATGAATAGGATTACAATTATATTTATAAATGAATTCAGCAATTAAGTAAATGAATCAGTTATGAAAGTTGCTCAGTTTGATTTTAATGCACAACTAATATTAATTCCCAAAAGAGCACCGCTGTGTTTCTGTTTCATCAGCACTGGCGTTTTCAGTATCGTATTTGTTGGGCTGCTATGGAGAGAAGGCGCTTGCTAAGCAAAGTATTGTGCTGCTTTAGGTATTCAATCAAATCAGCTTGCTTCTCCACAACTTCTTCCAAGCTAGAGCTGTCTCTGCAAAAACAAAAAAGTGCGACACGTTACAGAGCAAACTTTTTCTCTGCTGCTATTAAACTGTCGTTGGTATTGAGCGCTCAGTGACACAGCAGTAGAAATAATTCAGCTTATGTGACATTTACACAGTAACAGGATATCCCAGGTGTCACTGTGGACACTCATCAAATCCTAGCACCTATCAGTCCTACCTGGCAACACTACTCTTCTGTAAATCCTCAATGCTGATATACAGATAGCTGCACACAGAGAAGTGTTATCTTTAAATATTCTCCGAGTCAGAGTTATTGTGGCAGGGTGCCTGTGATGTACTGATATCAGGCCACGGGTTGGTTGCTGTCTTTCTACCTAGTGCTGCTCGGCCCAAAGCTCTTTAGCATTCCGCCACTTTAAATCACTTAACATTTCTAAAAACCTGCTGGCCATGCTGTATTCACAGCATTTAAGATCTTCAGATACTAGTGTGGAGGGTCCAAAAAAAAAATGCTCAGGTTTCACAATATAGTAGTTCTGCATACAATAGAAGAGTCATAATGAGGTGTCAGAGCTTTAAACAAACGTAAATGTTTATAAGAAAAGCTTTGCTCATCATCTGATAAGTAGAATAGCCAAGGAAGGAAGTATGTATGTATGAGAGCTGGGAAGCAAATTAAAAGAAAAAAAAAGGGCTCACACTTTAACAGAAACTGTTCTGAAGGATTTACAATGCAAGCTTTTGCTTTGAAGGAGTACCTGAGAGGTCAGACATGGTGGCACAGAGCACCACATTGTAGCCTCACATTGACCTTTACTTATTTATTTGGCTGACTCCTTAAGGTGGCTTACAACATTTGAGAGATACAATTGCTTACGCTTCTTTTATTTTTACAACTGCAGCACGGGCAGGTGAAGTGACTTGTTCATGGTCACACAATGTCAATTAGCTGGATTTGAACTCACAATCTCAGGAGTTGACACTGTGCCACACAATAGTAGGATTTAAACCATTAAAGAAACTCTAGTTATCATTATTAGTAGGCTGATGCCTTTATCCAAGGCAGCATGCAACATTTTAGAGAAATAATTGCTTACATTTCTTTGTTTTTCCAATTGGAGCACAGGCAGGTGAGGTGACCTATGCATGATCAACCCAGTGTCAGTAGTGGGATTTGAACACAAAACCACAGGGTTACCACCTTAAGGACTAGGCCACAATTCTTTGATGCTTTGTCTGATTGTGACGGGGTGCATTTGCCCTTACTCTAGGACTTATGGTTTAATATCACAGCCCACAGACACGTTTCTAGGTGAAGAGAATGTTGTAGTATAGTGTGTGCCCGGCAGACTAATATCCTGTCTAGTGACAGTTTTTGCCAGTTCGTCACGAATCCAAAATGAATAAGTAGGTATGAAAATGGATGGACTTAATCATTTTAATTTTCTTTATTATGCCTTTATCCATCATATATAAAATCCATATTAAAAAGGTTATTGTACCTCACACGCAAGCTTTGTTACTCCAGCTTATTATTCTGATAAAAGTAGAATGAAAAACATAAACCAAACTAATATGTACATTTCAAGCTGTAATTTCACATTCACAAATCTCAGAACAAAAAAAAAAAACAAAAAACAAACAAGTCCTGCATTTTTATTTCTTATCCTCTTGCATACTTTAACCAACAAAACAACATGTTTTTTTGGAAAATTTCCCTGAAGTGCAAAACTTCTACATATAAAATCAACAATACATATGCCACATAGAAATAAATGAATGGCAATGAGAAGCAGACTGCCACAATCCACCCACTCAGTCAGTCAGAAATGCTCAATTAAAAATAAAACTTTCAAAAACATGGAAAAGCCACTTTCTCAGTAAAAAAATCATGCAAAACTTAAAAACCTGGCTCCATTATATGCATTAGTGACATTCTGAACCTACTTAATCTTTCTCAGTATCGCTAAAAAGCCAGAGCCCATCCTATTAGCACTGCTTGCAACTGTGGAAATGGGTGCCACTTCACCGCATGGTCCCTTCATACAAATATCCACCCTCACACACTGGCAATTTAAAATTATGCATTATTTCTGTTCTTAACATAATTCTTTTTTTTGTAAAAACTTGATTGCTATGTATGGATTGTAATAAAATTAATAAAAAAAAAAAAAAAAAATTGCATTATTTCAACCATTAAGTCTTAAGGGACGCGAGAGGAAAACCCAGGCAGACACACCGACAGAATGGACAATGTTTAGATCACGTTTCGAATGCTGGACATTGGATCTGTAAGAAAGCAGCACTTGTCACTACGCTACTATGCAGCCCTACTAACATTTCTTTCAAAGCACAAACTCTATGGGAGGAAAAAAAAATTTCAAACTGGGTTAATGTCTCCATATTATCAGACACTAATTAACTTCTTGTATCATCTATTTTCTGATGGGATGTTAACTGTTTATCAGATGAATATTTATATGTAGTCTAGATGCTTTTATATTACATGCAAACATCATAGGTGCACATTTATAGTATTTAGAATTTAATTAATTTTGTGTATGAGATATTTTCTGATGGGACTTGAGCTACTGATCACATGAATATTTATGTTTAGTCTAGATGCTTATATATGTATGCATTAACATTACTGAGATCCAGGCCTTTAATGACCTGTTGGACACGGCCATCAGCAGTGTGTCTGTTTGCGGAGAGAGTGTCGACCTTGTCGAGAGGTTTACTTACATTGGCAGTGACATTCATGTCTCTGGTGACTCTTCCTATGAAGTCAGCAGACAGATTGGGAGAGCATGGGGGGGTCATGAGGTCACTGGAAAGGGGTGTGTGGCGCTCCCGATATCTATGCAAAAGGACGAAGGTCCAAGTCTTTTAGAGTCCTGGTGCTTCCTGTCTTGCTATATGGTTGTGAGACCTGGATGCTATCCATTGACCTGAGACAAAGACTGGACTCCTTCATGTGTGTCTCTTCAGAGAATCCTTGGGTACTGCTGGTTTGAGTTTGTGTTGCTTACAGACTCCCAAAAGAGGCACATTACCTGCATTCTGAGGAAGCGTCAGTTACGGCACTAGAGCCATATGCCGCGATTCCCTGAGGGTGATCCGGCTCACAGGATCCTCATTGTTGAGGACCCCAGTGGCTGGACAAGGCTAAGGGGACACCAACGTAACACCTGGCTGCGGAAGACAGAGGGTCATTTCCGGAGAGTGGGATTGGACTGCGTGGCAGCCTGGGGATTGCCAGCCAGGATCCCGAGCTGTTTCGTCTTGTGGTGTTTGTGGCAACATGCTGTACCAGAGCATGGTCCCCAACCTGACCTGATGCAAACATCATGGGCACACATTTATACTATTTAGAATTTAACTACTTTCTTGTATCAGATATTTTATGATGGGATGTTAGCCGCTTATCAGATGAATATTTATATTTAGTCTAGACCCATATATATATATATATATATATATATATATATATATATATATATATATATATATATATATATATATATATATATATATATATATATATATATATATACATATATATATATATATATATATATATATATATATATATATATATATATACATATATATATATATATATATATATATATATATATATACAGTATATATATATATATATATATATATATATATATATATATACTGTATATATTTTTTTTCTTCCACATTTTGTTATGTTACAGCCTTATTCCAAAATGGATTAAATTAATTTTTTTCCACAGAATTCTACACACAACACTCCATAATGACAACATGAGAAAAGTTTACTTGAGGTTTTTGCAAATTTATTAAAAATACAAAAACTGAGAAAGCACATGTACATAAGTATTCACAGCCTTTGCCATGAAGCTCCAAATTGAGCTCAGGTGCATCCCGTTTCCCCTGATCATCCTTGAGATGTTTCTGCAGCTTAATTGGAGTCCAAATGTGGTAAATTGAGTTGATTGGACATGATTTGGAAAGGCACACAGCTGTCTATAGAAGGTCCCACAGTCGACAGTTCATGTCAGAGCACAAACCAGGCAAGAAGTCAAAGGAATTGTCTGCAGACCTCCAAGACAGGATTGTCTCGAGGCACTAATCTGGAGATGGTTACAGAAAAATTTCTGCTGCTTTGAAGGTCCCAATGAGCACAGTGGCCTCCATCATCCATAAGTGGAAGAAGATCAAAACCACCAGGACTCTTCCTAGGGCTGGCCAGCCATCTAAACTGAGCGATTGGGGAAGGGGGGCCTTAGTCAGGGAGGTGACCAAGAACCCGATGGTCACTCTGTCAGAGCTCCAGAGGTCCTCTGTGGAGAGAGGAGAACCTTCCAGAAGGACAACCATCTCTGCAGCAATCCACCAATCAGGCCTGTATGGTAGAGTGGCCAGACGGAAGCCACTCCTTCATAAAAGGCACATGGCAGCCCACCTGGAGTTTGCCAAAAGGCACCTGAAGGACTCTCAGACCATGAGAAACAAAATTCTCTGGTCTAATGAGACAAAGATTGAATTCTTTGGTGTGAATGCCATACGTCATGTTTGGAGGAAACCAGGCACCGCTCATCACCAGGCCAATACCATCCCTACAGTGAAGCATGGTGGTGGCAGCATCATGCTGTGGGGATGTGTTTTAGCGGCAGGAACTGTGAGGCTAGTCAGGATAAAGGGAAAGATGACTGCAGCAATGTACAGAGACATCCTGGATGAAAACCTGCTCCAGAGCGCTCTTGACCTCAGACTGGGGCGACGGTTCATCTTTCAGCAGGACAACGACCCTAAGCACACAGCCAAGATATCAAAGGAGTGGCTTCAGGACAACTCTGTGAATGTCCTTGAGTGGCCCAGCCAGAGCCCAGACTTGAATCCGATTGAACATTTCTGGAGAGATCTTAAAATGGCTGTGCACCAACGCTTCCCGTCCAACCTGATGGAGCTTGAGAGGTGCTGCAAAGAGGAATGGGCGAAACTGGCCAAGGATAGGTGTGCCAAGCTTGTGGCATCATATTCAAAAAGACTTGAGGCTGGAATTGCTGCCAAAGGTGCATCGACAAAGTATTGAGCAAAGGCTGTGAATACTTATGTACATGTGATTTCTCAGTTTTTATTTTTAATAAATTTGCAAAACCTCAAGTAAACTTTTTCACATTGTCATTATGGGGTGTTGTGTGTAGAATTCTGAGGAAAAAATGAATTTAATCCATTTTGGAATAAGGCTGTAACATAACAAAATGTGGAAAAAGTGATGCACTGTGAATACTTTATGGATGCATTGTGTGTGTGTATATATATATATATATATATATGCAAACATCATGCACATGTATTTATAGTATTAAGAATTTATAGTATCTGATATTTTCTATTGGGATGTTAAGATTCTGATTAGATATTTGGTCTAGATGCTTATATATGTATGTATTTATATTACATACAAACATCATGGGCACACATTTATACTATTTAGAATTTAACTACTTTCTTGTATCAGATATTTTCTGACGGGATGTTAGCTGCTTATCAGATGAGTTATTCTATTTAGTCTAGATGCTAATATACAGTAGGCATGCATTTACATTACAAGAAAACGTGGACACACATTTAAATTGATTACAATTTAACGGCAACAAATTGGGAATCCCTGACTCTATAAATTCTGAGGATTTCTATCTTTGGTTGCTGTATTTTGATGTGGCCTATAATAAACAGCACTAAAGTGTATCCCAAAAAGCATTACTACCTACTGAGAGGCTGACATCCAGAGATAAAGACCATGATTATAATATGCACACAAGCAGTAAAAAATAAGAAGCTCATTAAAAAAAAAAGAAAGATAGAAAAGAAACAGAATTGCTCAGTTGAATGCAGAAGGTAGTCTGATGGGGGTGGGGGTTGTTTGGTGACTACGACCCAAAAGCTATACTGATCATGTTACTCCATTTACATGACTAACAAATCTGACAAGCAAGATCTGAAAAAAAAAGTTGCCCACTTACTTTGATCTCTTTAGAAGAAAGAAGATAAAGACTTTAACTACATTCTTGGATCCAATTACAATGTTTGCATGAAAAAGATTTTATTGACATAATTGTTTTCTAATCAGATTTCAGAGGAATTCATTTGCCGGCCAAACATCTAATGTATACCACTAAACTCTTAACTGTATCAGCTTCATAAGAAGCAAAATAAAAAGCTTTTTTTTACAGATAATTATAAAGACATTTAATTACATAAGTGAAATTAAGGTTGCATGATTTTTTTCCTTGACACCTTCTTCCATCATGCTATGCCTCACTTTGGTTTTTGTGCATGCAGCTTTATATTAGCTAAGACTACATCACTTGCATTTTGGAATACTCAAGTCTGTAAATTTACACAATGTATTAACAATGGAAAATTAATGGCATTAAACTGAATGAAATAAGACACCACATTTTACTGAGACTGAAGAAACAAATTAGTTTGGTCCATTTTACATCACACTAACTGCTCAATGATCATGATACGTTCCAATGTATTTTGTTTGAAACCCAATATCATTGGTCTGTCCAAGTAAAACTTATAACATGTTCGAATAAAGATATTAATTGAACTAAGATGTTCCCATGGCTAAAATAGGCCTTTGCGATTTATGATAATAAAAGTTATGCTTTAGGGAAGTATAGTAGGGCTGTGGTTAGTGCAGCTGCTTCACAGTTCCAAATTCCTACTTAGGGTTTATTTTCAGGCCTGATTACCATCTGTGTGAAATATATGTGTTCTCCCTGTGTCCACGAAAGAGGATTCCAGGTACTCCAATTTTCTTCTAGATTCTAATTAATTAGCAACTGAAAATTGACTTAGGTTGAGGCTATATCCACAATACCATGTTTTAATTTTAAGGCATTTTTAAATAAAAGCAATCTCCTTCTAAACTAAAGTTTCAAAATATTTTACAAAAGTACCTTTGTCTACACTTAAACAACTAAAAAATATACGATGTAGACGTTCACTTATACTGGTCATGTGTACAAAAGTAAAAAAATGCTGGAAGGGACAGTAATGCTGTTGGACACAAGATTTATCGCAAAACTATAGCTACTGGTAAATTATTTGTATTCTGTGAATGTATGCAGCATTCAAACTCCACACAACAAAATGTACAGTATATGCCTACAGATAGCACCACAACAAAAAAAGACATGAAATGTAGCTCTTCTTTGTCCGCTATGTTGGAATATGGTTTTCTTCCATGAAGGGTGACCAATCACGGAATAAGATGTTGTAATGAGCAGGATCCAATCAGGAAAGGGTAAAGTAATAAGCATGAATAAATCAAAGTGCCCATGGAGTCTGCGTTTTTAGAAGTCTTCTTTTCCACCACCTACAATGAAACGCTGAGCCAGCATTTCCAGAAGTATAAAAGACTCTCTTTTTGGGAGGTTAAAAACAATGTGAATGAAAGATCAAATGAAGGCTAATGTCTTCATTTTTAAATGAAAATGTAGATATAGAATGACTAAGTACAGACAGAGGAGCACTGTATCTTTGGACTGATGTCAATTTTCAGTTTAAGGTCCCGTCTCACTACTTTAAATTTTACTTTGAACTTCAAGCTTGTTCTTATGGTTCAGCCAGAGGCTCTCAGGGCCTTAGAGAGTGGCCAGCTGACCGTGAAGGCCCGGATGTGTTTTTTTTTTTAATATATGAATCCTGAGCTTTGAGGTTTACATTTCCCCAATTTAAATAAATTAAATCATCACGCAATTTTTTGATTTGATCTTATACAAAGTATTTTTTTTTTGCTTTAGACCCCTAGCAGAACTCCTCATATAATGTATTACTTTCATTTTTCTATTAAGGCTGATCACAGCTCTGAGGAAAAAAGAAAAAAAGTTTAATTTAATAATACATGAACACTAACAATTTCCATTAATAACTTGAAGAATCCTCTAAGAATAAATCCACATATTGGAAAAAAAAACAAATCTGCAAGATAAAACTCAAAACGCTTTGCATTGAACTAAAGTCTACCTGCCTTATGCAGTATATTTGTTGAGAACGTTACCACTTACAACTAATTTCAAGCACCATGTTAAATGCATAATTACTATATTTTTGCTCACCATTTATCGTGCAACATTGTATTGCAAGCTAAGTTATTTGTTTGTCCTCCAGCACGCTTTACTTTTTTCCTGTTTATCGTATATACTCACGTTTAAGTAATCGATCATAACATCAGACCCCGACTTATGCGCCACTTAGTTTTTTGGTTTTTTTTTTTACGTCTTCTTGCCTTCTCCTCCAATCTCACATCAGTTTTTCAGGCGTATTGAAGTTTGTTGCAGCAGCACAGTTACCAATTACTTTCACCTCTTCAACGACTTTTCATTTAAAACCAGCTTCATATTTTCTTCTGATTGAATGCTTCATTGTAGATAAAGGGATACTCTTACAATAAAGGTGTATGAGGATGTGAGATACAAAAAACACAAAACAGTGCAAACGTTGCTTCGGAATAGTTTGGGTATTACCGTGTGGTCACGTAGACACAATACATAGAAAAGAAAAAGGCCGGGTGCTCCGTGGTTACTCTCTCAGGTGAGCGTTAGCATATCATAATCTCTTGGACCAATAGCATAAGTTTTTCGCATTCGACTTATACGACCGACATTCGGCCATTAAATGTTGAGTAGCAAGCATTCTTCTGTTAGGTTAAAAAATGCAAATCAGTCTTCATTGTGCTAGCACAGTACAATCTGTATCAAGAATCTTCAAATTAGAGTTATTAGATCTCTTTGAAGAAAAACTTGTTTAAAACTTGAGACATACAATATTATTTTCTGCTGAAAATGTTTACTTCTGATTACACGCACACACACACACAGTGTGTATATTATATCATATACATTCATTTTGTCTTGTCCTGTGGCTTAGGTTAGCATCTTGGGAAAAGACACAGATTGTTTGGGACAAAATACATTAACTGGAACTCTTTCAACACAAATTTTAAGATAGATGCAGTGTTTCCAACAGGGTAATTTTTGAAATTCATTATGTTAAAAAAATCAGCTACTTTTATAATGTACAAAATTGCATGCTACTTCCTTCTTATGATATAAATAAAGCACATCTCAAAAATAACAGTCTTTTATCATAGGAAATCTTGAGGTCAAGCCAGAATGTTTGAATTATGTCTTTTAATTTGTATCCCTTGGAGACTGATGTGCTTTAAATTAAAAAAGTCAGCTGGAGACGTCATTTATTTACAGTATTTTAACCATTTTCATCCAGACGAGTTATCAATGTATAAACGCAAAGTTGTGTGGTCCTGCTTGTTCTTCTACACACAAAATTTTAATACAAATCAATACTTCTTGCAAGTAAGGTAACCGAGAATAATGACTCATTCACATGGTAACTCGTGAATTAAACAAATTTTAACATAGCCGTGGAACTGAAGTAGCACTACGTCAACATGTATTGGCACAAAAAAAAACTGGAAAAAAATAATTAAATAACATCAGCTTCTATCTGTGGCACCTCTGCAAGAGAACCACCTCTTTCAGCCTTTGCAAACATATGCAGTTTTTAATATCTGGAAAAAATTTGGAATTAACTTGCTTAGAGATCTTTATATAGACAACATCTTTGCATCCTATGAACAATTACACTCCAAATTTAACATTCAAGCTACACATTTCTTTCACTGTCTTCAAATCAGGAACTTTGTTAAACAGAACCTTTCCGATTTTCCTCATCTTGCACCCTCATCCATGCTGGAAAAAATATTGCTCAATCTCAAGGACTTAGACTCCATCTCTACCATATATAAAATCATTTTACAATCCCTCCCTTTCAAAGATCCAAGAGGACACTGGGAAAAAGATCTCTCAATTAATATATCAGAAAAGGAGTGGAAAGTAGCAATGCAGAGAATTCACTCGAGCTCCATATGCGCAAAGCATACAATTATACAACTCAAAATTATATATCGAGCACATCTGTCTCGACTAAAACTCTCCAAAATGTTTCCAGGGCAAGATCCAACCTGCGAACGCTGCAACCAAGCCCCAGCCTCACTGGGTCACATGTTCTGGGCTTGCACCAAATTAACAATATTTCGGACAAAAAGGTTTAATTACCTTTCAGACAGCCTTGGACTCACAATCCCTCCTAACCCATTAACAGCTGTGTTTGGGGTTCTTCCAGAGGGGCTTAAAGTGGAGAAAGACAAACAAACTGTGATTGCATTCACTACACTTTTGACACGCAGACTTATTCTGATAAACTGGAAGAACCCAAACTCTCCTCTTTTAAGTCAGAGGGAAACCGATGTGTTTTACTATTTGAAATTGGGAAAAATCAAATACTCAGAGGATCCGTACAGACTTTTTTCAAAACATGGCAGGATCTAATCAGTAATATTTTAAAATACGCTCATAAAACACAGAGAAATTACTAATTTAGGTATGTTTACAAGCCATAAATTTCACGCCGTTTGCCTTGCTCTCTCTCAGGGGTGGGGATCGATTTGTCCATAACTCAATTTTTTTTTTTTGTAAAAACTTGATTGATTTGTATGGATTGCAATAAAATTAATAGATTAAAAAAAAAACACACATCACCTTCCCATTTAACAATACTGTATTCTGATAATGGAAATTAAAAATAAATGTGCGTAGACTTTAGGTTTGATTTCCCAAATGCACATATTCACTGTTCCAAACTTTAATGTTATCATGTATTAACTTTTCTTCAAGATTTAACAACTATTAAAAATGCAGCTGCATAATTCAACACAAAGCTTGTGTGTTAACTTTTTGTCATCCTTCTTTTCGTCTTAAGTTTTTCTGACACTTTTGAAAAAGTACAGCTTATTTTTAATGACTTGGCACTCTTGGATTATTCTGAAAAACAGAGTGAATTAAAGCGATTAAGAAGAATATATCAATCAACAATGAGGGTGGCATATTGGCCCACTGGTTGTGCTGCTGCCTCCCAGCAAAGGAGAATGGCTTTTATATCCCCAGTGCTCCTTGTATGGAATTTGCATGGTTTCCCTGTGTCTGTGCGAGTTTCATCTGGGTGCTCCAGTTTACTCCCCCAGTCCAAAGAAATGCTGGCTAAGTGAACTAACATTCCTGAAATTATGACAGGCTGGAAGGAGAAAATAACTTTTGTCATTCTCCTTTCCGTCAGCACATAACTTTTTTGTGTGTTGTTATATGTGTGCGTGTGTGTGTTCGCCCCGTGGCGGACTGGTACCCTGCACTGCACCCAGTGATTGCTGGAAAAGGCCTCAGTTGCCCAGTAACCCTGCCCTAGATAAGTGGGTTAAGAAAAAGAATGGATGGGTGTCAACAATGAGCTGCAATATTTTCCTGGCACACATTTTTACATAAAACGTTTTATTCACATGGCTATTTTGAATGCATAATCATGCACATGTCGGTATTTAATGCTGATATTCTTATTTAGTATAAAATTCTATTACAAAACTGTTATATTGGACAGGAGTTTGGAGGCCTTTATAATAAAGAATGGAGGGAAGCTGCCTTCCAGGGCCATGTGCTCTCCTCACCATGATAGATGGCAGCATCCCAATGGCAAAATGCCCCATGTAAACACCATCATGATTGTATGGGAGTTTCTTGGGAGCTCCTGGTGGTCCTCGGGGGGGTTCCGCCTGACTCGGAAGTGCTTCCTGGGTGAATTGTGGCATCGCCAGAAGCACTCCCGGGTCCAGAATTAAGGAAGCCACCTAGGTGAGCTTGAGTCAGGTGTTTAAGAAGGACAAAGCCCTCCTGGGAGAAGTGGAGAAGAAAAATAGAGAGAAGCAAAAGAGTTTACTATCTGGAAGAGGAAGATGCTTAGAGGTACTTCATTGTAATAAATTTATTTAATTTGAAACTGGGACTTCTGTGTGGTTATGTGTTGAGTTTGGGGCTCTGTGGTGCCCCCTATAGGTCACAACAGTTTGAAAAAAAGTCTAGGTTAGGGTGGCGAACTCCAGGCCTGGAGTGCCACAGTGGCTACAGGTTTTCATTTCAACTCTTTTCCTAATCAGTGACCAGTTCCATCCATCCATTATCCAACCCATTATAACCCCCTAACTACAGGGTTACGGGGGGTCTGCTGGAGCCAATCCCAGCCAACACAGGGCACAAGGCAGGAAAGAAACCCCGGGCAGGGCGCCAGCCCACTGCAGGGCAGTGACCAGTTTTCACTGCTAATTAACTTTTTCCCCATCACTTTAATATCCCTGTTAGAAGAGTTCAGCCCTCTGAATTGATTCCTTTCTTCATTAAAGGACAGCCAAGCAGAAATGAGATGTGAAACGAGCTAACAGATGACCAGCTAAACTGGGGCTTCAAACTCCAACCAATTTCACTCCAATCACTTTTTTAATGAGAAGCCCATTCTTGCTGTTAATTAAATCCGTTATTTAATTCCATGGCTTGTTGCTGCTCTCATTCTGCCACAGCAGACATTTCGAAAACTGTTGTTTTTTTGTTCTTTCTAAGAGCACCGTCAAAATGTTTTGGTGACCCGAGAGATCAACCTTACCAAGACCATCACCTCTCTTTAATTTTAGATATTGTGTGATGGGCACAGGTGAGCTGGTCATGTGGCGGCTTGTTTTGTGTCTCGTTATTGTTTGACTGCTAATTAAAGAAAAAGAAACAAATAAAGGACCTGAGTCAAGTTAATTAAAAGAATTAATCAGCAGCAAAAACTGGTCACTAATTAAGAAGATGGTAAGAATGAAAACCTGCAGCCACTGCGGCACTCTAGGCCTGGAGTTCGCCACCCCTGGTCTAGGTTATGACATTTACCTAATATCAAAGGCTATCTGTGGGACAATATCTTGTAATAACAAATGCAGTTAAAGAAAGCAATTTCTATTTTCTTTGTAAAATTTGTAAAGTGGTTTTCTCAACTATGTCTCCAACAAGACAGTGTGGTGGGTAGAGGGAAAAAATATATATTTACAGCAATATTCACTTAATTCTCAAGCAGTGCTTCTGGAGATATGTTGTTGCAAAAGGTTTTAATATTATTTAGAACCAAGTTTATGAATTTCTTAGTGTACTGCACAAAACTTAAATTAAACATTGAAAAGCTTTTGCATATTGGATGGATATCATTTTGTCTTTGGAAAATCAGACCCAAGACAAAAACATCTCAATATACTGTAAATTTATAAATTTATAAATATTCCAAGATAAAAATTCCAAGATTTTAAAAAACTTCTCAAACATATTTAAAAGGCTTATAAGAAGCCAATGACAACTATATTTTCAGTTTACCATAAATTTTCTGCTGTAACAACATCAATGTGTTATAACAGAATAAAAAAAAAAAAGTAACAGAAAATGTCTACTAAAATGATATTGTCCATTTAAAATAAAAACTTACCTAAATCCAGTCTCAGTGCTTGTGAGGATTCTACTACTTGAATAGGTATTTGAGCGTTCTTCCTGACTGATGTCTGGGGCAGGTTTTTCATTGTTAAACTTGCACACTTTCACTGGGAAAAAAAAAAACAAATAAAGGACAGGTCAGGATGGGGAGCATGTACTGGTATACAGCGCGTTGCCGCACCCACCACATGATGAAACAGCTTGGGATCCTGGTTGGCAACCTCCCAGGCAGAAAATCGGTCCAGTCCGACCCTCCAGAAATGACCATCTATCTGCCACAGCCAGGTGCTATGTCGGCATCCCAGCGTTACCCAAGGACTTTCTGAAGTGACACAGTACCAAAGGAGTCCAGTCTTCATCTCAGGTCACTGGATAGCACCCATGTCTCCCAACCATATAGCAAGACAGGAAGCACCAGGACTCTAAAGACTTGGACCTTCATCCTTTTGCATAGATATTGGGAGCACCACACACCCCTTTCCAGTGACCTCATGACCCCCATGCTCTCCCAATCCATCTAAAAAGAACATTTCTTTAAAAATGTTTAATGCTCATTTTCAGTTAACTCTTCCTAAAGGCACATGTTTCACCATGTTACTCTGGAAAGCATAAAATTACACAATTATTTTTCAAACACTGTATATTATAATATTAATCCCTTGGGATTAATAAAGTATCTATCTATCTATCCATCTATCTATTAAAAATAACTAGAGTGACATAAAGAAATAATAATAATAATACATTTTATTTATATAGTGCCTTTCCCATGCTCAAGGCACTTACAGAATATAAGAAAGAACAGCAGGGTATACAGTATATAGCATTATACAAACCAAACAAAGAAGATTACAACAGTGAATTCAGAGAAAAAAAGCCTAACAGATAACATAATTGATAGTCCAGCACACACACACACACACATACAGGTTACATGAGCATCTTGACAGAAAGGTAAACTGAGAGAAGGGTAATAAAATCAAGTAGAGCTAAAAAACTTCCTGAACAGATGAGTTTTAAGTTGTTTTTTAAAAGAATTCATGGAGTCAGCTGATCTGATTAATTTCGGTAGGTCATTCCAGAGTCTGGGCGCTATACAGCTGAAGGCCCTGCTGTCACCCATGGAGTGTAGATTAGTGTGGGGCACAACAAGATTGCCAGAATCAGAGGACCTTAGTGGGCAGACAGGCACATAGTGATGGAGAAGGTCACTGATGTAGTTTGGTGTGAGGTTATTTAAGGCTTTGTAGGTTATTAGTAGGATTTTATATTTGATTCTGTAAGACACAGGGAACCAGTGAAGATGTGCTCGCCGCTGCTGGTTCGAGTAAGGACTCTTGCAGCTGAGTTTTGAATAAACTGGAGCTGTGATATAAGATTAGAAGGGGCACCTGCCAACAGCGAGTTACAATAACCAATGTGGGATGTGATAAAAGCATAGACAAGTTTCTCAACATTAGAGAAGGAGAGGAAGGAGCGAACACGGGATATGTTACGGAGGTGAAAGTACGAACACGGGATATGTTACGGAGGTGAAAGTAAGAAAGTTTCTTAATGTGATTTATGTGGGCGGAATAAGAGAGGGAGGAATCAAAAATGACACCAAGATTATTTGCAGTAGAGGCAGGTCTGATGAGATCACCGCCAAGATGGACTGGGAAGGAGCTCATTTTATTAAGTTGCAGTTTAGTCCCAATCAATAATCAACAAGAAACTTTATCTGTTAAATAAAGCAGAAACAGTTTTGGATATACAGTACAACACAAACTTCATCTATTGTCTGACAGTGAACAACCTTGGTAATATTATCAAGCAAAGCCCAGAAAGATATCTTAAAAGGAGAAGTTTGGTATTTTTCAAGTTCAAGTTATTTCTTCACAAACATGCTACTTGTGCACTTGCCAAACCATGTGTTGTAGAGTTAAACACTATCTATTTATTTTAAAAAATATCTTGCCTGCACTGGTGCTTTATATTTCAGTCTAGGGGGCATGGAGGAAAAGATTAAAAACTTACCAAATACATCCATTTTTCAAGCCAAGAATGTTGTCAAGTATTGATCTACATCTTGCGATTAAACACACATTCAAAAATTGTTTATACATGTCATTTTTGAACAAAAAAAAAAAAACAAAAAAAAAACGGGAGTGGTCTCCCCTAGACTTTCTCGTATACTCAGATATGGGGATGGATGTTTAAGGAATAAATAAGACAATGATTATACTTTTACATTATGTACATTAAAGAACCATCAACAACAGATCAAATTAAATTAATAATACATTGAACAATTATTATGAAAGTAAAGTTGAATACATCAGACTCTACATCTGCATTAATAAAAAAAAAAGTACCACTTCTGGTTAGCGGAAATATCTCAAAAGTTGATCGAAATCTACTTTTGGTACCTAATACTTGCATGTATAATTTGGTTGACCTAACTAAAAGTTTACTCAGGTTATCGTGTTTACACACACACACAATTTCAAAAATGGTATTTTTTGGACTCGGGAAGTCTAAAATTGTCGGAGATTCATCAAACTCTCGAAATCTCCTTTTTGGACAATTACAATACTTTCCCTATACTTTGTATATGAGAAAGTAAAAATACTAACATTATGATATTCGGCCATTTTAAACATTTGGAAAGCATGCCTTTGTTTCCAAGGTATATCTGTGACAACAAAAGGGATCTGGAGATAATCGTTATATCATCCATGCCCGATATCATGTTTATTTGAGGTAAGGATACGTTGTCGATTTTTTTAAATGGTTGAAACCCATAACATTGGTATTTTGTGGTTCACAAATGACATGTACAAGATATTTTACAATGTGTGTGTACCCTCAAGATGCAGATCAATGGTCAGTAAGTTTATTGGCTTGAAAAACTAACATATTTATTAAGTCTTTAGGCCTTTGTTTTCTAGTCAGGCTCTATGCCTCACGGTTTCCATTCTAAAAATGCCAAGACAGGCTAGGAATTTTTTTTTTTTTAATTTATAGAAGACAGTCAACTTTAGAACACAATTTTGCGTAGCAAATGCAGATATACCATGTTTGTGAAGATATAACTTTTGAAAAATACCAAATATACTTCAGACCCCTACGGCCCTGTGTTAGGATATAGCGGGTTGGATAATGACTGACTGACCACTCAGGTTCTTTAACTTATAAAATGTCTTTTAAACTTTAACAAGATATCTTCAAGCCATTTAACCTTAGTTTCATGCTAAACCAAACCACTTTTTTTTTTTTAACTGAACAACCAACTTGTTGAATTTTTGAACATTCTTCTCATTTCTGTATGGGTTTTACTTGCACATCCCCAAAGGTGTGTATTAGGTTAACTGGTATTTTAAATGTGCCCTTTATGAGTGTGTGTGTGTGTGTGTGTGCGTGTGCATGCGCGCATGTGTGAGCCCCAAGATGGACTGGCTCCTGCCTCACACCCAACACTGCTGGGATAGAATCTGTGTGGTTTATATTATTTTGTTAAGACCAATTTCATGCAGCAAGGTCAGAGTTGAGATCCTGACTAAGACTAACTCAACAATGCCCCCAAAAACCCACCAAGGGTCCATCCAAAGTGGTGCACCTTTCTGCCGTACCTCATCATGTTGCACTGGCCTTGCTATTTGGATTACTGAAAGAAAGCGAAGTACTGTAGTCTGATTCAGGATTGTGCACCCTCACTATTCCTGATATCAACAACTCTTTTGGTTCTTCCTTACATTTATCTTCCTCATCCTCTCTCCAGCATTTTACAGTGATGGGCAACAGACGAAGACAAGGGTCATGGTGTTCTTTCATGCTTTGGGGACTGCCAATAAAAGGAGGGACAGGCATACATGACGGTGATAGGCGGATACCATTATCCATGGTGTTTTTCTGCCTCCCCCTTCATGCCAAAACTTCAATACCTTTTTCCCTTTTTTTGATTGGAGCCCCATGTGCTACTGCACATTAACACATGCTTATCACATATCTTTTTCAATGGGTATGTCATTTAAACTATTATCTTCGCTCTTCTGGTTAAAATAGTATACTTATTAGTGCTGGGACCCCAGGGAGTATGGGTTGCAAAAATAGCATTATGGATGGCTAGTGTGACATGATGGTTAAAAACCAATAAAGCAAATCCACCCATCACAATCAGACTAGGTGTCAAAGAATTGGAGGCACTGTGGCATAGTGGTTTAGTCTTTAGGAGGTTTTGGGTTCAAATCCCGTTACAGACACTGTGTTGACCATGTGGTCCCATGTAGGGAATCCATTCCCAGGAATTCGGAAATCCCGCATGTCATCCCTGGGAATCCCAGGCTCCCATGAATGACACAGTGCACGGGCATCTCACATGTGAGTGGTTTTAGAACGACCGACACTTATTTTTAATAAAACTACTGCAATATGTCGACACCAATGAAAGACTAACCTTAACTACAAGCAGTTCATGCTGTCATATAAGTACATGTATCTAGTTAGTTGTGTAATAAGAGCGTAGAAAGCACAACTCGTCGAGCGTGCAGTCATCTAGGTGAGAGCGCACCTTCGTGCAGGGTACGCCAGCCGCTGAGAAAGCACGCTCTGCCTCCACTGAAGTAGGAGGCTCAGTCATCAGATACTGATACACTTGTTCTAAACAACGCCAGCACTTGCCGTTGCTTTGAAACACCACCATTTCAGCTTTTACTGATGCATCCAGTTTCTTTTCATTATTCTGTGATGGCAAGTTTCTTGGCACAGCTAATGGGGATGCAACAGACTGGCGCATTACAATTTCAAGTTGCTGTTCAAAGCTGTTGTCTGATGAAGACACCAGCCTGTACTGTCAACAGCACGTGCCACAGACGTCAACAAACTCTGCCCCGTCCCGGCATTCGTGAGCTGCAGAGTGCAGACACCACCCAGTCCACGGTGCTCAGACTTAATGGGAACCAGGAGACTGACTGCTGCTGGTCTGTTGTTGACTGAATTAATGAGCAACACACTACACCGTGGGCCGAAAAACCGTGCCATTTAATTATTTTCAAATACAACTCTGTTATTTCTTGATCGATTTTTTACACTTTTACATGCTATACATGCAATGGATTCCCTAGTCCCATGCTTTAATTGGAAAAAAAGAAATGTGAGCAATTGTTTCTCAAATGGTATTAGTGTAATGAAGTTTTCTTCATTTTCATTAAAAATTACAATGCTATAATGAGCTTATAAAGGTAATAACTTTAGTTTTTCTTAATGCTGAAGATGTGTGGAATGCATCCCAGGCAAGATTCAGTATTGTCATGGCAAGACTTTAAAACCAGAGTTTTTTGCTTTTTAGAGCAGCTTGATTGTGTTGTTTTATTCTGTCTAGCAATGTTTTATAACACATTAACATCACTTATATAGTACTGGCCTCAAATTTTGTTATGATTAAGTTTTTAAACAGTAATCGCATTCACCATTAATACCAAAATAAAAACAAAATTGAGAAAGAAAGCAATATTGAAAGATCTAATGATGGTAATGCAGTTAACAAAGACTGAAATATCTTTAATATATTTTAAAAACTTTAAAACTGGCTGACTTTGCTTCTTCTAGTTTCAAGTGATGCATCACATCTACTATATTAGCCACTGCAAAACTGACAACGCTAGAGGGCCAATCCAGGTGAGGTAAATGAGCAAAGCAGTAAATGCTAGTAAATGCTACTGCTACTCTAGACGGAGCAGTGAATACGGGGAGTCCGTTCAGCATGAGGCTGATGGTCTATTAACACACCAATGACACCAGAACTTAAAATAAAAATAGAGGTCCCGCAGAGTCAATATCAAGGCAAAGTTACAATCTGAGACAAAAGGACGTTAGAATTTGGTCACACCTCTAAAAGTCGGAATTTAATTTGGAGTCTGAGTGAAATAACACAATGGCCAGCTTTCAGTTTAATTTGTTTATATCTAATAAAACTTGAGCAGATGATATTTTCTGTAAATTCACTTCTCATTCACTGCAGTGAATGCAACTCAAAGTTCACACACCAAGTGCTCATTTAGAAAACTTAATGAGGAGTTGTTTTACGAACACTGATATATGGCTTTAAGATTACCTGTACTTCATTATCCATTGTTTTTTTCTGGCACCCCTTTGTGACAAAACTTCAATTTCTTTTTCCTTTTTTGTGGTTGGAACCCTACGTGCTGCTGCACATTAACACATGCTTATCACATATCTTTTGCCATGGGTGTGTCTACTATTATCTTCACTTTTATTGTTGAAATGATACACTTATTAGTGCTGGGACCCCAGGGACCCCACAATGCAACATTATCTCATACTTGAATCACAATAGGTTTTAAAGTATTAAGTACTGTGAATCACTTTTACAAAATACTGCAATCGATTGTTCCTTTTAATTTTGATAATGATTCAAGTTTTCAGATCCCTATATGCAAATAATTATCAACCTACTGTATTACACCTAATAAGAAAGAAAGAAAAAAAAAACTCACTTAATATATTTCACTTACACCTTTATAAATACAACGGATTTCAAGTATTGCAGTCACCCCAAAAGTAAAAATTAAAATTCCCAGTTATGCTACATAACACACACCGAAGTTGAATGTCAAAATTCAGCTGTGGCCTGGTCCTTATGAGATAAGCCTTGATGTGTAAAGTATGGCTGTCTACTAATAACTGAAAAACAGGCTTGATATTAAGATACTGTTTGAATAGATTATAATAAGAATTTAAAACTATCTGGGCTGGTCACATCTGTTGCTAAGCCAGTTGCAGATGGAGAGACAGCCCCAGTTTAGGTGTTTGATGTTAACAAGATGCTACCAAATTGAATGTTTTTCTATTATTATTTCTTTCTGAAAACGATAATGAGCCCAAACACTTCACTTAAACGTGAAAAGAGCATTTGCATTGGATTGCATTTACAGCGGGGCAAACAATTGCAGTATGCCATCTTTTATAATGCAAAACATTAGTACATACAGTGCACTCCATAATGTGTGGGGCAAAGCAATAGCAGGTCTATTAAAGCAATCAAATCTAGACCTTTGTCGCATATCCTTTGCATACAATGACTGCCTGAAGGTGCTGAGGTGCTTCTCTGGTGATGTTCTGCCAAGTCTCTAAGGTAGCTCCTTGCTTCTTTCAGGGGATTCTCTCCTTAGTTTTCTCTCCAGTATATGGAAGGCCTGCTCGATTGGATTTAAATTGGATGACTGGCTTGACCATTCAGCAATTTCCCATTTTTAGCTTTGAAACATTCTTGTGTTGCCTCAGCAGTATGTTTGTAATCATTATCCTGTTGTAGAAATAAGCTCTGTCAAATGAATCCAGAGACACATAATGGAACTTGAGCAGATTAGATGTTTCTATACACCTCAGAATTCATTGTGCCACTGCCATCAGCAGTTCCATCATCAATGAAGAGAAGTGTGCAGGACCTGTGACAGCCATACATGCCCAAGCCATAGCACCCCCAGCACCGCCATGTTTAATAGATGATGTGGTCTGCATTGGATCTTGGGCAGCTCCTTTTTATCTACGCACTTTGCTCTTGCCATTACTCTCATGCAGGTTCATATTTGTCTTGTCTGTCCTTAAGACCTTTTCCCAGAATTCTGCAGGCTCTGTGAAGTCTTTTTTCTCAAACTAATTTGGCCATCCTGTTTTTGTGGCTAACTAGTGTTTTGAATCTTGCTGTCTGGCCTCAATATTTCTGTTCATGAAGTCTTCTGCTGGTAGACGTCTCTGACACACCTCGGCCCCCTGAAGACTGTTTCTGATCTGTCAGACAGACGATTGGGGCTTTTTCTTTACCATTGTGAGGATTCTTCTCTCATCAGTAGTGGAGGTCTTCCTTGGCCTACCAGTCCCTTTGTGATTATTGAGCCCACCAGTGTGTTCTTTCTTCTTCATGATATTCCAGACTGTTGATTTTGGTCATCCTAAGGTGTTACCGATGTCTCAAATGGTTTAATGCTCATTCTTCAGCCTCTTTCATTAGCACAGTGCTTGTCCTCATGTTGAGCAAAGGCAACTACAGACTCCAAAGGCTAGAACAGAAGTGACCCAAGGTATCTTATGAAGCCATGATTAACTTTCATTTAAATGTATCCTGAAAAACAGGCAGCTTTCCTTAATCGCTGTTTGTTGTTTTTTATGTGGACAATGATCATATGAGAACATGAAGAAAAAAAAAGTACAAAACCGAACTTTTCATTTAATTTATAACACATTCACAATTTAACCAATTCAAGCAGAAGCATCTGCCAGAAACATCGGCAAGCTTTTATATTAATTTCATTTACATATATCTATTTCAGTTTCGCTTAATTATTAAATAACGCAATTTTAGAACAGGTTCTGCTTTGAATTAAACAAAAATGTTTAAGTACACTTCTTATTTTGAATTAACAGAATCAACGCAAAAATAAACTGTGCAATTACAAAAAATACAACTGGTCATGATTTTGATTAAAATTTCTGGCCCATGATAATAAATACTGCGAATGGTCGAGCACCTGAGTAAGTTTGAATAATGCCTAACACACGCTGCTAAAAATGATTCATAGCTTTAACTCGCAGCATCTGGAAGTAATTATCAAGTCAGTCCGGAAAGAGTTATGGTACATGTAATGGAAGCACTACCTATTATTGTACTACAGCATGAAAAAGAGAGAATGCTACATATTTAAACATACTTCTTTACACATCATAAATCTCAAAATCTGACTATGATTCAGTTAAGATTTTGAATTCACATTTTAATAAAGAGCTGTTAACAATTATTTGGGAAACTACTTGCATTACAATCATCACAGACATTAAAAACTAGCTGTAGATCCTCAAGAGTTAGCTCAAAAAAATAACTGACACAAAAGTGTTTTTTGAATTTATTAAATTTCAACCCAGGGTGAAAAAGATCCATCTATCCATTTTCCAACCCGCTGAATCCAAACACAGGGTCAGGGGGGTCTGCTGGAGCCAATCCCAGCCAACACAGGGCACAAGGCAGGAACTAATCCCGGGCAGGGTGCCAACCCACCGCAGGACACACACAAACACACCCACACACCAAGCACACACTAGGGCCAATTTAGAATCGCCAATCCACCTAACCTGCATGTCTTTGGATTGTGGGAGGAAACCCACGCAGACACGGGGAGAACATGCAAACTCCACACAGGGAGGACAAGGGAAGCGAACCCAGGTCTCCTAACTGCGAGGCAGCAGTGCTACCACTGCGCCACCGTGCCGCCCGGGTTGAAAAGATGCACAGCATAATGCAAGAAACAACCCTAATAAGGACACCGATACAACACTGGGCATACTCCCTCACACCACAATATGACTAACATAAAGGTCATGTATTTTGGATTAAGAGGAAAATTTGAATACCCAGTAAAACACTTTAACATTATACAAATGTTACTGTCCGTTTTACCTGCATTTTTATCTCTCTTTAATATTGTTTTTCATTAGTATACTGCTGTTGGAGTTTGTGAATTTCCCCTTGGGATTAATAAACTATCTATCTATCTATCTATCTAACAATCGGGAGTGGTCTTCCCTAGACTTTCTCGTATACTCCGATATGGGGATGGATATTTGAAAAGTAAACCACAAGACAATGGATTATAATTTTATATTATGTACATTAAAGAACCATCAGCAACAAATCAAATCAAATTTGCAATATATTGAACAATTATTATAAAAGTAAAGTTGAATACATCGGACTCTGCAGCTGCATGAATAAAAAAAGTACCACTTCCGGTTAGTGGAAATAGCTCAAAAGTTGATAGAAATCTATGTTTTGTACCTAATACTTGTATGCAAACACACAGACAGGCAGGCAGAAAGACAGAGAGGATTCCAAAAATGGTATTTTTGAACTCAGGGAGGTCTAAAAACGTTGAGATTTCATCAAAATCTCAAGGTCAGATTTTTGGACGATTACAATACTTCGTATACAAGAAAGTAAAAATGCAAGCACATGTATAAAGTGCCCTCACCTCCTGTAATTGTAATCGAAGACTCTGTAGCAGCATTAAACGTGTGCCACTTCACTGTTGGTGCTAACTTATAACAATGACATACTAAACTTAATTTCTAAATTCATACTGCAACAAGGACAGTGCTCTCTGGTATATTTACATAGCAGGAATAATACCAACAGCCTACATGTTATGAACGTTTTATAAACTGCATATATACAATGGAAAGATGAACAACAAGGAAACTCAAAATATCAAACAAAACACCAACATAAGTTGCGGTAGACCTATGAGCAGAATTTCAACGGCGAATCCCGTGTCAGTTTGGTGGGGTGGACTTCTCACTTTTTAAACCTGTTGACATCACATACAGTCTCCCTCTCTTCCACCATGTCTGTTGATCACTAACTGCAAATCTTCTCCCATTTCAATATATTTTTGATAAGATATGGCCATTAATCTTATCGGTATGGGGCCAACACCAGAACTGCTTTAGGTAATGAAGGTAGCTTTATTCACCTTTAGAACCCCCCTCCAGCATCCCTCAGTGTGTCTCTACACATAAGCTTTGTTTTAGCTTTCCAAGTGCCTTCTTTGAATTCTTACTTTCTATGTAAGGAGGAACTATGGCCCCCTCTGACCCAGGCAAGAAACAACAGTGCTGCCATTAACCGCCCAGGAGGAAATGAAGCCTATTTTCCAGCCTTCCAAAGCCATCACTCTCCAAGTAGTAAGATACGGCTGTAAATGCAGTTCTCTAGCATCTGAGTACAAGGGTGTTGTAGCGTGTTAGCCAATACGAATGTAGTGAGGAGTCAAGCAAAATGACACCTTTTATTGGCTAACTAAAAAGATTACAATACACCACGTTTTGAGGCAGCTCAGGTTGGGGTCTGAGCTGCCTCGAAAGCTTGTATATTGTATTAGCCAATAAAAAGTGTAATTTTGCTTAGCTTCTCAAAAGCTAGTTAAAAAGCAATTACTAAATACTGAACAAAATCTATGACTGAATAACAGTTAGTTAACTGCTTTCTAGCAGCAGTGGGCAAAAGAAGCTGTACATATCCAGAGGGCAGAAAGTGGATAGAAAGCTTAAACATTCCCAAAATGCTCTGTAAGCAAATGTGTCTTTGACAGGTGCTTGAACATCAGAAGACTAGGAACACGGATAACGAACGATTCTTTTACATTTAGGAAGTGCTTTTCTCACTACTCAAAGCACTTTAGTGAGTGGGGAGCCACTCCACCCACCACTAATGTGTAGCATCCACCATGATGATTTGACGGCAATCATTTTTGTGTCATTTTGCTTGACTTCTCACTACTAGCATCTAAGGAAAGAAGTGCAAGACTCCTTCCCAGTCCACCATTTACTAGGGTTTCAGGAAGGTTTCCTTTTGGGGCACACCCAATCATAACAGAATCTACCTTGAGGTCTGCCTTTACATTGTAATGAAGTAATAAAGTGTCATGTTGACAATTCATATAGAACCTTTATGCTTTGTACTGATCCTGCAATTCAAGATGGATCGTGATGGAACAACCATGCTGTTGGGTGCAATGAATCTCTCTGTCTCATCTCTATTGGCTATACTGATACTTTTCAAACTGGGGCCAATACAGAAACTTTGCTGCTCCTGACAAGGTTGCTGCTGTTTACAAAATAAAATCCTATTTTAAAAAGATTGTAAATTGCCTCACAATGTTCTTTAGTTCTGGCATAGAAGTAGGTTTCTATCAGTGTAGCTACTGCCTAGAGCAGCAGCTCTCAACCTTTGTAGTATGTAAGTACCTGCCAGGTGGCAATAAGTAAATAAAATGGAGGGAAGGGGCCATAAAAGCAACGTTGGGTACACAGCCCTCAATTCAGGGACTTCATGCTCGGCTGCACTTCTCCATCTCATACATGTTTGATGCGGCAAGACTCTGCTCCTGTCTCTCCCATTTGGCCTCGTTCTTCTCATGTACTTATGTGGCCCATGCCAATTCAAAGTCTCCCTCTGCTCACACTGGTTCCAGGGTAGCAGCTCCTTGTCGTGTCCCACCTCCCTGAACCAAACCTTGCCAGGATTGAGACTCCCTGCTAAAAAGCAAGCCGAGGCCAAAAGATTTTTGCAACAAAGTGCATCTTAATAAGTAAGTGCTCCCCTTTTCTATCTCCCCTAGGTCACAGACTACACATAGTGTGTGTGTGTGTGTGTGTGTGTGTACACACGTCTCTCTCAGCTGCATCCCACCAATGTTACTACTTTTTTAATTTTGAAAATCTTTACTGGTCTACCAACTTTTTCAAAACAGTTTTAAAAAACTGGCAGAATAATATGCAATGAGGCACAAAGATGAATAATTATTATTATTATTTTAGTGCTCATTATTATTAATCAACAACAGAAACCTATTATTTGAGAAAGAATTGGCAACGTTTGGTAACCTTCATCCTTTCAGGCCTTTTTTGACACGATTCCGACACCCATTTTTAGGTGCACTGGATGTCAGCTTTTTCACCCAAACCTATTTTATACTGACCATCATAAGTTGTAACAGTAATAATCCTACATTTTACAGAAGATGACACTTAGGGTGTTCTTATGAGATGTAAACAAACAGTATACTAAATCCTAAAGTCATAGCCCCCTGGTCAAATCAAAGGTAGGGAACACCAAGTTTAATGCTATTGAATAAAAAGGAATGGTATAAAATATACAAAAACATAGCAGCCAGGACTAAAACTTAACACTCGTCATGCATGCGCATCAGAGGATCACCTTCCGGGTTTATCACAGGTAAGCAATACCACCCGGGGGTGTAAAGGGGGACAGTTGCAAACATTGTTGTCTCTTTTGTCACCAACAGCAGCGAGAAGTCTCCCGCTGAGGGCAATTGAGTCCACCCTTAATGGCAGGTGGACTATAAAAGAATGGACACCCCAGAGAATGGTGTCTCATATCGGACACGAACTGCGAACAACATGGAGGTCCCTTAGGAGACCCATTTGATTCCTGTTAAAGACATCACGAAAACTCCTCTTTAGTTTATTTTAAATTTACCTCTGTATACACCATTGGGCATTCATGGACCTTGAATTTATTTATGTTTGGTTTAAAAGGGTGACCCAGCTGGCACCCCAACACTTTCTCGACGATTCAAGTGTCCTTCTAATCGTCCACACATTGCATTTGTTGAGTCTTTTCATCTCAAGCTTCGGTTACACACAGATTCTAAGAGAAATTTGGATTTTATATTGCCGTACTTATAAAAAGAAGTGCATGCTTGTCTATGTGTCACGTCAGATATTGCTGCAGATTGTTTTAAATTAAAAGAACTTAACACAAAGTAATACAAAACCTGACAAGTTAGTGCAGACTTGGGGAAAAACATAAAACTAGTGGAAATGGATGGAAATAACCTTCAGAAACAAAGGGAAAACCTAAAATAGTAGAACCGTGGACCACAAATTTAGTCCTGGAGACCCACTGTGGTTGCAGGTTTTTGTACCAAACAGATTCACAATCAGTGAGAACAAATGAAAATTATTGATCTCATTTAATTAGCTGGTGTTTTTACTCTTTTTTTATTCTATGCTCAGAAGTGCATAGTACAGTAGTATGATTTTTACATTTTTATGACATTTAGAAATTTCTATACTTGCAATAGATTTAAATGCTAAACTTTTTTGTTGTTTTTTCCATTACTTTGCTCCCTTTGTTGTATCCTAATAATAACAATTAAAAGCAAGCTCAGCAGACATCCAGGCAAATGATGCTAAATGATGAAAGGCTGCAACTACTTCAGCGTCAGACCCATAAATTAGTAAAAAATGATTGAAATAACAAGACCACTTGTATATAAGATAAGCAGAATGAAAATCAGGATTATTAAGATGAAAAAAATATATCCATTATCCCCATATAATTACTTAGTATATTTTAATAAAAATTTACTACATTGCCTTCAAAACTGGCAAATAATAGCTCACATAGTTAGTCCACGAGTCCAATTAAAACCAGAAGTTGCATGGAACAAAAAACCTGCAGCCACAGGAAGTCCCCAGGACTGAGTTTTGGAAAAGCTATAGTAGACATAGCGATTCAATTTTGCTTTCTATGGTATTTTCAGTCATAAGAGACTGGAAAGAAAAAAATAAATCAGTCAAAAGGGGATGTGGCTGTTCTAATTTATAGTCACTTCCCCAAATGCTAAGTCTCCAAGAAAGCACCACTTCCTTAAATAATCCACCATAATATTTTTCTCCTCCTTTTAATAAATTACAGAGCCTGATTTTATTTTGAAAGAGGGGGGATTTCCCCCAAAGCAACTAAAAAAATGGGTGGAGGCGGCATGGGTTTTAGCCAAGCATGTATAAATAACGATACGATTGTCACTGACTACCTGATTCACCTTACCATGTGTACAGACTAAATTTGAAGCATGTATTCACATTTGCTGAGAAATAAATACTGTTTAAAAATCAACATTAAAAATGAAAAATTCTATTATATTAGTACCATGCAAATTAATGAATGCTACAGTTATTCTGAATATTTTAATCTACTAATTCTTTAAAGCTGCTTTTGTAACAATACACTTTTTAAAATCAGATTTGTCAGCATGTCACTTTCTCAGGTTTGTGACATTTTCTATTGTGAGGTTTATGTCTGTATGATTATACGGAGGACACTTTAGCAGGCTAATGACTCTTACTGAGAAGTAATATTTCACAGATAAGTCTGATTTACATTTCAAATTTCACAAACTCCTGATGCTTTCATTTTCTAAACCCCGTTATTATTTTCCATTTGTCCAAATTTTAAAATTCAAACTTGTCAGCTGAATATTAATCCTTTATTTCAGTTGCTCTGTTCTGTTACTTCATTTAATTGATCTGAATTTGCCACTGCTTCTGCCTGTGAAATAATTCAGAATTATCTATTGAAGTGGACTAATCCTTACAACAGTAATTAGTGCTACCAAGAGAAGGTATCCTATGGGTTCCCACGCCATTTAAGTACTGTATATGGCATCTGTAGTGTACTTTCACTTCAGTGCATCTCTATAATTACGCTCTCTCGTTAACCTCATTTGAGGTTTGCCTTGTGCTTCCAAAAATTATGAGCTGAGCCACATAAATGTCGGGCCTAAACTGATGTTTTGAAACACTAAGTAAATACATTGTACTCTGGAATGAGCATGTAGAGCAGCTAATATTATAATGGGTGCAGACTATCCACAGATGTAGATTCAGCATCTGGTCTGAAACTTGCCTCCATTTTTAATTGTTACAACTGTAGCTGGCAATGCCTGTTTAAAGTTCCTGTCAAACACTTTAATGTTCATTCTTTTCTTTTAGTTCAATTGTTTCAAATTATTTCTTATTTCTGGACTATTTTGACCTTCTAATTCATTTTCCTTTTAGTTTTATGAAGTTTGTTATTCCTGTTTTATTTGTTATTGGTAATTTGGAATTTTAGAATAAGAATTTAAATTGGATTTTATTTTAAGGCAATCATTTCACTTTAGTTTTCTTTTCATCCTAAAAAAGGCACATTAAAGAAGACTAAGAAATGCATGTCGTGCTGCCTCGTTAGAATTCGTCGTTGCTTCAGATACATTTTTTCCATTCATCTGTTATAACCACATGTGTGTGTGGCATAAATAATTTTACTTAAGGAAAACATTTTTGTTGTCTAATTTTAAGTGCGTCACATTGCTATTTTGTAGCTTTATCGTTTTGGTAGTAATTTGCTAGTACATGCTATATTGTTGCTAAAGGCAGTCTCTCAGAAGGTAGTACGTGTCACATCTCAAAAACTCTGCTATTAAAGCCAGCAAAGCACTTTAGCTCTTTGCCCAAGATTGTGGTTTGAGACCTTGTTCAGCCTTGATCTTCTGCTCTTAGTGCCGGATTTTGTGGTTAATTGTTCACCGCATTCCACATCTTGATTTGGTTCACAGTTCTAGCATCTTGGCTCTCACCCTTTTTGTTTACGACTCCTGGCAATTCTTGTTTAGACTTCATTTATGGTGAAGTCCTCCGATTTATGAGAATGGCATTTTTGAAACTTCTACTGCAGTTTCTCAAAAAACACACACACAGGGCTGTTATAACACGTCTGTGTATCTGCTCACAATTTATATTGCCAGCAGGCAATTCAGAGAGGTCAGCAGAAACTAAAAAAAAAAAACAGGTGGACATGTGTATGTTGTGGTCTAGCCAAGCCCCTTTGAATACTCATGACCGGAAAAACACATAGATGAGGACTGTAAAAACACACATATTTGCTCAAAAAAAGATGCATGTCCATTTCTTCTCTATCCATCTGTACCATTATCTTCCAACCATTTAATAAAAGGTGTATCACTTGCGCTGCAGAAATGTCCCATATATTGATGTGATTGTCTTTATTTTATTTTAATTACTAGACACTTCCAATTCAATATAAAAATCTATAATTCTGCTTTCTCAGCAGGACAGAATCCTTCAACTTCTTTATAGACATCTTTGTAATATCAGTATTATTTATATTTAAAACAAAAAAAATTGAAACACAGAGTCGGCGGTTTCGTTTTGCGAACATGCTCACCCCCTTTGTCTATCAGCAGCTAAGCAAATTTCTCTCTTATTTGTCTTTTCTTGGAGATTTCACCTTGCCAACATAGTCGCCTTCTTTCAGCTTCATGCTGTAGCCTCGTACTTTTCTTCTTCTGACTCAATAACTTGGGGCTGCCTTGCCGGCTCTTTCAGCTTCATATTGTAGCCTCGCACTTCCGGACCAGACAGAGAGACGCACACACTTCCACATGTAGACATTTATATATAAGATATACATTATTATTTTTTTTTAATTTACTGTGTTATTTTCCTTTAATTAAGCTCCACAAACCTGACTCCCCGTATAGATTGCAATTCTTATTACTGTCAATGTAATACTCAGTGTGCTGTGTGTCCATGTTCAGAAACATGTTCTTTCCTGCTAGCTAGCACCCACCACCCCTCACTGGAATATGTGGCCATGTAATGCATAGCTTATGTGTGAAAAAGGAGAAAAACACAATGACGGACTTCCAGCAATGGGTTTATTTTAAAAACAAACACATTTTTATTCCCACCCATTTCAAATTTTACTTCAGCTACTTTGACTATGCATTTTAATTTCATTTTTAGCTTTCATTTTTCACAGACCTTTTTGTTTTATTTCCATGGAGTGCTTTTTTATTTATTTTAACTATAGTTTTCAGCAATGATATTATACTTGCAGTTTACATTATGTGATGACTCTAAAGTGAGTAAATGTAGATGTGTGAGGGTATGGCACCCTGTCCAAGACTGCTTCCTGCCTCGCTCATAGTGCAGCCAAAATAGACACCTGCTCTCCAGAATACTGATGGGCCAGAACCCTAGCAGGACAAGCCTACTGGAAAACAGATGGGTGGCTTGACAGACAACTTCAGTTTTGTCTGTTAAATTACAGGATGAATTAGCAGCCTCCATATCAGGGCTATGCGTGATGCTGTATTAAAAAAAGCTAAACGTTTCTAACTCACTCAATTAAAATGAAAGCAGCAGCAAACCACAGGTCATTGGTCACATCACTGCCCACTAGAGGGTTGTCACAAATTCAGAGCTGTGGGGTTGGTACACAAAATGTTTGACTCCAGCTCCTCAATTTATGGTACCAACAATTCCAACTCCTTTAGTCATAATTAGATTAATATATTTACTTTATTGATTGAAAGCACATAACATACAAGATGCAAGGTACTGTATGTCATCCCTGCCAGCGTGAATCATCAAGCTACTTTTTAGCACCCTAAACTCTTAACATTTGGGTTTAAAGGCTGTAGCGGTGCTGTTGTGGATTTTTTATATTATTTATTAAAGAACTTACAAACATTGAGAAACATTAAATGAAAGATAAAACTTAGAGTTTAAAAGCAGGCTACATTTTTATTAAAAAGCTAAAAGAAAAAAAAAAAGCTTAATCAAATTGGTATTATGTAAAACTAGAATTTTTAACACATTATAGTACAACTAGCCATGGTACCCACTGAATATGGACAATAGAATAACTAAAACATATTTGCTATCTCTTGCCCCCTGTGTACGTTAGTGTCATTACCGGCACTCCCTTTCTCAAGCACATTACCATAATGGCTGTTGCTGAGACTCCGTCATTAGTTTTGAGGCATCTTTCTCATCTCCAGTTTGGTTTTATACATGCCATCTTTGAAGACGACTCTCTCAGTATGCACCTTTACTCCTCCGCATGCACTCACACTTGTAATTTCTCTTTCATCACATTGGCAAAGCCAAACTGACCAATCACATCAAAAAGAAACTGACCAATCAAATTGCTCTGAGAGACTGGACACACAGACCTTAGTATTTTATTATATAGTAGATTTACATTTAGTCAGAGTCGGTACATTTTTTTGAATCTGACTCCACAGCCTTGCAAAATCATGTATTGTTATTTCTGAACTAACTTCCGTAATGGGATAAAAAAAGGCAATAACGAAAGCTGTTTAAATAACAGGCATGATTCTTACTATGGCATGATTAAACTCGTCTTTAATTATTTGCTATTAAATTGCTAAAGCTTATGCTGATACATTAACAGTATTGCATTAATATGTGTTACTACTTTTACTAATCATTTCTAAAATGTTAATAGAAATCAAAAATAACTTTAAAACTGTTCCAAATTCCTTTTTCATTCAAATTTATTAACACTTCTTGAGCATAAAGCAATCCTCCAATAAAATTCAATAAACGTCATCACTGAAAAATGTAAAAATGTTTCTAAAAACACACCCTATTGGTATTAAATCAATAAATTAGATCAAAGCTGACAAACATTTGAAGTGGTCAAACTGGCAAAGCAGAAAGGTGTTAAACTTACAAAATGGAAGGAAAGTGCTGCAATAGTTTTAATGGACAGGATAGAGAAATAGTGTTCTTCTATCGCCTGATCAAAATCCCATCAAACCAATAATGGGATGCAATGGAACAACTTTTTTTAAAGCAAAAACTCACCACGAGGTACTTTTCAACACTGTCAGACAAAATGCAGTCAACGTTGGCATGAATTGTGGTGTAGCGGTTAAGGCTTTAGACTTCAAACCCTAAGGCTTTAGATTCAAATCCCACTACTGACACCATGTGACCATTAGCAAGTTGCTTCACCTGCCTGTGCTCCAATTACAAAGACAAAAAGGAATTGTAGCTAATCGCATCCGAGTTGCTGTAAGTCATCCTGTATAAAGGTATCAGCCTTCAAATAAAACATAGGCTACCATGTTGGTGCGATACTATTTACAACTGCACAGTTCATGCATCAACAAATTCAGACTGTTCCAAGGAAACCAACTTGGTTTTAAGTAAAGATACCTTATTGTTCCAAGGAAACCAACTTGGTTTTAAGTAAAGATACCTTATAAAGTGGTCACTTACTATACTTTACTGACACAGATTCCCCTCATTTAATACTGCAACATGACCCAGTAATGATGCAAAAGTTTACTGTTACTGTGAAAAAAGAAATTCTTACCTGCATAAATGATAAGACTGAGAGCAGAAAAGAAAAGCTCCAGGGCAAGAACTGCAAATATGAGGTAAGTATATAAATGATCATCTCTGTCAAAAGAACGTTTTACAGACAGTATAAGCAAAAGGGCAGCATTTCCTGTAGAAAAATAGGAAAAAGAACATTTAAGGACTCAGAAATTTAATTTTATCAGAAATAATTTAGGGGAAAATTTCATAGAATGGCAATAAAAGTATAAGTAAGCAAACGTAGTATAATGGTTACACAACAACAAATAGCAATCGGCTACTTTGTACTATATATTATATATCAGCCAAGATTCCTTCCCAGGGCGGCATGGTGGCACAGTGGGTAGCACTGCTGCCTCACAGTTAGAAGACCCAGGTTCACTTCCCGGGTCCTCCCTGCGTGGAGTTTGCATGTTCTCTGCATGGATTTCCTCCCACAGTCCAAAGACATGCAGATTAGTTGCATTGGCGATTCTAAATTGTCCCTAGTGTGTGCGTGCGTGTGTGTGCGTGTGTGTGTGTGCCCTGTGGTGGGTTGGCGCCCTGCCTCTGGTTTGTTTCCTGCCTTGCGCCCTGTGTTGGCTGGGATTGGCTCCAGCAGACCCCCGTGACCCTGTAGTTAGGATATAGCGGGTTGGAAAATGGATGGATCGATTCTTTCCCTGGCTGGGGTTTATATTCCTATTTTATATATTTTTTTGTTCATTTTTGGATCATTGTTTAATGCCAACATAACTTTTTTTTATCATGTGCTTTGTTCTCTGTGTCTGTGCTATGTTCCATGTGTTTCATAGGTGGTCCCTGCAAGGGATGGAGCCACCTGCCAATCATCACTAGGAATCACCACCATTTAAATGTGGAGGGCCTCCCACAGTTCCCAGCAGTTCATTTCAAATGCACTTGGGAGTGTTTGTTGAGTTCAATGACTTTGCTGTGCTTATTTCAATTACTGGATTTTTGACTCTGTGCTCTATTTTTTGACTTCATTTTGGATATACTATTTTAGGACTTTGTTTGCTTTGGATCACCTTATTGACTCAGGCAATTCCATTGCCTATTGTGCACTGCCGAGATTGCTTTTGTTTCAGAGCTTTTCTTGTTAAAAATAAATATTTTACTTTATAAAGCATCTTCAAGGCCCTGTAAAGTATCTAGACAGGGTTTTTTTGACGGTGAGCAGTGGGCATTTTTGGAACTGTCACTTGCATTTTTTGGGACTCAAAACAGTACCTGTTCACTGCAGCAGAATTGTTAAATATAAATTTTAATCAATTTATTCTCATTAACACAATTGATGTTAAAGTAGAAGGTCAAGTTGTTGTTCTGTAAAACCCTTGCACAGATTTCTTGTGTGTGGCATATATGCATTTAAAAAGCTAGACAATAGTAGTAGGGTGTTGTACCATGTTAGCTATTATGGATGCAATGAAAAGCCCAGTAAAATGACACCTTTTATTGGCCAACTAAAAAGATTACAATACACCACCTTTTGAGGCAGCTCAGGTTGGGGTGTGAGCTGCTTCGAAAGCTTGTATATTGTAATATTTTTAGTTAACCAATAAAAGGTGTCATTTTGCTGGACTTCTCAAAAGCTAGTTAAAAAGCAATTGCTAAATACTGAAGAAAATCTAGGACTGAATAACAGTTAGTTAACTGCTTTCTAGCAGCAGTGGGCAAAAGAAGCTGTACATATCCAGAGGGCAGAAAGTAGATAGAAAGCTTAAACATTCCCAAAATGCTCTGTAGGCAAATGTGTCTTTGACAGGTGCTTGAACATCAGAAGACTGGGAACATGGATAATGAGCGATTCTTTTACATTTATGAAGTGCTTTTCTCACTACTCAAAGCACTTTAGCGAGTGGGGAGGCACTCCACCCACCACTAATGTGTAGCATCCACCTTGATGATGTGACGGCAGTCATTTTGCACCAGTACACTCACCACATATTAGTTCTTAGGTGGTGAAGTGGTGAGAGAGATAGCCAGTTAGAGACAGTTGATGATTAGGGGACCAGGATGACTAGTTAATGGAGGGCAATTTAAACCCTACTCTATACAAAGTGGTGGCAAAATTGGCACTCCAGCCACCATAAAAAACCTCCCACTGTTCCATTCCAAATGAACGAGTGCGGTGCAGAGGTGTCACCCGTTGCATGGCTGCACTCGGGTCCTAATTAGGATCCTGAGTTGATTTGTCGTGTGGTGAATGCGGCAATGCACTGTATCAGCTCGTGCACAAAACCTCTCTTTATACAAAGCATGCTCGGGGATCTTTTATGACCAGAGAGAGTCAGGAACTCGATTCTATGTCTCATCTGAAGCACATCACCATTTTTACAGAACAGTGTCCCCGTCACTGCACTGGATCGTTGGGATCCACATTCAGATCACAGGGTAAGCGCTCCCTGTTGGTCTTTTCCAATAGCAACCTAAGTTTTTCCTAGATGGTCTCCCATTCAGGTACTGGCTGGGCCTGAACATACATAGCTTCAGGAAGATGACCATTTTCTGAAGTGCATATAGTATGGCTCCTAATTATCAGGGGAAGAGCAAGAGTAAGAACATACTAGCATGGGAAAGTATATCATATTAGCCAAAGAAGTCAGGAGGTCAGAGAACCATAGTAGTCCATCCAACAGACACAGCCATAGGAAGTAAGGGTACTGAGGGCTCTGCACCACCGCAAAAGAATAGGTACAGTGGGTACGGAAAGTATTCAGACCCCCTTCAATTTTTCACTCTTTGTTATATTGCAGCGATTTGCTAAAATCATTTACATTAATTTTTTCCCTCATTAATGTACACACAGCACCCCATATTGACAGACAAAAAAAAAAATTTTTTAAATTGTTGCAGATTTATTAAAAAAGAAAAACTGAAATATCACATGGTCCTAAGTATTCAGACCCTTTGCTGTGACACTCATATATTTAACTCAGGTGCTTTCCATTTCTTCTGATCATCCTTGAGATCACCTTCATTTGAGTCCAGCTGTGTTTGATTATACTGATTGGACTTGATTAGGAAAGCCACACACCTGTCTATATAAGACCTTACAGCTCACAATGCATGTCAGAGCAAATGAGAATCATGAGGTCAAAGGAACTGCCTGAAGAGCTCAGAGACAGAATTGTGGCAAGGCACAGATCTGGCCAAGGTTACAAAAAAAATTTCTGCTGCACTTAAGGTTCCCAAGAGCACAGTGGCCTCCATAATCCTTAAATGGAAGACGTTTGGGACGATCAGAACCCTTCCTAGAGCTGGCCGTCCGGCCAAGCTGAGCTACCGGGGGAGAAGAGCCTTGGTGAGAGAGGTAAAGAAGAACCCAAAGATCACTTTGGCTGAGCTCCAGAGATGCAGTCAGGAGATGGGAGAAAGTTGTAGAAAGTCAACTATCACTGCAGCCCTCCACCAGTCAGGGCTTTATGGCAGAGTGGCCTTTCGGAAGCCTCTCCTCAGTGCAAGACACAGGACAGCCCGCATGGAGTTTGCTAAAAGACACCTGAAGGACTCTGAGATGGTGAGAAATAAGATTCTCTGGTCTGAGACCAAGATAGAACTTTTTGGCCTTAATTCTAAGCGGTATGTGTGGAGACAACCAGGCACTGCTCATCACTTGTCCAATACAGTCCCCACAGTGAAGCATGGCGGTGGCAGCATCATGCTGTGGGGTGTTTTTCAGCTGCAGGGACAGGACGACTGGTTGCAATCGAGGGAAAGATGAATGCGGCCAAGTACAGGGATATCCTGGACAAAACCTTCTCCAGAGTGCTAAGGACCTCAGACTGGGCTGAAGGTTTACCTTCCAACAAGACAATGACCCTAAGCACACAGCTAAAATAACGAAGGAGTGGCTTCACAACAACTCTGTGACTGTTCTTGAATGGCCCAGCCAGAGCCCTGACTTAAACCCAATTGAGCATCTCTGGAGAGACCTAAAAATGGCTGTCCACCAACATTTACCATCCAACCTGACAGAACTGGAGAGGATCTGCAAGGAGGAATGGCAGAGGATCCCCAAATCCAGGTGTGAAAAACTTGTTGCATCTTTCCCAAGAAGACTCATGGCTGTATTAGCTCAAAAGGATGCTTCTACTAAATACTGAGCAAAGGGTCTGAATACTTAGGACCATGTGATATTTCAGTTTTTCTTTTTTAATAAATCTGCAACAATTTCAAAAATTGTTTTATTTTATCTGTCAATATGGGGTGCTGTGTGTACATTAATGAGGGAAAAAATTAATGTAAATGATTTTAGCAAATGGCTGCAATATAACAAAGAGTGAAAAATTAAAGGGGGTCTGAATACTTTCCGTACCCACTGTAAATCAAATTTAACATGAACAATGAATAATGTTAGGACATTTACTTTGCATTGTGACCAGTTAACATGACAGGACAAAACCATATAAAGGATTTCTTTGTAAATCCAACACATAGCAATTAGGCTTCACTGACTGGTAACACAAAGAGACTACCATATACTGTCTACCCTCTTTGTTGTCAGAAAATGACAGCAAGAAAATACTGATAAAAAATTATTATAGGTGAAAATTAAGCTTATTGTGGAGTAGGCAGTATGATTAAAGAATTAATATTTACTAAATTTACTCAAGCTAAGCTAATAAAAAAAAAACACAATGAACTGAATTTACCAAAAGGCAAATGACAATGAGACAGGGTGTTGCTGGTTTGTTGGATACACTGAAGATGAAATAAAAGGAAATGTACTGAAAGAAGCAATAAAGCTATAAGAACAGATCAGATCACAGGAATATCCGGAACAGAGAATGCAATTGCGTAGAGCCGGCACCTATCTGAAGGTGTAGCCGTAAACCTTTGCCATCAGGCACAATGGAGGCAGGTAAGAATCAGGCAATAAAAAAAGATCTGAAGGCACAAAACAGAGGATGCAGTACTCCGCTTTTATGTTAATATGAACTATTTCTGTGGTTTGCAAGTTTATTTCTGGGGGCCCACTATGGCTGCATGTTTTTGGCCCAACTACTTTCTACTTTAAATTGGTTTCCACCCTTAATTAGGCAAGCCCAGTTGTTCTGTGTCAATCCACAAATTACAAAACTGGGTTTGCTAAATTTTATTTGGAATGTAGCAAGCTGTAACCAGAATTGAAAAAGAGCTTATTTGATAATTGTGGGGAGCCTAATTATGTTGGCATACATGCAGCTTAAGGAAGGGCAGCTCCTTCAGGCAGGTTCAAAATGATTAGGGCAAAAGTAATCCCACACAATCATATACAGATACAATCTATATATAAAATGCATGTTAAAAGGGGTCTTAGTTTTCTCAAACAAACAGTCACTGAAGTCTGTATGTAACAGGTTTTGAATACCAACAAAGCAAGCCGCTTTATTAAAGGCTCATAGACCTTGAGTTTGACACCCCTACAAAAAGTATTCCATATGAACTAAAAATGGCCTGATATTTACCAATTTTATGTCTTTGTTTATGCAGGCCCAATGCCTTTAGTAGAACATAATCTATACATTTCTGAATGAAGAAACAATTTAATTGATTTTTTTTAATCCATTTATATTTTTGTTAGCTATAGCATATCTTATTTTCGGGCGGCACGGTGTCGCAGTGGTAGCGATGCTGCCTCGCAGTTAGGAGACCCGGGTTCACTTCCCAGGTCCTCCCTGCGTGGAGTTTGCATGTTCTCCCTGTGTCTGTGTGGGGCGCTCCGGTTTCCTCCCACAGTCGGAAGACATGCAGGTTTGGTGGATTGCCAATTCTAAATTGGCCCTAGTGTGTGCTTGGTGTGTGTTTGTGTGTGTCCTGCGGTGGGTTAGCACCCTACCTGGGATTAGTTCCTGCCTTGTGCCCTGTGTTGGCTGGGATTGGCTCCAGCAGACCGCCGTGACCCTGTGGATGGATCTCTTATTTTCTGTGTTTATATAAAAAAAAAAGGAAAATCTTGTTTCTTAACTTGTGTCTACAAAGACAATTGTATCTCAGGGATTAATAGTGGATGAAATACCAAAAAAAAAAAACCCAGCAGAATTAAATGGCAATTGTGCCCTCTAGTGGATGTCATTGTAAACTGCATTTTCTTTTAGAAAAAAAAAGTACCAAAGCACAATTTATAATTTAGCTTGGAGTGAAATGCAAAAATAAAACAACCTCCAAATACTAGTAATTATGTATATCTTATATAAGAAGTATATAAAGCTGATACACACTTCTTCCTCTTCAACATAAGGTTGATGTTCTTGATCTACCATCTCACACAGCTCGGTCCTGCACCCCCTCCTCACTCCTTCACCCCCTTTTCCTTTCACATCTTTTTTTCCACCTCCACTTTGGCCTCCCTTGTTTCCTCTTCCATTCCCAACACTCTTTTGCCCACATCTTCATTGTCTCTCCTTGTCACTTCTCCATACCATTTCAACCTCCTTTCCTGTACTTTCTTAGCTGTCTCTCCCACTTTTGTTGTACCTTTGTTTGTCTCATTTTTATTCTCTCTTTTTTGTAACTCCACACATCCATCTCCACATTCTTATTTCTGACACATCCAACCTCTCCTCCTGCACTTTTACTGCCTTCGTCTCAGCTCCATACATCATTGCTGGTCTCACCACTGTCTTTAAAGCCTTACCTTTAATTCTTTAATAATGCAATAAACCTGATACCCTTCCTCCATTTGTTCCATCTACATTGCACTTTTTTAGTTATCTCTGCATCTGATTCTCCATCTTGGGCTACCAATAATCCTAGATATTTAAATTTGTCCACTCCTTTCAATAGCTCTCCCTGCAAGCCAACTTCTAAATCCTGATCTTCATTAAACCTTATGAATTCCACCTTCTTCCTATTTATCTTCAATTCTCTGTCTTTCAAATCCCTTGTCCACTCTGAACTTCCTTCTTTCTGATGCTACACAACACAATGTCATCTGCAAAAAGCCTGCACCAGAAGGACTGGTCTTTTACCCCATGGCTCTGCACATCCATAACCTGATCAAAGAGGTAAAGACTTCAAGAAGATCCCTGGCGCACACCTACTGTAACTGGGATCTTGTCTGTTCCCCTGACACTGCTTTAAACCAGAGTCCTCACTCTGGCATATTGTGTATACCCTAGACAATCCTCACACACTCCTCTGGTCCCCCTTTCTCTCTCTTGCGCCTCCAGACCTCTTGATGTGGCACTCTATCACAAGCCTTCTCCAAATCAATAAACACCATATACAGTACAGACCTTTGTTTTTCTTGATGCTTCTCTCATGAGATGTCCTGATGCAAAGACTGCATCAGTTGCTCCCCTCTCTGGCATAAAATCATACTCCTCCACTATGATGGTCTCTTCCCTAAGCCTTCTCTCTATATCCCTTTTCTAAACCAACCATTCAAATGGAAATGTACCTTATTGCTGCACATGGCAATGGCATCTCAATGAATGGTCTGCATAATGTTCGTGCAAAACACTCAATGGCACTCCTCGTCTCTCTCAGTGAGTTCTTGCACTACCATCAATTTGTACGGATGGAAATTAAGGCCCTTACAGCTTGGATGTTTTCATGCGTTTGTACAGTCCGAGGACGGCCTGGAGATTTTCTGTTTAATGTTGTACCCGTTTGTCTTTATTTAGCCACCCACTGAAGAATTGTTTTCCGATTTGGGACGTCACCATTAGGAAGAATGCTGAAGTGCATTTGGAAGGCGCGTTGCATAGTGATGATGGATTCGATGTTCGACAGAAAGCACGGTGCCCACCGGACCAAGGCATGTTGCCGACTGAAAACTACAAAGGATCGTCTATCAAAGGACCCCCCACCCCAACCCAATCAGCTGCCTCTACATCGCACAATGGCCTTGAGACATGTGGTACTTCATTTGGCTCACCCTGTAATTCACTGAATAAAAAGCCCATTTGTGAACATTAAATTATTAAAATTTCCTTGCAGACAAAAATAATAATAACTATTTATGTCCCTTTCGATACTCTGACTGTGGATGTAGTATTAAAATACAAGTCAGATATACAGTACCCTAACACTATTACTGCCTTGTGTTTGATTTAATCCACCCGTGTCAACTGCACATTTCTAATGTGTCAGTAAACTAGGGTATCTAACGCAAACTCAGTTGGAAAGCATTGAGGTGCCAACAAAGCAAGTGATCTGGAATCAGGCACTAGGACACACATTTTTTTTTTTTGGGTCATAAATTGTACTCTATATGTCTTAAATGCTGTGAGAAAGACACAAACAGACAGCAGAGACATTTTAAAACTCTGCAAGGGAAAAAAAAAAGAATCAGCCTGTTGCTGTGACTGGGGACATCAAAGGTCTGCTACACTTTGTTATAGATGAATTACCACACTGATTATCTCTAACATCTACAAAAATGTATAGTATATACTCTACACCAAGTTTTTCCTTACCATCAGATTTGTCGGTTTTGTTTAAAGTCTTAAAATACAGATGCATTTCCAAATTTAGATCAATTAAAACAAAAACCTGGAAAGTTTTAATTATGAACTCATCCCTCATTCATATTCTTAATGGAAAACAAAATATACACCATCTTACCTGTACTGAGAATTAGTAAGGGAAGGTGCTTGAGATGTCGCGTGGAGCGGTAAAACAAGAGATAGCCCCGATTCCTGGTTTGGCTATGCTGGTGCTGCACGTAACGCTCAAAAACAGCAAATATGAGCCACAAAGAAACTTTTCCAATGCAGACAATAGTCTGAGTATCAAAATCATGGATATACTCTTTACAGTCTTGTGCATTCTTTTCTTTTATGGTGCAAAACACGATCAATACAAAAGACAATCCTGTAAACGAAACCTAAAAATAAAAACAGACACACAAAATAATGAGCAAAATCACAAAGGAGAACAAATATGGTCTTCAGTACTGAAATGAAAGTGTAAACACATTTCCATAATTTGTTTTACATAAATAGTCAGTCAGTCATTATCCAACCTGGTATATCCTAAAACAGGGTCACGGGGGTCTGCTGGAGCCAATCCCAGCCAACACAGGGCACAAGGAAGGAACAAATCCCAGGCAGGGTGCCAGCCCAACACACGGCAAACACACACTCGCACACACACACACACACACACTAGGGACAATTTAGGATCGCCAATGCACCTAACCTGCATGTCTTTGGACTGTGGGAGGAAACCCACGCAGACACAGGGAGAACATGCAAACTCCGTTTTGCATAAATATTGATTTGTAAAATAATGCTATTTTTTAAAACAATAAAGGATTCTTATAATTACATTTTTCTGTTAAAAAAAAAAAAAACAGGTAAATTAACAGGCATCGAAAGAAACTGAAATTCACTGTTTAATATTACAATCTGTGCATCCTTGCAGGCTGCGTACTTCTATAAGGAGTCTGAATAGTTGCTTGTTTAGTTGGATTTTTTATGGGCACACCAGTCCTTTGTACAACTTAAAATGACATTGAAAAACTAAACTGTGACTCCTAACTCTCTGGACATAAGAGAGGGTTATACATTTATGTGCACGTGTGCGTCTTCTGATTAGCCGCCATCACATCAGGCTGCAGTTTCACACAAGGTTGAAAAAGTGAGTCCAGACAGAGATATTTTTTTTTTTTGGTAATACTTGAGAGAGAATTTGTCCATGTTAAAAATTCCACCTCAATTGTTTTAAAATTATTATCTTCTGCAGAGTTACATCATATTCTCAAATACACTTGGAACCTAATCCAAGGTTGCAGGGGATAAGATATGGGCACATGGCAGAAGCCAGTCCAGGATGAGACACCACTCCATTTCAAGGCTCACACATCCACACTCTCACGGTTATGTATTTAAAATTAGCAAACAACCCAACACACAGACATTCAAACTGAATTCTTTCAGCTTAAGGGTGAATCACATACTCGAGGAGATCAGTAGAAATTAAAGGGGAAGTACATTTAAGACTGAAGCCAGGAAGCTCTTCTTTACTCAAAGAGTTGTGGGGCCCTGGAACAAACTCCAGAGGCATGGAGTTGAAGCAGAAACCATGATTGCGTTTAACCTCCTTAGCGTGACATTTTCTCCTGAGAAAACGTGTTAAAAGCATTGCATTTTTTGGCTTGAAAATTACATATTTATTAAATCTCATCTTTCTACTGTAAAACATGAAAAACACTAAAAGTCAGAAGTGTAGAAGGTATAATAATGATACAAATAATAATAAAAATAATTGTAGTACCGTATATACTGTCAAAATCTGTCGTTAGTGTGGTATATCTTAAAGCATGGTGAAACACACAATCCAATGGCAGAGTCTGGAAAACAGTACCACGATTCCGTACGGATTTTCTTTCCAGACTGACCAGCTTTTGAACTGCACAATGCACATGTGCGATTGACAAGAGCGTCACTTTAGGATTCATCAGAGTCTCTTTCAGTTTCACTGCATGAAGACAAATTCACTTTGTCATCACTGCCCATATCACTGTTAAGAGTGTGCAACACCTGGGCAGCTGAAAAAAAAGTTTCTTACGAGATGCTATTATGAGGCTAGGAGAAGACACGTCTGCACTATTACCTGGGTAACATTTGGGCCTGTCGCTTAAGCAAGACGTGCCAATGTCGTTTCCCGAGCAACGCTCGGCACTAATGCTGTTGGCACTTTTACAGCCCGAGTAACCCTTGGGTCTAATGCTTAAGTGCGACACGTCTATACAGTTAATCAAGAAAGGCTTGGAACTAATGCTTTTACAGCGGACTGACTCTCGGGTCTAACGCTAAAGCGGTTAAGAAGAATCTGGATGAGGTATTGGGACAGCTTAGTTATTAGCTAAACAAACGAGTTTGATGAACTGAATGGTTTCCTCTCATTTGTCAAATGTCTTTTTGTTCTTATGTTTGGGAAATGACAGGAAAATCAGAGTACTTGGGCAAAACCACATACAAACACAATGCAACGTGATAGCTCTAAAAACAGAACACAAGGGCTTTGGGTTTCAGCACAAGATGCTGACGCATGGGAAATGCTAACTGCATTTTGACCAAGAGATCACAAGGATCGCTTATGACGCCATAATTCACTTTCAGTATTTCAAATATTAGAAATGCTACTTGGGCTCCTTTATACAAACAGGAATACTTACCCATAAAGCCTCGCTGCGGCTGTGACTGACAAGGCAGAAGTTTTCTTTCTTTTCAGCCATTCTGGTGTGTGCTCAAACCATAATGTGTATACATATTTTATTTAACTGTCTATTTATTTAAAGAGCCACTGTGCAAAGCTAAAGTTCCACTTGGAGACAAATAAATTTCAATCTAACAAAGTATATTTACTCAAATATATTTGAGTGTGGTTTTAAAAAAAATATTATATATATATATATAATATTAGCAGAATACCAGCCTTGGCGAGAAGTAGTGTGTTAAAGAAGGTCACGAAAAGAAAAGGAAAAATTTGAAAAACAACGTAACTTGATTGTTAATGCAATTGTTTTGTCATTGATATGAGTGTTGTTCTCCTCTCTCTCTCTCTCTCTCTCTCTCTCTCTCTCTCTCTCTCTCTCTCTCTCTCTCTCTCTCTCTCTCTCTCTCTCTCTCTCTCTCTCTCTCTCTCTCTCTCTCTCTCTCTCTCTCTCTCTCTCTCTCTCTCTCTCTCTCTCTCTCTCTCTCTCTCTCTATATATATATATATATATATATATATATATATATATATATATATATATATATATATATATATATATATACACTCGCGTTTAGCAGTGAGATAGTGTGTTAAAGAAGGAAGAGAAAGAAAAGGAAACATTTTAAAAATAATGTAACGATTGTCAAAGTAATTGTTTTGTGTATTTGGCGGCGCGTCAAAGTTTTAGATCTAGCTGCATCAGAAAATGTACCTAGCGTCTGACATGCCTCCTTTTTAGTGTTTTCTCACAGCTTGGATTGCTGCTGTCATGTATATATACACATACATATCTTCATATCTACATATATACATATATATATATATACATACATATATATATATATACATATATATATATATATATATATATATACATATATATATATATATATATATATATATATATATATATATATATATACATATATATATATATATATATATATATATATATATATATATATATATATATATATATATATATATATATATATATATATATATATATATATATATATATATATATATATATATATATATATATATATATATATATATATATATATATATATATATATATACATATATATATATATATATATATATATATATACATATATATATATATATATATATATATATATATATATATATATATATATATATATATATACATATATATATATATATATATATATATATATATATATATATATATATATATATACATATATATATATATATATATATATATATATATATATATATATATATATATATATATATATATATATATATATACATATATATATATATATATATATATCTATATATATATATATATATATACATACATATATCTAGGTGTATAGCTTTGGTCACTGAGTGCAAGGGAAAAATAATAAAATATAGTCTATAAGTTATTAAACAGTAAAACATTAACGTTTTAAGAAGTACAGGTACATTGAGCACTACTGGAGTGGTTTCAGGTAAACTACATTTTAAAGACTGTGTAACACAACAGGTAAGTAACTAACAGCAGCTAAAATGTATATGGATCATCTCTCGGTAGTTGATCCCTTTTGAAAGGCGCTACACGACGGCTGTGGTATAGAAATTACATTTTCTATGTGAACGTTCAAATTTGTGCCTCTGGTAATGTGCCTTACCGGCATTTAAAGAAAATTAGTTTTGTGTCCTCTGCAGTGTTAAGAGAGAAAGGCTTTGGTTTGGGATAAAAGGAAAAAAGGTGTAAAGAAAGGAAAGTTGCCTTTTTCTTTTATATAGTATAGAGAGATGTGTTCGCTGACGTTATGATCGCCTTGTGTAGACTGGTGAGACGTCCCGCCATTAATCGGCTGTGATGGCACTGTCAGTCCTCCACTCGTGTGCGTGTTTCATAATCCGAGGTGAGGACCTCATAATCGTATACGTGCAAAGAAAGTGTGAATCGCCTTAATATTATTTTGCCGTGGTGTAGAAAAGGGGTCCGTGTTTGCACTTGTCTGGGCTATAGCGCAGGGGGAGGATGAAAAAAATTAAAAGTGCTCACTTTGACTTAAAGCAGAAGCGCAGTCAGCGTCTCAAAGGCCGGCACAGCTATGCGCGCTGGCTGCTCGACTTTTGCTGGGCAGGAGACCACAGTTTTGCAGACACGTTCATGATATCAAAAGTCTCAGCGCTCTTTGGAGGTCATTCATATATTATATATATAGCAAAATCCCGCGTCTAGCGGAGAAGTAGTGTGTTAAAGAAGTAATGAAAAGAAAAGGAAACATTTTAATAATAACGTAACATGATTGACATTGTCATGAGTGTTGCTGTCATATATATGCCTGCCTAAATAAGTCACCCTCGCTTTGCTCTTACTTTATTTACCGTTCATTTAATCATGGCTATTGGCGGAAAAATTATAAAATGGAAGGAGGATGGCTTTACCAAAACAATTATTGATGGCGAATCGATTATTCATAAAGCTTGAATTGGTGATGTTTTTCTGTGTTAACCTCATATTTTTCAGACTTCTTCTCAAACTAAGGTGGTGCGAGGGTAAAATGAATCGGGATGCGCTGATCAATGTAATCGTGTACAGTACCAGGAAATCATGCATTGACAAAAGCTCCCTTTGCTTGTAATGCAAAGTGTGATTAAATGCATTATTTTTAACGCGTTATGGAGCACATGCATCAAGCTTCTCAGCTGTGCTTGTGCTAAGAAAAGGAAAGATTTTAAAAATAACGTAACACGATTGTCAATGTGACCTTTTGTAAGTAGTGCCTGGAGGATTCAGTGTGGAGAAACTCTATAGAGACAGCGTGTGTATTAACTTGTGGATTTTTCTGTGAGTATTTGGTGGCAGTCTGACAAAGTTGCTTCGAAGACGGCATTAGCCGCGAGCTCAGCTCAGACCGAAATTAGATGAATGGGAGGGTGATGATGACGTGACTCCCCACCCGCCTTAACTGTCAATCCCCACAAACACAGTCTCGGAATTTGCATAAGCACACCCCTTCACCTACAATTTTAACTTAGTTATAAAGTGATCAAAACTCGTTTATATCCTCGTCCTCTCATTAAACTTGTATCCCGCATTACCTGTGGGCATGTGAAACGCCAGCGGTAGCCTGTCTATGAACTTAATTTAAAGTTTAGGTTTACACCTTGCTTTCTTTCCGAGGCAGCAACACTCATGAATATGGTAGTATATGTCACTCGCTCGCTTCTTATTGTTTTTCGCTGCGTTCTCAATTATATAATGCATGTTTTCTTAAGCGCTTTTTGCAGGTCTTCCTGGTTTTCTACGCACTGCGTTGACAATCAGTTCACGTGATTACGTGGGAGGCGTGATGATGTCACGAAACTCCGCCCTTCCAGCTCAACTCCATTACAGTTAATGGAGAAAAATACCTTCCAGTTATGACCATTAGGCGTAGAATTTCGATTTTTGTAAGTAAGCTGTAAGGAATGAGCCTGCCAAATTTCAGCCTTCTACCTACACGGGAAGTTGGAGAATTAGTGATGAGTGAGTGAGTGCTTTGCCTTTTATTAGTATATATATATATATATATATTTACACACACTTGAATGTGATATAGACGATACCATCGACATGCTGTCTTCAAGTATTTATTTCAAACAATCATACATTTTCTAGATTACGACACGGTAATCAAAGAAGCAAAACATGAACAGTTTATCTTTCAACCCCAATAAAATTTGTATTTTAATTAAATCATATTATGCACTGTATCACCACCTAAATTTAGTAGTTAATATGTTTTTAGCCATGGAGCTTCATTACAGTTCATTTTACGAGGCCAAATAATTGTATTTCCTCATTTCCTTAAAAAATGCAAAATAATCAACACAAGGGTTGACCTAAAACACTTCAGTTTGTAATTTCCAGATAGGGTTCTCTAATGTTAAACTACTTCAGTGTCTCTCCAATACAAAATAATGACTATTGTGGTTGTGTGTTTCACAAGTGGAATGACTAACTGCACTAGATTTTTGTATTATTGGTTAATGTTTAAATGGTGCGTTATTTCATCAGGACTGGAGAGTTCAGATGTGTTTTCCAAGCAACAATGTACACTATGAACCAGGGGTCGCTAGCTTCGGTCCTGGAGGACCACCATGGTAGCAGGTTTTCATTCTAACCCTTTTCTTAATGAGTGACCTGTATTTGCTGCTAATCAACTGCTTTTGAACCAATTTTAATTGCCAATTTCTTGAACACTCAAACCCCTTCATTGTATCTCTTTCCTTAATTAGCAGCCAAACAATAATGAGATATAAAATGAGTCAAAACAACTGGTGCCCATCATACGATATCTGAAAATAAAGAAAGATGAAGGTCTCAGGGATGTCGATATTCTCAGGTCCTCAAAACATTTTATCAGTGCTCTTAGAAAGAGAAAATCAACAATTTCGGAAATGTCTGCTATTGCACCACGAGAGCAGCAATAAGCCATGGAATTAAAGAACGTGTTTAGTTAACAACAAGAATTGGCACCTCAGTAAGCAACTGGTTGGAGTTTGAGGCCCTGACTTAGCTGGTCTTCTGTTGGCTCACTCACCTCACATTGCATTTCTGTTTGGGTGCCATTTAAATAAAGAAATGAAGCAATTCAGAGGAACGATGAAGTAATTCAGGGGAGCAAACCTTAAAAAAGTAATTCAATTAAAATGAAGAAGTCACAAGAAGTTAATTAGCATTACAAACAGGGCACTTATTAAAAAAAGGGTTAGAATGAAAACCTGCAGCCACGGTGGTCCTCCAGGACCGGATTTGGTGACCCCTGCCAAGAACAGTACTTACTTGTGGCCACAGTGTTGGGCTTCTCCAAAAAAAGTTGACAGTCATCGACATCCCACTCAGGGATCAGGTGGAAAAGTGAAAATATACCCCCTTGCCACTCCAGTGGGTCTTCCAAGTGGCAAGAAGAGCGGTGCCAAACTACAAAAGAGCTCACGTCAATGAGCAACCATAATTTTAAATGAAAATGACTGCCCCTAATAATTGAACAAAAAAAATCCCACTTTTAATGACAACAAAATTTATAAAACCAAAAGTAAGAATAGACTGTTACTGGATGTGATGGACAAAATCAGTTTTGAGCCACGATGGTGGGCAAAAGAGTCCTGTAATGTCCGCTCCAATGCTGCTGTGCAAAAGGAGAAACATGAAGTTCGGCGGAGAGATGATAGACTTCAATTTCACATTTTCAAAATTTGCTAAACATCTGAATACAATGAAAATTAAAGTAAGATATCAATATGACAGCCTTGGTGGGAAGGAACAAACTGAACACTCAAATCAGTTCTGTTGGTAAATGATGCAGGTTAAAACAGATCGAGCTTATTAAGACTGGTACATTTTTTAATCTCTTGCTGGAGTTAATTTACACTGGTAATCTAATGTCATGTCCAATAACCGCAAGGAGAGGGGCTGTGGGTTTTCCTATATTTATTTAATAAGCATGATCAAGCTAAAAAGACAGCAGTGCCACAGTGAAGACATGTGCCTTTAAATAAAAATAAGTGTACAAAATAGTTTATACACGTAGGGAAGAAAAACATTCATCATCAATGCAGCATTTATAAATTCCAAAATGCTTACCAAATGTATGATTATGATACGAAAGAGGAGCTGAAATCTCTGTCATGTTAAACAAACAAAAAAAAAAAAAAGTATATATAGCTATTTCTCTCTCTCTCTCGCTACCCTGGGAATTTATGTCATTTCCTGACACCTGCTTTTTGTTCCTTTATTGACTGATCTACTTGAACTGCATCAAAATATTGAGCATACTAAAATGCAAAGAGAGTCACAGACTAAGTACACATACATACATACAAACATACATACATATTATACACAAATGCAAAAAAGATCAACTTGGTGAAGGCACTGTTGAATTTTTAAAGAAACTCTTCATGAGGTGAAAGTAAAGCTGTAAAATAGTGGTACTCGGTCTCTGTTCTGGACCTTGCTGCCATGTCTATGATTTTTTTAAAGCTCTTATCAGACTACTGACCTTTTTAAAAGTGATGTTCAAATGAAGGCACAGAATTTAATAAATGGCCATTCACACAACAGCTCAGAATGGCACAGGCACATGAAAATAAACCAACCAATACTGGAAAGATCTGAAAATCCAGGACAGGGAACCAAAAAATAAACTGCTGAAATAAACAGTATTATAACACACATGTATTTTTAAAACAACAGTAGAAAACATGGAAAAACAGATATATTACTAAAGTTCTAAGAATACTTGTTTTAAGGTAAAAGACTACCTACAAAATGCCTAAATACTGTATAATACCACAAAGTGTTTAGAATTTTAATTTAATTATTCAACTAGTCAATCAATTGCATTTCTAGTATTTCATTGACTCATAGATTAGGTTCATCCACCCACTGTTGTATTTATTCACAAATTATGTGAAATTCGTCCGCAAGGCAGCATCATTGACTGCAAGTCTTCTATTCAAAGCTTAAACATTCATGAGAAAACATGAGAGTGAGACACCTCAGTCCCAGCTAATCCAGTTCAGGGTAACAGCAGTCAGATGCTATCCCATTAGCACTGAACGGTAGACAATAACCAAATTTGGAATCTTCGGAGCCCGTGGGTCTTCACCTCCTTAAGAGTGCATACCCAGGCTTACAATGAACAGACTCGGAATCCTTCTGGATATTAACTTGGATAAAGAAACCAAATCTTAAACACATGGAAATGCTATACTACAATGTGCAAGTCTGACAGGAAGACGACATTGCTTTTATATTTAAAACTGAAGAAAAAAGAGAAACTCACGTGTAAAAGTAACAGAAGAATCGCAATCCAAGATGTGTGCAAAGACTTGAACTGGGGTCGGATTGCAGAATCTAGAAGATCATTTGGAACAATAGGACCATCAATAAGGGGATCTTCTTCCAAACTTTGTGTTATTTCCATGGAGGGTGCCTGAAGAAAAAATAAAATTTCACTAATTTTAATTAAATTACATTTACATAGCGTTTCCCTAGCTACTCAATGTGCTTTTACATGGACAGTATATGAGCCACTTCAACCACCACTAATGTGCAGCATCCACCTGGATGATGCGGCAGCAGCCATTACTGCACCAGTAGACTCACTGCACATTAGCTGTTAGGTGCTGATGATATCTCAAAACCACCACATACCTCACAGTGGTCTAACCAGGGGACATAACCCAGGGTGAGTGAGAGGCACACATCTTTCTATATAATATGCTACCGTGGCTGTCCGTTTGTCGGTCCAGGATTTAAAATCACCTGTCGCTCGCAAACCGTTTGGACTATTGACCTGAAATTTGGTACACATATACTACGTGATGTCTACTATCCACTTTCGGGGTGATGATCGACCTCCAAGGTTATTCCTCCTTTCATTTTATTTCATTGTAGAATCAACTTTCAGCAATGGCCAGCAGGGCGGCCATGTAGCACATGCATACGGGCAACGTTCTCATTCCCCACCACCTTCACCGTCACTTCCCCTACCTCCTTTTTATCTTAAATCATTCTTGAGGCAGGTTGAAGACTTAAGTGCCAGCTTAAGTGAAGAAATTAAAGAAATGTACGAAGTAATTGCAACACAAAACACTGACTTAATCAGTTTTAACGTGATTAAACTTTCTAATCAGTCTGTAAAATAGTCCACGATCCATGCCACCAGGTTTGAATCTACTCCCATCTCTGTCAGCTTGTCCCTAAGTAGCAGAGGTTGGATGGTGCTGAAGTCCAGAAACATAATTCTTACATCAACACTGCCTCTGTCCAAGTGGGAGAGGGATAGGTGTAGCATATAGATGATGGCATCCTCCACTCCCACCTTCTCCTGGTATGCAAACTGCAGAGGGTCGAGGGCATGGCAGACCTGTGGCCTCAGGTGGTGAAGCAGCAGCCACTCCATGGTCTTCATCACACGTGACGTCAGGGTGAAGTCATTCAGCTCACTACAACGCGATACCTTTGGGACTGGGGTGATACAAGATGTTTTCCAAAGCCTTAGGACTCTCCCCTGTTCCAGGCTCAGGTTGAAGATGCGCTGTAGAGAACTCCCCAGCTCTAACGCACAGGCCTTCAGTAGTCGTGGCGATACTACATCTGGACCCACTGCTTTGCTGGCACAAAGTCTCCTCAGCTCTATGCTTACCCGGGCTGCTGTAACTGTGGGTTGGGGGAAACTCTCTCCTATGCTGGTATCAGCAGAAGGATGGGTGGAGGGTGCAGTACACCAAGGTGAGAGTGGGTTAAGGTGGTCAAACCTGTTAAAGAAGTTCTTAATCCTGATCACACAGCGTCCCCCAATTTTCATACTGGTACTGCAACTCGTGCACGCATCGCATTAATTTCTGAGAACATGCAAAGAGGACGCGTCAAATGAACACTAGGAACGCATTGCAGCCATGACGTGTGCGCATTCTGAGCATGATATATAATCTAGCCCTAACAACTCTGGCTGAAAAGCTAGTAAACAAGTTAGAAAATGTGCACATGGTGTAACATTCAGGTGTGTTTGGGGATGAAGTTAACCGACATCAACGTTTGAGCCTTTCACATTTTTTGTTAATTCAAAGATCCAGTAAACACATTATTTGTTCATTTTAAGTATTTTTTCAACTAAATATCATTTTCAAAAATACCAGTGACAACAGAATGTAATTACATGGGTTAGCAGAATCCCTGCTTTAACACAGCACTTTACAGTGGAGTTAAAAGGCTTGTGGTGGCTCAATAGCTTTCACAGACTGAAGACTAAAATCCATATGATGTGAAAATGGCATTGACTGATGTGCTGTTAATAGCTATGGAAGGTCTGTGACTAATTGTAGTTTTGGGATCCCAAAAAGATAAAAATCCCAATTACCACCTAACAGGTATTTAGTGCAGTAAATATAGTCCTCACTTTCTGAACTTTCATAATACCACCACACCACACAGTGAACCTCCTTGGCATAAACCTTTGGAATTTTATATAATCACAGTTAAACCCGAGTCCTATTCAGGGTGACGTGTAATGGTACACTTTATAGCAAAGGTTCTTAAACTATGGGTCACGTGTTGTCTGAATTTGGGCAGCAAAGAATTGGGATTCACAATAATACTCAATGGAAAAGGGTCTTAATAAGGTTTGTGGGGTCTCTTCAGTGGGGTTCCGTGAGCAGTTTTAGCAAACGCTATAGCTCTGCTATGCCCTGCGTCACCAGTTCTCAAAGTCAGACATTTGGGAGGATTGTCAGCAGTGATTCTCCAAGGAGAAAATGCAAACCCTAGACGACTGTCAGCAGCAATTCTCAAAGTGAGACGGGACCAAGCCTCTCTACCACCCGAGTCACAATTTTGGGTCTTGAAGACAAAACATACGAAGTTTAAGAATCACCAATTTACAGCATTAAGCCCAAATAACTCTTGTGATAGTATTGTGCTGACATCTATTGGATGAAATAATATCATGCTGCAAAAAACAGGAATATTTCTAGGCTTTCCACCACCTTATGGTAACTCTAAGAGCCGGTTTATACTTCACGCTCAGAACGCGTACGCGCTCGCATCATGGCTGCCACATGTTCCCAGCGTTCATTTCACATGTCCTCTGAGCAGGTCCTCAGAAATTAACGTGACGCGTGCGCGAGTTGCAGTACCAGCAAATAGTCGGAGGGCGCAGTGTGCTAAAAGTCGGAACGTGACGTCAGAGTCTCGGTTTACTTTCTACATGTGACAGAAAGCCTCTATGCAGATCCTACGGGGATCGATGTGCGTGCTTCGCCGTTTGATGAATGGTTCGATGTGGTGAAGCAAAATACCGACATACAAATGCATTCGTGGTGATTTTATATTCAAGCGTCGCATATTCCCGATCGTAATGACACAATACATTTTAAAAGTCTCACATAGCATCTTTTGTGCTGTCTTTTTTTTTTTTTTTGCAACTTCACAACAGCAACATAATGTATAGCGCTGTATTTGAGACACTGAGAAAACAATAAAGGACACGGTGAAAACGTGTATTTTGTGATTAAAGTGGAAATTTTGGCTTTAATCTCGAAAGGTCCACTTTAACCTCATAGTTTACTTTATCATTAAAGCAGACCGTCGTAAACGTCATCCCAGTTTTTAATCGCTATGAGCTTCTTGGACCTGAGAGCAGCGGCAAGCAGCAATAGATCACCACACAGAACAAATTAAATGTATGATATTCCAACTCTCTGCACATTTAGAATCTTTAGATTTATACTTGATATCACTTTCATGATGTAATGCATTAAAGTGTGTATGTTACGTTTTACATATAATTTCATTTAAATAATGAGTACTGTACTGTTAATACTTACACACATGGGGGTGACACAGTGGCGGAGCAGTAGCACTGCTATCTTGCAGGGAGTTATGTTGCTGATATTTCCTGCCTATATTTCACACTGTGCTCCGGTTTCCTTCCAAAGATATGCAGATTTGGGGATTTGGTGCCGTTAAAATGACGGCAGTGTACAGTACAGGCCAAAAGTTTGGACACACCTCCTCATTCAATGTGTTTTCTTTATTTTCATGACCATTTACATTGGTAGATTCTCACTGAAGGCATCAAAACTATGAATGAACACATGTGGAGTTATGTACTTAACAAAAAAAGGTGAAATAACTGAAAACGTGTTTTATATTCTAGTTTCTTCAAAATAGCCACCCTTTGCTCTGATTACTGCTTTGCACACTCTTGGCGTTCTCTCGATGAGCTTCAACAGGTAGTCACCTGAAATGGTTTTCCAACAGTCTTGAAGGAGTTCCCAGAGGTGTTTAGCACTTGTTGGCCCATGCTTGCTGGAACGGACACATCCCTGGATTGATGAATTTAATCATTAAACATCCTTTTCAGAGATATTGTGGTAAGGTGTCATCGGAATTTAATAGGTATTCTAGGCATTTCACAACACAGAGAAGCCAAACGTGTTCTGACTGTGATAATATCTTGCACTGCCACCTGGTGGATTCCTCCAGATTTATGTAAAGTACGCGCGCAAGTATAAACACTACAACGTTTGCGTAGCAGGAGCGTCCGCTGCAGCATGCGTCGCGTCACGTGAAGTATGACTCCGGCCTAAGGTAACTCATCAATATTCAGGAGTGGGTGAAGCCTCCATAGAAAAACTAAATGGCAAATGAACAGTCGAATAGGCAGTTTTAGAATGAACTGAAACTAAACAACTGCTCGAATGGAGGAATTGTGATCAGGGCCATCTTAACAGCATCAAAGGCCCCAGGCCAAAGCAGTGCGCTGGAGCTCCTATTTTGATAGTAAAACAGAAACATATTTAGGGATCAGAAACACTGTGGTCCGCTGTGCTCCTGTGCCCATTTTTAAGACAGCACTAATTGTGATAACGATATGAACTGGTCATGAAATGTTGAGACGGAAAGTGAAACTGATGCTTGAACAAACCAGTGTGATACGTAGTGAATTCTCTCGCTTGAAGCTTCACTGTGGAGAGACAGTAGCAGTGTGACAAAAAAGCAAAATACTTGTGATCAAGTGCATGGACAAGCAAGACGTTAGCCCCCTAAACGCTGTTCACAACGCAACAACTGTCAATGTTTATGTCAGGGAAAATGTGGAAGTTATTAAACCTTGCACTGTGGTAGCCTGCAATAAATAACTGGTAGTGCAGGTCAGGCAGGCACTTACATTCTACCCTATTGTAGGAAAGCAACAGAAAAAATATTATAAGGAAAGTATGCAAAGAAATATGCTTCTACAGTTCAGTTCACATTGGGCTATACGTTGCTGAATTTTCAAAATATGTCATATGATGGATGTGTACTCAATCTGTATTAGTGTAGCAGTGGACACTGTATTTTATGTTGACTTTTGATAGTTACACATTTCTTTTACACATAACTTGTTTTCCTGTTGAAAAAAAAAAATCAGTGTCTTTGCCTCATTTTTTTTCCAGGTCAAACAAATGAAAGGCAAACTCATACAGTATCTTATATAATACGCTACCGTGGCTGTCTGTGTGTCTGTCTATCTGTAGCTCGCAAACCGTTTGACCTATAGACCTGAAATTTGGTACACATGTGCTATGTGACCTCTACTGTCCACTTTCAGAGTGATGATGTGTATTACTCTTTATTTTACTCTAGTATCAGGTACGGGCGCCGTTCTCATCCCCACCACCTCCGCCGTCACTTCCCCTACCTCTCAATATCTCAAATCATTCTTGAGGTAGATAGCTAGAGGGCATCATCGCTACCACCTTCACTGTCACTTCCTCTAACTCCATCCATTATCAAACCCGCTATATCCTAACTACAGGGTCACAGGGGTCCGCTGGAGCCAATCCCAACCAACACAGGGTGCAAAGCAGGAAACAAGTTGCCAGCCCACCGCAGGGTGCGCACACACTAGGGACAATTTAGAATCACCAATCCACCTAACCTGCATGTGGGAGGAAACCCACACAGACACGGGGAGAACATGGAAACTCCACGCAGGGAGGACCCGGGAAGTGAACTCAGGTCTCCTAACTGCGAGGCAGCAGCATTACCACTGCGCCACCGTGCCACCCTCCTCTAACTCTCCATATCTTAAATCATTCTCTAGGCAGGTTGAACACTTAAGTGCCAGCTTAAGTGAAAAACATAAAAAAAAAAAACGTACTTGCAGTAATTGCAACACAAACACTAACTTAATCAGTTTTAACGTGAAAAGATACGACGAAAGAAGAGAAGCAGCGGGCCGCTAGGGTGGAGAAAAGAAGAGCTGCTCAGGAAGCAGCAAGCGCATCAACCTCTGAGCAAATGAATGATAAACGTACAGAGACAGAGGATGAAAACTAGGACTGTTCAAGTCAAGTGTATAACATGCAGTGTGCCATTACTGGTAAACAATAATGTGAAATTAACAAAAAAAAATGAACAATATTAGCATAAGATCACAATCAATATTACTACATGAAAGAAGAAAAGCACCTAAAATAAGTTCCCAGTCTTCTGCTGATACATAAACTGCAGTTCCTTTCCTAAACCCCTGCTATCGTTATATCACTTAAGAGGAACTGCACTTCATGTGTAATTTATTAGTTCAAACATCGTTTATCTGCAGGTTGATAATGTCCACTCTTTACAATAATAATGTGCAGATAATGCAACTGTGAGGTGCACTCGTTTATACTGTGTGGTATATGGCCGGCCAGTCATCCCGGCCAATACCCCCACGCCGACAGATGGAGCCTTCGCTACGGCGTAGAGATGCCCTGAATTACAGCAGGACACCATGGACATTGGAGTTTTCCTTCACAGCCCTGCTGGATACCCTGGGGGCCACCAGAGAACGCTGCAGGGAGGCTCAAGGATTGTTTCCAATACAGCCCGGAAGTACGTCACAGTCACAGGGACAAAAGAAACAACGTACTTCTGGGTTGAAGAAAAGGAGTTTTTATCTGACCCGGAAGTGTTACCAGTCACATGGACAGAGAGAGAGAGAGAAACACATCCGGGTCAAAGACTTTAAAAAGGACTGTGGGAGATCCCAGGGTTGAGCTGAGTCTGGGAGAGGAGGATTCTTGATTATTGATTGCTATTGGTGTTTGTTTATGAGTATTGTGGAGTGGAGGGTGCTTTGTGCACATTACTATTGTAATAAATCCAAAATTTGGACTATTACCTGGTGTCTGGTCTGAGGGTTCAAGGGGACGACAGCCCCCCTCTATCTGTCACAACTGTGATGTAAATACCGAGGACATGTTAGCTCAGTCTATGCTTCTAGGCAGATGGGATACAGAATTTATTTTCTCTTTCATTCATTTCCAGATAATAATTCTTTACATTCATAGAGCGCTTTTCTTCCTACTGAAAGCGCTCTCCACGTAGGGAGGACCCGGCACATGAACCCATGATCTCCTTACTGGGAGGCAGCAGAACTACCACTGTGACACCTGCATGGACAGAAGACTTTCTGTGTGTGTGTGTTTCTATACAAGCAACATGAACGCCACCATCTCTCCGAGTTTTGACTAACTTGTTCTGGGGATCCAAGCGGATGTCAGACAATTACAAGAGGAAAATGTTCAAATTATATAAGATGATATAACCACTCTCAAAGTGAAACTGAATTAGTAAGCTAATCCATAGTTGAAGTCTGACAGAACTCTTCTTTGTGTTAAGACATGCGAGATTGCAAACTCGGCAATGCTTTCCAAAGGGCTATTCCGTCATTCCAAAACTTTGTGCGGCGTAATCTACTTGAGATATCCCAAAGCAAATTGAACGGCCTCGACAAATTTCTTTGAAGAATGAGTGTGCCACAATTCAACAATATTGGTCCTGTGGGGCCGAGTTGTATTATTCAGACGGACGGACAGACGGACGCACGGCACTCGCAGTAATGCACTTAAACAGAATTCTTTCTGTGTCTCAAATAATTAAGAACCGTCTACAGTAAAACTGCAAAACTTAAGACAGGCACTTTCATCTGCTGTCGGGATAGTAACGCTTAACCACTGTTAATTTAACTTATTTTGAAAGTTTAACGTTAATAACTTTGTCGTTCAAACTTGGACTGGGAAACTTTACTACACTACTCTACTGCAGCACTTGATAATGACTTCATTTGAGACATGTTTGTTATTTAAGTTTAAACTTGCACTCACACCTGACTGGAGGACTACTCTAATAACCGAGAATTACAAAAATCACAAAAACGTGCCACTACATTAGTAAAACCTGCCTGATGAAATCGGGGGCACCACAGATACAACTTCCCAGCCAGACATATAACTGAAAGTCTTGCCAGTAAGCTAACTGCAACAGTGCAAAGATGCAGACTTACAAGAAAAATGGTTGCATGTGTTCTTGGTAGGTACAGACCAAAATATTATGGCTGCTAATTCACTCAACTCTCATGAATCGGGTTTCAGAAGAATATTTCACCCATGCACTGTAACATGCATATTAAATCCCAGTTTAACTGTACCTTCACTATCATGAGAGGCTATGGAGGCACAGCAGCAATATTCAAGCTTTCAGCACGTCTGCTCTCCACTGCCAGTGTGAAACTTTACAGGCTCAAATGACTGATTTTTGAGTGTGTCGATTCACTCCTTTCTTCACAGAAAAATACATAAAACGTCTGAGATGTAAAGATGCTTCAGTCTTGTGTCTACTGCTGCCAAAATGGGTTTTGGCTCACCTGTGACATCTAATACAGGGTGAGGCAGAAAGGACGGACGTCTCTGAAATGGCTAGAACTCACCACTAGGTGGAGTCGATCAACATTTATTTATATAGCACATTTTCATACAAAACAATGTAGCTCAAAGTGCTTTACAAAATGAATAGAAAAATAGGAGACACAATAAAAAATAAACATACGTCAACATTAATTAACATAGAATAAGTAAGGTCCGATGGCCAGGGTGGACAGAAAAAACAAAAAAAAACTCCAAAAGCTGGAGAAAAAAAAGAAAATCTGTAGGGATTCCAGACCACGAGACCACCCAGTCCCCTCTGGGCAATCTACCTAACATAAACCAAACAGTCCTCTTTGTATTTAGGGTTTTCATGGAAGGACCTGATGATGATGGTCACGTAGACTTCTGGCTTTCAGTCCATCAATGTTGGTGCATCATGATGCTTTGAGTAGGTGGTGGTGGCGCAGGCCGCCACCACAAAGAAACCGGAAAAAGAAACAGAAGAGAGAGTAGAGGTCAGTACGGATTTTAGAGCCACTATGAATAGTTATTATGAAGTATATTATATTATGAAGTGACAGATGTGTGGTAGGTGGCATTAGGTTCACGAAGTCTTAGCATTTTTTTATTTTCTTTTTAGTTGAAGCCATGGAGCCGTGGACGATAGAAAACCGCGTTTTTGCGTACGACTGTTATGTCAAGAACAACCAATCTATTACCGCAGTTCAGCGTGAGTTTTGTTGCCATTTCAATATCCCGCTCGTAACACTGTCCTACGTTGGGTTACATCACTTCGTACACGAGGTACACTAATGAACAAAAGACTGCCGGGGGCTACACGAATGGCACGTACCCCTCAAAATGTGGAAAGCGTACGACTAGCCCTGCTGCGAAGTCCAAGTCGATCTGCTCGGAAGCATTCTTCTGAACTTGGCCTCAGTAATCGTTCGGTAAGGCGTATTTTGCATTTAGACCTGCATTTTCATCCCTACAAATTGTCAAATGCTATTTCAATATGAACTCAAATCCTTCAACAAATTTTTTTGTAAGAAAAAATTAACAATTTTGTGATTCTGTAAAAAAACGTCCGTCCTTTCTGTCTCACCCTGTATTAGGACTACAAAGGTACTGAAAAATGAATGGTAATTAATGAATCAGACTTCTTTATAAAGCACCAAGTTTAATAGCAGGCCATACGTCAAAGACACAAAACACTATTACGTACAAGATACTGCAGCATTTTTCAATTACTGCACAAGGCAGATTATTCAACAAATCCAGGGCACTCACACAGTCTGACGGAAATGGAAATGAACTTTTGACATTGTGGTTTCAAGTTCCAATCTTAAGCCACAACAGCAGACCGACATGCCTTTTACTGTTCTACAGTTAATTCCCAAGTTTTGTAATATAACCCTGATGATTTAAAAAAAGTGTGCCATGTCAGCATATACTGCGACACATACAACAGGGAAAAAAGTATTGAACGCGTCAACGTTTTCCTCAGTAAATATATTTCTAATGGGGCTACTGACATGAAATTTTCACCAGATGTCAGTAACAAACAAGTAATCCACACTTACAAAGAAATACAAAAAAAATAAGTCCATAAATTATGTGTAATAAAGTGAAATGACACAAGGAAAAAGTATTGAACACATGAAGAAAAGGAGGTGCAAAAAGGCCTGGAAAGTTGAGAAAGCAGCTGAGATCTGTCAGTATTTAGAAAGCAACCCTGATGGCCGCCTATCAGTGCAAATGAATATTAGATGGTTTAGTCCTAATTGATGGCAATAAAAAGGTTTCGAATTACCAAGGTGTCACACAAGAAGCAACTCATGATGGGTAAAACCAAAGAGCTCTCTCAAGACCTTCACAACCTTATTGGTGCACAACATACTGATAGCATTGGTGATGGCCGTATTTCTGAAGCTCTGCTCAGATCTCCAGTGCTCTTAGAAAAGAGAAAATCAGCAATTTTGGAAATGTCTGCTATTGCACCATGAGAGCAGCAACAAGCCATGGAATTAAAGAACGGGTTTAATTAACAAGAATCGGGGCCTAATTAAGCAACTGGTTGGAGTCTGAGGCCCTGACCTAGTTGGTCTTCTGTCAGCTCACTCACTTCACATTTCATTTCTATTTATGGAAAAAAATAAAGCAATTCAGAGGAACGAGGAAGAAATTCAGGGGAACATATCTTAAAAAAAGCTAATTAAAATGAGTTCAAATGAAGTTAATTAGCAGCAAAAACAGGCCACTAATTGAGAAAAGGATTAGAATGAAAACCTGCAGCCACGGTGGTCCTCCAGGACCAGACTTGGTGACCCCTGACCTAGGCCTCCTGCTGGGAGACTCTGCTCCCACCCAATCTCCTTCTCCTCTTTCCTGTCCACTATCCGCACTAATTCAAAGTGTCCCGCCTGCTTATGCAGGGTCTGACATACTCACATCCCCTCTTGCTCCTTTCCCATTTTGAGTTGACCTATGCCAGAATCAACTTTCCAGAAACCACACGAAAAAAAAATTGATTTTTTTTTTAAGAAAAACAACATCTTAACAGGTGACTACTGTCATTCTCACCCCCTGCACACAAATGAGCAAATGTTACAATGTTTTCTGGGTCCTCGGCCCCTGATGAAGTCTGACCAGGTCAACGACAACTCGCCACTTTTCTGTCTGTAATGCCCCTTTTCACAGGTTCGTGCCACCCATTATTATTCCTTCTAAATCTTGGTGCGATTCGGGAATGGAGTTTTTCGAAGCATCGTAGGAATAGTCGCTGGACCACTGAGTCGTGAGTAATGTGAATGTAGGGTATATTTAATCATAATACGCGTTCAATCTAAGCTTAGACAAACAGCAGACTTGCGACACGGAGCAAGCACCAAACGCATATCGAAAGTTAACTTGACCTCGGTTAGAAGTCCAACCGCGTTTATGAAAGGTAAAGATTATAATTCAAATTAAAAAAAACAGCCAAACATCTACTGAATTACCAGCCTAAAGTGTCCCAACAGCCATCTCCTAAAAATAAAAAAGCATCCTCATACCACACGTGATGACACTGTGACCTAGTTGGACTTCTTATCAGTGTGTCAGTTTTCAACGGCAATCACAACCGTTCTTAAAAATTATCAGCGTTGTAAACTTAAGCACTTCAAGTCTCACCAACAGCCTTTCTTTTTTATTTAGCAGCTGCAGCAAATTCCGCAAAAGATGTCTTACACTCACACTGCTATCCCCCACGGAGCACTGTCACATGGCGCTGTCAGCTGACACACGCTACAGCAAATACTCAAGAAACGCCAACAAAATTTCACAATAAAATCCAATACATACCATCCCTGCTGTCGCTCCTCGAACAGCCATTCCTGTGTTGCGCTCCTGAAGACTCATTTCACAAGAAAAGAGGAAGGGAACCCACTGAAGCCATCGGATACTAAACCGCCAATCATTCTCTAGTTGCACTTCCTTCGATTTCTCTCTCTCTCTTCTTTTCTCGCTCTGTCAGTCGCGAGCGCGCTCCCGCGAAGCCTTTGTTCTAGCCGCCCTTCTCCTGCTTAACGTGATTGGATGGTTTGTGATGATTGACAACCAGCAGACGGATAATAGGATACCGCACTCTAAGACCCCGCCCACCCGTGGTGAGCTGCTCTTTCTTTCCTTTGTCGTCATCGTCAACCACAGAGCTGAGAAAGATAAGAACTTACAACGGAAAAGTTCTTTATTTATAGCTAAAGTGGAGAATAATGTATTAAAAGAAGAGCGACAGAAGTAACGCAAAATCACAGACAATACATTTCAATCGAAAACGTTCTTTTAGTGCAAATGTACATGAATATGCATTGCATCCGTCATGTAGAACAGTGGTTCTATTTCTTTTCCTGTACTTTTACTGCAGTCTTGACAAAGGTGCTTTTTCTTGAACTTACATTTATTAACCAAATCATATTTTCTGCTAGTGCTACAGTATAATGCAAAATTAAGACGTAATTTCAAAAACAGCCTGTGTGATTTTATTAAATACTCATTTTACTAAGCGTCTTGAACATGGGAAAGGCGCTATATAAATACAATGTATTATTATTATTATTATTATTATTATTATTAATGCCTGAATTTCTTAATCATAACATAAGATAAATAGGTATTTCAATAGGTATTTCTTAAGGATACATAACAGGGGCATAGCCAGATGGGGTGTGTCTTTTATCCAAACAAATTGGGCTTTTTAAATTAATTTAACATCTTATTCATTCTTAATATATGTTATATATTTTCATTGCCTAAGGTTTTCTTGTGAAAAGTTTTGATAAACAGAGATGCAAGACAGAGCTATTGAAAAAGTAACATTTATTATTAAATGCATAGCTTGTCGTTTTTTCTAATTCTTAATAAAAAAAAGTCTGAAATTAGCGTTGGTTTTAAAACAAAATCTAGCCAGTGTTTTTGTTTGAACTACATAAATAAATGCATTCTGTAAAACAGACCATGATATTAGATAATACTAAATTGTAATACTACACTACTATTTGAACTACTATTGAACTACTATTCTGTGTGAATTTCCCCTTGGGATTAATAAAGTATATCTATCTATCTAGTTATTATGAAATCAGTGTTTTATTCAGTTTCAGTAATGTACTTTTATTTTGACGTTTGTAGGTTTTATTTAAAAATTATTTTTGAAGGTTTTTTATATTTCATTGTGAGACTTTTCCGGATGGCACATTTCAAAATAGTGTATTATTTATTTCAAAAGGTCTCTTTTAATCTCGTTTTGTCGTCTATCATTCAGTTAGTCTTGTATGACCATTGCTGTAGTTTTTCAAAATGTAATGACTTATTTATATATGTCATTGCACTTTTTCATGTGATTATTTATGTGATATTTACCTTTTTATTTTTTTCAATATTGGTACAAATGGCATTCCATACGTTCGTGCCATTCGAGATTACCAACATAACGTAATCCACCTGACTCTAATATTCCAATGTTTTTTTCTTAATTGTGCAGAACATACAACCAAATTTTATCAACTGATAAATTAAGTCCCAACATTAGCGATCTCACTTTAGTCAGTGAAGCTGGCTAATTAGAGGACAATTTAGCTACAGGAATAACGTATTGCAGAACACTGAAGTCGAGGTGAAAGCCCTACCTTGTGTTCTTGATTTTTCGGAATCGCTATTCTAAATTTTGGGACAATCGTTTGCTTTTTTTCTCACTCCTTTCACCCCACTTTGAAAAATTACTGTTTGCTCCAAAGGTACCATCATGAGGAAGGAAGCTGATTCATGGATGCTGCGCATTTTTTGCTTTGCGCCGTCACCCCAACATAACCTATCATCTATGGGGGAGGAGAGAAAATTTTGGATTCGTCAAAAAAATTGATCTCTGGTTTTAGGGTCCCCTAATACCGAAAACATGGATATCTTGATGATGGGTGTGTGTCTGTTTGTGTGCGTGCATGTGTCAGTTTCTTGAGGATGGTGTTGGGCTAAAAGAACTGGACAGAAAAATACCAAACTTGAAACTTAAGCCTGCTATGAAATGACGATGTGCTGATTTGTTTGTGAGCCAAATCGTGCAAGAGAAAGAGGCACTCTAGAGGAACACTCAAATACCGTAATTATGAATTCTTCTTGTCAGATGCTATCGTAATGATGTATTTTATTATCAGAAGGATCAACATCAGAGCAGCAAATACTTACTGACATGTCATTTAATAGTTCGGGTAACTTGGGCGCAAAGCCAACTGACGCTCATGTCCAAACTTTTTTGTCATGTATGCTTACTGGTTTTAGTTTGCATATTAATATTTGTATATTTTGTATTTTTATGGTATCTTACGAAAAATAGGCACTTACTAGGCTGACCCGCCTTTTAAGGCGACCGACTTTTAAGTTGACCACTTCTTAAGGCAATTCAATATGTAGATCAATTTGATATTTTATACAAACTCATTAATTTGGTTATATTGCATTTGAGCGGTATTACTTTATTACTCATAGTTTCTGTTATTTTTGTGATGAAATGTAAACTTTTTTTCTATATTGAGGTCGCCCTTTTGAACCCCCCTGATATTTACTACACGGTGAGGCATTTGTACTTCTTCAATATTAATTATTTCCAGAGACATAAATTTGTCTATTTTTCCAGCGCATCACGCACAAAAGCAAGGGAACGATGGGAGCACCAGAACTCTTGCTCACATCATGTCGATTGGTACCGCAAGCTGCAAGTAGTAAGTCTGTGATAAGCGGAATACCGCTACGTTTTCCACTCATGGGACTGAAGGACAATCCCGACCGCTTTTATATAGTAAGAATGAAGAAGATATCGCACAGTCTGGAGTAGAAAATCATCTTTTATCTGGAAAAACGAAACTACAAATCCCATCGTGCATTGCAAAATGGATGGGGCGTGTGTGAAACTCCGCACCTGCTTAGCACTCACGGGACTGAAGGACAATCCCGACCGCTTTTATATAGAATGATAATGGTTTTTTTTTGGACCACTAGCAGTTTGGGGCAGGTGGAATGACCTGCCTGAACAAACCCCACAATAATACAATAAGCAGTAATTACCAAAATACAGAATTTCTCACTGCAGATATTTTCTGTCAAAAGTCTAGGGAAGGATTTTGACATCGCCCCGAAGGATGCTGCATTTACTGTATGCAAGTAACCTACACAGAGCTCTAGACACGTCTGGATTACCAGAGAAGTTTAAGACATGGCTGTATCATCTTCCCAAGATTTTCTGGCCACCCCTCATCTACAAAGTAGTAATCTCCAAAGTCAAGATCTTGGAAAAGAAAGTGAACAGCCACCTCAGGAGATATGCTGGGGCTACTGAAGAGCCTAAGTAGCATCACACTCAGTGGTCACAGCAAATTACATCTCCCTTTCAAGTCTCTGGAGGACTATGTGAACGAGAGGAGTGATGCAGTACAGGGACTCAGATGATTCAAAGGTAGCTGGTATTTGAGTTAAAACAGGAAGGAAAGGGAGGGCAGAAGAGGCCATTCAACAGGTGGAGGCAAGGCTAGGCTAGAAGAGGCTGGTGGATGTACTTACACAAGGGAGAACTGGGTTAGGTTCCTTCAAATATCCCCACATTAGAACCACCAGGAGGAAGGAGGAGTAACAGCTAGCACAGTAAAAAGTGGGAAAATTCACACTATAACATGGCGTAAGGACAAAAGCGGAAATGTGCTTACGCACAAAAAATCCAGATGCATAAATCTGTGCGAACGCCAACGTCCATGTTCTTCCGCTCCATAAATCCCGGTCAGCGTGAAAAGTAACGCACGTGCACGCGCCTGTTGTCCTGCTCCAACTCCTCCCAGAATTATGCCTCTTTGAATATGCAAATCAATATAAATAGCCCTTAAGCTCAGCGTTCTGTGAAAAGGCAATGGCAAAAGCACAGGGTGAAATAGAAGAATTTCAGCGAATACCAAGTGGAGGCAAGGAAAAACGTACTATTTGTTGGATTAAACAGTGGTATAATCAACAAAAGGAAGTTGATCGAGTGACATAGCGTGTCGGAGAAGCTCGAAAGCTCAAGTTCACAAAGTCGAACAGTGCCCAAAATAAAAAAGAACTTGTCAGTTATCAAAGTCGCCATGAAAAGGAGAGTCATAGCCCACCGTCTGAGTGTCATATGAAAGCTTATTAGGGTACAGAGAAAAAAAAAGGCACACAGTGGGGAAAAGCATGAAATGTCAACTTTAATCTTGAAATTTCCACTTTAATCACGTAGTTTATTTTGTCATTAAAGTAGAACATCATAAACTTCATCTTAAAATCGTTTAATTTACTAGTTTCTCAAATCCCCTCATAACTAAAGTAGCATGTTAAATGCTTTGTTTTGTATTTGATCTTCTATGTGCTCTATGTGTGTGAATCACTACATACTTCCAGGCTTTCTCTTCCTCCGACAGGACACAGAATCCATTACATTCGTGATGTTACAGCTCTCTGAATAATTAAAATACTGAGATGTATATGTGATATCATTTTCATGATGAAAGAAGTTAAAGCATGTTATTAAACATGGGAACATGGTGGTGCAGTGATTGTTCATGTCTCACACAAGAGACATGCACAACCCTCGATGAAATACTTTATTGCAGCAGTATTGTCTCTTTCAAACGTACTAACCCCCAATTCCTGTCCTTACTTTTCTTTCTCCAAGTACCCAATCACCACACAATCAGTTCTGTAATAGACGTTAAGCCATCTGTAAGCTTACAACGACGATTCTTCAATCTTCAAAGAATCTCCAATTCTCGAAATATCTTCGTAGTACATGTTTAATTATTCTATCCATCTGTCCTTCCAGTGTCACGCCAGCACCTGCAAGAATACAGCGCGAGGCAGGAACAATCCGTGAACGGAGCACCAGCGCCTCGCTAGCACTGCGGCACCGTGTACTCACATGTCCATCCATTATCCAACCCGCCATATCCTAACTACCATGGTCTGCTGGAGCCCGTCCCAGCCAACACAGGGCGCAAGGCAGGAAACAAACCCTGGGCAGGGTGCCAGCCCACCACAGTAATTATTAACAATATAGATTATTTAAATGAAGATAAAGTTTTATCTGTATAATATAATAAACATATTTTGCTGCATTTCATCTTAAAAATGATATTGTCATCATATGTAAATACGCGCTTTATAAAGTGGCTCAGGTTGTGCAATATTATAACTGTAGTGCAAGTTTACAGTGAGGTGATTGTACTAATAAGTACAAACAGTTCTACAAGGAGCACTTGATGGACTGATTGAGTGCGTTTATAGTTCTTGGGATGAAACTGTTTCTGAACTGCGAGCTCCGTACAGGAAAGGCTCTGAAGCGTTTGCTGTGTGTGAGCAGTTCAATAGACAGCATGGCTGAGGCAATGTGTGCTTGATGCTGTATACTGATAATTCTCCTTCTCAGCTTCTGTAGATGTTTGATTCCCCACTCAGATACAGTGATATAAATACTCCGAGTGGTGCAGTGAGAGTAATATGGAAAAAGATGATCTGCTGTGGCAACCCCTAAAGGGAGCAGCTGAAAGAAGAAGAAGAAGGTGCAGTGAGAGTAACAACGGTAAAGCAGCTATTGTATTTGGAATAGTTTGACCATTCTGTGGACCATTATATTGTTACAGGTTAATTACAATCAGATGCATTAAAGTAATAAACAATATGCAGCTAATTTCAGTGTATTTATAAAGCCGTGTCAGGGATTTGGATCTAAAAAAGAAAGGGAAGCCACACTGGAACAGTAGCACTGCTTTGACGTTGGGTGCCGCCAGTCTGCAAAACGAGCGCAGAACTTGCGTACGCCAGGGTATGAGCTACCGTGGAATGTGAAAACAGTCTTACGCAACATTTTTGTGCATACGCACCTTTTATACATGAGGCCCCAGGTCTGAGATATGGAACTCAGAGTCACACCACATAAAATTGCTTATCCAGGGAGTGTACAATGTTCTGCCCACCCATTTGAACCTGCACATATGGGGCAAAGTAGAGTCTCTTGTCTGCACAGTATGCTTCGAGCAAGGCACCTTGGACCACATCCTCAGTAGCTACTCCAAAGCACTAGGCATGGGCCACTACAAATGGTGTTATGATCAAGTCTTGAAGACCATCACCAAAACTGTCAGTGTAGGAATTACTGCAACTAAATATTTGTGCCCCTGTTAGCAGATGATTGATTTTGTTAGAGCAGGTGAGCAGCCAAAGACTACATCTGTAAGCACCTTAGTGTGACGATGTGGGTTCTGGCTCCACGCTCCCATGGCTGTTTGGGAACCCTTGAACCCAACACCGTCGATAATGAAACCGAGTGAGCCAGTCAATGGAGGCAAATTGAGCATCTGAGCAAGGGGATGGTTGAAAGTACAAAAGTGCTTTTATTAAAACAGTCAACAAAAACAGTGTTCATAAATAGTGCAGTTCTTCCAAATTCATTAAATAAATAATCCATAAAACGAACGTGGGGTAAAACCAATAAATAAACACAACAATCCTTTAAAAACGAAGGTTAAAATCTTCTCTTGGAAGCAGTCTTAAAACACTAACACAATCCGGTGCCTATTTTCTGTATGCGTCTCACCTGCTTATCCCGTACGGGCTTAGCAGCAGGCAAGACGCTTTCTGCAGCTGCCCTCCTCAAACACACGCAAGACTGGAGACCTCCCGATCCCTGGCTTCGGTTTGGCTCTCATCCCAGCCTCGAGACTTGGACTCCTTGGTCTCCAGGACGCTCACACCAAGGACTGCCACTCCAAGCCTCCCGACTTCCGCTGCCTTTCTGCGGCCTTCTGCGGCTCGTCGCTTTCACCTTGGTCACTCCCGCTACCTGCTCGCTCAGCGGGAGCGACATCAACACAAACACGTGGGTGTCGGCCTAACACCCAGCTTCCATGCAGCTGTCCACGAGCGCTCATTCGCTCGCACGTCCGCTCGCTCTTCGCGGCTCTCTCCCTCTCACCGACCTGCTTCCTCTCCTGCTCCCGGTAACCTCCGTCCTCTCCTTTCCTTTCTCTCTCCGATCGTTTCTTTCTCTATTCCCGAACATTTCTTTTTTCTTCTTTTTTTTCCCGATCGTTTCTTACACTCCCCCACAACCGACTCGCGCTTCTTTTTAAAATGACGAGGGCCACAGCAGCTGCAGCATTAGCCGCGGGACAATCATGAATGTGGGCAGTTCCTCACCTGTGCACTAGGTGAGAAACGCCCACACCCTACGGATCGTCCCACGGCCCACTATGGCCCAACGTCCCCTCACTAAGCCGCGAGCACATTGATTATTTATTTAAAAATGGCCTTTACTCCACGAGCTGTGGACCCATAACACCACACTTAGCCTCAGCAAGGAATTGTCAGTTACTTGTGGGCCTTGAATGATAGCTGAAGTTCTCCAGCCATATTGTTGACACTACTTTGCATCCAGACATTGACATCTTGTAGCAAGTTGTGATATTGGAGGTGAAACTGACACTGCAGTCCCTCCTTTTATTTCAACATGATGTCTTTTTCAAAAGGCAAATTTACACACTATAGAGCATTCAAAGCTTATTTCAACATTGTCTAGGCACAAATCACTTTCATTAGTGTATGGCTAGGGTGGTACTCAAAAGTCACAGCACACCCAGTTTTGAATTCAGATATCTGCTTTTAACACAAGTGAGTTACCTAATGGAACTCATGTTTCTCTGCATGAGAAGACAGTTTAGTGGGGTTTCTTATTTATATCACATACTGACTTTTTTTAGTAAGCATAATGTTTATAGGTTTATACATAAAGGGTCTTGATTGTCACTTGTACAAAGTACAGTGCAATTCTAACTTGCATGTGCTACTCATCACTCTCTAGTGCTATAATTAATAAGTACTAGGGGCTCCGCCCACCCCCGTGTTTGGTTTTAGCGGATATACAATTTAAAGATATTGTTATTTTCATGGGAATCGTTACATATGCATTATTTTCACTTTTACTTTAAAAACTTTTGTAAAAACAACACTTCCGGCCCCGGGCGTGGTTACATCTCTTTCTCGCAGGACGTATAACTCTACTCGCATTGTGAAGGGGGACGCTAAGGAGATGCCGTCGGATCATCTGCTGTCTTTCTGCTGCTGGCGAGCTGCCTGTTTTGCTTGTCGCATGTCGTTGTTTTAAGAGCTGGGAGCACATGATGCGTGTCTGCCAAAAGCAGTCCGACAACTGCTAGGTTAGATGTCTGTGGACTTGTTTTAAATGATGGCTCACTGCCTTGTCTCGCATGACTTTGTAAAAACAATACTTGTCCCTTATTTCCGGCCCCAGGTGTGGTTAAATCTCTTTCTCGCAGAACGTATAACACTATTCGCGTTGTAAAGGGGGGGCAGCTGGTGTTGCGCTGCCCGTCGATCATTTTAAAGCCTGTACAGCCACTGTCCTTTTTGCCACTTCGTGTCTCTGCTGCTCGCATTGTGAAGAGAGGGGGTTAGGGTGGCTGAACGCACGCAAGGAGAAGTGGTTGGATCATCTGCTGCGGGTTGCATGTTTTGCTTGTCGCTTGTCATTGTTTTAAGAGCTGGGAGCAAGTTAAAGTGTCTCTCGCGGGACTTCAGATTGTCTTCTGAGAAGATCACGTCTCGTCTCCCTACTCTGCCTCCCCAAAATGTTTTTTTAATAATAGAGAGATAACTACCTTACTTCAAAATTTCTGTCTTTTTTACCTGAAATAACTACCTTACCTAGAAACGTCTGGTTTCATATCAGAAATTTTTCATTTGCTTCTAATAGATGAACACATTTTACAAAGAGATATGATTTCAATTTTAATTTCTGTCATAAATTACAATATATCATAGAACTTAAATGTAAACCTTATCCTGAAGTGGCTCTAGTAATGAACTTGTATTTTCACTTTAACAGGCTTGCGTTGTTCCTGCCACAGATCAGTTAGCCTTCTCCTGGCCTCTAACCATAGAATGTCCCTTGATCCACCCAGTCATGGAGAAGAATAAATCTACAGCTAAAAGAATGATACGACCTGCTCTCTATCTCCTTCGTGCATTCTCCACAGACAACAACAAGGCACCCGATTAAAATCCAGGATGCTAGATCCATGTAGCTGTAGCACTAATTAATGTGCAACCATGCCTCCCAGACAATGATCTTGACAGCTGCAGATACCAAATAGTTGTAATTCTGTTTTGATAACTGCAACCAAAAGTCTGCCTTCTTGTCAGATTTGACGCTCGGCTGTGGAAAAAAATCACACTGAAAAATTAGCAGTTCCATTTCTAGTGCCACCTTCTCCGAGCAGAATATTTTTAGGCAAGAGTCCACAACACTCGGGTTTCATTCAGTCTGCTTTGATGATGCATAGAGAAAAATAAACAGTGAATTCAATAGATAAGTATGAATAATTCTTAATTATGTATACAATAGCCCAATAAAGAAGCCTGACAGAAGAAGACATTTATTTACTGATTTCTCGGATTCTATTATTCATTCCCTTCTTGTAAGCTCTAGTATAATCAGTGATTTATCTTTTTTAAACTATGTGTAAAAAGAAGTAAGTGAAGATACAAGTCAAGTCAAGTTGGGGAGCATGTACTAGTACAGTGTGTTGCCACACCCACTACACGACAAAGCAACTCGGCATACCAGTTGGCAACCCCCCAGGCAGACACACGGTCCAGTCCCACCCTCCGTAAATGACCCTCTATCTGCCACAGCCAGGTGTTACGTGGGCGACCCCTTGACCTGGTCCAGCCATTCGGGTCCCAAACAATGAGGATTTTACGAGCAGGATTACCCTCAGGGAAAGGCGCCACATGGCCATAGTGCCGCAACTGACGCTCCTTCACAATGCAGGTAATGTACCTCATTCGGGACTCCATGAGCAACCGCTCATTCGACACAAAATCAAACCAACGGTACCAAAGGATTTTCTGGATGGAGACACAGTACTGAAGGAGTCCAGTCTTCGTCTCAGGTCACTGGATAGCGTCCATGTCTCACAACCATATAGCAAGACAAAAAGCACCAGGATTCTAAAGACTTGGACCTTCGTCCTTTTGTAGAGATATCAGGAGCGCCACACACTCCTTTCCAGTGACCTCATGACCCCCCATGCTCTCCCAATCCGTCTACTGACTTCATAGGAAGAGTCACCAGAGACATGAATACCACTGCCAAGGTAAGTAAACCTCTCGACGAGGTCAACACTCTCTCTGCAAACAGACACACTGCTGATGGCCGTGCCCAAGAGGTCATTAAAGGCCTGGATCTTGGTTTTTATCAGGACCCTTGCATGCCCAAACACTCAGACTCCTCACTCAGTCTCTCAAGTGCCACAATCAGAGCCTCCATTGACTTTGAAGATCACAGTATTGTCAGCAAAGTCAAGATCAGTGAATCTCTCTTCACCAACAGATGCCCCACAGCCGCTGGATCCCACGACTCTGCCCAACACCCAGTCCATACAAGTATTGAACAGAGTAGGAGCAGAACACACCCCTGGTGAACCCCAGAATCAACTGGGAAAAACGCAGAGGTCCTGCCTCCACTCTGCACAGCACTCACAGTACTAGTGGACAGGCCAGCCATGATATCCAGCAACCTGCTGGAGGCTGAAGATACAAACAGTATAAAAAAGAAACTAAATTCAGAAACTGTTTTGTGACAGCTTTTTATTGGTGGGTCTGTTGAGACACTTCTCCAATAAAATGTGTTGTATTTGTTACTGGGGATCCATTTTACAGTATGTGTTCATTGTGTTTATGTGGGTGTATTGTGTCGGATAAATAAATATGATTATCCTATAAGATTAGGATGGTGTACAAGATAAGGCAAAATCAGTCTCTCCCAAGCCATCTTTAAAAAAGTGAAAACTAGGAGTCTTTGTAATCCAAAATCTTACACAGTAAGAGAAGTAGTGAGCTAAAGGGACGTGTAACCTCTAACTGGTGTAACAATCAACGGGTGCTTTATTATTCTCAATAGAAATTCCATTTTGGCCACAATGTGTTTAATAAAGTCACAAGTACCTGGCTGCTGGAGGGGTCTGACAGCACATGTTCAGCGAGATGGCTCTCATAAAAGTGCTTGGTGAAATCTAATTATACTGTGGACACTAGGAGGTGTCAGACACTAACTATTTTGACCCCTGTCCAGTTTCAAAAGATGGTTTTATTTTAAAGAAAATATTATTCAACAGGCTTCTTATTATCACAATCACTACAACCACAATTGATGATGATGATGATACTTTTATTTGTCCCCAAAAGGAAATTAAAATTTTACAGTAGCTCAAAAACAAACACACACACACACACATATATATATATATATACTAGCAAAATACCCGCGCTTCGCAGCGGTGAAATACTGTCTTAATATTTTTATTAATAAAAAAGTAAACATTTTTAGACTGAACGAAAATATGTAAAAAATTAATTGTTAAGGATCTCTCTGTATACCACGTTGTCAGTTCGGCCCTCTGGTTGTAATATGACTAAGCTGTGTGCTGAGCTCACTCTTGAGCATGCAACATACAGTTGGCCATGTGAAAAGTAATCCCGCCTCAAATCAATGTCAACCTTTTGTAGTGTTTGTCCCTGAGACTTATTAATTGTCATTGCGAAGCAGAGCCTTACTGGAAATTGAACGCGTTTGAAATGAAATGGGAGATTAGATCGTATAACGGGATGCGAGGAATAAAAACTGTTTCACCTGAGGCACTGCCAGTAAATATAGTTGCTTCAATTAGGTTGTTTTGTAGAGATGTGACCTGAAGTCTTGTGCCGTTACAAAGTTTCGGTGGTTGTAAGTTTCTGCTTCCTTGGCGAAGGTCGTAAACGAAAGAAGACACCGCAGTGACACACAGAAGAGAACCCGTGGATTAAATAAAACCTACACAATAACTGTAACAATCGTAACAAATGAACAATAAAATAGAAGAGAACCCGTGAATTAAATAAAAAGGTTGCTTCGTTGGTGAAGCAAGGAAAAAGCACTTTTTTATATGTCGTTCGTTTTTAAAACAGTGCAGAAGCTGTGAGAAAGCTGCTTCATTGGCGAAGCTCGTAAACGAAAGAAGACACCGCAGTGAACACAGAAGAGAACCCGTGGATTAAATAAAACCTACACAATAACTATAAAAATCGTAATAAATGAACAATGAAACAGCGGAGAACCCGTGGATTAAATAAAAAGGCTGCTTGGCGAAGCAAGGAAAAAGGACTTTCTTATATATCGTTCGTTTATAAAACAGTGCAGAAGCTCTGAGAAAACTGCTTCCTCCGCAAAGTAAGGAAACGACTGAAGAGACGGCGTGGACGCGGTAAGTGTTCGGCAAGGCAGCTGAAGCGCTGCATTATGGGATCTGTAGTTTATTGTGTTACCAGTGCTTCATATCCCCGGGCCATTAATAACAATAATACAGTATATAAAATGATCTCGCGGGCCGGATATAATTACACGCTGGGCCGAATGTTGCCTGCGGGCCTTGAGTTTGACACATATGGAGTAAATAGAACTTGAAAAGATATATTTTTTCGTACATCGAGCCCGCGTGCTATTGTGGTTTTGCTTGCATGCCTCAATAAGTCATCCTCCCCTCGCTCTTACTTTTTTACCGTTCATCTAATGAATACACTGAGTATGGCTTTACCAAAACAATCATTGATGGCGAATAAAGTATCCAATATTCGAGTATGTAGATCGGGTTATATATATATACATATATATATATACCCGCGTATCGCAGCGGAGACGTAGTGTGTTAAAGAAGCTATGAAAAAGAAAAGGGAACATTTTAAAAATAACGTAACATGACTGTCAATATACAGTATTTGTTTTGTGAGTGTTACTGAGTGTTGCTGTCATCAAGGATTTGATTATCAGTATTTCTTTCAATCAGGTTCGTATTTGTAGGATGTGTTGTGTTCAAGTTACATTCCGTGTTTGTCAATCGTTGTAAAGATGACAGGTTTCATTCATCGATTTGTTTCTTACTGCATAAATAAACAGCTCGTCTTCTTCTTTATCTGAGACCTGACACACTGCATGCACGGGTTTGTTTTTTTACACTGTCTTCCTTTAGCGGGACATTGACTTTTTCCACCGTGTGCTTTGTTTCCGCAGTAGCTGCATTTATGAATATGCTTGTATGTATCAGACGCTTCATATTTTTTGCTGCCTTTTCAATTGTGTAATTCATTTTTTGTTCAGCGCTCTTTGGAACTTTTGCTTTTTGTCTGTGCACTGCGTCAGTTCACGTGAGCCGCTCGGTGTACATGCATCGAAGTTTCCCAGTTGTGCTGGTGCCATCTCGTGCTATGTCCATGGCTGTATCTAATGTTACCGAACTCCCGGCACTTAAAACTTTCTCTCGCAGTTTCGCTGAGTTTGTGCCAAACACCACCCTGACCATCTCATTTTCCTCTGCATAAGCACAGTCCTTAACCCGTGAATATTTAGCGGCAGTGTTTCTATTGGATTGCCGCTGACGGACGGCCTTTTATGGGCAGGCACTAAATTACAAACGCCAGCGACAGCCTGTCTATGAACTTAATTTAAAGTGTAGGTTTACATCGTGCTTTGTTTCCGAAGTAGCAGAACTCATGAATATGGTTGTATATGTCACTCGCTCGCTTCGTATTGTTTCGCTGCCTTCTCAATTATATAATGCATGTTTTCTTCAGCGCTTTTTGGGCCTCTTCCTGGTTTTCTATGTACTGCGTGATTACGTGGACGGCGTGATGATGTCACACGAAACTCCGCCCCCACGGGTTTCAAGCTCATCTCCATTACAGTAAATGAAGAAAAACAGCTTCCAGTTATGACCATTACACGTAAAAGTTCGAAATGAAACCTGCCCAGCTTTTGTAAGGAAGCCGTAAGGAATAACCCTACCAAATTTCAGCCTTCTACCTACACGGGAAGTTGGAGAATTAGTGATGAGTCAGTGAGTGAGTGAGTGAGTCAGTGAGGGCTTTGCCGTTTATTAGTATACTAGCAAAATACCCGCGCTTCGCAGCGGAGAAGTAGTGTGTTAAAGAAGCAATGAAAAGAAAAGGAAACATTTTGAAAATAATGTAACATGATTGTCAATGTAATTGTTTTGTCACTGTTGTGAGTGATGAGTGTTGCTGTCATATATATATATATATATATATATATACTGTATATATAAATATATATATATTTGCACACACACACATAAACATATATATACATATCTATACATATACACATATATATACACACACATATATACATACATATATATCTACATATATACACATACATATACATACACACATACATACATACACACACATATATACACACAAATACATATATATATATACATATATACATACACACATATATAAACATATATATACATACATATCTACATATATACACACACAGCTATTTCGTATCAGTGCAATACGCTGCTTGTTAAAACGGATAACTCCCGCTCTTACGTGCAAGTCTGCGTGGATATTATGAACTATCGTATTTGTTCAAGTTCTATTTAAATTTTAAATAGAAGGAATTTTTATTTAGTCGAAAGAAATATCTTTGGTAGGAATGGTAAAAACAGACAGGAATATTATTCCTGAATAAATCAACTCAAACCTTAAACAACTTATAATATTTTGCTCTCCATAAAAATATATCCTGTCTAAATTATACAAGTTAGAAATAAAGTAAACGTTAAAAGAACAAACATTCAAATTTCTTTACTCTTATGTAATTTTATATAAAAAATAAACTTAGATTTTAAATATCCCAAAAGATTTTGCTCTCCATAAAAATATATCCTGTCAAAATACGAAAAAAAATATACAAATTCAAAAATTATACAAAAAAATACAAAATGCTGCATAACAAAACCTGGAAATATAAATAAAATGTGTTCCTTTCAGCAATAACAAATCAAATCATTCAGTTGTCTTTGCTCATATGTCATTTTAGAGCTGGACGCCTGGCATCTTTTTTGGCCACAGGTTCGTTTATGTTTGGTGTGAGGTTCTGTGTTGTGGAGATTCTCAGGATGGATTGCAGGTGCTCATCAGTGAGGCGACTCCTGTGTGCTGTTTTGTTAGTCTTTATCACTGAGAAGAGCTTCTCACACAGATATGTGCTACCAAACATGCACAAGGTTCGAGCCGCATGTAGACGGACTTTTTGTTCTTCAAAGTCACCAAAGCGCCGTGCAAACTCAGTGCGCTCAGTTTATCAGCAAAGTGCGTATTTGGGAACACCGTAGTGACGACTTGGTTTAACATTACTTGGCAACAGGGAAAGTGGGGCAAATTGCACTGGTGCATTTGTGTCTCCCATAAAAGCAGCTTCACTTGAAATCACTTTGTGATTGTGCACGGGTAAAACGTCCGCTGAAGTGTCAGATTCTTATTTAATTCTTCTGCTTTCTGTATCTTCTGCATTGCATTCAGGTCTTTCAGGTTACCCTGATGTTTTGTCTCATAGTGCCGTCTTAGATTAAATTCTGTAATTACAGCCACATTAGCTCCACAAATGAGACACACGGGTTCAGTAAACATATACTCAGCCTCCCATCGGTTTTAAAGGCTCTATTTTCAGAATCAACTTTTCTCTTCAGCATCGTGTGAGCTAGCCGCAATAACTTGCAGCATCATAAGGTAGACTTGATTAACGCGTAAGTGTTCGGCAAGGCAGCTGAAGCGCTGCATTATGGGATCTGTAGTTTATTGTGTTACCAGTGCTTCATATACCGGGCTTTAATAACAATAATACAGTATATAAAATGATCTCGGGCGGATATAATTACGCGCCGGGCTGGATGTGGCCCGTGGCCCTTGAGTTTGACACATATGGACTAAATAGAACTTGAAAAGATATATTTTTTCAAATGTGATCGCAATTCAGATAGAGTTGACGCGCACTACAGCCTGCATGCCTCAATAAGTCATCCTCCCTCGCTCTTACTTTTTTACCGTTCATCTAATGAATACACTGAGTATGGCTTTACCAAAACAATCATTGATGGCGAATAAAGTATCCATTATTCGAGTATGTAGATCGTGATATATATATACATATATATATACCCGCGTATCGCAGCGAGAAGTAGTGTGTTAAAAAGCTAGAAAAGAAAAGGGAACATTTTAAAAATAACGTAACATGACTGTCAATATACAGTATTTGTTTTGTGAGTGTTACTGAGTGTTGCTGTCATCAAGGATTTGATTATCATTATTTCTTTCAATCAGGTTCGTATTTGTAGGATGTGTTGTGTTCAAGTTACATTCCGTGTTTGTCAATCGTTGTAAAGATGACAGGTTTCATTCATCGATTTGTTTCTTACTGCATCAATAAACAGCTCGTCTTCTTCTTTATCTGAGACCTGACACACTGCATGCACGGGTTTTTTACACTGTCTTCCTTTAGCGGGACATTGACTTTTTCCACCGTGTGCTTTGTTTCCGCAGTAGCTGGATTTATGAATATGCTTATATGTATCAGGCGCTTCATATTTTTGCTGCCTTTTCAATTGTGTAATTCGGTTTTGTTCAGCTCTTTGGAACTGTTGCTTTTATCTGTGCACTCGTCAGTTCACGTGAGCCTTCGGTGTACATGCATCGAAGTTTCCCAGCTGTGCTGGTGCCATCTCGTGCTATGTCCATGGCTGTATTTAATGTTACCTTAGTCCTGGCACTTAAAACTTTCTCTCGCAGTTTAAGCTGAGTTTGTGCCAAACACCACCCTGACCATCTCATCTTCCTCTGCATAAGCACAGTCCTTCACCCGTGAATATTTAGTGGAGTTTGCTATTGGATTGCCGCTGACGGACGGCCTTATATGGGCAGGCACTAAATTACAAACGCCAGCGCAGCCTGTCTATGAACTTAATTTAAAGTGTAGGTTTACATCGTGCTTTGTTTCAGTAGCAGAACTCATGAATATGGTTGTATATGTCACTCGCCGCTTCTTATTGTTTAGCTGCCTTCTCAATTATATAATGCATGTTTTCTTCAGCGCTTTTGGAGGTCTTCCTGGTTTTCTATGTACTGCGTGATTACGTGGGAGGCGTGATGATGTCACACGAAACTCCGCCCGGCGTTGAAGCTCATCTCCATTACAGTAAATGGAGAAAACAGCTTCCAGTTATGACCATTACGCGTAGAATTTCGATATAAAACCTGCCCAACTTTTGTAAGGAAGCTGTAAGGAATGAACCTGCCAAATTTCAGCCTTCCACCCACATGGGAAGTTGGAGAATTAGTGATGAGTCAGTGAGTGAGTGAGTGAGTGAGTGAGTGAGTGAGTGAGTGAGTGAGGGCTTTGCCCTTTATTAGTATATATATATATATATATATATATATATATATATATATATATATATATATATATATATATAGTAAAAGAGATAGCAGGAGACAGCAAAAAGGTTTGGGGTTTTCCGGCCCTGTATATTGTCGACAATCCACAATATTGTAGTGACCCGGCAGCCAGCGCTGGCGGCGTGTTGCATTATGGGTAATTTATGTAAATAGCATTGTGGGTAATTTATGTAAAAGCTTATTGTTGCGTTAAATTAACGAAGTAATCTAATTGTGTTTCCTGTTGTAATTATTGTATGTGTTTGTGCTCAACTGGTGGGGCGGGTTGGGTTATTGCCGTCCGGGGGTTATTTAAATGTAAATAGTTACCATCGATAAGAAAGATGGCTTCGTTAATGACCTTGGCAATGGCTAAGCAAATAAGCTAAGCTTTGTTTTTGCTGACTATCTGCTCTAATTAAGAGATACAACAGGACAGAGCTGTGTATTGCTAAGATTTCTATCGAAGCAATTATTACCGAGACACTCAGAGTCGTGCGGTGTATGGGACACGAGTGCTCGCTACCTAAAGAGCTGGGTACAGCTGCGTGCATAACGCTGGCAGTCCGCTAGCCTACATCTTGGGAGAGGTGCACGGCAGAGTTCGGCTCTAAAAACTTTAAGACTCAACCACGGGTCGCTACATTGGTGTCAGAAGTGGGAGACCAGGCTGTTTAGAAGACGCCGTTATGGAACAGAGTCTTGAAGAATTAGAGCGTGCCATCTTAGAGAACACCGTTACGTTAGAGCGCCTGATCAGCGGAACTGTGCGGAGAAAAGAGGCAAACTGGCCTGATGGTGCCAGTATTCCCCGGACAGTGTTACGTTTTTATAGGCACGGCCAGAATGAACATTCAACTACCGCAACGATACCCCAGGTTACCAGTCGGCCGGTCCTCTTCTCACGGTCACCTGCTAAGCTACCGCGATACAGCGGATTGACGCCCTTAGAGATATACCTTGCACAAGTTGATCTGGCCGCCCTACACAATGGATGGAGATGCAAAGAAGCTGCGACACACTTGGCCCTTGCCTTGGAGGGTCCCGCACTTCAGGTACTCATTGATCTGCCATCGGAGGAGTGTCGTGATCTTCAGGCTCTCACCGCTGCTCTCACCCATCGCTTTGGACAAAGAACCTCAGCAGAATGCAGCAGAAGCTGACTAGCCGACGTCGGCGTGAAGGTGAGAGTGTAGGAGCCTTTGCCGCTGACATCAGGGTATATTCACGAAAAGGTTACCCTACTTTCTCGACAGCAGCGAGGGAGGAACTCAGTCTTCATGCTTTCCTGCGGGGCCTCACACCAGAACATCTCCGCCAGCATGTCTGTCTGTTGTCACCCCGAGATCTGAGCGAGGCACTGCGATAGGCTGAGCGGGCTGAAAAGGTTCTACAGGCTGAGTCACCGACAAGACGAACGCCCGCCCGAGTCGACTAACGAGAGCAGTTGAACGAAGGGTGGAAGGAGACCCGTCTGAGGTAGTGGAGGACATTCGCGGCCAACCAACATCAACCCCCCGACAGAGACAACGAGTAGACCGCTGTTTCCGATGCGGAGAACCAGGGCACTTTGCCAGGGATTGCCCTGCTCCAAGTCCTTTGCCTCGTACAACATCACCGCCGGGAAACGACCTCGGGGTGAGGCCGTGAGGGGACCCTCGCTCTGTTTTTCAGCCCCCCTCCACAATGACTGCCTTAAAGTGGGGCACTGTGGATTTTCCACTGGACTGTACCTAGACTGCACTATTGACGGGCGGCCATGCAGTGCTTTAGTGGACATGGGGTCCACTATTTGTTTGCTACAAAAAGGAGTGTTGCCCAAACCGCTGGTCTTCTTCCAGAGGACTGGACCCCCACAAATAGCGAACTACGCACTGTTACGGGTGAACGGACAGTAATGCCCGGAAAGAAACTGTTATCTGTGTTGGTAGGGACGAGCCAGACCAGCCACGAATTCTGGCTTGCGGACATTAAAGACAAGTGCATTATTGGGTTGGACTTGTTGGCCCACTGGGGAGCAAGTGTTGATGTGTCAAGGGCCGTCCTTTGTTTTGTAATGAGACTGTGCCGCTCCGGTCGGGCTGGAACCGTCCTGGAAGGACTGCCAGAGTGGATTCACCTGGACACCACTGCTCACCGGCTCCCAACCATTGTTTGGAAGTTGCAGGGTTTCAAGAGAACCCCCAGGAGAGTATTGCTGGACAGACAAATTCATCGCACAACCCCCCATCAGCTGAGACGGTTGCCGCTGTAGAGGAATTGGGCCATCGAAGTGGTGAACATCTGAGCATGCCACAGCAGGAGCAACTCCAGCAATTACTGAACGACTTTGTGGACATTTTTGCGGCTCGAGAGGAGGACTGCACCAGAACCTCGTTAGTAAAACACCACATTGACACTGGCCACGCCGCTCCCATTCGTTTGCACCCCCACCGATTGCCTCTTGCAAAACGCCAAGCTGCCGAAGAATTGATTCGCGAGATGGTAACCAACGACATTATTGAGCCTTCGGACAGTCCCTGGGCCGCACCCATGGTCATGGTGCGGAAGAAAACGGGGTTGGCACCCTTGTGTGGACTTTCGTAAATTAAATGCAGTCACTCGAAAAGACTCTTACCCACTGCCCCGCATCGATGATGCATTGGACTATGTGGCTGGATCCCGTTGGTTCAGCACCTTGGACTTGCGCAGTGGATATTGGCAGGTAGAACTGGCATCAGAGGACCGACCCAAAACTGCATTCACCATCGGACAAGGGCTGTGGCAGTTTAAGGTAATGCCGTTTGGACTTTGTAATGCACCGGCCACCTTTGAAAGACTAATGGAGCGGGTCCTAAAAGACATTCCCCAAACCCGTTGTGTGGTCTATTTGGATGACCTGTTGATTCATGCCAGAGACTTTGACCAGGCTGTGCACAATTTAAGGGAGATCCTGACCGCCATTCGTAGCGCCGGGTTGCGGTTGAACCCTGAAAAATGTAATCTTCTCGCCCGACAAACCCAGTTTCTAGGACACGTAATCAGTGAGAGTGGGGTGGCTACCGACCCAGCAAAGGTGGCTGCCGTGAGCAACTGGCCCCCACCAGCCAACATCACCGAACTGCAGAGCTTCCTGGGTTTAGCCTTGTACTACAGGAGGTTTGTAAAAAACTTTGCAACCATTGCCAGCCCCTTGCACCGACTGACGAGTAAGGGCCAACAGTTTGGGTGGACGGAGGATTGCGCAGCCGCTTTCCAACAACTAAAAGCTGCCCTCGTCAGCGCGCCTGTCCTGGCTTACCCTGACCCCAACCAACCTTTTGTTGTGGACACTGACGGTAGCAATGTGGGAATTGGGGCCGTACTCTCACAGAAGGGGAGGCTGGAGAGAGTGGTAGCTTATTACAGCTGCAGCCTCAGTCGACGAAAGAAATTACTGCGTCACTCGGCGGGAGCTGTTGGCAGTGATCTTAGCGGTACGGCACTTTCGGCCCTACCTATTGGGCACTAGGTTCACACTGCGGACTGACCATGCTAGCCTCACCTGGATGTTAAATTTCCGGCAACCAGAGGGCCAGGTGGCAAGGTGGATGGAGATCCTCCAGGAATACGATTTCGAGGTACAGCACCGACCGGGACAACAGCATGCCAACGCTGATGCCCTCTCCAGGCGTCCATGCCTCATCAACGAGTGTCGATATTGCCGCCGACAGGAAGAAAGGGGTCTGGCGCCATCGTCAGCATCCGCAAGGCTAGATGACACTGTTGGAGCAGGGGAGCCGTTCACCATTGACCAATTGAGGCAATTACAGGCGAACGACCAAGCGCTAGAGAAGGTAAAGGGCTGGTTGGAGACCCAAGAATGTCCCGACTGGCAAACCGTGTCTTCACAGGGATCTGAACTCAAGCTACTACACTCCCAGTGGGGCAACTTGGAGTTGCACGATGGCGTAATCTACAGACGGTGGCAAGCACCCGGGGGGGGATTGACCGACTACAACTGCTGGTTCCCCAGGCTTTGCGCGCCGAGGTCCTCCGATGGGTCCATGGAGCAGCTGGATCCGGACACTACGGAAACGCTAAGACAGTGCGTCGACTGCGGCAGCGGTTCTATTGGCCCGGGTGTCGGCAAGACGCGGAGCTGCACGTCCACTGCTGTGACATCACTGCGCAAAAAGGACCTGGTCAACGTTCTCACGCGCCATTGCAGCAGTACCTTGTCGGGGCACCCATGGAGAGAATTGGAGTGGACGTACTGGGTCCTTTTCCTGTAACTGAAGCCAGAAATCATTTTATTTTGTTTGCGATGGATTATTTCACCAAATGGCCAGAGGCGTATGCAGTTCCGGATCAGAGTGCCTCCACAGCAGCACAAAAACTAGTGGATGAAATGTTCACTCGATTTGGAGTTCCGGACGAACTTCACAGTGATCAAGGGCGAAACTTCGAGAGCCGTTTGTTCAGGGAGGTGTGTCAGCGACTGGGGGTGAAAAAGACTAGAACCACCCCCCTTCACCCTCAAAGTGATGGACTGGTCGAGCGATTTAATCGCACTCTGGCCACTCAACTGGCGATCCTGACTAGTCATCACCAGCGAGACTGGGACCAACATTTGCCTCTGGTCCTGTGGGCATATAGGACAGCCGTACAAGAATCAAGCCAATGCACACCAGCGGGGCTGATGTTTGGGAGAGAACTTCGCACGCCAGTGGATTTGGTGTTTGGCTCGCCCCCTGAGCCTGAGATTGTTGGTGGGCCCGAACTGGATTATTTTAGACGGTTGAAAGAGCGCCTGGACACCGTTCATCGACTGGCCAGGGAGGCCTTGGAGGGAGCTGGAGCTCGCCAGAAACGGGCTTATGACACACGGGCTTATGGCCCGACGCTGAAACCAGGGGACAAAGTGTGGGTATTTTGCCCGCAACGGAAACGGGGACTGTCTCCTAAATTGACTCACCATTGGCAAGGACCTGGAGAAATTTTTGACAAAATTTCGGAGGTAGTTTTCCGAGTCCGAATGCCTGGACGGGGCAGACGGGTGGTGCTGCACAAGGACCGGTTGGCACCATACCACCCACTGGCCCCAGAACAAGAAAGACTTGAGAATCCAAGCGGCTCTCCAACCTCCACCCCCGGCCGAGACAGACATTGACAGTCTCAGGACTGAGCCTGGCACGAGTGATGGTACATCAGGCAGGCCGAAGCGCGTCCGTCGCCGGCCAGGACATTTGTTCGATTTTTACTGTGATGAGTAGGGTTGTGGGGACACTAACCCTCTTGGGGGGGGGCTGTGTAGTGACCCGGCAGCCAGTGCTGGCGGCGTGTTGCATTATGGGTAATTTATGTAAATAGCATTGTGGGTAATTTATGTAAAAGCTTATTGTTGCGTTAAATTAACGAAGTAATCTATTTGTGTTTCCTGTTGTAATTATTGTATGTGTTTGTGCTCAACTGGTGGGGCGGGTTGGGTTATTGCCGTCCGGGGGTTATTTAAATGTAAATAGTTACCATCGATAAGAAAGATGGCTTCGTTAATGACCTTGGCAATGGCTAAGCAAATAAGCTAAGCTTTGTTTTTGCTGACTATCTGCTCTAATAAAGAGATACAACAGGACAGAGCTGTGTATTGCTAAGATTTCTATCGAAGCAATTATTACCGAGACACTCGGAGTCGTGCGGTGTATGGGACACGAGTGCTCGCTACCTAAAGAGCTGGGTACAGCTGCGTGCATAACGCTGGCAGTCCGCTAGCCTACAGCTTGGGAGAGGTGCACGGCAGAGTTCGGCTCTAAAAACTTTAAGACTCAACCACGGGTCGCTACAATATATTAAAAAAAACTGGTCATAAACTATAAACAAAACTGTTCATATGCATGACGCCGAATCATGGCATCGGCGGCCATTTTATGGAGGAGGAGCCGGAAGTGGAGGAATGCTGGGAAGGAACCGTGAGGGAAGATGGGATTGATGACGTCAGGAAAGATGGCGGAGGAAGGGCGGAAGTAGCCATAGTGCCGGCAAACCCGGCTTATGGTGGCGGAGCGTTTTTTTTCCTGTAAGGAAGCATAGGGAGAAAGTTAGTACCCTGCCATTCCCTTTCGGCGAATGTCTTCCCAGGTGTGCCAAGATCCTTCCGCTGTCTCCCACTCGCGCGTGCGTGACTATATATATATATATATATACACAGTGGAACCTCGAGATACGAGTTTAATTCGTTCCAGCACTGAGCTCGTATAGCGAATTTCTCATATCTAGAACAAACTTCCCCATTGAAAATAATGTAAATCCACTTAATCTGTTCCGCACTCCCAAAAATATCAACATAAAAATCAATTTTCCTAACAAATAACACTGATAAATAATATAACTGTAGTTTACCTTTATGAAGAGTCCTGGCTGGCTTGAGGGATACGATAGGGAGGTGGGGAGGGTGGAAATGGGTTACTGTGGGGAAGGAGAGTCCCCCTCTGATTCAGGAAGGCTCTCTCTTCTTGGGAATTTTACCCCAGGTTCTGGGTCAGAATCACTTAACTTTCTTTTAGTTGCAGGTTGCTTTACCAAAAACTTATCTAATGACACTTGCTTCTGCAGCACTATCTGAGGCAACAATCTTCTTGAGAGGCATTGTGGAATAATTATTTTCACGTTAAATGCAAAAAAAACAATGAAATCACAAGCGCACAAACGTGTAGATCCTCACGCTACAGGAGAACAAGGACCACTGAGTGAGCTGACGGGCGGGCAGCGTCAGCTTGGGTGAATCCCCGAGTCGAGGCGGATTGGGAAACACGTCACACATAACCACAGCCTGGCTCGTGGCTCGTTATGCAAGCCAATGCTCGTATTTAGATCCGAATTTTTCGCTCATACTTTCCTCGTATCTTGAATTTCTCGTATACAGAGCTGTTCGTATCTCGAGCTTCCACTGTATATGTGAGTGTACTATATGTATGTAAATATATATATCTTATATATAAACGTCTACACATGGACGTGTGTGTGTCCGACCAAGAAGTGAGAGGTGAAGTTGGGGTAAGGGCTCCACCACCGACGAAACAGAAAACTCGCTTAGCCACTAATAACACAAGTGAGGCCAACAAATCAGTAAAACAAAACCTCAGAAGAAAGACAAAGTCGCTTAGCCACTAACATCCACAGAACGGTATCCTTTTTACTTTTCCTCCAGCCGCTAATACACAAGCGATGCGATCACGTCAGCAAAACAAATCCTCCTAGGAGAGAGATGCCCAGAGTCGTTCCATTCAATCACCTGACATTTTTACATTTCAATTTTTTTTTCTGACGATTTCAGTAGTTTCTAGGACCCCAGGCTTTTTACAGCACGGGCTTACACAGCTAGCTCTGTCCTCTGCCACCCAACTCCAGCACCTTGAATGGAGTGAGGCGGCCCCTTTTATAATGCACCCAGATGTGGTCCAGGTGCACCCTGATGATTTTCCTGCAGCACTTCCTGGTCTGACGGAAGTACAACAGTCCAAGGCTCCAGGATTGTCCAAGTGCCCCCGGCCATGGCCACAGTCACCAACAGGACTGAACTTCCAAGCTCCAGTCCCATGGCCCCAATGCAAACCAGGGGGCTGCTCTCTCTTGTCCTGGGGAAGGTATTGCTTCTCTCCTGGTCCTTCCGCTTTCCAGGTGTCCCAGTGGGTCAAAGTCCCTAGTTGCCTGTCACTATATATATATATATATATATATACTCAGCAAAAAGAAACGTCCTCTGACTTTCAACTGTTTTTACTTTCAGTAAACTTAATGTGTAAATATTTGTATGAACAGTAAAAGAGTCAACACCATAAGACATAAACTAAAAATGTTTCACAATGTGTCCCTGAATGAAGGGAGGCTCAAAATCAAAAGTACCAGTCAGTATCTGGTGTGGCCACCAGCTGCTTGAAGTACTGCAGTGCATCTCCTCCTCATGGACTGGACCAGATTTGTCAGTTCTTGCTGTGAGATGTTACCCCACTCTTCCACCAAGGCACCTGCAAGTTCCTGGACATTTCTGGGGAATGGCTCTAGCCCTTACCCTGCGATCCAACAGGTCCCAGACGTGCTCAATGGGATTGAGATCCGGGCTCTTCCACTGCGAGGATGATCAGCTGTCCTTCCTGTCTCCCTGTAGCGCTGTCTTAGGCGTCTCACAGTGCGGACATGGCAATTTATTGCCCTAGCCACATCAGCAGTCCTCATGCCTCCCTGCAGCATGCCTAATGCACGTTCACGCAGATGAGCAGGGACCCTGGGCATCTTTCACAGTCGGTAGAAAAGTCTCTTTAGTGTCCTGCGTTTTTAGAACTGTGACCTTAAATGCCTACTTTCTGTAAGCTGTTAAGGTCTTAACGACCATTTCACAGGTGCATGTTAATTAATTGATTATGGTTAATTGAACATGCATGGAAAACATTGTTTAAACCCTTTACAATGAAGATCTGTAAAGTTATTTGGATTTTTAAAACATTATTGTTGAAATACACAGTCCTGAAAAAGGGACGTTTCTTTTTTTGCTGAGTATATATTATATTTATATATTATTTATATATTTATAGTATATATTTATATATATATTGTCGGAGATGGTTGGGGTGGCGACCCGGCTGGGACGCCCAGGAGGACCGGAGGAGGGCTTATGCCTTCCCCAGACCATGTGGGGGGGCGACCGCCCTGGTTCCTTTGGGGGCCACGGGTACAGAGCTTTGGAGCCATGGACCTCAGCACTTCTGCCACACCCGGAAGTGCTGGGGGGGAAGAGGAGCAGGGACACCTGGAGTGCTTCCGGAGCTGCAGCCGGCACTTCCACCACACTGGGGTGTGTTGGTGGGAGATTGCCGGAACACACCTGGAGCACATCCAGGTACCTATAAAAGGGGCCGCATCCCTTCATTTGAGGGCTGGAGTCGGGAGTGTAGAGGACGAGGTCTTAGGAGGAGGCAAAGAGGCGGCCTGAAGAAAGGAAGGCAGTGTGTTGTGGCCAGGAATTTTGGGGGACTTTTGGGGTTGCTGCACTGTAAATAATGGTAATTAAACATATTGTGGGTGTGTCCGCCTGTCTGTGTCCGGGCCGAGCTCCACTATATATATATATATATATATATATATAATATATGTACAGTCACACATGCACTTTAGAAGGCTACCCTCCCAGTTCCCCTCTGGGATGTAGTTTATGTAGTTCCACCTTGGGCCAAGAGACTGCATTGCCACTAACTGTTTTCTCTGCTTTCTCCTCCACAGTACGAAAAAACCACCCACTGAGGACAACTGACGCCACCCCTTTCGTTCCCTGGGCCATAAAAGCACAAACACCTGGAAGAAGAGTTTGAGACGACTTTTGCTTTCAGAAATGGTGCATTACCATGCTTGAAGTAGCCATTAGAAGATGGATAAATTGTGGCCATGAAAGGATACACATGATCGGCAAAAATATTTAGATAGGCCGTGGCATTCAAATGATGATTGATTGGCATTAGCAGGCCCAAAGCGTGCCAAGAAAACCTTTCCCCACACCATTACAAAACCACCACCAGTCTGAACTGTTGACACCAGGCAGGTCGGGTTCATGGATTCATGCCGTTGGCTCCAAATTCTGACCTCCTACCATCCATGTGCCTCAGCAGAAATGGAGATTCATCAGACCAGGCCACATTTTTTCAGTTTTCTACTGTCCAGTTTTGGGGAGTCTGTTCCTATTGCAGCCTCAGCTTTCAATTCTTGGCTGACACGAAAGGAACCAGATGTGGTCTTCTGCTGTTGTAGCCCGTTCATCTCAAGGTTTAATGTGTTGTGGATTCTGAGATGCATTTCTGCTCACCACAGTTGTACCGAGTGGTTATCTGAGCTTGAACCTGTACTCTCTCATCAACCAGATGCTTCCATTTGCAGGACTGCCACTCACTGGTTGTTTTTTGTTTATCACACCATTCTAAGTAAACTCTACAGACTGTCATGTGTGAAAATCCCAGGAGATCAGCAGTTATAGAAGCATTCAAACTAGCCTGCTGACACCAACAATCACAGTCCAAATTACGGAGACCACATTTTTTCCCCATTCTGGTGTTTGATGCGACCATTAACTGAAGCTCCTGACTCGTATTTGTATGATTTTATATATTGCTGCTGCCACGTGATTAGCTAACTAGATAACTGCATGGATAAGCAGGTGTGCTGGTGTTCCTAATAACTTGTACACTGAGTGTGCCTCTGCTGCATCCTAAATGTGTAAAGTCACATACACAAAATAGAAGAATGGCTTGAAGACAAACAATTAGGCCGCCATAATCGGGTAAAAACAAACTGCAAACAAAGGAAGGCTTGTTTCTAGGACACTGACATTTTATCCACAATAAATGCTAAAGGCACAGTTCTGAAGTGGATTAACAGAGCTCTCCTTTTGTTCCCACGATATCAGCATACGTCTTGACAGACAGGAGCTCCTGCAGCTTTGAGGATACCGTGAAGCTTTTGCATTAGGTGTCTGTAAATAAGACAGTGTCCCAGAAACAAATTCTTTTGCTTTAGGGCGGCATAGTGGTGTGTTGGTTAGGGCTTCTGTGTCACAGTTCCTGGTGCCAGATTTCTATGTGAAATTGGAATCACCTGTGTGGAGTTTTGCATATTTCTCCCCATGCTTATGTGTTTTTTTTCTCCAGATCCTCTAGTTTTCTTTTAGATAGATAGATAGATAGATAGATAGATAGATAGATAGATAGATAGATAGATAGATAGATAGATAGATAGATAGATCTTTATTGTCATTGTCACTTTTACAAAAGAACAATGAAATTGAAGGTGCTGTCGACTCAGTGTGAGGCATAAGAGTTAAAAAACAGAATAGTAATAAAAGTACATTACAAATATATACAAATTACACTTGTCATATATACAAATTGTAGGAACGGAGCTGGACAGTTTGACATGTGTGGCAGAGCGACGGGCGCTGAGTAGGCTCCTGTCAATCATGGAGAATCCACTGCATCCACTGAACAGGATCATCTCCAGACAGTGGAGCAGCTTCAGGGACAGACTGCTGTCACCGTCCTGCTCCACTGACAGACTGAGGAGACCCCACACTATGTGACTCTTCAATTCCACCTGGGGGGTAAACGTTAACATTATACAAAGTTACTGTCTGTTATACCTGCATTGTTATCACTCTTTAATTTAATATTGTTTTTATCATTATGCTGCTGCTGGAGTGTGTGAATTTCCCCTTGGGATTAATAAAGTATCTATCTATCTATCTATCTATCTATCTAATGTTTTATACTTTACCAGTATCCTTTTATATTTATAGTGCCTTCAATCCATACTATAAGGGTGCAGACCGAATGGTATTGAATATATACAATAATTGGTCACTGGTCTATTAGGTCCACCTATTTGTTAACTTAAAAGTCTGGCTCTTCCAAACAGACACGTGTGTAGCTAACACTCAATATGTACAGCATTCAGTCGAAGTCAAGGGGTTTGTTTATCTAGTCTATCTAATCTAGTTACGATTCTGGCAGCTATGTTCTGCACTCATTGTAATCTAGTTGACTAAAAACTAATTTTGTAGCATCTTGCAAAGTTATAAGGGATTTACCTTTTGCTATTTTCCTTAAGTAAAAAAATGCTGTCCTGGTAATCTGATTAATATATGATTTAAAGTTTAGGTCAGAGTCAATAATTACTCCTAAATTCTTTACCTCTGTCTTGACTTTTAAGCCTAATGGATCAAGTTTATTTCTAGTACTCTTACTATATCCATTTTTAACAATAACTAAGATTTCTGTTTTTTCCTTATTAAGTTTTAGAAAATGACTACTCATCCATTCAGAAACAAAGGTAAGACACTGGGTCGGTGAACCAAGAGAGTCGGGGTCATCAGGCGCTATTGATAAATACAGTTGTGTGTCATGTACTTACGAAATGCTCTGTAAGTGCTGTGTCTGCACCACCCCTTACCCTTTGCTCACGTGGGTGATTTTATTCCCGTCCCTGCGGCGGACATGTCCTTGGCCAACTGAGGAATGTGTTTATCTGTGGTCCGAATCCAGGGCCTATCCTCACCGCCTATCCTTATAATCCTTGAGGGTAGCAAGATGCTCTTCTGTCAAGCTCACATATCTGGCCTGCCCAGCCTGAGACAAGCCCTCATGAGAGGTTCAACAGTGCTAGTGTTAAACCAGTCCTCTGTCTCAGGTCGTTAGTCGGTCCTTCATCCCTCTGTTACCACCAATGTACTGACCCTGGGGTACGAGAGAAGTGAAATTAGTCACAGTACGCCAGACTAGAGAAGAGTGACCATAAATAGGAGCATTGGCTTCTTCAGATGCCACTTTACCATGCCATCCAGGTTTTCTGCTGCATCACACATCCCAGCTACTTTGTCCCGTTTGTCCACATATGCACAGCACCCATCTCCACCTCACTCCACTTTCCCGGGGTCAGAGTCAACCTACATGCCATACCATCCCCTGACTCTATGAGCTGAATCAAGACCAAGGTCCACAGCTGAGGTAAAGGATTTTTGAATGGAAGACACAGTCTTGCCACCCAGCTCCATCTCATTCTGCTCACCCAGAGTTAGAGGCAACCTGAATGCCACACTAGCTCTGTGAGCTGACCCAAGACCGGGATCTACATCTGAGGCACACCACTAGTCACACACCCAGGCTGATGAGCTTTAGCAGCAAGGAATCATTTACGAAGTGCCCTCTACATGCTGTTTCTATGCTCTCACCCCGTCCTTCATGATGTCCATGGAGCTGGTTTTATAGCTGGCTTCTAAAGGTACTCCTGCCCCCTTCAACATGTCCTTGACCACCCGAATAATGTGTTTGTCTCAGTTCTTAATCCAGGGAGCTACAAGTAAAAGTTTAGAGTAAACCTCAGAAGGGGAACAGACATTCGTTTAATTAACCATCCCAGGCCTGCTCTTTCTTCACAATCTCAAAGACGTTGTGCCCTTTTTAAGAGAAACCTATTAGAACATCAAAGCTCCATCTTCATACTGATATATGAAGTACAACAAGCAGCAGTTCCTCTTGGCTTGATGATGCAGAATGCATACGAGAAAAGGAAAACAGACAACAGAGATGGATTTTTGTAATATAAGGAAAGATCTTGGCTGAATCAGGAGGCATGAGAGACCTCATGAAGTGACTTTGTATCCAGTGTAGAACAACGTAACTGAAAATCAAAAGGAAACACTGTTGGAAAGTTCTTTCATGCTTTTCCTCAGCCTTCTGACACATTAAAATGCTTTAATTGTACCTTCTCTGGACTGTTGATCTTAATTATGAGTATTTCAATTAAAAGACAGTTTACACAACAGTAAGAAACTCTTGCCCAAGGTGTGTTGTGTGGGCTCATATATGAGAAGCAAACTGCAGTAATGTGAAAAAGTAAGTGCCTCCCCATGTAAACATACTGTATATGGAATGAACATTAGATCTGCATGCAAACAGTGCCCACAGATAAAGATGATATACTTGAATGAAGACACAAGGAAAATTTTCCTTTTCAGTCATTTATCGACAAAACTATCAATAGATGTAATGGTCTACTGGAGTAAAAGTAAGTCCACCCTTGCTGCCAGAAGCCTGCTATTGTAGGCATTTTGCTTAACTGTCCACCAGTCTCTGATATCAACTCAGTGAACTTTTGGACCACTCCATGCAAAATTCCTTCCATTGCAAGATGTTTGTGGATCTTCCTACATGTACTTCCCATTTCAAATCCTTCTACAATATTTCAAAAGGATTCAATGCAGAGCTTTGACTAGCCAAGCTTGTAACTCTGCATTTCTTCTTACATCTATTGATACTTTGTAGAATAAATGATTTTAAAGGCAAACTTTCCTTTTGTCTTCATTCAAGAACATCACCTTGATCTGTAGGCACTGCTTGCACAAAGATCTACTGTTTGCCTGCATAAATATGTTGAAAAAGTCATCTACTTCCATGGGGTCTACTTACTTTTTCACATGACTGAATATATGAGAGGCTTTTTTCCTGACAGGTCAGTGCCAGTGTAACCAATAGTCATTAAGATGGACAGCTGGACATGCGGTCCTGTGCCTCAGAAACATTCTATTGTTTATTGTCTGATTCTATTGCCCATTGTCTTATTGTTATACTGGAGACAAGTGTGCCCCCAAATAGTAAGACAGCCTGTTAGTCTTACAAGGGAGATCTTATATTATCAACGCTGCTGAGACTGTCATGATTAATATTTTTTCAGCTATCACGCTTTATTCCCGTATTTGTTTACTCTTTTTAGCCCATACTTGTGCTAATTGTGAAGGCCTGTTACCAGAGATACCGCTGCCGTATCTCTTTTCGTCTTTCTTTTCAAGGCAGCAGTGTCATTCTGCCCAGGGCATTTAGTCACCAACGAGACGCGCTGGGGAGGGTGTTGTGATGTTGTCTCTGTTATTGGCATGTTTAATAATACATGACACCACCTGTGCCATTAACAAACCACCACAGCAGGGCGTTCAATATTCCTCGGGATTCAAATCATTATTTCACTCCTTAGGGTATTTTCCACTCGGGAGGATTCAGTTGTTGCCAGTGTAATGGGTTAACTCTGAATGAATCCTGCCACGCTTTGTCAGTTTTGTTTTATTGCTATTGATGTCATTATAAGAGCAGTTTAGAACTGCTATGTGTGTGGACTTTTTTGGGAAGTTAACAAGTGGGCTGCACAGTTTTTAGGCTGCTGCCTCACATATCCCATGGTTTGAGTTGAGATCCTGTGCCAGAGTGGTTTGGCGGGAGCGTGTGGGGTTTTTCAGCAGGTAATTTATTGTACTCTTGGACATGGTGGTGGCTCTGAGCCTAAGGATCTGTGCTGGTATCTAGAAGGTTGAGGTTTCAAATCCCATCACTGCCAGAAGAGATCTTCCTTCGGTGGGCCAATGAGCAAATTGATCCAGGGTCGCTGTACAATGGCTGACCCTACGCTCTGACCTCTACAGCTCATGTGAAAAGACAATTTCCCCTTGAGGATTAATAAAGGATGCTGAATCAAAATCTCCACATTTTTCAATTGGCCCTTGGTTGAGAATGAGTGTGGCTGTGTGTGTGAGTGGGACTTACGATGAACTGGTGCCCCATTCATGACTGGCTCCATACTTGTTTCCGATGTGGTGAAGATAAGCTGTAGCCATTGTGACCCTAAATTGGATCATGTGGGTTTTAGACTGTTATGTGTGTATACTGCAGATCTTATTAGGGTGGCACAGGAGTGCAGTGACAAGTCTATTACCTGTAAAATCTTTGTTTAAAGGAGCTCAGATTATGGTCTAAATCAAATTAAATTGTATTTGTCATATACAATTATGCCCTGCGGTGGGCTGACGCCCTGCCCGGAGTTTGTTTCCTGCCTTGCGCCCTGTGTTGGTTGGGATTGACTCCAGCAGTCCCCCATGACCCTGTAGTTAGGACATAGTGGGTTGGATAGTAGATGGATGGATGGATGGATATACAATTATATGCACGATACAATATGTAGTGAAATGTTTAGTTGCTAAATCCAAGACAAAAAAAAGAATATAAAAGATATGTGACAGATGGCCATGGCCCTTGCCTGGCCTGGAGGCTGATATACCAGAAAGACTGGGGAAGCAGATGTGTAAAGGACACAACGCCTCCCCCACAGCCCCCCGGGTTCCTGTGGCTCCATGAATTCCCACAGAGCTTCGTAGGAGTTGGAGTTCGGGACAGCCATGTTGGGTTCTGTGGGGGCTGCCAGGGGGAACTGTAGAGCCTTACTTTGGGCTCTTGCCACACCTGGGAGTGATTTATTCAACTAGAAAATGTCACTTCATGTGTCCCATCGTTCAGATTGTTGACACCACAGGCAAACAAAATTATATTTTGCCCCTAATCTGCTCCAAGGTATTTGAGCAGGTGGTTGGAACACCATAATGATGACACTACTTATTGATCCTCTCAGTTTCCTATGGCTAGCTAAGAAAGATGCTTTGATGGACAATAACTAGCATACTACAGGAATAATGGGGACCAGGGCGTATCCTGGCAGCATCATATGCAAGACATTTTTCTTTAACTTTTAATTTAAAACACCCCAATCCCCCAATCGTTGCTTTGCTAATTCAACAATTACAACATTTCTTTACCCATAATTCCACACTCCTAATAAGTGCTTGACCTCTCTAGTGAATCACCTGGAGCACTCCCAGGTGCTGCTTAAAAGGAGCCGCCTGCCTTCATTCCGGAAGCCAGAGTCGGAAGGAAGATGGACAAAGCTTGCTGAACGAGGAGTGAAGGCAGAAGGACTGGGAAAAGGAAGAAAGAAGAAAAGCATTGGACTTATTTGACTGGGCTGTGTACTGCTCTTGTACTGTGTAGCCGAGGGGAGTGAGGGAAAAGCGCCTCCCTATTTATAAGTAAAGCGTGAGGTGTACTGCATTTGTGCCTAGCATGTATGTCTGTGTTGGGGTTGGGGAGCTGGTGCACCCCTGGTGACCACAAGACAATAAACAATAACAAATAAAAATCAATATATACAATAACAGCTTAAACTACTTATCTTATATATAAACGTCTGGCCCGGAAGTGCAAGATGACCCAGAAATGTGAGGCTACAGCATGAAGCTCAAAGAGCAGGCAAGGCAGCCCCAAGTTAAAGAGTCGGAATAAGAAAGGAGTTTGAGGCTACAGCATGAAGCTGAAAGAAAGTGACTCCGTCTCCAAACTGAAACCATAGAAGAAAGACAAACTCGCTTAGCCACTAATACACAAGTGAGGTAAACATATTGGCAAAACGAATCCTCCGAGAAGAGAGAAACTCACTTAGCCACTGATAGACAAACACTTTAGCAAAACAAAACCTCCAACTCTGAATTTCAGATTTTTTCTGATGATTTCAATAGTTTCTAGGAGCACGGGCTTACACAGTTAGTTATGTAATAAATTGTACAGTTTGGATATGTGTGTGTGTGTGTGTGTGTCTGGTCCCGTTGAGCAAACTGTTCGGTTGGTCTGGCTTTGGTCTGATTGTTGAGTTTGGCTTTTGTCTTGCAATTGACAGAAGAAGCATTGAGAAAGAGAGGTTTACACACATGATGACAAGTAGAGATGTAAGAGGAATGCTGAGAGTCACCTTCAAAATGGCAAATATTCGTAAGAGTACAAATAATGTTTTCACAACAAACAATGGGGACCCATCTACCATTAGTGGTAGTCAAAAGGTGGTCAGGTGGTGAGCAAGAGGCCTCAAAATGACAGAATCTAAGAAGCAGGCTTCGCAGGAACACTACTGAGAGAGGCGTTGGCAGATTGGGGCACACCATGACACAAACGAATGGCATAGGAGTAACGAATATTCAATATTTTAAAATATATTCTATTACAGGTAATGTACCTAGTAAACTTAGCTCCTTGTCAGGACAATAACTGGGAGAGCAGCCTAAAATCCCTGAGGTGTCTGAGGTGATAATGACGTTGTCATGCCTTCTTCACCAAGATGTCAACATTCATGGATCAGGTCAGGTCCTCTATGATGTGAACACCGAGATATCTGGAACTGTCTGTCCCCTCCATCTGAGTGCTTTTAATACTGGGAGGGTAGGGGGTAGTGCCTCTGCTGTTTTCTGCCAAAGTGCACAATCAGCTCCTTTATCTTGCTGACATTTGGTTGAAGACTCTTGTCCTGTCACCGGTGTGACAAACGCTCCACTTCATCCAGGTATGCATGTCAATTGTTGTTAAATCAGGGCTACCACAGCAAAGCTGGCAATGGCGTTAGAGTCATATGCAACTATGCAGTCATAAGTATAGAGGAACTATAGCAATGGGCTCAGAACGCAGCCCTGTGGAGCCTCTGTGTTAAGAGTGAGGGATGGTGAAGTGTTGCTACCCATTTGAAATGGCTGGTGTCTACCTGTCAGGAAGCTAACAATCCAGCTGCACACTGAAGTGTTTAGATGCTGGTCCATAAGCTTGGTGATGAGTTTAGATTGGCTTATAGTGTTAATTGCTGAGTGATAGTCTATAAAGAGCATTTCAACATAATCCCCTATCATGTTGACCAGGTGGGCCAGTACTGTATGTAGGATCAAGGTGATGACATCATTTGTGGATCTACTGGGGCGAAATGCAAACTGTAATGCATCTAATTCTTTGGGAAAGGAAAAGCAAATGTAATTCTTCACCAGCCTTGGATCTGGGCTGGTAACTCGAAGGTTGCAGGTTCGAATTCTGACAGTGACAGAAGGAATGCTACTCCGTTTGGCCCTTGAGCAAGACCCTTAACCTGCAATTGCTCCAGGGGCACTGTAGAAATAGCTGACCCTGTGCTCTGATCCCAAAACTCTGTGGAGAGTACGTTGGGGTATGTGCAGGGCCAGGTCCCACCTTTAAGGCGAATTAGGTATTTGCCTAGGGTACAGATCATAGGAGAAGGGGGGACCCAGTCACACGGGTTAGCTACCAAAGAGTCAGATGGCGCACTAAAAAATGATCTAGCACTGGCACTGGGTATGCAGAAAATGACAAATTCCTAATACAAGAAATTGTATATGGCATATAAAGAATTAAAATCACTAAAATCAAACACTTCATTGCAATAGGTATTGTTGCAAAGGGACAGTAGTCGCTCAGACAGGTTGGATGTGATTTCTTAGGTACAGGACCTATTAAAGCAAGTTGGTATGACAGAATGAGTTAAGGAGAGGTTACATATTAGCATGAACACTGGTGCAAGCTGATCGGCACAGATCTTGACAATACATCATGGAATGCCATGTGGACCTGCTACCTACTTGAACGTTTCTACAAAGTGAGCAGTGTTTCCTCACTGGGCAGAGCTAACGTCACAGATGTGTTGTACTGCTGGCTGCTGTTCTTCGGTTTCCTTCACATCAAAGAAATTAAGCTTGTCTGCCAGAGAGGTATCAGCACTTGCCGTAATGGGGACAGTCACTTTTTAGGCCGTTATTGTCTATAGACCTTGCCACATGTGCCTGGGATCAGACTGCTTAAATGAATTTGCTGTGTAACCTTTAGATCGGATTCTTTGGATAGATTTGATTAGATGACACACAAAATAGAAATTTTAATAGAGGTGTTCTGTGCATTTGTTCCCCTGACATGCTAGAAGGAGGAGTTTTCCTTTAATCATTTCAGAAACGGTAATAGTAGTATGGAATGGGAGTGCCTCCTACTAATGATTTTCTGCTAAAGGTAATTGGCAATACATCATCCTATCATTTATGAAAGTGAGTGTGACCATGCAACTAATTGAGGCACCTAATAGACCATGAACAGGTTATTGAACAAGAAAACGTCACTTCATGTGTCCCATCATACAGATTGTTGACACCACACACAAACAAAATGATATTTTGCTAAAATTTGCTCCAAACTATTTGGGCCGACAGGCTGGAACACCATAATGATGACACTACTTATTGATCCTCTCAGTTTCCTATGGCTAGCTAAGAAAGGCGCTTCGATGGTCAATGACTAACATACTACAGGAGTAACGGGGGCCAGAGCCTATCCTGGCAGCATCATGTGCAAGACATTTTTCTTTAACTTTTAATTAAAAACACCCCAATCCCCCAATCTTTGCTTTGCTGTCTAATTCAACAATTACAACATTTCTTTACCCATAATCCCACACTCCTAACAAGTGCTTGTGATTAGCAATGTGAGGCAGATGCACAACATGCCACAGTGACAGAGCTGTCTATTGACCTCCTTAATGGTCAATCAACAATATTCAGCTGAAGAGCGTTCATTACAGAATTAAACATTGACAGATTGACAAGTCTCTGGTCATGATGGCACTCCTTTTTTAAAATTAAAAAGAGCGCCCTTACTTTGCTACATCTTCCTCACCCTCATGCTATTATCTAATGCCATCTTTACCGTTGTCATCATTCTTCGTCCCTTATTATTATTTTCTAATTAAAGGAGTTCTGTATTTTTCGAGTTATTTCTTCACAAACATGGAATATATGCATTTGCCACACAAAATTGTGTTCTAAAGTTAAAGCGTTTTCCGTAAATTGTTAGAAACATGTTGCTCACCCTGGCCACAAGTGTGGTCTTCTGCAGCTGTAGCCATCCAATTCAAGCCAGGATGCCCTGTGCATTCAGAGATGTCCTTTTGCACTCTCGTGTTGCAAAGAGTTGTGGTCTGAGCAACTGTGGTCTCTCTCTGTTCTGTCAAACAGCCATTGCCATTCTTCTATGACTTCTCTCTCTCTAATACGTTGCTTTGGCACAAAGAACTGCTGCTCATTTACTTTCTTTTTTGTTAATCTCAGCATTCTCTTTAAACTCTAGTGAATGCTGTAACAACTTGGTTTGTCACCAATAATTAACGGTCTGCTGTCATCAGATATTTTGGTGCTCTTTATAGAATTGAGGGGGTTAAATCGAAATCTGACAACATCTAGTTTTTGAGAGATGAAGGTGTACAACGAAAAAACACTATTTTAGAGGAAAAAAATTGATAATTGTCACTTGAAAAACAACATATTACACATATATTTGTTTAAAAATAATTATTACACTGTTGGGCGTATACACCTGGGGATCACCTTCTTGGCTCACCACTCTGGGATGCTAACTGTCTCTCCTTTTCCAATCTGATTTTTGAGAAGCAGCCAAGTGATGGCAGCTCACCCAGTCGCTGTGCCCCTTCCAGCAGCCTTCCTAACTTGGAAAACGTTTTGTTTGTTGGGCTGATACATTGTCTTTTCTGCTGGTGCCATCACTTATTTGATTTATTAAATGGGGATGTCTGCCTGATGCCCCAATATTTTAAAGTCAGTCAGTCATCATCCAAACCGCTAAATCCTAACACAGGGTCATGGGGGTCTGCTGGGGCCAATCCCAGCCAACACAGGAACAACTCCTGGGCAGGGTGCCAGAGCACTGCAGGGCACACACACACCCACACACCAAGCACACACTAGGGACAATTTAGGATCGCCAATGTACCTAACCTGCATGTCTTTGGACTGTGGGAGGAAACCCACGCAGACACGGGGAGAACATGCAAACTCCACGCAGGGAGGACCCGGGAAGCGAACCCAGGTCTCCTTACTGCGAAGCAGCAGCGCTACCACTGCGCCACCATGCAACCCATATTTTAAAGTGGCTCGTGCTATTCTGTCCACCTGACACAACTTACAAAAAGTTTTTACTTTGTAGTTTTTTTCCCTTTTATAATCCTCTGTGGTCAAGTGAAAGATAGACAACAAAGTCCTGAGAAATGTTGTGGTGCCAATCGGGTCACCTTGTTTGCTTCCAACTTAACAAATCAAGAACAAAATGGATTAATTTCTAAGCAAAACCAAAAGTAAAAGCCTTGTTGGCTGTTCTATTAAAGGGTCCATGCACTGCAGCTCTGTACTCTTCCCTAGCCAGGGTCCAAATGAGACGCCAGCTTGTAGGGCCACCTGGCTTTTATGGTCATCGGACCAGAAGGGGTGGAGTCAATTGCCCTCACTGGGAATTTTCTCAGTGCTGAAAAGATAAAAAAAGATGACCCCATTAGCAACAGCGCCCCCTCTCACCCTGGTGGGGTTCTCGGATGTGCATGTGTGTTTCACTGAGGGAAGACAAACAGGTGTCTGTCAACAAAGACTCCTAACACTTTCCACTATGACGTCTCTCCATCTGAGTAATGTCCTGGTGGAACTTCTCCCATGTACAGTACGTGGGGAGAAATTCCAAACAAGTGTGTAGGATATGAACTTTTAAAGACATATTGCAGCCAAGTGCTCTAGAAAAAGAAAGGTTTCTCATTGAGTTCCTTGAATTTTTTCCCCTTTTTATTCCCAAGAAAACTCTGGCACATACTTTTTTTTTCCCAATAAAGTAAGGCTGTGTATTCTTTTACATTTGCTTATGTGTCTCCTAGTCAAGATAATGGATGGATCAAACCGAACTTGTATATTTCTGTAAAAAAAAAAACAAAATTGAAATAACTTTCTCTCATGATCCAAAGGCATCTTTCTAACCTTCTAAATATAAATTCCTAGCTTTGAAGAAATAAAAAAATACTGATTGAGAGCGAAAAATGTGTAGCAAATACTGTACTTGAGCTGAGGTTGTTTCCACCTCACCTAACATTAAGAATGAGGAAGACTAACATTTTTCAATTTCAAATATTTAGTATTTCCAATGATATTCTGAGCATGAAAAATATTTATGCCATAAAACACACATAACTTATTAAAAAAAATGAACATGTTTTTCCACAACGGCATTTTTCACTGTATCTGATATCTTGCAGACATGATTTATGACCAATTATTGTATATATTCAATACCATTCGGTCTGCACCCTTATAGTATGGGTTGAAGGCACTATAAATATAAAAGGATACTGGTAAAGTATAAAACATTAGATAGATAGATAGATAGATAGATAGATAGATAGATAGATAGATAGATAGATAGATAGATAGATAGATAGATAGATGTGGTCTATGGCCGGCTTGTCATTTCGGCCAATACCCCCAGGCCGCCTGGTGGAACTCTCCCTGCAGAATGGAGGTGCCCCGAATACCAGCAGGGAACCATGGATGATGGAGTTTTCCTTTACAGCCCTGCTGGATACCACAGGGGCCAACAGAGGGCGCTGCAGGGAGGCCCAGAGGGTCATATGTGCCATACAGTATATCCCGGAAGTACGTCTTAGGCAAAGCGACAGGGGAGATGATGTACTTCTACGATGAAGAAGAGGACTTTTTATCTGACCTGGAAGTGATAGGAAGTCACATGGACTGAAGGATTGGAAACACTTCCGGGTCAGGCAATATAAAGGACTATGGGAAATTCCCAGATGGCGAGCTGAGCTGGGTGGAAGGGTGGCAACGCGTCTGGAAGAGTGGAGGAGTTGATTATTGTGTATTGTGGTTATTTATATGAGTATTGTGGAGAGGAGGGTGCTTTGTGCACTCTGTAGTTTAAATAAAGTCAATTGTTGGACTTTTACCTGGTGTCTCACGTATTGTCTGAGGGTTCAAGAGGACGACAGCGCCCTCTATCTGTCACAGTAGATACTTTATTAATCCCAAGGGGAAATTCACAAGACGAGTTTCAACGTATAAAAATCCATGTCCAAGTAGTAAAAAATAGTGTCCAGAGAACGAGTCCACATAAAAGAAAGTGGTAGGAGTGATCAGTAAAATAGAGAAAAATAGACAGAAAAGGTAGAAAGATAAAGTCATACACGGAGCTGCTGGAATGGCTGCCACTCGGGGCGGCGCCTGCTTGTTTGGGGATATTGCTTGTTTACAGATATTACAAATATAAACACACATATGCAGGCAAACATACCATAAAACAGACATGAATATTATTGGCTAAAAATAAAACTGTCACACACGTGCACATGGCAGATGGCTTAGAGGCTCAAATAGTGTCCTTTCTCAGTCAAACCAGGGGTTGTCGCCACCTTCTAATCCACTGTCCTTTTGTCCTGCTGCAGACCGAGTGAAGACCATACCTCCCAGTAGCACCACCTCTGATCCACCCACTGATGACATTACCTCCGACACCTTCTAATGACGTCCTGTCCGGTCCAGAACCCGCCTCTACTGACATCACTTCCTTTTCCGGTCTGCCTGACTCCACCTCTTCCTGCTGTCCAATATATAACCACAGAACTCCCTTGTTATCCAAAGCGATTCGGAAATAATAATTTATACTCCTGTTAGTACTTTTCTTGAGGTAAGGATACTTTTTCTATTTGTTTGTGCGCGTTCTGACATAAATACTGAATTACATTAAAACAGGACCAACAAAGAGTTGACACAAACAGTTTATTGTGATTTTTGTTATTCAAGAGGAAACCACTTCTATTTGGGGTGAAAGGTACTTACAGAAGATTGATGTATCTCACACACAGCTGATTTTCTTTTAAAATTGATGAATCTCATAATATTAGTGTTTATTTTTAAATGATAAGTATAAGCTATTTTACAATGTGTGTGTAATCTCAAGTTGAGGATCAATACTTTACAACTGTCTTGGCTTGAAAAATGGACGTATTTAGTAAAGTTTAAGGTTTTTGTTTTCCAGTAGTGCTTGGTGCACCATTAATTCCAATGTAAATCATTATTGTGGCAAGATATTGTTAAACATTTATAGAAAACATTGGACTTTGGAGCACAATATTACATAGCAAAGCCATATACAGTATACCATGTTTATGAAGAAATAACTTCAACTTGGAAAATACCAAATGTATCCTTTAACTGCTTATTTTAGTCTTAAACAGCTGCCTTCACTGTTTTAAATGGCTCCTTATTATTAACATGAAAATGCCAAAGGAGCCACCAGTTGTCCGTCTGACTTGTTTCCATTTACACCTCTGTGTTTGCATTGTGAACTATTTGGTTTAATAAAATATTTGACAGGAAACTGAAGTTAAAAAACTGAAGGACTAATAATAACTGATCCATTTCTGGCTACAAATCATAAGGAATTGGAATATCCTTGGAACTGGAAAAAAATCTATGATATAAGAATGACCAGACATGGCAGAATAAAAACATTGACAAGCCATAAAATTAAATAAGATTTGTTATTGGAAAGGATTGATTTTTATTTAGGCAATTGGGTTGGAACAAACCCCTGCTGTCACTATAGCCTTCCAGGAGTGGCCTTGCAGACGCGTGCTATATTTCTGTTAAGCATTCAGCATGGTTTGAGGCTTCCAAAATATTACCACAAAGCAGGCCAGAATTGTACTAGTTTGCCTTACAAAAAGATCACTCCTCTGCTGTCCAAGTGGATACTCAACAGGTTGGCACTGGCTAACACTCAAAAATAAATAAGCAATGTCTAGAAATATGATAAAAATGCCCTACAAAGGAGGGGATTACTGTAAACCCCTGGCTTGAAAACAGTTGGATTAAAAAGAATCTTTATAATAGGATTTATTTACAACATAGAAATGTAATAAAATGCTGAAATAAAAACAATAAATGGGCACTGGAGTTACCAAACTTGCAATCCACAAACAAAAAATTCCAATATACTAAATTGTAATCCTAAAACATATGCAAAAATAAGTAAATAAAATCCAATTAAAAGCAATACTCATAAATAAGTAAAATGACCAAAAAAGACATAAAAAAAGAAATTTAAATATAAACCAGAAGAGGAACCCTGGCTTAAACTTATCAAATTCATAGCTGGTAAAGCAGGTTTTGGATAGCGGAGTAACGTGACTGCCAAAAGATACCAGTGTCAAACATTAATCCTATGTTGCATGCTGATTCAGCAAAACTAATGTTCAGGCCCTCTGTGTTAACAAGTAAGCAAAAATGTTGTAGTTCACATCATGTGCTGAACGTAATGCCACAATGATGCTTCTATTAATTCACCCTCTTAATGCCCTGCTATGTCAAAAAAAGTCCAAATGTAAGAGACAGCACCTGCATTGACAAATCAGTGAGCTACACCACATTGAATATCTCCCATTTGCACAAAATTCTACTAAACCAGTGCCCTGGAGGATGGAGTCCTGACCTGGAGCAAACTCCATCGAGTTACCCAAGCCTCCCTAACTTGGGAAACTTTTTGTTTGTTGGGTTGATACATTGTATTTTTTGCTTTACCATCACTCACGCTTTTTGGTTAACCTTGATTTATTAAATGGGGATGCCCAGCTGGTGCCCTAATATTTTAAAGTGGCTTGTGCTATTCTGTCCACCGGTCACAACTCATAAAAAGTTTTTACTTTACTAAACCAGGTCCAAATGAGGCACCAGCTTGTGGGACCGCCTGTCTTTCATGGTCATCGGATGAGAAGGGATGGAGTCAGTTGCTTTACTAACCTCCTGTTCTGCTGTCGGATTTTATACTTGCTGCCTTTGAAGGCGACACGCTCAATGTGCCTTGTATGCCTCTTTGCTCCTCCTCATACATCTCACATTCACACTTCCTCTCTTGATGATGTCACGCAAGCCAAACTGACCAATCATAGTAAAGCTAAACTGACCAATCAGATTGGTCAGAGGGACTGGACACAAAGAGCTTTGTGTCAGGACTGTCTTAATGCATGGGCACAATGGGCACTGGCTGGGGGCCCCATGAGCATAGGGACCCATGATGTTTCTGATGCCTATGTATGTTTGTCCAGTGCCCTATAATGCTGTTAAGACAGCACTTAGTGTTTTATTATATAATAGATGAAGAAATTCTTCTTAACTGATTTTGTTTTTCCTTTCTTGTAACTATTTTCTAACAACTTGCAAAGCACTTTGACCTACATGCTGTGTATGAAAATGTGCTAGGGAAATAAATATTGTGTCGCTTGTTGTTTAACTTGATTCCGAACCAAAAAAGCAGTCAGTCAGATGGCTGACCGGCTGTCAGTTATCTGTATTGCTGTGCGCGCTTTAGTGGATCTGTATCCCGTTCAAAGTTAGACTCCCATCCTTCCATCAAAGCGTGATGCCCAGGTCTGCTTTGATTTGATGCTAACCTCATCTATATTGATTTCAAAAGTGCGAGACTGAAGTTGCCTACTTTCTTGGGTTTTCCTAAGTGTACCAACAGATAATGCTATAGAAAGGATGTAAAACCAACATCCGTTGGTTCGTTTCACATCTCATTTGTGTTTGTCATTTAATGAAGAAAGGAATACATTTAGAGGACCGAATCCTTAAAAACAGGGCTATTAAAATAATGGGAAAAGAAGTTAATTAGCAGTGAAAACTGATCACTGATTAGGAAAAGGGTTAGAATGAAAACCTGCAGCCACTGCGGCCCTCCAGGCCTGGAGTTTGACACCCCTGGATAGGCAACTTCAAAACACAGCAAGACAGAAAGTAATGGGGAGTTAAACTCATGTTAAAATTTAACACATTACAACATGGCTTAAATAGAGACAAGAACTTTACGACCAGATATGAGGATTATTTAAATCTCTTGGACTGACCCAGACAGCCTGACTACAGATCCACATTGCACGGAAAAACTTCAAAAGACTTTGCTGGACAGTTATCTGTCTTATCGAAAAGATCTTGACTACACATTGTTCTCCTGTCCCACTAAATGAATTTTAGCCTGGAGAGATCTGATATTTTTTTTCATTTAAGATGACCCGCTTAAAAGTTTTCCAATGCTGTATCTGCCCTGGTGTCTGTATAAACACTGAGAATTCCACTTTCAGTATTACATCTTGCTTGATGAAGGGGCCTGAGTTGCCTTGAGAGCTTCCATACTGTAATCTTTTTAGTTTGCCAATAAAAGGCGTCATTTTGCCTGACTTCTCGTTCCGTTCCACCTTAAAAGTTTAAAACTGCGTGAGCGGCTGTTAAATTACAGTTAACTGTGTTACTTTCGTAACACCCCCAAAGTATTTCTTGTCTGGAGCACAAGGGTTTATCATCGCTGCCAGCCCCGTGCTTACTTTACCAGTTTGACTTGGCTTGCTCACCAGTATCTTAGCCGCTTGCTACTCCGTTTCTTGCCAAGTCTTCCACACGCAGGGGGAGCTGCTTCTTTTGTGTGAGCGCTCCGGTCCCCAAACGAAAGGAGGTCTTGTCCGCAGTCTCCTTGTTTGTATATTTTGACCACAAAAGGCGTTCTGGGCAGGTGTTCCCCGAAGTCCGTCAAACCCCTGAACCCGGAGGCAGCTGTCATCGTGATGCGCCCTGCCGGCAGTCGCTGGCCGCCGCGGATTTGTGAGGTGTGATTGAAAGCAGGCGGAGGGAGGAGCGCGGCTGGAGCCGCTGTCGTTTTTTCCCTGCCCAGAGCTAGCTGGTTTGCAGCGGAGGTGACTCACCGGGACGAAGTGAAGCGCGAGAGGGTAGCCGTCAGGATGGACTGGACTGGAGTCCCTCTAAAATGAATGGGCTCCGAAGGCCCGCTTTGTGCTGAGATGGAATGGTGCAGACTGGCGGACAGCAGAGCCTGAAGACACGCAGCGCCATGGAGATACACCCCATGTAAGTGAGCGGCGCATGTTCTCTGCGCTTTGCGGGGGTGATCGGGGGGCTTAGAAGCTACTGAGAACCGAAATGGATCGCACCCTAAAGGTGAATTCCGAATTGCACCCTGCTTAAGTTAACGTGTTAGTGTCTCTTAATGGACTTGTACCTACGTGGGCTTTGCGGGGATGGATCACAATGATGTTATGTTAAACCCGGCATGGCCGAACTCTCCAGCTTGTTTTTTCATCGTTTTTGGTACGCCTGTCCTTTTGTAAATCCACGCCGTCTGCTTGAGCTCGGAGGTGGCGATTTGTGCGGTATGGGTTACGAGGCAGGGATATCCAGTCGGTTGAAATTGTTAACGTGGGAGCCTTCCACATCCTCAAATCTACATCTTAATAGTTCCAAGTGCCAGCTTCTTTCACTTTCGCCTCTGCGTCTGCAGGGACGGAGCGTTCAGCCTCGCTGAGCTGCATGTTCAGCGTGCAGCCTGGCTATGGTGGTTACTATGGCTTAATCAGGTTGTTACCTGGCCCTCCAGGCTAAAATGAGCCCAACCCTGAGAGCAACCTTTTCAAATGAATGGTTGGAAGAGTCCTCATGCAGTGGATTCAGAGAGTATTCAAATCCCTTCACACTTTATTGTCCTGTAGATTTCATTTGAAATGGATAAATGTGGCATTTTTGCTCATAAATAATGTTTCTTTACCTTTTTATATAGTGCTTTTGGTGCTGCTATCCGTCAATCTTTGCCAAATAACACATAATGACAAAGTGAAAACATCTTCAGAAAGGCTTACAAATTTATCAAAAAAAAATCCAAAACTGAATTTTTTCATTCATATAAGTATTAAGACTGTTGCACCCCAAGCTGTGGTCAGGTACATCCTGTTTGCTTTCATTCTCCGTGATGTGACTAGAACCTGATTAGAGCAATAGAACAATCTGGATGAGAACAGGCCATTCAGCCCAACAAAGCTCACCAGTCCTATTCACTTAACTCTTCAAAAAAAAAAAAAAAATAAAAATAAAAATAAAGTCTCATTTTGAAAGTCCTAGTGTCTACCATGCTACTTGGTCGCTTATTACAAGTATCTATGGTTCTCTGTGTAAAGGAAAAACTTCCTAATGTTTGTGTGAAATTTACCCTTTACAAGTTTCCAACTGTGTTCTTGATGAACTCATGTTAAAATAACAGTCTCAATCCACTGGACTAATCCCCTTCATAATTTTAAACACTTAAAACAGAGTCCACCTGTGATAAAGTGAATTGATTGGACTTCATTTAGAAAGGCACACGTCGTGTACCTGTGTATATAACGTCCCACAATTCACAGTGCATAACGGAGAAAAGTTTGAAGTGCTTGACGTTGACAAAGGGAACATCAGTTATAAATGCAAGACGGGAGACGCTGACGTTCAGGAAGCAACCTCTGAAAAGGATTTAGGGGTTTCTGTTGACACCACCTTTACACCGTCTAAGCAGTGTGCAGAAAAAATTCGAAAGGCAAATAAAATGTTGGGTTATATTGTAAAAAACCGGGGCGTTGGAGTCCGAAGCAAATTGTTTGGTTACTGGAGTTGGATAGAAAAATATGCTGGGTTCAACTTTGACTAAATGTAATTTGTAATATAATATGTTAAAATTTCCAATAACACATATACCAGTTTGATCAAAATATTAGAAAGTATTCAACCCCCTTCAAAGTGTGCACACTTTATTGTCTTTATAGGTTTCATTTGAAATTGATAGTTTGTGACATTTTTGCTCATAAATAATATTTCTTTACATTTATGTAGTTCTTTTGCCACTATCCATTTATTTATGCTAAATAACCCATAAAGACAAAGTGAAAACCTCATCAGAAAGGTTTACAAATTTATAAAAAAAAAATCCAAAACTGAATTTTTTCATTCATATAATTATTAAGACTGTTACACCCCAAACCGTGGTCAGGTACATCCTGTTTGCTTTCATTCTCCTTGAGGTGACTAGAACTTGATTAAAACAATAGAACAATCTAGACAAGGACAGGCCATTCAGCCCAATAAAGCTTGCCAGTCCTAGCCACTCAATTCTTCTAAAAAATAAATACAAAAAAAATCAATTGTAGTTTTGAAAGTCCATAAAGTCCTACTTATACCATGCTACTTGGTCACTTATTCCAAGTATCTATGGTTCTCTGTGTCAAGGAAAACCTTCCTAATGTTTGTGTGAAATTTTCCCTTGACAAGTTGTGGGTTTCCTCCCACAGTCCAAAGACATGCAGGTTAGATGCATTGACAATCCTAAATTGTCCCTAGTGTGTTCTTGGGTTGTGTGTGTGTGTGTCCTGTGGTGGGCTAGCTCCCTGCCTGGGGTTTGGTTCCTGCCTTGTGCCCTGTGTTGGCTGGGTTTGGCTCCATCAGACCCCCGTGACCCTGTGTTAGGATATAGCGGGTTGGATAATGGATGGATGGAAGTTTCCAACTGTGTCCTCGATGAACTCATGTTAAAATAACAGTCTCAATCCACTGGACTAAATCCCTTCATAATTTGAAGCACTTAAAACGGAGTCCATCTGTGATAAATTTGAATTGATTGGGCCTCATTCAGAAAGGCATATGTACCTGTGTATATAACGTCCCAGAATTCACAGTGTATAACGGAGAAAAGTTTGAAGTGCTTGACGTTGACAAAGGGAATATCAGTTATGAATACAAGACCGGAGACGCTGACGTGCAGGAAGCAACCTCTGAAAAGGATTTAGGGGTTTCTGTTGACCCCACCTTTACATCGTCTAAGCAATGTACAGAAACAATTAAAAAAGCAAATAAAATGTTAGGTTATTTTGTAAAAACAAGGGCTGTGTAGTCGGGGTCAGAGTCAGAAGCAAATTAGTATTGGGTTACTGGAGTTGGAGTTAAAAATGTGCTAGCTCCAACTCTGACAAAATGCAATTTGTAATGTGTTAAAATTTCCTATATTGCATATACTAATTCAAATTAAAATATTTTTTTCTAGACTTCTGATAAAAACATAGCTTCATTTTTAGTTTTGTAAGTTTAGTCTTATGTTTAATGAGTGTATGCCACAACTGCAGCCTGTAAATCCGACCTTTAACAGGTCAAAGTACAGACTCAGACTCTAAATGTAATTTCTAATGTGTTCAAATTTCCAATGTCACATATATAAATATATATCTCTGCAGACCTATAAATACCTGGGAGTGCAGCTAGATGACAAATTGGACTGGACTGCCAATACTGATGCTCTGTGTAAGAAAGGACAGAGCCGACTATACTTCCTTAGAAGGTTGGTGTCCTTCAACATCTGCAATAAGACGCTGCAGATGTTCTACCAGACGGGTGTGGCGAGTGCTCTCTTCTACGCGGTGGTGTGCTGGGGTGGCAGCATAAAGATGAAAGACGCCTCACGCCTGGACAAACTTGTTAAGAAGGCAGGCTCTATTGTAGGAGTAAAGTTGGCCAGTTTAACATCCGTGGCAGAGCGACGGGCACTGAGCAGGCTCCTGTCAGTCATGGAGAATCCACTGCATCCACTGAACAGGATCATCTCCAGGCAGAGGAGCAGCTTCAGTGACAGACTTTTGTCACCGTCCTGCTCCACTGACAGACTGAGGAGATCGTTCCTCCCTCACACTATGCGACTCTTCAATTCCATCCGTGGGAGTAAACATTAACATTATTCAAAGTTATTGTCTGCTTTTACATGCATTTTTATTACTCTTTAATTTAATATTGTTTTTTTGTATCCGTGTACTGCTGCTGGATTATGTGAATTTCCCCTTGGGATTAATAAAGTATCTATCTCTCTATCTATCTCTATCTATCTATCTAAAATTTTCTTTAGACTTTTGATAAAAATATAGCTTCTTTTTTAATTTTGTAAGTTTAGTCTTATGTTTAATGTTTGTGAGTCACAATAACATCTCTGCAACATTTAAACACAAACTGTTAACAGGTCAGAGTAATAAAAAGTAGCAGATGATTCATGCTGGCCGTGATTAAATGTCCAATATCTTGTATATTTTGTGCCTACAGTCATCATAGTAAAGGTATTAGTCTAATTCAAATAGAGGAGGCGGAGTTGGAATTGGTGACAGCAGAAATTGAGGAGTCGAAGGAGCCCTCTGAATATAAATCAAGGGGCATATGCTCAGACTATAAAATACGCTAGTGAGGCCGTATCTAGAGACACAGCAACACTTGAAGCTGTGCCGAGGAGAGCGGCCAGGGGTGTCGCAGGACTTGAGGACATGTCATACTCTTAACAGATACTGAGAATTAAATCGGTTTAGTCTCGATTAGAAGAGGCTGCTTTGGGATCTCATCCAAATCTTCAAAGTCCACAAAGGCATTGATAAACTTGATCCAGCTGAATTCTTTCATCTTAAGGGTGAATCAAACAAACTGTAATTGCCTTTATTACACTATTGGCACGTAGACTTATCTGGCTCAACTGGAAGAATCCTAGCTCTCCTATTTTAAGTTGCTTGGTTTACTGACGTGTTATACTATGTGACAGATAGAGGGCTCTATCGTCCTCTTGAACTCTCGGACAATACGTCAGACAACCAAGTAAAAGTCTGATAGCTGACTTTATTAATAAACCACAGTGCACAAAGCACCCTCCACTCCACAATACTCGTATAATAATCCACAATACAATCAATAATCAATACTCCACTCTCCCACACACGTTGCCACCCTTCCACTCAGAGTCCTTTATAGTCCTTGACCCGGAAGTGTTTTGAACCTTCAGTCCACGTGACCTCATATCACTTCCGGGTCAGATAAAAAGTCCTCCTCTTCATCCCGGAAGTACGTCATCTCCCCTGTCGCTGTGACTAAGACGCACTTCCGGGTTATAGGGCACAAACGACTCGCTGGGCATCCCTGCAGCGTCCTCAGTTTGCCCCTGTGGTATCCAGCAGGGCTGTAAAGGAAAACTCCATCGTCCACGATTCCCTGCTGGTATCCGGGGCACCTCCATGCTGCAGGGAGAGCTCCATCTGGTGGCCTGGGGGTATTGGCCGGGGTGATAAGCCGGCCATAGACCACAACTATTAGAATTTAAATTTTCTCATGGGAGGGGGTTGATTTTTCTCGAACCTTGACTTATTTGTATGGAATGTTATTTGATTTTAATAAAATCAATAAAATTAAAAAAAGGGGGTTAACCACATACATTAGGATGCCAGTGGAAATTAATGGGAATTGCATGTAGGACTGAAACCAGGAAGCACTTCTTTACACAAAGAGTTTTGGGAATCTGGAACAAGCTATCGAGACATGGGAGTTGATGCCGAAATCTTGACAACTATTAAGTACCTGAATGAGAGATTGGGACATCTTCGCTGTAAGCTAAACAAATACGATTAACGGACTGAATGGTCTTGTGCTTAATTTCTTATGTTCTTATGTCAGAACAAAAACGAAGCCATGTAGTTCAAGGGTTTATGATCAAATTGTGGCGACACAGAGATCAGGGCATGGGTATGAAACCATGTCTAAAGCCACTGAGTATTCCCAAGAATTGCAGTGTCCTCTATAACTGTCAAACGAAAGAAGTTTGGAATCAGTAGGATTCTTACTACAGCTGGCTGTTGAGCCAAACAGAGTACCCGGGCAAGAAAGGCCTTGGTCAGGGTGGTAATCATGAATCCAGTGGTCACTCTAACAGAGCTTTTATAAATCATTTGATAAGGTGTCACATGAGAGGCTGGACATCAAACTAAAAGAAGTGGGAGTTCAGGGTGCTGTTTGGCTCAGACACGGGAAGCAGAGGGTGATAGTGCGAGGAACCTCTTCAGAATTGGCCTGGGTTAAGAGTGGTGTTTCGCAAGGGTCAGTGCTAGGGCCACTGCTATTTTTAATATAAATAAATGATTTGGACAGGAATATAAATAACAAGTCGGTTACGTTTGCAGACGATACCAAGAAAGGTGGATTGGCAAATAATCTGGAATCTGTTAAATCATCACATAAGGACTTGGATAGCCTGCAGGCTTGGGCAGATTTGTGGCAGATGAAGTTTAATGTCAGTTCCATACCTGTATAGGAGGTAAAAATGTTGGGTTTAAATACACAATGGGAGGACTGAAAATTGAGAGTACATCTTCTGAGTAGGATTTAGGAGTCGTAGTGGACTCTACGCTATCAACTGCTGGAAGGTGTTCAGAAGCCATTAAGATGGCTAACAGAATGCGAGGTCATATAGCACCCTGATGTATGGAGTGCAAGTCCAAGGAGGTTCTGCTGAAGCTTTATAACACACTGGTGAGGCCTCATCTGGAGTCCTGTGTGCAGTTTTGGTCTCCAGGCTACATAAAGGAGATAGCAGCACTAGAAAGGGTTCAGAGAAGAGCAACTAGGCTGATTCCAGGGCTATAGGGGATGAATTATGGAGAAAGATTAAAACAGCTGAGCCTTTTCAGTTTAAGCAAAAGAAGATTAAGAGGATACCTGATTGAAGTGTTTAAAATTATGAAGGGAATTAATACAGAGGATCGAGACTGTTATTTTAAAATGAGCACATCAAGAACAAGGACTTGCTAAGGGAGATTTCGCACAAACATTTGAAAGTTTTTCTTTACACAGAGAACCATAGACGCTTGGAACAAGCTACCAAGTAGCGTGGTAGACAGTAGGACTATAAGAACTTTCAAAACTAGATTTGATGTTTTTTAGAAGAATTAAGTTGATAGGGCTGGTGAGCTTTATTGAGCTGAATGGCCTGTTCTCGTCCAGATTGTTCTAATATTCTAAAGTCATCTGCTGAGGTGGGAGAACCTGTCACAAGGATGACAATTCCAGCAACATGCTACCAGTCAGGTGTTATGGTACAGTGGCTACCTCTTACTTATAGTTTGCCAAACTGCATTTAAAGGACTGCAAAATTAAGTTGCTACTGAGGGACAAGTCATAGGGGTGAGTGAATCAGCAGCCGTGACATTTTTGTGTTATCATAAACATACAGAACCACCTTCATGTAAATCACCATGTCTCTATGGTAGTAGTTCACTTCTCAGCAAGGTTATCAACTGTATGTCTGGCTAGGAGATCTTTGAGAGAGGGTTACGAGTGAGAGTGAGTTTATTGGTTATTGGTAGCTGAGTTTTCAAGTTTTTTTTTTTTTTTTTGGGTGGAAAAATGTTTTTCTCTATAGCTATTGGCAGTCCTTCAAAATGATCTGTGGTTCATCGTCTAAAAAAAAATGACAGGCTGACAAAAGCCTTTGTCATCAGTCATGTTGATTAGTGTTATATCTTGTGTGAGTACCTAAGAAAAAAAGATAAGACAGATTTTTAATTGATTGGTTAGAACTGCAAGCACTATATTTGGTAAAGTCCAGGCACTGCTTATCACCTGCCTGGTACCATCCCTATGGTGGTGTCAGCATCACGCTATGGGGTGCTTCTCAGTGGTAGGGACAGTGAGAACTGGTCAAAATTGAGGAAAGAATGAATGCATACAAATACAGAGAGGTTCTTAAAGCAAAAACCCATAAGAGTGCACACCACCTCACACTGTGGCAACAGTACACCATTCAACACAACAATGACACAAAAAATGTGGCTAAGAAAATGCTGGAGTGGCTTTGGGTCAAGTCTCCGAGTGACCCAGTCAAAGCCCAGACTTAAACCCAATAGAATATCTGTGGAGAGACCTGAAGAGGGCAGTTTACGGATATTCCTGATATCTATGCAAAAGGACGAAGGTCCAAGTCTTTAGAGTCCTGGTGCTTCCTGTCTTGCGATATGGTTGTGAGATATGGATGCTATTCAGTGACCTGAGACGAAGATGGATTCCTTTGGTACTGTGTCTCTTTGGAGTATCCTTGGGTACCGCTGGTTTGACTTTGTGTCGAATGAACGGTTGCTTACAGAGTCCTGAATGAAGCACATTACCTGCATTCTGAGGAAGTGTCAGTTACAGCACTATGGCCATGTGGCGCGATTTCCCCAAGGGTGATCCGGCTCACAGGGTCCTCATTGTTGAGGACCTGAGTGGTTGGACTAGGCAAGGGGACGCCTACGTAACACCTGGCTGTGGCAGATAGAGGGTGGGACTGGACCGTGTGTCTGCCTAGGGTATTGCCAACCAGGATCCTGAGCTGTTTCGTCATGTGGTGGGTGTAGCACCAGTCTAACTGAATTTGAGGTAATCTGCCAGAGACAATGGTATAAACTGTTGAAATTCAGGTGTGAAAATTTTATATTGGCTTACCCAAGGAGAGTCAAAGCTGTAATTGCTGCCAAAGAAGTGCTGAATTAAAGGTCTAAATTCTTATGTAAATGAGAATTTTCCATTTTTGATTTTTAATCAATTTGCTAAATTTTTGAAAATGTGTTTTCACTTTGTTATTATAGGTAATTCAGTATAGATTGACGGTTAAAAGTCCCAAAATTATTCCTTTAAAATTAAACCTACAGCATAATAAAGTTTATCCAGGGTAACTTCTCCAGGCTGGTGGTAAGGCTGTCCTCCTGGCATTGCAAGCAATCTTTGCTTCCATTTGGGAGATTGGCATCATCCCAACTAACTGGAAAACAGGACTTGTCATCCCTATCTGGAAAGGGAAGGTTGATTGCCTGGATTGCGGCAAGTACAGGAGGATTGCACGGCTTTCGATACCGGGTAAGGTTCTTTCCAGGGTCATCCTCAATAGGATCTGTGATCATCTGCTCACCTACCAGCAACTGGAGTAGTCTGATTTTATTCCTAAGAAGGCTGCCATTGATGCCATCCTGGCATTGAGGTTTCTCATTGAGTGAAAACATGAATATCGGTAGAGGTTCTTTGCAACCTTTGTCGATTTTCGTAAAGCGTTCGAATAAGCTGATCAAGTTGCCCTTTGGGACATCCTGAGACTTAGCGGGATTCACCCAAAGTTGCTGGATGTCATGGCTGATCTGTACACTGGTACTGTGAGTGCTGTGCAGAGCGGAGGCAGAAACTCTGGGATTCATCAGTGGTATGTTCTTCTCCTACACAGTTCAGTGGTTGCATGGCCAGGGTGTTGGGCAGTGACGTGGTGTCCAGTGGCTGTGGGGCAACTGTTGGTGAAGAAAGATACACTGATCTTGACTTTGCTGAAGGTGCTGTGATCTTTGCATTGTCAATGGATGCTCTGATCGAGGCTCTTAAGAGACTGAGTGAGGAGTCTGGGATTACGAGTGTCCTGTTAAAAGCCAAGATCCAGGCCTTTAATGACCTCTTTAGAACAGCCAATAGGAGTGTGTCTGTCTGTGGAGGGAGTGTCAACTGCGTCAAGAGGTTTACTTACCTTCACAGTGATGTTCGTGTCTCTGGTGACTCTTCCTATGAAGTCAGTAGATGGCTTGGGAGAGCATGGGGGTCATGAGGTCCCCTGAAACCGGTGTGTGGTGCTCCCGATATCTCTACAAAAGGACAAAGGTCCAAGTCTTTAAAGTCCTGGTGCTTCTTGTTTTGCTATATGGTTGTGAGACATGGATGCTGTCCAGTGACCTGAAATGAAGACTGGACTCCTTTGGTACTGTGTCTCTTCGGAGAATCTTTGATTACTGCTGGTAATCAAAGCAAAGGTTGTTCATGGAGTCCTGAATGAGGCATATTTCCTGCATTGTGAGGGAGCGTCAGTCACGGGTCTACGGCCATGTGGCGCGATTCTCGGAGGGTGATCCGGTTCGCAGGATCCTCATTATTGAGGCTGGACCAAGCCAAGGTGGATGCCCACGTAACACCTGGCTGCAGCAGATAGGTGGTCATCTCCTTAGGGTTGAGCTTGACCACACATCTGCTTAGGGAGTTGCCAACTGGGATCCCGAGCTGTTTAGTCGTGTGGTGGGTATAGCAATGTGCTGTACCAGTGCATGCTCCCCAATCTGACCAGAACCTGACCTGACAGTAAAGTGTGCAGAAAGTGAAAGGGTCTGAATATTCTCTGAATCCGCTGCGTGTCATTTGAAACCCCGGATCTATCTGATTGGGACTTCATCCTGCTTGAACTAAGGATTTTGGGTCATTTTGAGTGCTGTTTTGACACTAAGTGAGAGCCAATTGGGCTAAAGCCTCATTTTGTAATTCAGACACTTGCCTTTTTCTTGTATGTCTGTGTCCAGGTGTGTAATGCTATCATTTCGGTTTAGATGAAAAACTGGCATTTGATAATATTAAAGGAATATTGGTCTGACGTGTGGCATTCCAGACTGAACCCTGAAGTTAACGTCTTTGTCACTGTTGTTACTGGAGCCCACATGCTGGCCTTACTGCTCTCGGATCCACTTGAACTAACTTTATCCTGCTGAACACAAAGGTTTTGAGTGTGTTTAGGATATCATGGTGCTTAGGGGTTTGATGTGCTTGAAGTAGAATCACGACCGTTTGAACTGAACCCTTCTGGGACTGCAACATCTTTTGAAAAACCTTGACACTTCTCTTCCACATCTGTGTTCACCTCTGCAGAGCTGTCAACCTAGTTAGAATGGGTTTTGGTATGGGGTTAGACTGTGAGGTGACTTTGGGTTTATCAGGTGAGATACTGTGTAGTGTGCTTCAATCCAAAGAGAGCAGATCTTTAATGTCTTAAATGTTGTTGCTACTAGAGCCCACGTGGTCTTTACTTACCTCCGGTCTACTTGAACCACTTTTGTTATGTTTAGGCTGAAGGTTTTGTGGTTGGATTAAACAAGTAAGATGGCTAGATACTTAACTGTAGATATTGCTTGAAAGGGAACCACGTTAAAATTGCCCTAATCATCATCATTGAGCTTTTACTTCCTTCTTGTAAAATGGACACAAGTCCATGTTGTCACGTACAGCGCTGTCAACTTAGTTGAGATGGAGATTTGCCATGTGGGCTGACTATGGGGGAGAATATTAGAAAAGTGTGTTGCTGTATGGTGCTCCAAACCAGGGGTCACCAACTCTGATCCTGGAGGACCACCGTGGCTGCAGGTTTTCATTCAATGAGTGTCCTATTACTGCTGCTTATTTACTTCATTTGAACTAATTTGAATTGACTTGCTCTTGAAGACTCAGACCCCTTAATTGTTTCTCTTTTCTTAATTAGCAGGCAAACAATAATGAGATACAAAATGAGACAAAACATGACCGGCAAACTGTGACCATCATATGATATCTGAAAATAAAGGAAGGTGAAGGGCTCAGGAATGTTGATCTGCTCAGGTCCCCAAAACATTTTATCAGTTCTCTTAGAAAAGAGGAAATCAACAATTTCAGAAATGTCTGCTAATGCACCACGAGAGCAGCAACAAGCCATGGAATTAAAGAAGAGTTTAATGCATGGCAAGAATTGGCACCTCATTAAGCAGCTGGTTGGAGTGAAATTGGTTGGAGTTTGAGGCCCTGATTTAGTTGATATTCTGTTGGCTCCCTCACTTCACATTTCATTTCTGTGTGGGTGCCATTTAAGGAAAGAAATGAAGCACTTGGGAGGAACGATGAAGAAATTCAGGGGAACAAATCTTCAAAAAGCAATTCAAGTAAAATGAATTCACAAGAAGTTAATTAGCAACACAAACGGGGCACTCATTAAAAAAAGGGTTAGAATGAAAACCTGCAGCCACAGTGGTCCTCCAGGACCAGACTTGGTGTCCCCTACTCCAAACCAAAGTGAGCAGACTCTTTGGCTCTCAACTCAGTTTGGAAAATATGTTTTTCTATATTGCTTGTGGTAGTTTCTCAAGAAGTTATGTGTTTCCCTTTTTTCAAAGAAACTAATTAACTGCTAGAAGCCTTTGTCATATTGAATAGTGACATGTCTTACAGTATTCTATCAATATTAACCCCTGTGTTTGATTTTTTTCTTCCTTGATTGCTGATGACCTTTCTTTACAAATGCTGTTGATATGGTAGGTGCTGTAGTGAGCTTGATGGTGCGTGTCAGATGAGTCCTTTTATAGCCCGCTTAGTCCTGAACAGGGTCACAGGGAAGCACTGCTGGAGCTAATCACAGCTAGGCAGGAACAAACCCTGGACAAGGCGCCAGTCCATCGCAAGACAAACACACACACACACACACTCTCTCACTTTCACCAAACACACACTAGTTCACCTAACCTGCATGTCTTTGGACTGTGGGATGAAAACCACGTAGACACAGGGAGGACATGCAAACTCCACATAGGGAGGACTCCGGATGCAAACTCTGTTCTCCTTACAGCAATGCTACCACTACGCCACCATGCGTCCTGCATTTCAGATGTGCTGATTTTATATTTTAGCATTGTACTATATTAAATGGTTTGCAGCAGCCTTATTATGGTTTTACTCAGAATGCTTCCCAAACCATGCTACGTTTAGCACATTTCATTTACTCCGTCATCTAGTCTACTTTGGGATTAAAAGCTAACTTGTAGCTTAGGTACTGCCCTCATGACTATTTAAATGATCGTATTAGGTGTTAACACTGCAGCAAGGCAATTTAACTCAAAGTTCAGTTTTATCGATACATGTAGAAAGTTTCACTGCAGGTTTATCAGTAAGATCAGTCAGTTAGAACTCTAACATTAATTATGAAACATTTAATCATTAACATCCCTAAACAAGAACATTTCTAAATTGATAGAAGTTTTAACAATTTTATATTTTAAATTTGCCTGTTTTTTTTGCACAAGTCTGCTTTTATCTCCATCACCTTTGGTTGGACAATGCTTTAGATGTCACACAGCTTCGGGACTTTCTTTTCTTCAGTGGTGCTCATACATGGTTTTCACCCTGCTTCAGCTATAGAATACTGGTGTGGAAGTAGTAGATTAAAGTATGTTACCTTGGCTGCCTGAAATTGAATCTCTAACTGCTTTAACATCTTCTGTTACTCAGGCTGGTTTTCCTTCTCTTTTATCATAGTTTGTTAGAATGTAGCATTCGGCTAGAGCTGGAAACCCAAAAATACTGATCGAATGTCAAGTAACATTAAACTGGTGATTGGTATTGGCCTTAAAAATCCTCATCGAAGCATCCCTAACCAGAATGCAGGGCTCGCTCCTGCTAACAGTCTGTTTCTGCCTCTGCCCACTCCCACACTAATCTCAGAGCCTACGCGGCAGCATTAGTGAATCTCAGTCACAGCAGGTCACTTCTCCTTCTCCTTGAAATCGAAGCAGGTAAGTGACATGATGTTGATGTCCACGAAAAATAAAAGCAGCTTATTTAAAAGAATGAAAGATGGGTTGGTGACACTTTATTCTACAGTGACTTTAGTGGTAAAAAAAATAAAAATACTAAATACACGTTTAAACATCCTCATAGCTGCATTAGCTGAAGATTATAATGATTCAGTATTTCTCGGGCACTATTATTTATCTCATACCGTCACAATAATCTTCTCTCTACCATTTTCAAATGCAGCCAACAATTTTAGCTTGAGTCTTCAGTCCAATTTTTAAGTCTGGATTTGGTGATTATTTTGAAAAATTTTATGTTTACATGTTGCCTGAAGAAGGGGCCTGAGTTGCCTCAGAAGAATGCATATTGTAATCCTTTTAGTTAGCCAATAAAAGGTGTCATTTTGCTTGGCTTTTCTCTATGTTTAGGAAATGTAAACTATAACTGGGTCCTGCGGTGGGTTGGCACCCTGCCCAGGATTGGTTCCTGCCTTGTGCCCTGTGTTGGCTGGGATTGGCTCCAGCAGACCCCCGTGACCCTGTATTCGAATTCAGCGGGTTAGAAATTGGATGGATGGAAACTATAACTGGCCACAGGACCCTTCACATCCATCAAATAACAACAGCACAGGATTTTTTGTCATCACTTGAGGTGGAATCTGCTGTCTGTGAAAGCTATTTTAGCCAAATTATATTGTAAAATGATATTTAAAAATCTTTTATGTACACGTCTAGTACATGGAACTAGATTTTATTGTCACTGTTAGAAAATATGTCGTAACGCGCTGTTTGATAAAGAGACTCGAAAATGTTAAAATGCTCCATTTTTTTTTTGAATCCAACTAACCAAGTCTGTGAATACAACTGTTATAACTGTTGTTGTTGAATACAACGCCCAGCATACATTTACTTTTCTTTATTTGTGGACCTGCTTGCATCTTTTCAGTTTCTTGATTAAGTGGGCCTGCAAATTGTAAAATGCCATGTGAAACCAAGTCGATCTGATCTGCCACTTTGCACGAGGTTTGCTATGCCACTCTGATTTTTCTTTTACCTGATGCTCAGCTAAATTCTCTTATTTAGTGAATATTTTCTGACTAGTTTGACATTTTTTCAGGTTAATGCGTTTAAAGCGTATACTGCAGTATTGGAGCTGCAGCGTCTAGACTTGTCTTCATAAATGAGTACTATAGTTGGAAGCTGTGATTTATTTTGGAAAAACCGCTTTATTGTGTGATTTTGGTGATTGACTCTGTTGTATGAGAAGCAGCTGACGGTGGAAATTCCTCTTTGGAGCCTGCCCACCAGTGGATTATCTATTTGACTTGACTTCTGTGCCTGGCTGGCAGCATATGATCTGTCCCACTGAGATTTTGCACAGCTGGCTCATCTGTGAGATCGCTTCTGATTGAAGGTTTGATGTCTGTGAGTTTTGTATGTCTCTGATCTTTTGAACCTTTACCATTGTGTGTGGTGTAACTTCTGTATGGACCACATGTAACTGACGTTTAAGTTAATTTTCTTTGTTTAAGAAATGTCACAATGTGTGTTTGGGAGTGGGCTTTTTATTTTAGCAGTGTGCTTTCCATGGCTCTTTCCTGTCTAGTAATTTCTTAACCATTCCTCTGCCCTGACCCCACTGGATTAAGTGAGTTTGAGAATTTAGTGTAACGTTTGCTTTTGTTGGAAAGGTCAGCACAATGGTTGCCATTGCTGATTTAAAGCTCCAGAGACCCCAGCCTGGTCAACTGTCTATGTGGAATGCACACATGTTTCTTTCTCTATTTAATTTTCTTTTTTCTTCTCCTTCTTCTTAAATGGCCATCCTGGGGTAGATCGGTGAATGAGTGTTAAAAACTTAAATTGGTGATAATAATGCAAAAATAAACTGCCGTAAATCCTCAAAACCCTGCTCCCATATTGTGGATGTTAGATTAATTTGAGATTCTAAATTAGGAATTCTTTTGGGTCTATGACTCAACATACAGTGGGTTCAGAAAGTATTCACTCTCACTTTCTGCACACTTTATTGTGCTGTGGGTTTCATTTTAAATGGATAAGCTTGCCATTTTTGTTCATCGATCTACACTCATATGGAAAAAGTGAAAACATGTTTTTCAGATAGATTTGCAAATTTATTAAAATTAAAATGCTGAAGCCTCTTATTCTTTAAGTATTTAGACCTTTTGCTGTGTCCATCAGAATTGTGGTCCGGTGCATCCTGTTTGCTTTAATTATCTTTAAGGTCTGCCTAGAACCTGATTGGACTCCATTTGTGGTGTACTAAGTTGCCTAGATATAATTTAGAAATGAACACACCTCTGTATGTAAGGTCAAACAATTCACACTGTATGTCCGGACAAACACCAAGCCAAGTCTAGGAAACTCTCTATGGACCTCCACGATCAGGTTGTGGTGAGTGAAAGATCAGGGCAACAGTATAAAACCATTTTTTAAAGTTTTGAGTGTTTGTAGGAGCACAGTGGCCTCCGTATTATGAAATGGTAAATGGTTTGAAGCACCAGGATTTTTTTTTAGAGCTGAAAATCCGTTCTAGCTGGGTTAGCTGAGCTAGTCAGGAAGGTGACCAAGGACCCAATGGGCTCTCCTTAACAGACCTTCAGAAGTGTTTTCTTAAGATGGGAGAACCTGTTGGAAGGATGACCTTCTCACTAGCACTCCATCAATCAGATGTTTATGGTAGAGCAGCTAGATGGAAGCCACTCTTGAGTAAAAGACATATGATGGCATGAGGGAAAACTCTTTGAGCAGAATTCCAAGCACTTTGTATGGCAAAGACCAGGCAGCACATCCCTATGGTGAAACATAGTGGTGGCAGCTTCACATTATGGATGTACTTCTTAGTGTCAGGGACAGAAGGACTGGCCGGAATTGAGGGAAGCCAAATACAGTGATGTCCTTTAAAGAAAACCTGCTCCAGAGTGGATGTGACTTCAGACTGGGGTGGCGATACACCTTTCAGCACTACAGTGACATGAAATATACAGCCAAGAAAATGCTCGAGTGGTTTGGGAACAAGTGTCTGACTATCCTTGAGTGGCCCAGCCAAAACTCAGATATAAACTCCTTTGAGCATCAGTGGCAAGACCTGAAGATGGAAGTTTATAGATGCTTCCCATCCAGTCTAAAGATACTTGAGAGGATTTGTCAGGACGAATGGGAGAGACCAGTGCTTGTTGTGATGGCAGTCCACTGCAGTGTACAGTCATGTTCACACCCACACTCGCACAGTCGCCAGACAACTTTACTTGTACTTCTTTGGCATGTGGGAGGAATCCTGAAGTAGAGTCATGTGGGAAGGACATGCAAGCTCCACACAGACAGTGACTCAAGATTTAAGCTCTGCTTCTTTGCACTGTGACACAGTAGTGTTGCCCATCATAACACATTTGATATACCATTCTGCTAAGAATATTGATTTGTGAACAAGCATTGCAGCAATGCAAAGGATCATCTTAATAGCAATTAAACGATGCATGGACATCCATAGGTGATGGGCGTTATGTTGGGCATGGACAGATACAAAGTGTGGAAGCCCCATGATGGGGGAAAAGGGCACTGGCACATAAAATGGATAAATGTATTTTCAGATGTATTGCATTTTCAGCTTTGTTATCTTGGCAGACTTGTCGTTTTGGTTATGACTCCCATTTGGATTTCCATGTTGTTTCATTTTCTGATTGTTTGTCTCCCGTGTTCAGCTCAAACACATTATGTACATTAGAGAACCATTAACATCAAATCAAATTACAATAATTGTTCAATATATTACTAAAAGCAAAGTTGAATAAAAGGTAAAGTACCACTTCTGGTTAACGGAAGTAGCTGAAAAGTTGATAGAAATCTATGTTTTGTACCTAATACTTGTATGCTAAATTTGGTTGACCTAAGTGAAAGTGTGCTCAAGTTATTGTGTTTATAAACGCACACGCACGCACACAGATATAATTCCAAAAATGGTCATGGAGGTCTAAAATGACAAGATTCGTCAAAATCTCAAAATGGAATTTTTAGAGGATTCCAATACTTTCCATATACAGTACTTTGTATATGAGGAAGTCAGGGAGGTCTAAAACATCGAGATTCATTAAAATCTCGACACCAAGTCTTTGAATGATTACAATACTTTCCCTGTACTTCATATGCAAGAAAGTAGCAAAGTGTAATGCACGAACTGGACAAGGTGGCAGTCCATCCCAGTGCACACACACACACACACACGTACACTCTGAGATGAAGCCAGTTTGGAACAGCAGATTAGCCTAAGACATATGTCTTTGAACTGTAGGAACAAAATTGGAGTTGAAGTGAATGTTTGAAATTCCACATAGTTGTCTCCCAGGCCAGGATTTGAACCCAGAACTCTGGAGTTCTCAAAGTCAAAGTGAACTTTATTGTCATCTCAACCATATACAAGTATACAGATAGACGAAATTGCGAAGCTCAGGGTCCACAGTGTAACAACATGATGTGCAAATTATAAATTAAAAATAGAATTAAAATTAAAAAATTTGAAATAAAAAATTTAAAACACAAACAAGACAAGACATTGTGCAAAGATAGGACAAAGAAATAGCAGCAATATTGATGTGTAAGATATGTAATATAATAGATATAGATAATACAGAGATTATCAGTGTATGATACTCCTTCTATATAAAAACGGTCGGGATTGTCCTTCCGTCCCGTGAGTGCTAAGCAGGTGCGGAGTTTCACACACGCCCCGTCCATTTTGCAATGCACCATGGGATTTGTAGTTTCGTTTTTCCTGGTAAAAGATGATTTTTCTACTCCAGACTGTGCGATATCTTCTTCTTCTTTCTTACTATATAAAAGCGGTCGGGATTGTCCTTCCGTCCCGTGAGTGGAAAGCGTAGCGGTATTCCGCTTATCACAGACTTACTACTTGCAGCTTGCGGTACGAAGCGACATGATGTGAGCAGAGTTCTGGTGCTCCCATCATTCCCTTGCTTTTGTGCGCGATGCGCTGGAAAAATAGACAAAATTATGTCTGTGGAAATAATTAATGTTGATGGAGTACAAATGCCTCACCGCGTAGTAAATATCAGGGGGGTTCAAAAGGGCGACCTCAATATAGAAAAAAAGTTTACATTTTATCACAAAAATAACAGAAACTACGAGTATTAAAGTAATAACGCTCAAATGCAATATAACCAAATAAATGAGTTTGTATAAAATATCAAATTGATCTACATATTGAATTGCCTTAAGAAGTGGTCGCCTTAAAAGGCGGGTCAGCCTAGTAGTTGTTTAAGACATGATGAGATACATCAGTATAAACCCATTGCTTAAAATGAGAGAGTCATCTTCTACCAAGAGCCCCAAGTTTTAACTACTCTTGAAAAGCCAGTACATTTAAACTGAGCTTTGTTGTGACAACTACAATACTAAAATTGTGGGGTAAAAGAAAAACAAAATTCTGAAACCTGTCCTTCTGCAGTAGCATGTGCTGGGAGAAGGTCTTTTCTGTGCTTTCTGAGACCTTAGCCCCTATTTTAACAGCTTTGTGGTGTTCATGTTTGTTTGTGGCCTTTTTCCATATTTTGATCCAGAGCTGATGTATGTTTTTTTTTTTTTCCACTGTCCCTTTTTATTTTAAATTTGGCCCCATGAGTGCATTTTAAATGTGTGTGCTATAATAAAAGAGTAGACTGCGTCTTCTGAAACTGAGCATCCTTTGTGTTCATTTGAGTGAGTGCTGGTGTTGGCCTCTTTGTAGGGGATACTGCACTGCTGTCAAAGATCCCTGCAGAGTGTGATTTGCAAATGCATAGCAGTAGATATTCGGTTAAATTTCAAATCCTAAGTGAAATCCAGGCAGTGATGTTGAGCAAGACCTGTAGGAGCTTAGTGGCACAGTGGCTAGTATTTTTTCCTCACAGCTCCAGTCGTCAGGGGTTGACTCCTGGCTGGGTCACTCTCATTGTATTCTGGTTTCTCGTCACTTTGTATTCAGGACAGGCTAGGTGGATTAGCCATAGTAAATTGACCTGGTGTGAAAGAGCATGTGTTGAAATGTTAAATAAAGGTTTTGCAAGAAGTGCTCAAATTGTTTGTAATCCGCACAAAGTTCTGTGTTTTAATGGTAGACGATTACCATATACTGTATACTCATGTTCAAGTTCTCCCGCGGATAAGTCGGGGCTTGATATTAAGGTATAATTTCTGGTATTTTATAATGTCGGTCATGGAAGTCAAATGCGGAAAACTCCCACTATTGGTCCAAGAGATCATGATATGCTAACGCCCACCTGAGAGAGTAACCACGGAGCACAAGGCCTTCTTTTTCTATTTATTGTGACTACGTGACCACACGGTAATACCCGAACTATTCCGAAGAGATGTTTGCACTGTTTTGTGTTTTTTGTATCTCTCACCCTGATGCAACTTTATCGTAAGAGCATCCCTTATCCACGATGGAGCGTTCAATCAGAAGAAAATATGAAGCTGGTTTTAAATTTAAAGGCGTTGAAGTGGCGAAAGAAATAGGTAACTGCGCCGCTGCAACAAAATTGACTGATGTGAGACAAGAAGATGTAAAAAATAAAAAATAATAATAAGTGTTGTATTTTTGAATGGGCATATAAGTCGGGGTCTGATTTTTGTGATCGATTTTTTTTGGGTTTCAAGACCTGACTTATACGCAAGTACTGTATATACGGTAAGTAGTTCATTAGTTCTCAATCATTAAATCGCAGATTTTTTTATATATCTGCTTAATTTGACATTTTATCTTCTCTAAAAAAAAAAACAAACAAATGTCAACTAGCACTCTGTCACATGTTTTCAAATACAATGAACTGCCAGTATAGTTTTAGTTTTACTTGAGCTTGAAATGTACATCTGAGCTAAATAGGTGTTATTTCTGGCCTATATGAAAATGGGTACTACTAATTTTTTGTTTTTTTGCTTTACCTAATAAAGAAAACATTGGCTTTGTTTGATCTTGGTTAGACAAGGGCTGAATTAAGAGAAATGGTTAGGCTGTTGGCAATAATTCTTTTCGTTAAACGAAAGGGTTCAAGTAGTGGCACCAACATGGAAGATGACCAGGTGAAGTGGAACATAATAACCTGCAAAAAATGTTATGACAACAGGCGATTCACCTTAAAACTGACTGACAGTCCGTATAGTCAAAATGCCATTGAGACAGGACGGGTATCTACCACACTCCATGGTAGATTATTCCAAGTAACTTTGGTTGTATGTTTTACGTTTAGTGTACATCTGTGCCTCCTGTGGTCTACTTGATAAGATTACTTTAAAGTAACATTTGGCATCCATGCTTCATAATTTTGAACACTTTTTTGTCCTGTCACCTCTTAATCTGTTTACTTTAGTCTTTCCTCATGACTCATTACCCACAGTTCTTGGAGTTACATTGTGATAGAGGTGGAGGGCATGATTCTAAGTGACGAGTCAAAAACAGAGATGTATGTGGTAGTGGAAGCCATGAGAAGACTGGCTATCACACCAAGAGAGAAACTGGGCAGAGGCGACTTTCCATACCATTTCATTAAATGTTTGGCCACCTGGCATAATGCCTACTGGCATATTTCCCATTGTAGATATTTAAAACATAGCCTAGTATATGAACCTAGAACAAATTTAAAATATGCTTGAAACACTTCGTTAACCCCTACAAGAATTTGGGATCTTTTGCCATGGAAAGGTTCGACCAAATCTGTTTTTTCCAGATTTTCACTCTCGCATCCAGCATTTCCCAGAAAGTGCCATTCAAAAAAAAAAAAAAACAAGGTGATTTGTATGAATTATTCTAAAGCTGGTTGTTATCGCTGAATTAATCTCAAAGCTACACGGTGAGTCCTGTGCGTCCTTCACAATCACTCTGGTCTGCTGATGAAAGGCATCTGTTGGTGCCAAGGCATCAAATCTCAATCCAGACTCTATATTCTGGTGTAGCTCCTAGCTGGTGGAATTAGCTGGCACACTTTCTTTTTGAACTGCCGACTCCCTCAATGTGTTTAAGAAATGTCTGAAGACTCTCATTCGGTAGATTTCTGTCAAATTGATTAGTTTTATCAAACATATCAAAATGTCATTAAGTAGGCTGCACGGTGGGGCAGTGGGTAGCTTCCCAGGTCCTCCCTGCGTGGAATTTGCATGTTCTCCCCGTGTCTGCATGGGTTTTCTCCTGGTACTCCAGTTTCCTCCTACAGTCCAAAGATATGCAGATTAGGTGCATTGGCTATTCTAAATTGTCCCGTGTGTGTGTGTGCGCGCGCTCGTACCCTGCAGTGGGATGGCGTCCTGCCCAGGGGTTTGTTTCCTGCCTTGCGCCCTGTGTTGGCTGGGATTGGCTCTAGCAGATCCCTGTGACCCTCTAGTTAGGATATAGCGGGTTGGTTAATGGATGGATGGATGTCACTAAGGATTGATTTGTAACATTTACAAAATTATTTCAGTACTCATTTTTCATGGTATTGATTCTACATCCTACATTATGAATGCTCTTCAGTTTCACTCTGGCTTTTGAGAGTTGAGCCTCATAGAATAGAAGAAGAAGAAGAAGATGACATTGCATTTACGTTGTGCTTTTTAAGACACTCCGAGTGCTGTACTTAGTAAGGGGGAGCCACTTCCACCACCACCAATGTGCAACATCCACCTGGATGATGCAATGGCAGCCATTTTGCACCAGTATGCTTGCCACCCATTAGTTATAGGTGGTGAAAGGGTCAGAGAGTTGGCTAACCAATTAAAGGTGGGGGGATCATTAGGAAGCCAGAATGACCAGGCCGTAATGGTGACGTCAACATCTGTTCCTGAAAATGCTTCCGTATTCCTCCTCTGCAGTGACGACAACGAACAATCTCCACTCGTCGGGCTCCCACTCCCATCTTGTCTTGTCACTGGCTTCATTCGTGTTTGTACTGTCTGCAGTGTAAGCTGACATTAAACAAAGTTAAGTGATTTGTTACCGCCATATCACTAGGGAGGGGTATCGAGATAAATTAGTGTTAAGTAATACGCTGCAATCACAAAATGAACTAATACCCGGGGAGAAAGTGAGTGCCATCTGCTAGATACAGATGGACAATTTAGCCAGGACTGGGAAACACTCTACTCTTTACGAAAGATGCCAGAGTATCTTTTATGATCACAGAGAACCAGGACTTTGGTTTTATGTTTCATCCAAAGGATGGTATATTTACAGCATGGTGTCCACATCAGTGACTGTGGCATTGGGATCCACACACAGCCCACTGAGTAAAAACCCCCTGCCGGCCTCGCCAACATCTCTTCCAGCAGCAACCCAAGCTGTTCCTAGATGGTCTTGTGGAATAGCAGGTCCGCGCCTGAGAAATTAGTGGACCATTTTTAATTAAATAATTGAATGGCTGGCTCTGTCTCCATGGGTGTGTGTGCTCACGCAGCTGCAGGAAGTTGGTGAGGTAATTGGAGCTCAACGTTCCTGCATGTGAGAGTACAATCTACCTCAATTTGTTCATTGCTTTCTGCGGTGTGTAATTGAGGTGCTGTGCCCACGGAGACCTATAAGGGGGAGCCAGCATGAGAAAAAGGGGATAAAGAAAAATAAGAATGAAGAGAAAGAACCGAGCCATGAGAGCAGCATCTTCAGAGGCAGGATGAGGCAGCCATCCAGTGCAGTTAAGGGCAGCATGGCTGTGAGCCCCACAAAGAAGAGAAGGATAGGCGCTCCAGGAGCGGATCGCCCCCACTAAATATTGGTGGAGTGTGGGTGCGATCCAGAGGGAGTCCTACCTCAGGGATCCAAGGAGAGCGAGAAGAAAGACAACTGATCAAAAAAGGTCAGGCCATCGCCGTTCAGAAGGTGAGGACTCTGCAGCTGTTGGTGTCCCTGCCAGCTGAGCAAGCAATGGGTGAGCTGGGGAGACGAGGAGGGAGTTGCGCTGGGCTTGTATGACAGAGCATGAAGGACCCAATGACTGCTCGATCTACTGCCATTTTTAATCTCATATTTTTTTTAGGAATTCTTAATTGATTGAGGAGAGCACTGCACTTTTTTGATACTGTTTCGATAGTTTTTTTTTTTATAAAAGCACCAGAGCACTTTTACACCTATACCTTGCTATGTTTGTGTGCTGTGTCCTCGTCCTCTGGCTCATCCTCGGGTACATTATCGGCGATGGCCGGTTCAAGTGGCTCACCAGAAGGAGCCAGTAGCGTGGGGCCCTACCCGCACTGTCACAGGTCTCCCATCCAAGTACTGGCTGAGCCCGAACATGATTTTTACACCAACACACCTCGGATTCTAATCTTAAGAATATTGGCAATTGTCATTTTATTTGGGAGACTCCAAGAAGGATCTCTGTCTGGTTCCACAGCAGCTGTTCATGAGATTCAGCTAATGTGCTGAGTGATAGCCTTTGACTGTGTGCAAGTTTTGTGACCTGCTCTCTTTTATATTTGGTCATTGTGGTACTCTCTCACTCTCACTGCAATACTCTGCTCTACAGTACTTCTAATGGCATCTTTGGCTGCTTGGCAACGGCCATCAGCCCTAGCACATTTTTCTTGTTTATTAAGCAATTCTGAGTATGCTGTAATTAAGCCTTGTTGAATCTTCAGCTGCTGTTCAATCCCGTGGTCTGTTTTATTATGTTTTCTCCTATATTTGCTTGCCTGTGTGTTTATGAACTGGATTTGCCTGTTCTCTCTGGCTTCAGTAATCTGTTTGCATGTGTACTGACAAGAAGCCATGTCAGTGCCAGTGTTTGGTTCAAACAATTTATTGTTGCTGTATCTGCAGGTAACAAATTGATTAATAAAACACCTGTTTTTTTTTTCCTTTAAAACTTGTTTTATACAAAAAGGATTATTGTAGACAGCAAGCATAAAGTCTTCATTAGTCAAAAGACTAATGGCTATGAGCAAAAATGCAGCATGCTTCAAAGGACACAATCTGTAGCATGTAGAGATTAAACATGTTGTGGTATAAAGTATCTAACAACAAGGCAGGCAGTGCATACAGTATATTAATATCTTTTTAAAAGATACTGACTGCGTGGCAACAATATGAAAGGCAGTGTATGTTAGAGAGTACATGCTACAGAGAGAGGCACAGAATTTGCATGTTCTCCCCGTGTCTACGTGGGTTTCCTACGGGTGCTTCGGTTTCCTCCCGCTGTCCAAAGACAAGAAAACTGTCTGCAACTGGATATTGACTTTTGTTGCACCAAAGAGCCTATACGTCTGGTCACTATTCAAGGAGTGGATGCGGAGGTGGTCCACGTTAATGACAGGTTTGACTGGTCTTGGAACACAGAGGAACTACTGTATATAAGAAAGGGCAGAGCAGGCTCTTCTTCCTTAGGTGACTGCGTTCCTTTAATGTGGGAAGTGACATCCTTCACATCTTCTAGAACTCTGTGATGGCCAGTGAGATTTTTCTATGCTGTGGTGTGCTGGGCTGGTAACATCACTTCAAGAGAGGCCCACTGAGTTAACAGACTGAGGCAGGATACACTCTGGACCCCCTGGAGGTAGCAAAGGAGAGAATTAACTCTTTGAGGGCCGAATATTTTTTCCAAAAAACATAGTTTCTGGAAAGTTATGTTTTCTTACAGAAATCAACATAACATCTGTTGCTGCATGCTGTGGCTGCCAGTTTGCCAAGAATGAGCAGCAGGTTTGCTGCTTGGCTCTCTTCACGTGGCTGGGACAGCAGTGCATTACAATCTGGTTTCTACCTCTTATCATTGTGACAAGTTACAGTCCTCCCTGGCGACCTTTGTCAGTACCACGACTAGCAGGGGACCAATCAGTTGAAGCTGGAATCTCTCACATTCGTGTTCGATCACTTGTGTCAAAATCAGAGTCCGGCAAGGCATCGTACAGTTCAGAGATAATAGGCAAAACGTTGCACACGGAGTATTTTGCTTTACGTATTCACTTTGATCTCTCGACAGATGTCCGTGCCATTTTTGATGTTGGTTGTTCCTTGCTACTCACATGAGCGCAGGAAATCTCGATCAATCCTTCTGGCAACGAGAGTCCTACAAAAACATAATGGTTTGTTTTTTTCACAGTTTACAGTTGATTACCATCATCACCTTTTGACAAAAGTCAACATCATCCCTGAAAGAGTTAAAGCAAAACTGAGTGCCATTATGAACAATGCTGTACATCTGCTCTCTGACACAGTAACACTGAGGACTTTTAGCCAACAAAAGTGTGTCAAGAAATGCTGCGGGGCTCCTTTATACCAACAGCAATATGACTGCATAATGCCTTACTGTGACTGGGACAGCCAAGTTAAAACTTTTCTTTCTTTTTAATTTTCTTGTTTTATAGTATAGTCATTCTGGTGTGTGTTCAATCCAAAGTGTGTATGTATATTTATTTATTTACTTGCTTACTTACTTATCTGCCTATTGATCACTCGGTCAGTATCAGTGTCCAGAATGAACAAACTGTTACATTATACAAACTTTCCAGCAATTTCTTTTTCAGTCACAGACTATATTTATGTAATCTTAGAAAGTCAGGTGCAGTTGTGGCACGTGCCTCTGACTTCCCCAGCAACTTCATCCATCCATCCATCCATTTCCTAACCCGCTGAATCCGAACACAGGGTCACGCGGGTCTGCCGGAGCCAATCCCAGCCAACACAGGGCACAAGGCAGGAACCAATCCAGGGCAGGGTGCCAACCCACCGCAGTTCCCCAGCAACTTGGTCCACCCAAACTGTTGGTTTGATTTTTGTCAATAAAGAATATTCTGGCCAAAAATTGTATTTTTTTTATATTTACTTGCTTTACATAGTTTGTATTAGACAGATGGATAGAACTTTATCTGTCCCTATCAATGTCACAGAAAAATTTTTAACCTCGTGTTTTCACGCAAAGCTGATGGTTTGAGAGCCAATGGTGACCAGTGTTAGATAATAGCAAACAATTTAAAAATGTCAATAATAAAGCCTCCCGTTTACTCTTGTATCACACACGCGCCTGTCAAGTCATCTAGTCCTGTGCTAATGACAATGCTAAAATATTGTTTAAAAGAATAAAAAAAAAAGATAGTATTCCACAAACAGGAAGCCCATTCATGCTGAGATCAGCTTTTGAATCAAACACCTGCCTCTCCCTGTCATTCATCGATCAAGAAACTCTATCCTCTCCATTCTCTACAAATGGCGTGAGATGAAAAAAATGTTCTCACCCATTATTATAAACTACATGGGGCCAGTAATATCTTTTTAAAAAAAAAAAAAGGTATTTTTGTGCGGAGTATTCCTTTAACTTGTATTGGCAGGCTAATGTGTATCCAAGAGTTGGCAGACAATGAGCACTAACACAGAAGTACAATTCATGTAGTGCAGCTACAAGGAATAACATGGATGTTTTGGACCCTCAAACAAAAAAGATTTTCATGTGTCTGATCTTGTGTATTTTACATACCAGGAAAGAATGGGACAAAAAGAAGTGCAGAGATTGTGATTGTCTTTGCCATACCTGTAAAGTGTGTTTATAGCACTGGCTGTATATCGGACAGTTGAATAAAGGGGGCGCTCTCAATATTTTAGAAATGCGAGACTCTGGCTGGAAAGGCTTCACAAAGTTGTCTAATTTGTAATCCCCAGTGATGGCCAATTGTGTAATCTGATATCATTAAGTGATGAGAGTGGCAACTGCAGTTGTCAAGTTGTGTAATTTGACACTGGCTTTAGGAGGGGAAAGGGGCAGCTCAGAGTTGCAGGTTCTGGTCGCTGTTTGCATGTGGCGAGTAGCTGAAGTAGTGATCTGGCAGCATCTGCATGTCCTGTTTAACTGGAGTCATCCATGATTGCAGTTTAATCCTGTTGTGCATTGTCTGAGGTCAGGGTCTAACTTACTAGTCTCTGAAACTGTTCATTTGGCTGTAAACCTGATGTAGCCAAGTATACTGAGCACAGAGTTTTGAAAGCCATTTTTTTTTTTTCCTTTAGGACATTCTTGTCTTAATTACTGTAACGGGTCTTTCTGGATAGTGCTTATCTAGATTTTAAAATATTCACGATGTGCCAGTATGGTAGTGTTTTTAGATTCAATAAATTCTTTATCTAACCTAATTAGCTATAGAATAGTAGGCAGGATACCTGGCCTGATCATGCCTTTTGAATTTAAAACTTCAGATGTTGACTTCCTAGAATAATATGGCATTTATGTCTGTTGTTGAGAGTTTTACATTGACAAAACTTGCATTTGTCACCAGGAGGACATTTTGGCTTTTTACATAAATAAATATAAATCTTTATATATAATACGCCACATTAGCTGTTCATTTGTCTGTCCAGGATTTTAAATCACCTGTAGCTCGTAAACCTGAAATTTGGTCCACATATACTACGTGACATCTACTGCCCGCTTTCAGGGTGATGCTTGACCTCCAAGGTTATACCTCTTTATTTTTATTTAATTTTATTGTAGAATCAACTCTTGGCAGCGGCCAGCATGGTAGCTGTGTGGCGCATGCATATGGGCGACATTCTCATCCCTGTCACCTTTGCTGTCACTTTCCCTACCTCCTCATATCTTAAATCATTCTTGAGACAGATTGAAGACTTAAGTATGTTTTCTTTAATTTTTCACTTAAGCCGGCACTAAGTACAGGTAGTCCCCAGGTTATGGACATCCGAGCAACGACTTACGAACGAGGCCACAGCTGTGACGCATGCGCCTCAGTAACTGCTGCTCCGTCATCTTCGGCCTGGGGACGCTGCAAGTGGTGGCTGGACGGGGGCGATTTCACTGCTTGTGCAGTGTAGTGTCCCTTGGGCGGCTTCCGGCAGCAAGTGGTGACCCATGGTCCATAGTCACCGGGGCCACAGCTATCGCTCGTGTGCAGGATGATGGTTTTCTGCCCGCCCACTACGCCGCCGCAGCTATTGCTCCTGACAGGACGCAGGCTGGATGGAGAAGAGGGGGGCATTTTACTGCCCACCCAGCACACACGGCTGGTAATGCTGCAAGTGCTGACCCGGTTATGGCTGAACGAAGGCCATTGAGGGTGAACGGGGCGGCGGGGGTAGCATTGTAGTGTGCCTCGGATGGCTGCCTGTTTAATTGGAGATGGATGATTCACTGCCTGCATTTGGCTGCACTATGTTAGTTCTCGGTGGGCGGACGCTGCAAGCAGCATACTGTAGTGGAGGTGACTGTGTGGTGGGCGAGTGATGAACCCCCACCCAAGTCATTTTCAATAGCAAGCCTGCTTGTACTGTTACACACATAGCAGGAAGTTGTCTCTTGTCAGTAAATGAGACGTGTTGACGACGGGTGCCTTCCTGCTGTGATAGCGTGTACAGTGCTTTACAGAAGAGCTCATCTTAACGTTTTGTCTTCACCCTTCAAGAATGTCTCTGAAACACAAATCTGATGCAAGTGCTGGTGATACAGTAAAGAAGAGAAAAACCATCACCATTGAAGATAAAGTAGAAATAATAATAAAAAGGTCAGAGAGACGTGAAACTCCATCATTCATTGGCAGAGCCGGTCAACAATCGCATTTATTAAATTTATATACCGGTTCCAACTTACATACAAATTCAAGTTAAGTACAAACCTACAGTCCCTATCTCCATACGTAACCTGGGGACTGCCTGTAATTGCAACACAAACACTGACTTAATCAGTTTTAACACGAAAAGATACAGACGAAAGAAAAGAAGAAGTGGGGCACTAGGGTGGAGAAAAGAGGAGCTGCTCAGGAAGCAGCAAGTGCATCAACCTCTGAGCAAACGAATGCTAAAAGTACAGAGAGAGAGTCTAAAAACTGGGAATGCTCAAGTCAAGTGTATTTACTGCATGTTATCTAGCAGTACGCTGTTACTGGGCGTTTCGCTATATATAATATACACACATGCACACAATGGGCTGAACACACACCAGAATGACTACAAAAGAAGAAAATCAAAAGGAAAATTAACTGGTTTGAGTGTCATTGATAATTTATAGATAATATTGGGCCTAAGTAACATTATTGATTTGGTTATCAAATTTTGAAATCTGAATATAAAGAATTTGTGTCTCTTGATTTCTATTTAAATCCCTCTTTTTTTTTTTTTATGGTCCCGTACTGTAGCTATCAAAAGAACCTGTGCAGATTCAGCAAACAGCAAATTCTGATGAAGATCTCTGCTGATGTAACATGGACTTTTGTTTATATGCTGACATTATGGGACACCTACAAAGTCCATGTCCAGAGTTGCAGAAGTGGATCGGTAATTGCTATTAGTGGGAGCTCTTTTTCTGTTCCAATGTCTGCTATAGTGTTACCACCATTAGATAGATAGATACTTTATTAATCCCCAAGGGGAAATTCACATACTCCAGCAGCAGCATACTGATAAAAACAATATTAAATTAAAGAGCGATTAAAAAAAAAAGCAGTGCAAGTTAAGAAATGCAAGGTGGAGAGTGCGAGGCAGGTATAACAGACAATAACTTTGTATAATGTTAACGTTTAACCCCCCAGATAGAATTGAAGAGTCGCATAGTGTGGGGGAGGAACGATCTCCTCAGTCTGTTGCTGAAGCTGCTCCTCTGTCTGGAGATGATCCTGTTCAGTGGATGCAGTGGATTCTCCATGATTGACAGGAGCCTGGTCAGCGCCCGTCGCTCTGCCATGGATGTCAAACTGTCCAGCTCCGTGCCCACAATAGAGCCTGCCTTCCTCACCAGTTTGTCCAGATGTGAGGTGTCCCTCTTCTTTATGCTGCCTCCAGAAGAGGGCGCTCGCCACAACCGTCTGATAGAACATCTGCAGCATCTTATTGCAGATGCTGAAGAACGCCAACCTTCTAAGGAAGTATAGTTGGCTCTGTCCTCTCTTGCACAGAGCATCAGTATTGGCAGTCCAGTCCAATTTATCATCCACCTGCACTCCCAGGTATTCATAGGTCTGCACCTTCTGCACACAGTCACTTCTGATGATCACGGGGTCCATGAGGGGCCTGGGCCTCCTAAAATTCACCACCAGTTCCTTGGTCTTGCTGGTGTTCAGTTGTAGGTGGTGTGAGTCGCACCATTTAACAAAGTCCTTGTTTAGGTTCCTATACTCCTCCCCCTGCCCACTCCTGATGCAGCCCATGATAGCAGCGTCATCAGCGAACTTTTGCACTTGGCAGGACTCCGAGTTGTATTGGAAGTCCGATGTATGTTGGCTGAACAGGACTGGAGAAAGTGTAGTCCCCTGTGGCGCTCCTGGGCTGCTGACCACAATGTCAGACCTGCAGTTCCCGAGACGCTTATACTGAGGTCTGTCTTTAAGATAGTTCAGGATCCATGGCACTAGGTATGAATCTACTCCCATCTCTGTCAGCTTGTCCCTAAGGAGCAGAGGTTGGATGGTGTTGAAGGCGCTAGAGAAGTGCGGAAACATAATTCTTACAGTACCAATGCCTCTGTCCAAGTGAGAGAGGAATCAGTGTAGCATATAGAGGATGGCATCCTCCGTTCCCACCTTCTCCTGGTATGCGAACTGCAGAGGGTCAAGGGCATGGCTGACCTGTGGCCTCAGGTGGTGAAGCTGCAGCCGTTTCATGGTCTTCATCACATGTGATGTCAGGACGACAGGCCTGAAGTCATTCAGCTCACCAGGACGTGATACCTTACTAGAGATAATTGCTGTGTAATTACTAATATTTTCACCATTGCTTCTAACCATATTAAATTAGGTCTGAACATCTCAGACAATGTTATCTTTTAAGAATCTCATACTTTTTCTGTTTTTTTTTTTTTGTTTTCCCCTAGTAACGTGGCCAGTAAAGTCTTCCAAATTTCAATCTGGGCAGTATAAAAATCCTTTTTCTGGGTTATGTTGCTGTAGTGCAAGAATTCTTTTAACTTTGATTGTTGGGAGCATCTCATCATCAAATGTGCACCATGAGTTCTTAACCATATCTGCTGTCTCTCCTAATCACCTCTCTGTACTCATGCTATTTCTGGCTTCTTTGCGGTGATTATTTGGTGCCCTAAAAAATATTCCTTATTTGTTAATAACCAGGTCAGGGCAGTATTAGTCCTGCTTAATCTTGTGTCATTTGTTTGAATTGAGTGCTTTTTGTCTTTAGGTGTTCCATTGTTTTCACATTGCTCTTTGGCTTAAACCTTCTGATTTATGACTTTAGGTTTTGCTTATCCCTTCTGATCACCAGTGTACTGTCTAGCTACATGTTCTGTTTTCCTAGAGTTGTTTGTTTTTCACAAAATATATGACACTTGTATTTTTGTCCATGAGTTTATGATCATGCCAATAAATATTTGGCCTGTGAGATATGGTGCTGATTTATCATAAGAGCTGACTCCTGTGTTTTTACTTTCACAGGCTTAATAATTGTGACTGTGTGCCAGCGAGCTGATCTATAAGTTTTATACATTTGTTTCCGGTGACTGAATTTGAGGCTGATTAATTTGTTTGGTCTCTTTGGTCTACAGATTTTCCGATCTGTTTGATTTAAGCTCTCCTGACTACCCACATATGACTAATTTTTGAGATTAGGCTCCCATGACAGTTTATAACCATCTCATTGAGTTTTCGCAATGTCTGCAAGAGGTTGATCTGAGTTTTGTGTCTTGCAGTGCTGATGGCCCGTGGGTGGTTGATTTGTGGGTTCTGGCATCTGTTACTGTTTACAGCAGAACTGCACAACTCCAACCCTTAAGGGCACTGCAGTATCTCTGGATGCCTGTTCTAATTTCATCTCTCATAGACAAAGATGAATATAGATACTTGAAATTTGAAAAATTCTAATATTTGACTAGTGCACAATATAGCAGTGAAAAAGCATCTTATAAGCAATAGCTTGCTCTGTCATTTACTTATCTATCCATCTATCAGATTTTCACTATTGCAAATTAGGGGCCTTGATTTGACCAGAGTCTTTCCCAGTAGAGCTGTTTTTCTTTTTTGAGGCAATATGTAACCTTTTAGTAAACCAAAATAAATGTACATACACAAATGTACTCAATTTAAAGTTGGTAGTTAATATAGAATGCACTTCACGAAATGTTGGAGTACCTGTGCAAACCTCAGAAAGACATTCAGACTCCCGATCTGAATGGACATCATGTCCATTTCTTTAAATTGTAATTATAGCACCATCTTTAAAAAGTAAGTAAATATAATAAGAAGTGCCGACTTTCCAATGACCAACCGTCTGATAATTCCCCACTAATTAATATATATATATATATATATATATATATATATATATATATATATATTATACTAGCAAAATACCTGCGCTTCGCAGCGGAGAAGTAGTGTGTTACAGAAGTCAATGAAAAAGAAAAGGAAACATTTTGAAAATAACGTAACATGATTGTCAATGTAATTGTTTTGTCACTGTTGTGAGTGTTGCGTGTTGCTGTCACATATATATATATATATATATATATATATATATATATTTACACACACAGCTATTTCAGATCAGTGCAATACGCTGCTTGTTAAAACGGATAACTCTCCGCCTTACGTGCAAGTCTGCGTGGATATTATGAACTATCGTATTTGTTCAAGTTCTATTTAAATTTTAAATAGAAGGAATTTTTTTTAGTCGACAGAAATATCTTTGGTAGGAATGGTAAAAACAGACAGGAATATTATTCGTGAATAAATCAACTCAAACCTTAAACAACTTATAATATTTTGCTCTCCATAAAAATATATCCTGTCTAAATTATACAAGTTAGAAATAAAGTAAACGTTAAAAGAACAAACATTCAAATTTCTTTACTCTTATGTAATTTTATATAAAAAATAAACTTAGATTTTAAATATCCCAAAAGATTTTGCTCTCCATAAAAATATATCCTGTCAAAATTATACAAATTCAAATATGAACATGCTGCATAACAAAACCTAGAAATATAAATAAAATGTGTTCCTTTCAGCAATAACAAATCAAATCATTCAGTTGTCTTTGCTCATATGTCATTTTAGAGCTGGACGCCTGGCATCTTTTTTTGGCAACAGGTTCGTTTCTGTTTGGTGTGAGGTTCTGTGTTGTGGAGATTCTCAGGATGGATTGCAGGTGCTCATCAGTGAGGCGACTCCTGTGTGCTGTTTTGTTAGTCTTTATCACTGAGAAGAGCTTCTCACACAGATATGTGCTACCAAACATGCACAAGGTTCGAGCCGCATGTAGACGGACTTTTTGTTCTTCAAAGTCACCAAAGCGCCGTGCAAACTCAGTGCGCTCAGTTTATCAGCAAAGTGCGATTTGGGAACACCGTAGTGACGACTTGGTTTAACATTACTTGGCAACAGGGAAAGTGGGGCAAGGTGAACTGGTGCATTTGTGTCTCCCATAAAAGCAGCTTCACTTGAAATCACTTTGTGATTGTGCACGGGTTAAAACGTCCGCTGAAGTGTCAGATTCTTATTTAATTCTTCTGCTTTCTGTATCTTCTGCATTGCATTCAGGTTACCCTGATGTTTTGTCTCATAGTGCCGTCTTAGATTAAATTCTGTAATTACAGCCACATTAGCTCCACAAATGAGACACACGGGTTCAGTAAACATATACTCAGCCTCCCATCGGTTTTAAAGGCTCTATTTTCAGAATCAACTTTTCTCTTCAGCATCGTGTGAGCTAGCTTCGCAATAACTTGCAGCATCATAAGGTAGACTTGATTAACGCGTAAGTGTTCGGCAAGGCAGCTGAAGCGCTGCATTATGGGATCTGTAGTTTATTGTGTTACCAGCGCTTCATATACCCGGCCATTAATAACAATAATACAGTATATAAAATGATCTTGCGGGCGGATATAATTACACGGGGCGGATGTGGCCCGCCCTTGAGTTTGACACATATGGACTAAATAGAACTTGAAAAGATATATTTTTTCAAATGTGATCGCGCAATTCAGATAGAGTTGACGCACTACAGCCTGCATGCCTCAATAAGTCATCCTCCCTCGCTCTTACTTTTTACCGCTCATCTAATGAATACACTGAGTATGGCTTTACCAAAACAATCATTGATGGCTAATAAAGTATCCATTATTCGAGTATGTAGATCGGGATATATATATACATATATATATACCCGCGTATCGCAGCGGAGAAGTAGTGTGTTAAAAAAGCTAGAAAAGAAAAGGGAACATTTTAAAAATAACGTAACATGACTGTCAATATACAGTATTTGTTTTGTGAGTGTTACTGAGTGTTGCTGTCATCAAGGATTTGATTATCATTATTTCTTTCAATCAGGTTCGTATTTGTAGGATGTGTTGTGTTCAAGTTACATTCCGTGTTTGTCAATCGCTGTAAAGATGACAGGTTTCATTCATCGATTCGTTTCTTACTGCATCAATAAACAGCTCGTCTTCTTCTTTATCTGAGACCTGACACACTGCATGCACGGGTTTTTTACACTGTCTTCCTTTAGCGGGACATTGACTTTTCCACGTGTGCTTTGTTTCCGCAGTAGCTGGATTTATGAATATGCTTGTATGTATCAGACGCTTCATATTTTTGCTGCCTTTTCAATTGTGTAATTCGGTTTTGTTCAGCTCTTTGGAACTGTTGCTTTTTATCTGTGCACTGCGTCAGTTCACGTGAGCCGCTCGGTGTACATGCATCGAAGGTTCCCAGCTGTGCTGGTGCCATCTCGTGCTATGTCCATGGCTGTATTTAATGTTACCTTAGTCCTTTCTCTCGCAGTTTCGCTGAGTTTGTGTCAAACACCACCCTGACCATCTCATCTTCCTCTGCATAAGCACAGTCCTTCACCCGTGAATATTTAGTGGAGTTTGCTATTGGATTGCCGCTGACGGACGGCCTTATATGGGCAGGCACTAAATTACAAACGCCAGCGACAGCCTGTCTATGAACTTAATTTAAAGTGTAGATTTACATCGTGCTTTGTTTCTGAAGTAGCAGAACTCATGAATATGGTTGTATATGTCATTCGCTCGCTTCTTATTGTTTCGCTGCCTTCTCAATTATATAATGCATGTTTTCTTCAGCGCTTTTTTGGAGGTCTTCCTGGTTTTCTATGTACTGCGTGATTACGTGGGAGGCGTGATGATGTCACACGAAACTCCGCCCCCACGGCGTTCAAGCTCATCTCCATTACAGTAAATTGAGAAAAACAGCTTCCAGTTATGACCATTACGCGTAGAATTTCGAATAAAACCTGCCCAACTTTTGTAAGGAAGCTGTAAGGAATGAACCTGCCAAATTTCAGCCTTCCACCCACACGGGAAGTTGGAGAATTAGTGATGAGTGAGTGAGTGAGTGAGTCAGTGAGTGAGTGAGTGAGTGAGTGAGGGCTTTGTCTTTTATTAGTATAGATAATTAATAAATAAATTATATATATATATATAATTTAATTTATTTATTAATTATCTATACTAATAAAAGGCAAAGCCCTCACTGACTCATCACTAATTCTCCAAGTTCCCGTGTAGGTAGAAGGCTGAAATTTGGCAAGCTCATTCCTTACAGCTTCCTTACAAAAGTTCTTTTCATTTCGAAATTCTACACGTAACGGTCATAATGGTCGATAACAGTCGACAACGTCCGCCATGTTGAACTTTCTTATTTATGGCCCCATCTTCATGAAATTTGGTAGGCGGCTTCCCTGTGCTAACCAAAACCGATGTACGTATTTATTTCGATGGTATGACGCCACTGTCGGCCGCCATGTTGAAGTTTCCAATGTCACTAATTCTCCAACTTCCCGTGTAGGTAGAAGGCTGAAATTTGGCAGGTTCATTCCTTACAGATTACTTACAAAAGTTAAGCAGGTTTCATTTCGAAATTCTACGCATAACGGTCATAACGGTCGACAACGTCCGTCATGTTGAACTTTCTTATTTATGGCCCCATCTTCACAAAATTTGGTAGGCGGCTTCCCTGCGCTAACTGAAACTAATGTACATACTTATTTCAGTGGTATGTTGCCACTGTCAGCCTCCATATTGAACTTTTCAACGTCACTAACTCTCCAAATTCCCGTGTAGGTAGAAGGCTGAAATTTGGTACTTATTTCGGTGGTATGATGCCACTGTCGGCCGCCATATTGAACTTTTCAACAGTCTTTGTTACTTATGGGCCCATCTTCAAGAAATTCGGTACGCGGGTTCCCAACACTAACTGAATCCTACTTATATGTACATATATACGTCCATAGCCTGCAGCTCAGTCACTGTGTGAGGCGGCATTAGGTCCCCCATCCCAACACCTCCCACGTTGTTGGCTGCCTGCCTATATAAGGCCGTCCGTCGCTCCAGTCTCTACATTCCCTTCCTTGCTTCGCCACGGGATTCATGTCTCCCTGCTGATAACTACAGCCTTTTTATTTAATCCACGGCTTCTCCGCTGTTTTATTGTTCATTTATTACGATTATAGTTATTGTGTAGGTATTTTAGACTTACTTTACATTGTTAAGGTACCCATTTCCTTTATCATTCCAACCGTACCCGCATTAACGTGTCTATCGAGGTGATCACCATCGATCAAAGAACTGTCACTTACCGAGTGGTTTCCATGCCCGGAGATGGCAGCTACCTTTTCCATTCTCTTTGTTACATATTTCACGGCCATATCAGGCTCACTCTTGATATCCGGAGGAACATTGTGTCTTATGTATTGAATGACGGTACAGGAGATAATTATACTGCACAGGAGCACTAGAAGAGTGAAATGCTTAAGCCCTTCACCTATGGTTCTGCATGTGAGTTGATGGCTGCCGCTGAATTGTTCGTTTGTCACTTTCAAGTGTACCGAAATGGCCAAATATTTTACACCTTTGGACAACCACCAATGCCTCTTAAACATCTTAGATTCACAGGTGACGATTTCAGTAGTGGACACTTTGATGTTTATGAATGTTTAAACTCTCAAAAGCTGGATGTAAAGTTATCGATGAAACCGGTTGTATACTTAAAACGCTTGACAGATGCCGAATGTCACTTCAACAAAAGTCCTACATATGCTGTCGTAACTGAAACAAACCATGAAACTCAAACCGATTATGACTGCAGCAATCCAAGCTGTGAGATTTGAAACAAGATTACTGTTCACATGGCCAACTGTAAGTTACATGCTCAAGAGTAAGGTCCGCGAACAGCTTGGTAATATTACAACCGGAGGGCTGAACTGACAATGTGGTATACAAAGAGATCCTTAACAAATAATTATTGGTATATTTTCCCTCAGTTTAAAAAGGTTTAATTTTCTTCGTAATAAAACATTTAAGGCAGTACTTCGCCGCTGCGAAGGGAGGTTTTTTATCTATATATATCTAGAGAGAGAGGGAGAGAGATATAGATATAGATAGATATATAGATATTGATATAGATATAGATAGAGATATAATGTGTGTGTGTGTGTGTAGAGATATATATATATATATATAGAGATATATATATATATATATAGAGATATATATATATATATATATAGAGATATATATATATATATATATAGAGATATATATATATATATATATATATAGAGAGATATACATAGATATATAGATATACTGTATATAGATATATACAGATATACAGTGGTGTGAAAAACTATTTGCCCCCTTCCTGATTTCTTATTCTTTTGCATGTTTGTCACACAAAATGTTTCTGATCATCAAACACATTTAACCATTAGTCAAATATAAGACAAGTAAACACAAAATGCAGTTTTTAAATGATGGTTTTTATTATTTAGGGAGAAAACAAATCCAAACCTACGTGGCCCTGTGTGAAAAAGTAATTGCCCCCTTTATAAAAAAAAAACCTAACTGTGGTGTATCACACCTGAGTTCAATTTCCGTAGCCACCCCCAGGTCTGATTACTGCCACACCTGTTTCAATCAAGAAATCACTTAAATAGGAGCTGCCTGACACAGAGAAGTAGACCAAGAGCACCTCAAAAGCTAGACATCATGCCAAGATCCAAAGAAATTCAGGAACAAATGAGAACAGAAGTCATTGAGATCTATCAGTCTGGTAAAGGTTATAAAGCCATTTCTAAAGCTTTGGGACTCCAGCGAACCACAGTGAGAGCCATTATCCACAAATGGCAAAAACATGGAACAGTGGTGAACCTTCCCAGGAGTGGCCGGCCGACCAAAATTACCCCAAGAGCGCAGAGACGACTCATCCGAGAGGTCACAAAAGACCCCAGGACAACATCTAAAGAACTGCAGGCCTCACTTGCCCCAATTAAGGTCAGTGTTCACGACTCCACCATAAGAAAGAGACTGGGCAAAAACGGCCTGCATGGCAGATTTCCAAGACGCAAACCACTGTTAAGCAAAAGAACATTAGGGCTCGTCTCAATTTTGCTAAGAAACATCTCAATGATTGCCAAGACTTTTGGGAAAATACCTTGTGGACTGATGAGACAAAAGTTGAAGTTTTTGGAAGGCAAATGTCCCATTACATCTGGCGTAAAATGAACACAGCATTTCAGAAAAAGAACATCATACCAACAGTAAAATATGGTGGTGGTAGTGTGATGGTCTGGGGTTGTTTTGCTGCTTCAGGACCTGGAAGGCTTGCTGTGATAGATGGAACCATGAATTCTACTGTCTACCAAAAATCCTGAAGGAGAATGTCCGGCCATCTGTTCATCAACTCAAGCTGAAGCGATTTTGGGTGCTGCAACAGGACAATGACCCAAAACACACCAGCAAATCCACCTCTGAATGGCTGAAGAAAAACAAAATGAAGACTTTGGAGTGGCCTAGTCAAAGTCCTGACCTGAATTCAATTGAGATGCTATGGCATGACCTTAAAAAGGCGGTTCATGCTAGAAAACCCTCAAATAAAGCTGAATTACAACAATTCTGCAAAGATGAGTGGGCCAAAATTCCTCCAGAGCGCTGTAAAAGACTCATTGCAAGTTATCGCAAACGCTTGATTGCAGTTATTGCTGCTAAGGGTGGCCCAACCAGTTATTAGGTTCAGGGGCAATTACTTTTTCACACAGGGCCATGTAGGTTTGGATTTTTTTCTCCTAAATAATAAAACCATCATTTAAAACTGCATTTTGTGTTTACTTGTGTTATATTTGACTAATGGTTAAATGTGTTTGATGATCAGAAACATTTTGTGTGACAAACCTGCAAAAGAATAAGAAATTAGGAAGGGGGCAAATAGTTTTTCACACCACTGTGTGTGTATATATATATATATATACACTGTGTGTCATATATATATATATATATATATATATATATATATATATATATATATATATAACAGCAACACTCATAACAGTGACAAAACAATTACATTGACAATCATGTTACGTTATTTTCAAGATTTTTCCTTTTGTTTTTCATTACTTCTTTAACACACTACTTCTCACAAGTACGCGGGTATTTTGCTAGTATATATATATTTTTATTTATATATATATATATATATATATATATATATATATATATATATATATATATATATATATATATATATATAACATTTTATTAATTTTATTAAAATAACATCCCATATAAGCAAGTCAAGTTTAATAAAACTAGGTTCGAAATCAATTGACCCCCACCCATGAGAAAGAGAGCTAGGTCAGCAGAATAAAACTTTAATAACAGTAAAAATATATAAATAAATAGATGAATAAAAATAAATAGAATAAAAAAAGAGGAGATAGAATCCGCTTTCTCAATTTAAATGTGTATTCTAAAATGTTATTGATCAGATCCTGCCAAGTTTTGTACAGATCCTCCAAGTGAGAATTGGATTTTTTTCCAATTTCAGATAATATATAAGATCAGTTACTCACTGACTTAAAAGAAGTGCATTAGGATTCTTCCAGTTAAGCAAAATAAGGTATAATGCCAATCATATACGTATATATATATATATATATATATGTATATATATATATATATATATATAGTCAATGTATGTGGGTGTGTATGTATGTTCCAGAGCATCACTTCTGAACAGCTGGAGCGATTTTCATGACATTTGGTACACATGTTCCTCATTGGTTGACTTAAAATACTGTAGGGTGAAATCAATCCTAACCTACCCCCTTCTGGGTAGGGTGGGTGGTGATCTTGCAGTCATGTATGCATGTTATCATCAAGTTGACATTTGGAACGACCACCAGAGGGCGAATTGGAGGCGACTGCCAGTATTTTGTATGTTTTGAGCGCCACCGCGCCCCTGTTGCTTTTCAAATTAAATAGAGTTGGCTGGTTCCAAGCGTCAATTAGATGATAACATACACACAAGATGGCAAGACAAACACATTAGTGAGTCTTCATTGTTTTTTAATTTATTTTTATTTTTAAAGGTGTCTTTTGTTTTTTTTTTTAATTTTGTGAGAAAAATATAATAAAAAAAAAAAAAACTTTATTTACCTCCTGGGCAACGCCTGGTATTTCATCTAGTAGTGAAATAAAGGCATTTAGAGTTTGTTTGTCCTTCTCCACTTTAAGCCCATCTGGGAGTCCACCAAACACAGCTGTTAATGGGTTAAGAGGGATTGTGATGCCCAGGCTGTCTGAGTGGCATTTAAAGATTTTGGTCCAGAATGATGTTAACTTGGTGCAGGCCCAAGACATGTGGTCCAGTGAGTCTGGAACTTGATTGCAATGTTCGCAGGTTGGATCCTGGAAACATTTTTGGACAATTGTAAACGAGACAGATGCACTCGATATATATATAATTTTAATTTGAATAATTGTATGCTTTGTGCATATGGAGCTCGAGTGAATTGTGTGCATTGCTGCCTTCCACTCCTTTTCTGAGATTTTGAGTGAGGGATTCTTTCCCACTGTCCTCTCGGATCTTTGAAAGGGAGGGACATTACATTTTTTTATATATTACGAGTCCTCAATACTTTGTTTTCAAGAGTTTGAACTTTTGACCACCCAGGAACATAACCTCTTTGATTTGTGTTGTGTAGATCACAGTTTTCAAACTTGTCTTTTTTTTCCCCTCCTTCTCCTCTCAGTTCGATTTTCTGCATCAATTCTGATAATTTTCCAACTTTTTTTTTTTTTTTTTTACACCCTGAGACACCGGATCTGATTCTGCCATCAATTCCTGTTGATTTTTTTGGAGCATTTCGTCCACCATTGTGGTTTCATACCTGCTGCGATTTTTGTAGCACTGTGACGATGATGGTTTTTTAACTTTCTCCAGTGCCTTTGATACCGTCCAGCCATCTTTTTTCAGGGGTAAACTCAGAGATATGCAGATGGATGAGCCTATGATGTCCTGGATAATGAATGGATTATCTGTCGGGTAGACCGTAATATATGAGACTCAAGGTCTGTGCCTCTGACTTGGTTGGGGGTAACAGTTGAGAACCGTAAGGAAAATTCCTTTTCTTGTCACTCTGTTCACCTCAGATTATAAATATAACAGCAGGTCACTTGCAGAAATTATCAGATGGTTCTGCACTTATGAGGTGTATTGATAAAGAGGGTGAGACAGAGGAGAGGAGTCAGGTAGAGAACTTTGTTACCTGGTGCAGAAAGAACTGTTTGCAATTTAAAATCAGGAAAACCAAAACTGGTCATTGACTTTCACCACACCTCGCCAGATCCTCTATGTCCAGTCACTATTCAAGGATGGATGTAGAGGTGGTGTACTCCTATAGGTACTTTGTGGTCCACATCAACAACAGGTTGGAATGGTAAGACAGAGGAGCTATATAAGAAAGAGCAGAGCAGATTCTTTACTTTTTTATTAGGTGACTGTGCTACTTTAATTTGGGTAGTCCAGTCAAGTTGGGGAGCATGCACTGGTACAGTGTATTGCCGCACCCACTACATGAAAAAACAGCTCGGGATCCCAGTTGGCAACCCCCCAGGCAGACGCACAGTCCAGTCCCACCCTCCGGAAATGACCCTTTTTCTGCCGCAGCCAGGTGTTACGTGGGCGACCCCTTGACCTGGTCCAGCCACTCGGGTCCTCAACAACAAGCGCGATCTCCCTCGGGGAACCACGCCACATGGCCGTAGTGCTGTAACTAACGTTCATACACAATGCTGGTAATGTGCCTCATTCACTGTGATGGCCAGTGCGATTTTTCTGTGTTGTGGTGTGCTCGGCTGGTAACATCATTTCAAGCAGGAATCCCTGAATGAACAAGTTAATTAAAAAGGCAGACCAAGTTATGGGATGAAGGAGAGAATGAAGACCAAACCGAGTGCCATTATGAACAATGCTGCACATCTTATCTCTGACATACCAACACTGAGGACTTCCAATCAACAAATTTTTCAGCACAAGTGTGTCAAGAAAAAATGGTGAAGGGGCTGCTCAATACCAAGAGCAAAACGCTTTTATAATGCCTCAGTTTGACTGTGACAGCTCTTTTAATCTTTAGCCTAGTCAGAAGTTCTTTTTCTTTTTTAGTTTTCATCATTCTGGTGTGTATTTGAGGAGGTGTGGTTGCTGTTGTTGTTATAATTTAATAATATTTTATTTATTTCTTGAGCTTCTGTAAAAAAGAAAATGCATCCTTCTGAATAAATAAAGGGACGAGTGCTCTGTCCAGGACCAGCCCCTACCTTACACCTAGTACTGCCTGGATATGCTGTGGCTACCAATGATCCTGACTTGAATTAAGCAGATTTTAGAATGCTGTGTAAAAAGAGAAGCAGGACATTCGCTGACCCCTGCAGGACCCCACTTTGACCTTAACTAATTTAGAAATGGTTCCTCACACTGTAACCAATTGATGTAATGTGCTGAAGCGAATTCTTCCCACTGCTCCCTGCATGTCTTGTCTCTTAAAGTCTGCAGACTTTTAATGGTTCGGATCATGTGAGTGTGGTGAAGCTGCTGTCTGCTGTTTTCTCCCTGCTTGTGCTCATTCCAGTGCCTGTCTTTTCTCTAGCACAGTCTGCTTTACTGAAGAAATTAATCAGCCGGAGCGTACGCACCTTGGAAAATTGCCTATGGCTATGCAGTTAGTAATTGTTAAAAGAAATATTTTCAGCTAGATGTTAGTTTTTTTTTTTTTTTTTTTGAGGGGAATGTCAATCAATACACACAGTTATATTTTCAGCAACGAGATGTGGTCCTGCATGAAACAGTAACGGTTAGAATGGCATTGCGGTTAAAGCACTGGACTTCAAGCTCTGAGCTTGTTGTTTTCAGATCCTGCTACTGACGCCGCGCGGCCATGAGCAAGTCACTTCACCTGCCTGTGCTCTAAATGGAAAAACAAACACACACACACACAAAAAAGAAGAACTGTAACTAACTGTACCTCTTAAATGTTGCAAGCCTCCTTGGAGAGGTGAACCAAATAATTCAATGTTAGATCTAGCAATATACAGTAATCTGTTAATTACCCAGATTAGAGGAATCTCATATCCTTCAAAGTACAGCTAAATGTCATTATTTACTTCAGAAAAATGTTCTTTATTTGATGTCCGTTGTTGCCGGACACTGCAATAATATTCCAAATGTAATGGTGGCACAGCCCTAATTCACTTCAGACTGTCCACTGTTTGTGTTTTCTTTACACTACTCGTTCCACTCTATCATATGTGAACTCTCTTATTAAAGTGTAATGATTTCTGCTTATTTGCAGATGCACAAAGCTGTGCCATCATAAGCCCCATGATCTAAAGGATGATGTATCTGAGAAGCAGTGTCCTGTCACAGTGAATCCACGTCACATGAAAAAAGCTTTTAGAGTGATGAATGAGCTACGCAGGTAAGCCAGCATTTTTATGCACATTTTGTGAAATTCTTGTTTTTTAAGATCCTGTATGAAAGGTTGACTTGTTCCTAGGGTCACGGGATTAACAAATAATTAAAACTTAATGCCACACTCATTTTCTATACATTTTTTTTTCCTTTCGGTTTATGTTGGTCACATAACCAGAAACATTTCTTCAATAGTGACTCTAAAAGACACACAAATATTCAGTGTCAGCAAATACCATATTAACAGCGCTATGGACTTCATGAAGCCAGCGTGTGCAGTGGCATTTATTAATACGGATGCTGTGTACAGCAGATTTTTTTTCTTCTTCTTCCTGAAATACGCAGTGTGCTTCTTAACCGCAAAGAAACATTTATTTATATAGCACATTTTCATACAAAAAAGTAGCTCAAAGTGCTTTACATAATGAAGAAAAATAAAAGACAAATAAGAAATTAAAATAAGACAACATTAGTTAACATAAAAGAGTAAGGTCTGATAGCCAGGGAGGACAAAAAAAACAGAAAAAAAAACTCCAGATGGCTGGAGAAAAAAATAAAATCTGCAGGGGTTCCAGGCCATGGGACTGCCCAGTCCCCTCTGGGCATTCTACCTAACATAAATGAAATAGTCCTCTTTGTAGTTAGGGTTCTCACGGACACACTTGATGATGATGATGGTCATGCAGACTTTTGGCTTTTAATCCATCACTGTTGGAACATCACAGTGCTTTGAGTAGATGGTGGTGTTAAGGACACCAGAAAAAGAAACAGAAGAAAGAGTAGGGGTTAGTACAGATTTTAGAGCCACCATGAATAGTTATAATAATGAAAGTCCAGTTTCATGCATAAATAGAGTAATATTTACATGTTTTCTTCTTGGTCAGTTGTCTGCCTCATCCCACATTTAAGAATGTTGGGTTAATTGAAGACTCTAAATTTGCATGATGCCTTGTGCTGGAAGTGGTGTCCTGCAGTGGATTTGTGTCCCATTCGGGGTGGGTTTCTGGGATAGACTTTATCCCTTTATGTCTTTGTTTGAATAAATGGTTTTGGAACATGATGAATGAATCTGGCAGTGTAAGACGTTTGCTAGAGTTCTGCTTAGTATGGAGGTAGTGGTGAAAAATATGGTGATGCTCCAAGGAAGGAAGATAGATACTTTATTAATCCCAAGAGGAAATTCACATACTCCAGCAGCAGCATACTGATAAAGAACAATATTAAATTAAAGAGTGATAAAAATGCAGGTATAACAGACAATAACAGTTTTTATAATGTTAACGTTTACACCCCGGGGGTGGAATTGAAGTGTTGCATAGTGTGAGGAAGGAACGATCTCCTCAGTCTATTGGTTTGAGCAGGACGGTGACAGCAGTCTGTCGCTGAAGCTGCTCCTCCTCTGTCTGGAGATGATCCTGTTCAGTGGATGCAGTGGATTCTCCATGACTGACAGGAGCCTGCTCAGCGCCCGTCTCTCTGCCACGAATGTCAAACTGCCCAGCTCCGTGCCTACAATAGAGTGATGTGCATGAAGTTTTAGGAGGATATTTTTAAAGCACAGACCAATGAAAAGTTGGAGGAATTCTGTATTGAATGGTGAAGATCTGGAAGCTAAATGAGGAGGATGCAACAGGAAAATTTGCTGATCCATTGGTTGAAAGAGTAAATAAGGTTTCAAAAAGTAGTTAAATTTAAAATAGCTGAAAGTAGCAGATGACATTCGTCATACACAGAGGGTTTTGATGGCATTTAGGGCAGTCAAGGGTAAGCAGAAATACTTAAAAAGATAGGGAAAAATAGCAAAACATGGAGTACAACATGCCAGGTATGAAGGAGTAAAGCAGATTTTAGGAAAACAATGGTGTAGGAACAAAAAAACTAAAGAGGCAGTAGATTTTAGATTAGCTGCAGAATGAGGATGAAAGGATGAATGGATTTGGTATGGCAAAATAAATGTTAGAAGATGGGAATGATTTGATAGAAAAATGCCAGCAGGAGCGTTATAATAAAGAAGTAATGTAATGGAGAATCATGATTGTTTTGATAAAGTAGATAGGATTGCATGAAGACTCTCAAAAGACTACATCTTTGCAGTTCTAAAGCCAATGAACAGTAAATCTTTGAGCCCAACTACAGAGTTTTGGAGATAATCTAGGTTGCTGTCTTACAAAGTGGAATTAGTGAGACTGGAAAAAATGTGCTCAGCTAAAGTGTAAAGGAATTGGTGATTAACAAAAACTTCATATTAACTGAGACTCTGTCCACACTACTACGTTTTCTTTTAACAATGCACACCTTGGTCTACATTTTCAACGTTTGGCCTTATTACCCCAACATTTTCAACCCATGAAAGTGGATCCTTTTGAAAACTCTGTCCAGATCCATATATTTGTGAAAACGCCAACTCTGTGTTTGAGTGTGGATGTCCGAAAATCCCAGTTTTTTAAAAAACAAAGACTCTAATCACTCTTTGATTGGCTCATGCTATTACGTGGCCCCATCCCTGATTGCATCCTGCTCATTGCAATGTTCATTCCAAGACTGGCCACTATTGACAGAAGAAAATCGTAATGTAGACATAGTGGAGTTGCTTTTTGTGACGTTTGTTCTTTTGCCTGTATGCATCTAAGTTGTGTTTTGTACAGTCTGAATGCTATATATGCACAAAAGGCAAATAATTTACCTGTTGCTACCATTTTTGAATGAGTTCCTAGGCTGGTGGCTAATGCACACGTGCCTGGTGTAGGCAAACGTCTGTGCCATATGTGTTTCCGATCATTTTAGTGTGGACGGGAAACTTTGGTAAAGAATATTAAAATGCTAGTATGGACACGTATCATATTTGTTTTAAAAAAAAAAAAAAAAAGTAATTTTTAAATTTAAACGTGGTAGTGCGGCCGTAGCCTGAATTTTAAGAACTGTCTACCATTCCTCCTTCTGAAGGCCCCTTTGTGGCATTGAAATGCATGACCAGATATTGTGTAAAGGAATAAGGTAAGGCAAATGAAACTGAATCTATGGAGGAATATTTCGGACAAGATGAAATAAATAAATAAATGCGTAAATAAATATAAGTACTGTGAAATGTGAGCATAAATAAATAAATGTGTCATGAAATGAGAGCCTTAATAAATAAATATGTCATGAAATGAGAGCATAAATAAATAAATGTGTCACGAAATATGTTTTTCGTTGCTTATTTATTTATTTCATTTTGTCCGTAACATTCCTGCAAACCGTCATAAAATACGGCTTAAAATAAAACTGTCACTTTCACTCCTCAAAGTTGAGAGGGTGGGCTCTAACACGCCCTCTAGTTACTGATTGGTGAATCAATAGCACAAGAATTAATTAGAAAAATGCTTACTACTGCCGATGAAATGGATTCTGCCGAAGATATTACGTATTTCAGAGCGAGAACTAAAGATTTATTGGAAGAAATTACAATGTTGGCGGCCCTTTTAGACTCCGATATAGATGAAACTGTTTTTGAAATTATCAAAGAACAGGTGGAACAGACTCTACTACACTCCAGTTCAGGTGATGCAGTACCCTGCTCTGGACGTCCATCCTTTGACATTCCAGCTGAGTCAATAGAACACCTTCTGTTATGCGGTTTAAAAGTACAACAGATTGCAGATCTGTATGGTGTATCAGAGAAGACGATCACAAGGCGAATGAGCCAGTTTGATATACAGTAAGCTGCAACGGCTGTATTAGTTTAGGTACTTTGACATGGAATGCCCAAAGCAGCTCCAACTAATATTTTGAACTGAACAACTTTACCACTGATCAGAGCTGCACAGTTGTTTGAAAAAGTAGCTGCGAATATGCAACTGACTTTATACTCGTAAAACAAGGGTCAAATACTCAGTTCTAAAAGGGCCGCCAACATTGTAATTTCTTCCGATAAATCTTCAATTCTCTCTGAAATAATGTAATATCTTTGGCAGAATCCATTTCATCGGCAGTAGTAAGCATTTTTCTAATTAATTCTTGTGCTATCGATTCACCAATCAGTAACTAGAGGGCGTGTTAGAGCCCACCCTCTCAACTTTGAGGAGTGAAAGTGACAGTTTTATTTCAAGCCGTATTTCATGACGGTTTGCAGGAATGTTACGGACAAAATGAAATAAATAAATAAGCAACGAAAAACATATTTCGTGACACATTTATTTATTTATGCTCTCATTTCATGACATATTTATTTATTAAGGCTCTCATTTCATGACACATTTATTTATTTATGCTTACATTTCACAGTACTTTTATTTATTTACGCATTTATTTATTTATTTCATTTTGTCAGAAATATTCCTCCATATGAATCAGGAAGCAGGTTAGAAAAGAACTCCAATTACAACGATCAAATGGTTGTTGTTTGTAATGTTGTCGAGGAAGAGACGGATGAGTGCATTTTTAAGAAAGTGATTGGTTAGGAAGCAGATAGTTTGTGGTTCGGAGAAATTGATTTACTGCAGTCATGTTAGGCACATGAGGTGCATGGCCGAGAATGACTAGGTTTGATAGTTTTTGAGGTAAGCAATATGGAATGGGACCACGACAGGCCCAGGAATGCATGGATGGAGGTGGTAACAAACAATGTGAAAAAACTGTGTCTTTCCTCAAAACGCTGTGCCACATTACATAACATTTGTGGCAAATTTAAGTTGTAGACTTCATTTTAAAAATTCTTATTGAGTTGGAGGCAGTCATGTAGTCTGACATACCCATCACCCTAGTCCAGCCAGTCAGTAAAATGTTCAAGCAGGTTTAATTTATTTTTAAATCCATAAGGGTTGTGTGTGTGTGTGTGTGTGTGTGTCTGAGAGCGGACAACCAAAGAGTGTTTACCTGCAAGTACGGTGCATGAAATGCAGCTAAGACAAATAAGAAACATGGGTGTTTTAGATGTGTCAAACAGAAGAAAGGCTCATCTGTATGATGTTGTATGTTTTACACACCATGGCAGAATAGAAGAAAAGAAAAAAAAAAAATAGTTGCTATACCTTGGGAGCCAGGTCTGTCAGGTAGGATGTTATTAGCTGTCAGAAAAATGGGTGAGCTTGCGATACTTTCAAAATGTGAAACTGACCTGCAAAGACATTGTATAGTTGTCTAATTTGTCATACTCTGAGATTCATTGCCTTGTAATATGACAATATCAGCAACTGCAGTCATCAAGTTTATAAGTTGTGTAATATGACATTGGTGTAAAGAAGGTGAAGATAATAGAAAAAGGACAGTTGAAAATCCTGCTAACTTTTTGTAAATAATAACCAACAAGAATCACTTTAACTGGTTATAACATAACTTGGCTGTGATCAAGAAGGTATACCAAGGTCTTTAATAGAAGTCCAAGGAAAGCCCTCATGTCTTCATCTGCATTCACTTCTATAGATGCACTGTGAAATCTGTTATCACTGGCTGCATTACATCCTGATATAACACCTGAACCGACGAGGACCACAAAGCACTACAGAAGGAGGTAAAGGCAGAAGAGAATATTATTGGCAGACAGCACTCTTCTGTCCAAGACATACAGCGTACAACACCTGCTGCCTTCAGTTGCCTACCGTTCTTATTGAAGACCTCGGCTGTCCTGCACAGTCCATTGTCTTTCTTCCTGAATTGTGGCAAATGGAGAATTGGCACTCATACTGTTAAATTATGGCGCTTTTCCACTGCATAGTACGGCACAGCACGGTTCAGTACAGCTCACCTTGGTTCGGCTCAGTTTGCATTTCGACTGCAGTTTAGTACCGCTTTAGAGTGGGCGGGATTATTCACGTGTCGTTATAGTTGCGCCGCCTCTACTGCTCGCTCTTCATTTTTTTTTACTTGTCCCTACACTGTTTGTAAGTCCGATGGTAGCCATGTGCGCCCAAGAGCTTAGCGACCTCCTGAAAAACTTTTTCATTCCGCTGTTCATCCAGCTCTCGCGGATCCGCTCGGCTACCAACTAGAGGAACGTCTGTACTTCCTCAATAGACCACAAAACAGCCATTTTTGGTTAAAACAAAATGGTGCATCCGAACCTTCGCTGGCTGTGCGGGTCTGTTGTGTCTCGTGTCGCAAGTTCAGTGACGCAGTAATGACGATTTTCTCCGGCCAATCAGTGACCAGCAGAGTTTACACGTCACGTTTTGGTAACGGTTCGGCGCGCTTGGAACCTTGTCTGAGGTGGTACTAAAAAAAGGACCAGGTACCAGGTACTGTTCCCAGTGGAAAACCCCCCCAAAAGTGAGCTGAACTGAACCGTGTCGTGCCGTACTATGCAGTGGAGAAGCGCCTTTAAAGGACTGTTTTTCACATTAGGTCACAGAGCTTCTCAGTAACCACTCCTATTGACAAATGCATGAGTGTTTCTTGTATATGTCATTTGATGTTAAATTAATGGTAAGTGTTGTGTTCACTTGTACAAATTTGTCAGTACTGTATGGGGGACAAATACGTAGGTATACAATGGTATGGTGAATACATAACAAACATGAGCTTAAATAACCAGTTAGTGTTATCTTAGCTAGTGCTTAATTAAAAATGTTTTGTATTAGGACTGATGATATGCATGAATTAGTTATTTTCATGGTAATTAAAGAAACTAAATTGTCTAAATAAATATAAAAAAAATTTAAATTGAGATACCACATACTGTAGCTAATCTTGAAAGTTAATAAATGCTTTTAAAACTTGAAAATACACAAAAATATATCTCAACCATTAGTAATTTTATTAAGATGTTAGAATATTAAATCTCCTTCTGTTCTTATTTCAGCGTTATCTAGTCAGCTGTCCGTATTAAACACTAGCTGTGCTTCTCATCTAAGACAAGTTGAAATCTTTTTTTTTTTATTTATTTATTAATTTTATTACAATCAATACATAGCAATCAAGTTTTTACAAAAAAAAAGAATTATGCTAAGAACAGATCGATCCCCACCCTTGAGAGAGAGAGCAAGCCAAACGGTGTAAAATTTAAGGCTTTTAAAAATACCTAAATCAACAAATTCTCTGTGCTTTATAAAATCATTTCAAAATATTACTGATTAGATCCTGCCATGTTTTGAAAAAAGTCTGCACAGATCCTCTAACTGAGTATTTGATTTTTTCCAATTTTAAATAATATAACACATCAGTTTCCCACTGACTTAAAAGAGGAGAGTTTGGGTTCTTCCAGTTTATCAGAATAAGTCTGCGTGCCAACAGTGTAGTGAATGCAATCACAATTTGTTTGTCTTTCTCCACTTTAAGACCCTCTGGAAGAACCCCAAACACAGCTGTTAATGGGTTAGGAGGGATTGTGAGTCCAAGACTGTCTGAGAGGTAATTAAAAATTTTTGTCCAGAATAATGTTAATTTGGAGCAGGCCCAGAACATGTGACCTAGTGAGGCTGGGGCTTGGTTGCAACGTTCGCAGGTTGGATCTTGCCCTGGAAACATTTTGGAGAGTTTTAGTCGAGACAGATGTGCTCGATATATAATTTTGAGTTGTATAATTGTATGCTTTGCGCATGTTGAATTCTAAGTAATCAACATAGATGTCAGTGTTAATGTTTGCATTGCACTATCAACTGGAGTGAATTTTGTAATGCATGTAGTAATAAAATGCATTGCATCTGTCACTCCAACAGATGGCGCATCTGGCACACATTTGTAGTAATAAAATGCTTTACTACAAATGTTTGTGATGTATGCCATCTGTTGGAATGAGAAAGACATAGTAACCAGGCAGACACACAGGCATCTGTCCTTTTATTGAGGTTTATGGTTGCCACTTTTAAAACTGCCATCATTTCTTTATTTCCTTTGACTTGTACAGTATACTGAAAATCTCATTCCAGCAGTAAAATAAAAGTCCTTGTTGTTATCGACTAATTAGGCATTCTGATTACTAATTTATAATTAGATTGTTTCTCTTTTCCAGTCAGAAACTTTTGTGTGACGTGACAATTGTTGCAGAAGATGTGGAGATCGCAGCACATAGAGTGGTCTTGGCTGCATGTAGCCCTTACTTCCATGCCATGTTTACAGGTATGGTATTATATTTTTTTTTCTTTTTTTTTACGTATGTTACATTGTCCATGTTTACATGCACACACAAGCAGGGTTAGGTAAGTAACCTGTTTAAGGCAGAAACCTGGTCAATTAAAAAACGAGGTTTACATGTGCAAGGATGCCTCGGGAATTATTCTTTGGCAAAACACTCCGTTGTCATTATAACTGCACTAAAAAAGTTAAATGTCTTCATCAGCTACTGTGAATCTGAAAACAGTCTTGAAGGCAGTGATAATTGGCTTGTGATTTATAATTACGTTTAGTCCTTCTTCATGTGCTATATAAAGTAATGTCTATCCTCTTTTTACATCCTCCACCTGAACCACCGATTATTCACAGTATGAACGCTGGCCGTTGTGTCACCTGATCACACTGTTTCACCATGTCTTTAGCAAATAGCTGGATTAATGATAAACTGACACTTGAGTTATAGGTTTCTGATACTGCATTGCACGCAGCATACTCTTTTGTTTTCTGCTTGGCTTGGCAAATTGAGCCCTGCAAGGGACTGGCATACCGGTATGTGTGCTTTTTGGGTATAAATTCTGACCCTACCATCGGTGTGCCTCAGCAGCAGAGCAGATTATACACACCAGGCTACATTTTTTGAGTCTTCAACTGTTCATTTTGAGTAAGCCTTATGCCAATTACAGCCTTGGCTATTTGTTCTAGGCGGACAGGAGAGGAACCTGGCATGGCCTTCCGTAGTTGGAGCCTTTCTGCCGCAAGATTTGCTATGTTGTGTATTCTGAGATGCACTTCTACTCGCCAGAGTTGCACAGAGTTGTTATCTGAGTTACCGTAGACTTTCTATCAGCTGGACATTCTCCTCTAGCTTCACTCATCAGCAAGGCGTTTCCGTACACAGAATTGCCTCTAAATGGATGCTTTTTGTTTTTTGCATCATCCTGAGTAAACTCTAGAGACTGTTGTGTGTGAGAATCCCAGGAGGCCAGGAAACACAGCCTGTTTGGCACTCTCACAATCATGGCCACGGTTTATATCACTGCGATCACCTTTTTTCCCCCCATTCTGGTGTGGGATGTGAATATTTTGTGAAGCGCCTAACCTGTATCTGCATGATTGTATGCATTGTGTTGCTGATACATGATAGACTGATTAGGGATAGTAAATGAATGGATAAGCAGGTGTTCAGGTGATTTTAATAATTTGTTCAGCTGGTGTACATATGGGTATATTTGTTTATTTTTTTAACCAATGAATTGTGGTCCATTTCTAGTGATCTATGATTTGTTGACTGAAAGCTTAAACAGAGGGTTTCACACTTTGGAATTATGAACAGGTACAGTTGTGCTTAAAAGTTTGTGAACCCTTTAGAATTTTCTGTATTTCTGCATAAATATGGCCTAAAACATCATCAGATTTTCACTCAAGTCCTAAAAGTAAATAAAGAGAAACCAGTTATACAAATGAGACAAAAATATTATACTTGGTCATTTATTTATTGAGGAAAATGATCAAATATTACATATTAGTGAGTGGCAAAAGCATGTGAACCTCACGGACGATCAGTTAGTTTGAAGGTGAAATTCGAGTCGGGTGTTTTCAGTCAATGGGATGACAATCAGCTGTGAGTGGGCACCCTGTGTTATTTAAAGAACAAGGATCTATCAAAGTCTGCTCTTCACCACAAATGTTTGTGGAAGTGTATCATGGCATGAACAAAGGAGATTTCTGAGGACCTCACAAAAAGAGTTGTTGATGTTCGTCAGGCTGGAAAAGGTTACAAAACCATCTCTAAAGAGTTTGGACTCCACCAATCCACAGTCAGACAGAAAGTGTACAAATGGAGGAAATTCAAGACCATTGTTACCCTCCCCAGGAGTCGTTGACCAACAAAGATCACTCCAAGAGCAAGACGTGTAATAGTTGGCGAGGTCACAAAGGACCCCAAGGTAACTTCTAAGCAACTGAAGGCCTCTCTCACATTGGCTATTGTTCATATTCATGAGTCCACCATCAGGACAACAATGAACAACAATGGTGTGCATGGCGGGGTTGCAAGGAGAAAGCCACTGTTCTCCAAAAAAAAAAATTGCTGCTTGTCTGCAGTTTGCTAAAGATCACGTGGACAAACCAGAAGGCTATTGGAAGAATGTTTTGTAGATGGATGAGACCAAAATAAAAATTTTTGGTTTAAGTGAAAAGCGTTATGTTTGGAGAAAGGAAAACACTGCATTCCAGCATAAGAACCTTATCCCATCTGTGAAACGTGGTGGTGGTAGTATCATGGTTTGGGCCTCTTTTACTGCATCTGGGCCAGGAGGGCTTGCCTTCATTGATGGAACAATGAATTCTGAATTATATCAGAGAATTCTAAAGGAAAATGTCAGGACATCTGTCCATGAACTGAATCTCAAGAGAAGGTGGATCATGCAGCAAGACAATGACCCTAAGCACACAAGTCATTCTAACAAAGAATGGTTAAAGAAGAATAAAATTAATGTTTTGGAATGGCCAAGTCAAAGTCCTGACCTTAATCCAATCAAAATGTTGTGGAAGGACCTGAAGCGAGCAGTTAATGTGAGAAAACCCACCAACATCCTAGAGTTGAAGCTGTTCTGTATGGAGGAATGGGCTAAAAAATTTCTCCAAGCCGGTGTGCAGGAATGATCAGAAGTTACCGGAAACATTTAGTTGCAGTTATTGCTGCAAAGAGGAGTCACACCAGATACTGAGCAAAGGTTCACATATTTTTGCCACTCACAAATATGTAATATTCGATCATTTTCCTTAATAAATAAATGGTCAAGTATAATATGTTTGTCTCATTTGTTTAACTGGTTTCTCTTTATCTACTTTTAGGACTTGAGTGAAAATCTGATGATGTTTTAGGTCATATTTATGCAGAAATACAGAAAATTCTAAAGGGTTTACAAACGTTCAAGCACCACTGTATACTGATTAATTAGAACAATCTGGACAGAATAGGCTATTCAGCTCAACAAAGCTTGCCAGTCTTATCCACTTAATTCTTGTAAAAAAAACATTGTCTAGTTTTGAACGTCCCTAAAGTCCTACTGTCTGTGTGGTTTTACAGACTGCAGGTAAATAATCTCGAGATAATCCAGTTGTAGATATTAATATAAATGGAGCAATGAGAGGCGAATTTACAATTCAATTGCTTATTCATGTCTAAGTGCTTTCCGTTTTTTGTTTAAGAGATCGTTTATCAGAAGTTTAGAATATTAGAACAATCAAGACAAGAGCAGTCGATTCAGCCCAACAAAGCTTGCCAGTCCTATCCCCTTAATTCTTGTAAAAGTTTTGAAAGACCCTAAAGTCCTACTGTCTACCGCACTACTTGGTAGCTTATTCTATATGTCTCTTGTTCTCTGTGTAAAGAAAACCTTCCTAATGTTTGTGTGAAATTTACCCTTAACAAGTTTCCAACTGCGTGGGTTTCCTCCGAGTACCCCAGTTTCCTCCCACAGTCCAAAGACATGCAGTTTAGGTGCATTGGCGATTCTAAATTGTCCCTAGTGTGTGCTTGGTGTGTGCCCTGCGGTGGGCTGGCGCCCTGCCCGGGGTTTGTTTCCTGCCTTGCGTCCCGTGTTGGCTGGGATTGACCCCTGTGACCCTGTAGTTAGGATATAGCGGGTTGGATAATGGATGGATGGAAGTTTCCAACTGTGTCCCCTTGTTCACAGTCTCAATCCACTGGTCTAATTCCCTCCATAATTTAAAACACTTCAGTCATATCTCGTCTTAATCTTCTTTTGCTTAAACTGAAAAGGCTTGGCTCTTCAGATTTTTCCTCATAATTTATTCCCTGTAGCCCCTTGTTGTTTTAAATTGCTAAATTCTAAAGTTTATTTTAAATAAGCACTGCTTAGAATGGCATTTTGCTTGATATTACTGTTTTCGTTGTAGGTGAGATGAGTGAGAGCAAAGCCAAACGTGTCCGAATTAAGGAAATGGACGGTTGGACCCTGGGAATTCTCATTGACTATGTCTATACTGCTGAAATACAGGTCACAGAGGAGAATGTACAGGTATGTGTCCTTTATCGTCCCTTGTCCAGTATGTTAGTGTGTTTTGTGTTATGTTATTTATTTGTTTTTCAACTTTCGCTTAAATTCATTCTGTTGATAGTTAAACATCTTGTTGGTCTGTGCATTGTTTTTAGAATTTTGAAGTATTTCTGACTGTTAACTATTGCAGTGGAATATGCTTAGAAATTTCAGTAATGTGTGATATGGCAACATGTTTATACTGATGAACCTAAACAATTAAATGCAAATTGGAATGATTCAAGAGTACCAGTGAGGTAAGACATCCATTTTATGAAGGTTTGTGCTGCTGCTGTAAAGTACATCACTTCTGCCTGTCAGGGGTCAATGTTGTTGAGGACAAAATAGAAATTCTTGCTAGGGTCAGACATTGTTTTATTTTTATTGTGCTTCAGTCTTAGTTGGTGGGTGCATTGATGGGGATGGGGTGGCCCTAAAAGGTGGGCATGCTAGATGGATACTTTATTAATCCCAAGGGGAAATTCACATACTCCAGCAGCAGCATACTGATAAAAAACAATATTAAATTAAAGAGTGATAGAAATGCAGGTATAACAGATAATAACTTTTGAAAAATGTTAACGTTTAACCCCCTGGGTGGAATTGAAGAGTCGCATAGTGTGAGGGAGGAACGATCTCCTCAGTCCGTCAGTGGAGCAGGCTGGTGATAGCAGTCTGTCACTGAAGCTGCTCCTCTGTCTGGAGATGATCCTGTTCAGTGGATGCAGTGGATTGTCCATGGAGACAGGAGCCTGCTCAGCGCCCGTTGCTCTGCCACGGATGTCAAACTGTCCAGCTCTGTATCTACAATAGAGCCTGCCTTCCTCACCAGTTTGTCCAGTCATGAGGCGTCCCTCTTCTTTATGCTGCCTCCCCAGGACACAACCGCGTAGAAGAGGGCACTCGCCACAACCGTCTGATAGAACGTCTGCAGCATCTTATTGCAGATGTTGAAGGACGCCAGCCTTCTAAGTATAGTCGGCCATGTCCTTTCTTACACAGAGCATCAGTGTTGGTAGTCCAGTCCAATTTATCATCCAGCTGCAGTCCCAGGTATTTATAGGTCTGCACCCTCTGCACACAGTCACCTCTGATGATCACGGGGTCCATGAGTGGCCTGGGTCTCTTAAAATCCACCACCAGCTTTTTGGTTTTGCTGGTGTTCAGTTTTAGGTGGTTTGAGTCGCACCATTTAACAAAGTCCTTGATTAGGTTCCTATACTCCTCCTTCTGCCCACTCCTGATGCAGCCCATGATAGCAGTTTCATCAGCGAACTTTTGCACTTTTTCTTTTGTGTTTCAAATTTGCTTACAATTCCTACTGAATGTTTGCATACAGAATTTGCAAATGTTTTTGTCATAGTTTTGTAAAACAGTTTCTCTTCCATGCTTTTTCAGTTGAATTGTCTGCTATTTATAGTCTTTTTTTTGATGCCTGCCAATAAAGTATGTGTTAACCTAGAGGAGGTTTATTGGATGTTGGAAAAATATACAACACAGCTCTGTAATAAACATCACTCTATATACCAAATATAATTTGAATTTAAAAATATGATTCAGTCCTCATTTTAAAAATTTGTTCACTTTTATTTTATACTTTTTGAAAATGTCACCTGTAAGATATTAGATTTTTTGATTCATGTGTGCATGTTGTTATGTTGTGAAGAGATAAGACAAGACAAGACAAGATAAAGCGTTGATTTAATGATGTCTTGCCAAAGAGTAAAAAAAAAAAAATAAGGTAGCGGTCACAATGGAGAGCCCACTATTGGTCATTTTTTTTTAAGTGTTTCTGAAGATAAAAGACCCATCTTTTTCAAGTCCTGGTTGCAAGTCCTTGAATGACTGCTGACTTTGGCCCTGAAAAACATCTGCTAATGATGTTTACCCTGAGATCTGGGGCTACATTTTAATTTCAATTTGTTAATTTAAGAAAATTTTGATTTCATATCAGGATGGGTTCTTGTGAATTTCCGTCATATGCACAACATGATGCCTACTATACCTTGCCAAATACCCTTATAACAGCATATACAGTGCCTTTAGAAAGGTACCCCTTCCAACAAGTCACTGACCCTAAACACAAAGCAAAGACAACACAGGAGCTGCTTAGGGTCAACTCCGGGAATGTTCTTTAGTGGTGCAGCCAGACCTCAGAGTTGAACGCAGTTAATCATCTCTGGAGACACCTGAAAATAGCTGTCTAATGACCCATCCAGACTGGCAGAGCTTGAGGTGCTCTGCAGAGAAAAATGTAAGAAAATCCCCAATTCTAGGTGTGTGAAGCTGGTGGCATCAGACCCAAGAAGGCTCCAGGCTGTAATCTCATTTGCAAAAATGTCTAACATCCTCTTTTTGTGTTATTTAAATGATTTTAACACAAGGCAATATAATGTATATTGCATATATATTGCAATATAGCAAAATTTGTAAAAACTGAAGGGATCTGAATGCTTTCGAGGGTGCTGTATACAGGTTTGATTTTTGTTTGTTATTACCCAAAGTCTCATCCAGTCATGAATGTACTGCTTTTTTCTTTACCAGTATTTGGATTTTATAACATATTTCTTTGGACAGCATTTGTAGAAAATTGAGCAGCTTTTAATTTTCACATTGTGTTTTGTCTGTCAAGATTGTTAAATGCTATACTGTTTCTATGGAAACCAAAAGCAGTCCTTTAGTAATCTACACCCTATACTTACCAAGACTATAATTGCATAAGGAGAAAATAATGTTTTAAGGAATAGGTTTAAATTTTTTTTGACTAATTATCACTATAAAAATATTAAAAATGTATATATTTTATATATTTTGATTACATTATTTTTTAGTTTTTATTCCTGTGTACATTTTTATTAGTTAAAAAGATCATTAAAAATATTTTCCTACAAAAATGGGGATAATTCCTTAAAATTCTGCCAGTGACATGTCCTTACATTTATTGATTGGTCACCCAATACAAATATTCTTGATAATAAGAATCCACACAATTTAAATCTTGCCTTTGTTAATGGTAAGCTATTCTGAATATCGCAAGACCTGTTTAACCAGTCAACAGGCTGAGTGCCCCTGAATAGTTTGCTTTCTGGTAACTGGTGCATTTGAAAAGTGTAAGACAGCATGGCATGTAATGTGTGCCATAGTCCCACTCCTAAGAGTTCATGCATTGCCAGGCTCTAATACAATGGATTCAGAAAATATTCAGACCCTCTTCACGTTCTTTTTTGTGTTTGTAGTTGCCATTTTTGCCCATCAATCTACACTCGGTAACCCATGAAAAATTGAAAACATGTTTTCACAAAATTTTGCAAATTTATTAAAAATCATAAACTGAAAGCTCTAATTTATATAAATATTCAGACCTTTAATTTGATATTGTATAGAAGCCTCTTTAGCAACAATTAAAGCTTTTCTTTGTTTGAGTATCTACAAGTGTTGCACACCTGGATTTGGGCAGTGCATCCTATTCTTCCTGATAGATCCTGTCAAGCTCAGTTAGATTGGATGGGAAGTGTCTGTAAGCTGTCATCTTTAGGTCCCTCCGCAGATGTTCTGTTGAGTTTTAGTCTGGGCTTTGGCTGAACCACTAAAAGACAGTAATCATCACCTCATCTGAAGCCACTCCAGTATTATCTTGGCTGTCTGCTTTCGGTCATTGTCATGTTGAAAGGTGAACCATTGTCCCAGTCTGAGGCTGCATGCATGCCGGACTTCTCTGTATTTGGCAGCATTCATCCTTCCCTCAGACCTGACTGGTCTCTCTGTCCCTTCTGCTGAGAAGAACTTCCACGATGCTGACACCACCATGCTTAAGCAGGTGATGAGCAGTGCCTTGTATTCGCTGTGCTTGGAATTCTGACCAAAGAGTTCACTTTTTGCTTTTTGCTCATGTTCTGAGTCCAAGTTAGCTGTCATATGCCTTTAATTCAAGAGTGGCTTTCGTCTAGCCACTGTCCCATAAATCCTTGATCGATGGAGTTGCTGAGATGATCTTCCTTCCAACAGGTTCTCCCATCTCCGCAGAGAACTTTTGAAGCTCTGAGTGAACATTGGGTTCATGGTTACCTCCCTGACCATGCCCTTTTTGCATGTTTACCCATTTTGACTGGACAGCCGCCTCTGGAAAGAGACTTGGATCTTCCAAACTTCTTACATTTTACAATTATTGAGGTCATTGAGCTTCAAGGAACACTAAAAGCTTTAAAATTGGTTTTATTCCCATGCCCTGATCTGTGCCTCACCACAATTTTCAGAGGTCTACAGAGTTTCTTGGACTCCATGGCTTGGTGTTTGTTCCTTCCTAAAAAATGTCCAGTCAATTCAGTTTGCCACAGGTGGACTCCAGTCAAGTTCTAGACGCATCTCAAAGAAAATCAAAACGCATAGGATGTACCTGAGCACAATTTGTAGCGCCACAGCAAAGGGTCCGAATACTTTGATGAATGAGAGATTTCAGTTTGAGATTTGTACTCCGTTTACAAACCTTTCTGAAAATATGTGCTCACTTTATCATTATGGCTTATTGAGTGTAGAGTGATGAGCAAAATTGGCAAATGTAATAATACAAAATAAAATCTGCAATACAATAAAGTGTGCAGAAAATGAAGGGGTCTGAAGACTTCCTGAATCGACTGTACACATCCTCCTTGCTCTTGGTTTCATGTCCGCTTTTATTCTCCAGGTTTACCTGCTTTACATTAACAAAGTACACATTTTGTAGTATACACATCTCACTGTGAGCTGACTGGTAAAGTCAGTTGTGTTATTGTAAGTAATAAGCATACTGATGTCCACACACGCACTTACATATTTCAAAGAGACATTTTTTTTTTTTATTTTGACTTCTAAAGTGCCTCTTTTGTAACCTACAGTCTTCAATCAAAACCATTACATAAGAGTAAATTGAACTGAATTTAACTATATTGGAAATGGACTATAGTGTTTTTGTTTTTCCAAGCTTGCTTTCACTAGCACTGCAGTAAACTGTGGAAGTTGGTGTCAATGCACTTGTCAGAGAATCGGACAGAAGAGTATCAACAGTTGCTTTATAACTGAAATTTGGTTACAATGAGGATCAGATATCTTGTCTCAAGGTCTCTACTTACAATGTAGTGCTGCTCCTGCAGCTGTTTCTGAAGCAAATTTAATTCTAGAAACTACAGCTTGAGTGTGTGGGTGGGAGGTTTAAACTGTCAGGCAGGCAGAAAGAGACCGAGAGCGTCGTGTGCTTGTGATAGTGAGTCTGCATAAAATTTGTATCTGGAGGCAGAGAATTATGAGTCTAACTTTAACTCACCCACGAAAAGCCTCTGTGTCGGTCGAATTATATTTCTGCCTTTGTCACATATATTAATAATACCACATGTACAAAACATTAGAGCTGTTCTGAAATGTTCTTTAAATAGCAATCTTGTGTAAGGCTTCATTAGAAAACTAAATGGAGTAGCGTAGCGGTTCTCAAGTTCAGTACTGAGCTGCAGGTTTTCATTCCAACTAATTTCACAAATTGTTCTAATTGTTGTAGTAGTTTAAATAGCTGTAGCTTTAAATGTTACATTTCTTTTGCCATATTCTGTTTATTTCACTATTCTGTGGAGTGTGCTCTGTTAATCATTTTCAGATAATGACAATTAGTGACAAGCAGAACATACACTGATGCAAATCACAATAAAAGCTAAGGAGGAGCAGCTACTTTAGTGTAAAATTCACTTCTGTGCTAATTAGTAAGAAAAGGCTTAAATAAACACAAAACAAAGAAGAACAAAATTCTGAAAAGCAAGGGAAAGTAAAATAAATCCCCTCAGTGTAATAAATGCCAATGCTTGCTACATTCCAGTGAAAATTTAGCATGCCCATTTTTTAAATTGTGGATTGACCGAAAAAGGCAGTAAATGGAAAATAAGAGCTTGCTTAATAAAAAAAGTAGTTGGTCCATAGGACATAACTTGAGAACAATGGATTTAAAAGATTACTTCACCCCAAAATGATATTTTTTACATGTTACTTACCCCATATAGTTTGTAGTGATATAGTAAAATTTTCATGCAGAACAGAAATAACAAGGTTTCATGATAGAACAGGTGTCTGCTGTTTGCTGTTGCCCAGTGTTGGTCACAATATGAAAACCTTCATGAAAAAAATCTCATGTTAGTCATGTTGCATAATCCCCATGTCAGGCCACGCAGTTGTATGCTCACAGCATCCCAAACATGTCTTTTTACCAAAAGATGTTTAAATAAACCACTTCTGGAAATAAATGGACATGCCGAAACGTGAATTGCATTTGAATTGTGAATCCGCCTTCCCCTCCTCATTCATTGGTCAAGAGTCCAGCCGCGTAACTGCTTTTTCGCTTATGCCAGTACTGAGCTTCCGGTGATATCAACACTGCAGAGTTCACTAAGGGAGGACTACAACTAAAGTTTAAAAGTTAAAGAAAAGTAAGTGAAAATATCTGGAAGAGAATATTCCCTGTACTTGTGCGTATCAGAGATGCTTTAACAAGCAGAAGATAAAATCACCTATGTGGCTTCACAGACTGCAGATAAGTTAATCTCCAAGTAATCCAGTTGTAGATATTAATATAAATGGAGCAACAGGAGGAGAGTTTACAATTGAAATGCTTGTTCATGTCGAAGTGCTTTCTATTTTTTGTTCAAGAGAACATTTATCGGAAGTTTCGAACATTAGAACAATCGAGACCAGAACAGGCCATTCAGCTCAGCAAAACTCACTAATGCTATCCACTTAATTCTTCTAAACTAGGGACCTTCAAAACTCAACTTGGTATTAAAGTCCACCTGTCTACCACATTACTTGGTTGTTTATTCCATGTGTCTTGGGTTCTCTGTGTAAAAAAAAAAACATCCAAATGATTGTGCGAAATTTACCTTAGCAAGTTTCCAACGTTGTCCCTGTATTCTTGAAGTGGTTTGCCTAACAATATTTCAGTAAAAGTACATGTGTTTGGGATGTTGTGATATGATATATGGATTATGTGGCACAAGGATTGGGGATTTTTTTTTTTATTATTATAAACGGTTTTGAAATTGTTTGCTGTTGTACAACTTAATTACCCTAGACACCTGTTCTATCAGAAACTTTTCATATTTTCAGGAAGAACAGAAATAGTTTTTCATGGTCAATAATACAAACTACATGTTAAAAATAAATTCCATCCATCCATTCAACTTCCTAACCCGTTCATCCATGGTAGTCTTGCGGGGTAACTGAAGTTGTTAACATATTTAAAATATCTTTTTTTTTTATTATTAAGTATTCCTTTAAGCCTTTTTTATTAATAATTTGTTCAGATATGAACATGATACACTGCGACCCTCACCTGGAAAATGTGGATGGTGAGATGAGATGAAATGAAGAGATGAACATGGTTTTGAAATAGCTGCTCTCTTTTAGAATTCAGTTTGCCATGTGCACTTGTGTCTGCACTGCTTGTCACTGACTCTCAGTATTTGGATAAGGTTAAGAAAGAGAACCCCACAGAAAAAGTTGAACAAAAAGTAAATGGTGGCATGTCGGAGTGAGAACCTTGATATTTCATACCGCATTATAAATATTGTAGTGGCTCACAAGAATGGATGCGGAAGTGGCCACTGTTCAGGTACTGTTACCTTTATCTGCTCTTCTGGTGCAACATTACCCTCATCTCCAGTTTTCAGGACCTTGGAGATGCCATTAAATAAAAACACTTATCCCAATCTCTCTCTCTCTAGTTGTACTGTACCGCCAACAACACAGAAGTGCTTGGTTCTTACTTGAAGGTCTGTCTCTGCCATTATTTAATCAAACCCGTCTAAGTCTCTTTCTCACCACTCTTGGAACTGTAGAATATCTTGTCGTGAGTGGAGAATAAAAGAGCATCTGCTGTTATGTAATTCATGCTGTCTGCAAAGTCACCCATTCCAGCTGCCCCAGTGTCACAGTGTTATTGACCTAATCGTAACTTGGTATGAGCTCCTAATGCAAAAGACCAACTCCACACGTGTACCATGTCTTGATATTATTTACAAAGTTCTCAATCTAATGTCCTACGAATTCATGTGCACGTTTTTAACATGAGTGCCATTGATTCTTCAAGTCACGTATTTACTGGCACACAAATATAGCATAGCTAGGGTTGTTTCCCTGGCTCAAGTTTATTTTTGGCTTATGTAATCTTTTTTTATTATTTTATTATAGTTTTATATTATATTTTAGTTAACTATTATTATAGTTGGGCGGCACAGTGGCATAGTGGGTAGCGCTGCTGCCTCACAGTTAGGAGATCCGGGTTCGCTTCCCGGGTCCTCCCTGTGTGGAGTTTGCATGCTCTCCCTGTGTCTGCATGGGTTTCCTCCGGGTACTCCCGTTTCCTTCCACAGTCCCAAGACATGCATAAATTGGCCCTAGTGTGTGTGTGTGTGTGTGTGTGCCCTGCGGTAGGCTGGCGCCCTACCCGGGGTGTGTTTCCTGCCTTGCGCCCTGTGTTGGCTGGGATTGGCTCCAGCAGACCCCCCGTGACCCTGTAGCTAGGATATAGCAGGTTGGATAATGGATGGATGGATTATTATAGTTAGTTATTTATTATAATATTAATTTTTTTTTTATTATGTCAAATGTTTGTATGTTACTTTTCTGTGTTATCTGCCCTGCCTCGTGTATGGTGAGCTCAAGGAGGCTGGACCACGTAGTAATATAGCTCAGGGACTGCTCTCGCTGCATAAATTGACAGACAGCAGCTATATTGGCATTGCATGTTTTTGTTTTTAGATTTTTGTTTTTGATTTGTTTTTTTATGATAGGGTTTCTTGTCTTTTGTCCCCTCTGGCTATTGTTTAAGACACTATTCTTGATTTTGTGACTTTTGAGATTTACTTGCCCTTAGGTTTTACTTTTCATGCAAAACATTTTTTGATCTTTTTTTTTTTTCTGTATTGCTTCTCTTTGTTCTGTTTAAGTAAGTACATTCTTTAAGTATTAAAATAGTTTTTTTTTTTTGCCCTGTAGACCAGAGGTTTTTGAATGTTTTTTCCTGTTCACCTTTAGAACTTGGTTTTTAAAACCCTTAACATCATTTTTGGGCCTGCATGGACTGAATGCCTGCCATCTAATTTTGGGGCAAGGCGGCTTGGGTTGAGGCCTAACCAATGGACCGAGGCCTATTTATTTATTTATCAATTTATCCAAGGTGACTTACAAAGCAAGTTATAATATATACACAAAAATAATTAGAAGGTGCTGCAACAAAAGCCATAGAGAACCATAAAAAAAATGAATAAAAGAGTGTAGCCTTACTACTACTATAAAGTTTATAACTGCAGGCAGACTAAAAAAAATTGTATTTAAATGCTTTATTAGTACAGCAGCAGCTATTCTGTAGAACAGAACTAAAGCAGCTCCAAAATATTTCATAAAAAGGTGTATTTTCAAACGACGTATGAACATGAGTGAATTGCATGCAGTTCAAATTGACAAAGGGAGATCAATCCACAGTTTTGAAGCAAGACCAGAGAAGTGTTTTCCAGTCTTCACGCATGTGCCAAGAGGGGGAGCAGTCAGCAGACAGGCAGAGGCAGAATGGAGACTTGAACCAGTCCAAAGCAGAAACAGAGATTATTGAGGATAAAGATAAGCAAGGAGTGTTTAATAATATTGATAGCTGATTAAAGGTCAAGAAGGATAAGGACTGAGGAAGGAGAAGCTTCTTGAGGAGACCCAAGAACATTTGTGACTGAAAGCAGTGCTGCCTTGGTAGGGTGACTTTTGCGAAATCGGGAAACAGAGCAGAGTTGTTAGTGCACTTTTCATTCTAAAGTCTTGCACAGGAATAGCAAACGGTAGACAGGATAGTAGTTCTTGGTGGCAGATACTGTGAAAGAGGATTTCTTGAGAACAGAGATCACAGGAGACTTGCTGATATCAATAGGGAAGATACCAGATATCAGTGAGGCACTGAAAAGTGAAGAGGGTGGGTCTTTCTTTTTGTGGATTTCTGACTCCTGCACCCATTTTTTTTTTTTGGTTTGAGCCTTTTGTGTCATGATAATCACAACAAATGTCCTTTATTCTACCCCATGCACAGAAATAAATTGTTATTCAGAAGAGCTGAATATAAACTCTTCCTTGTTTTGGCACCAGTGTCTATCTAGGCTTTTGACTCCAGGCACCTCGTTATAGCTGGCACACATGTTCAAAAACTAATTGAGCATTTATGCAGACTTTGTAATAAGGCAATGCTCTATTGCGACAGATGTGGAGATAAATGAATAATTTGTTTTAAGAACATCCTGTTTAAAAAGGTAAATTGCATAGTAGCAATTCTCCAATTCTTTTGGCAAATTCATTAGACCATAGTTTCTTACACTATGAGTGGGTCGCATGCTGTCTGATTTTTGGTTTGTGGTTTCTCTGATTTTTGGTTTGTGGAGTGTTTGTGATGTATCACCGTGGTTAGTTTCTGCTAACGCCATTCCTCCCATATTGACTGTGTCAGGGATTATCCAAAGGGAATTTATGGCTGTCGGTGTTGTTTCTTCAAGTGGACCAGGGATGGTTGTTAGGTGTTCTATTAATCGAAAGAAGTTCAGGGAGTTTATAGGGCATGCTGGGAAATGATTTCGTTGACTGCTTCCACCGTGGCAGATCACATTCTATGATAATGCAAGAAGAATTCCTGCTGTTTGGATCACAAGAGTTTATACTGCATGTGTTTTCATAAGTGTGAATGCACCCAGGGAGCTTTTAGGTTAAAGAAAGATCTAATTTTGTCAGAAACATGTATGGTTGATTTTTTTTTTTCTTTTTTCCCTATGTGCATTAATTGATTTATTCACATTTTTTATTTCCTTATTGTCTTTCATTATTGTTTCATTAATGTCGGAGTTTGACATTTTCATTTTTTTCTGAAGTGTCTTTAATATTTATTACTTGCCTTTTTTAATTTATGTGTTTTTCAATGGGTGCTGCTAGTTTGTGGCAACAGACACAGCATTGTTGCCAAGCAATGTGTTATGCTTCTGTGCAGGCACGATTACACCATAAAAGAAGGCAGTGTGTACAGCAAGGCCTCAGAAGTGTGAGTACACAAAAGGATGACTTAAAATGAAAGAGCATCCATCCATCCATTATCCAACCTGCTATATCCTAACTACAGGGTCACAGGGGTCTGCTGGAGCCAACACAGGACGCAAGGCAGGGAACAAATCCCAGGCAGGGCGCCAGCCCACCGCAGGACACACACACACCAAGCGCACACTAAGGACAGTTTAGGATCGCCAGTGCACCTAACCTGCATATCTTTGGAATGTGGGAGGATACCCACGCAGACATGGGGAGAACATGCAGACTCCACGCAGGGAGGACCCGGTAAGTGAACCCGGGTCTCCTAACAGCGAGGCAGCAGCACTACCACTGCACCACCGTGCCGCCCAGAAAGAGCATTTAAGGGGAAAAAATCTGACTCTATTTTAATTTGAGTCTTGGATTCTGGTTCAGTGGTAATAACTTGAAGAAAGACGTATAACAAGTGTTGTGGACTGACTCAGCTAACGTCCTAGACTATTGTTCTGTCAACACCAAAATGAAAGATCTTTTGCAGTCTTTGCTTCTTGCAAAATACATTTCTCACCAGTGATTTCCAGCCTTTTCTAAAAAATCATTGAGTGTTTGATGAGGCCCATTGGATAGTAAAATATCAAGCAGTTTATTTTGACTCTGCATTTTGTTAGTCAGTAGTACTGTACATTATCAGTTTTGGCAAATTAATTATTTTCCCCAGGCAATAAATTTATATATTTGGCTATCAGTTCTTGTAGAACATTTCAAAAGACATTGCTTGTAGCTTTTTGTTTTTTCATTTTTACAATTTTATTGGAATGCAGTTAATTATGTGTTTATCCTCATTTTTTACCTTAACCTTAATTAGTGTATTATAATAACAATTTTTGTTTTCTCACTAAGCAAATTAAAAATTGATTTAAAGGCATGAAAGTAGGAGTAGGAGGAAACTGCAAATATAATGAGAATGTGACTACAACAAACCTACAATGTACCATTAAAACATAATAGTATAGGAAAAAATATAGTGTACACGGTGTAAATGGCGACCTCAGGAGTCACAATGCTAGTTAATCAAGGTTTTTATGAGTTTGTTTATAACAAATTAAATGAGATAGACCATGATGGAAGGTATTTAATGTACAAAAATTAATCATATAACACAGTTGTGCTTGAAAGTTTCTGAACCTAAAACATCATCAGATTTTCACTCAAGTCCTAAAAGTAGATAAAGAGAAACCAGTTAAACAAATGAGGCAAAAATATTACACTTGGTCATGTATTTATTAAGGAAAATGATCGAATATTACATATTTGTGAGTGGCAAAAGTATGTGAACCTTTGCTTTCAGTATCTGGTGTGACCCCCCCTTTGCGGCAATAACTGCAACTAAATGTTTCCGATATCTTCTGATCATTCCTGCACACCGGCTTGGAGGAATTGTAGCCCATTCCTCCGTACAGAACAGCTTCAACTCTGAGATGTTGGTAGGTTTCCTCACATTAACTGCTCGCTTCAGGTCCTTCCACAACATTTTGATTGGATTAAGGTCAGGACTTTGACTTGGCCATTCCAAAACATTAACTTTATTCTCCTTTAACCATTCTTTGGTAGAACGACTTGGGTGCTTAGGGTCGTTGTCTTGCTGCATGACCCACCTTCTCTTGAGATTCAGTTCATGGACAGATGTCCTGACATTTTCCTTTAGAATTCTTGGATATAATTCAGAATTCATTGTTCCATCAATGAAGGCAAGCCCTCCTGGCCCAGATGCAGTAAAACAGGCCCAAACCATGATACTACCACCACCATGTTTCACAGATGGGATAAGGTTCTTATGCTGAATTGCAGTGTTTTCCTTTCTCCAAATATAACGCTTTTCATTTAAACCAAAAAGTTCTATTTTGGTCTCATCCGTCCACAAAACATTCTTCCAATAGCCTTCTGGTTTGTCCACGTGATCTTTAGCAAACTGCAGACGAGCAGGAATGTTTTTTTTGGAGAACAGTGGCTTTCTCCTTGCAACCCTGCCATGCACACCGTTGTTGTTCAGTGTTCTCCTGATGGTGGACTCATGAACATGAACATTAGCCAATGTGAGAGAGGCCTTCCGTTGCTTAGAAGTTACCCTGGGGTCCTTTGTGACCTCGCTGACTATTACACGTCTTGGAGTGATCTTTGTTGGTCAACAACTCCTGGGGAGGGTAACAGTGGTCTTGAATTTCCACCATTTGTACACAATCTGTCTGACCGTGGATTGGTGGAGTCCAAACTCTTTAGAGATGGTTTTGTCACCTTTTCCAGCCTGATGAGCATCAACAACTCTTTTTGTGAGGTCCTCAGAAATCTCATTTGTTCATGCCATGATACACTTCCGCAAACATTTGTGGTGAAGAGCAGACTTTGATAGATCCTTGTTCTTTAAATAACACAGGGTGCCCACTCACAGCTGATTGTCATCCCATTGGTTGAAAACTTGAATTTCACCTTCAAAGTAACTGATCATCCTAGAGGTTCACATACTTTTGCCACTAACAAATATGTAATATTCGCTCATTTTCCTCAATAAATAAATGACAAAGTATAATATTTTTGTGTCATTTGTTTAACTGGTTTCTCTTTATCTACTTTTAGGACTTGAGTGAAAATCTGATGATGTTTTAGGTTATATTTATGCTGAAATATAGAAAACTAGCCAACCTGCGGCGTACCATACGCTGCATAATCAGGCCATTTTTTTTAATGATTTTTAAGCACAGGGAGAAAATTAACATTTGAAAAATCGGTAATGCAATAAATCAGCAAGAAAAGCAACATTGTAACAATGCACGGAACGAACCAACACACAATCGTCCGTGACTGAAAACTGGCGGACCGCCCTCGTGCCTTCTACTGCCAGACGGAGGGATGGGGGTGCACAGCGCGGAGTCTGGAACGGGAGGAGAGGAGAAGGACGTCCATTCAGCTCCGTCCGTCATGCTAGTCTGCTGATTTCTCGTTCAGTATGCACTGCCCGCTCATGTGCCCACCTCCAACTCATCACTTGAGTCGTCGTCTTTACACAGTCCAGATGCACCTGTGACTGATGTAGACGTTTCATTGCTCTGTGTGGTTTTGGCTGCTTTTCTATATATAATCCACCAAGACACCAGACCACGGTAGTAGCGAGGTGTGTACAAAGGGTTGGGACGCAACCAGTGGGAGCGTATGAGTCGCACTTAGTGGGAATTCCACGGCTTGCATCCCGAATGGGGTTCAACGGCTTACCCATGCCTCTCTGCGCTGGGTAGACACACAGTCAATCTCATGCATAATTATTTATTGAATGCTAAACACTTCTGGAAAGACACGGTTGTCTAAAACGGGTTGGTGTGAGAATACAACAGTAAGCGAATGAAAAGATGGAACTCTGGAGAGAGCAAAATACAACACAATAGTGAACCCGCGGCATAACAAACGCCGTTTGGCTCAGACGTGCATGTGGATTCTTGCCACAGGCGAAAGGGACTAACTGGGTGGTCGGTGAATTTTTGCGTCCGGGCAAATGGGTAGGCAGTGTGAATGCCTAGAGAGTGAGGGTAGATGCCGGCCGGTGGAAAAGGAGTGTTGGTGGGCAGGAAAACGTCTTCCATGTTCCTGCAGGAGCATCTAAGAAGACGCATGTTTGTCGCGGATGCGAATAGCTGTATGTAGCGTGTAAAACAGTTTGCTATGGTGCACGCGGTCGTGCATCGTAACTGAAAACTTGGTTTTTAAAGACTGCTTACTTCATTGTGCTTTAACCTCAGTTGTAAAGGATTGTTTTAAGGATCCCATGGGATACCCCTCGGAAACCGTTTTACACGCTGCATATGGCGATTCACCTCCGCGAGAAACATGCCTCTATGAACAGTCAACGTAGCTCGGAGGTGCATGACATGCACATGACATTAACCTGACCTGCACGCATGTGGCCTCTACGACAGATGAATATAAATGACGGCATTTTTTCTGTGTCGTCGCGTTCGAGTTGGTGGGCGTGGCTCTGCGAGTTGTCGTTGTATCCAATGGTCTTGGAGTTGGTGGGCGTGGCTCCTTCCTGCGTGTGCCATAGGTGTCTTACTTGTCGGCGGCTTAGTGAATCCACGCCCCTTCCGGCGTGCTTTCCATGGTTGTCTTGCCATAGTGAATTATATATATAGATTCTAAAGGGTTCACAAACTTTCAAGCACAACTGTAGGTCCCAGATGGACTGAGTTCATTTACTTTGCATTGTATATACATGCTTGGCTATCCCAAAAATGCGAAATCAAATATGTCAAAGACAGAGAGCTTATGGCAGAAAAGGAGAGCTGTGTAGAAATGTATAGTTTGGCAAATTCCCCATTTTGCTTTTGAGCTACCCATGAGTCAGCTTAGTTTTTGCAGCATGTTTGTGCCTCGTGAACCAATAGCTTAGCTATTGAACCTTGTGTACTGGGGTTAAGAAGCTCCAGGATGGTAAAATTCAAAGCGTCCATTTTCGGTGTGTTTGCATATAATGTGAAAAGCTCCTTCTCAAATAGTTATGGCTGTTGATCTGTGTGTAAATAAGGAACAACTCCTCTCCAAGTGAAATAATTTTGTTGAACTTTTCTCCACTTCAGTAAAATTTTTTGAGACAGTTCAGTTTTCATTGAGACATTTTGAATACAGCACACTGTACAACTTTTTTGAAATTTTTCAAATTTTTGCAAATTTGCGAACTCCTTCAACATCCACTCCTGCTGACACACCTGCGGTCATGTGCACTGAAGCGAGTACACCTTGCTGCAGGACAAGAGATGGGGTGGGGCCAGATGTAGGCGGGACTGGATGACCAAGTATTATCTTAGTTAGAAAGGTATGAGGTTAGGTGTGCATTTCAATTCACTAGTTATGATGATTTTAGTTTATTCAATATGGCAGTAATGATATTATTTGTTTGTTTATTCATCTCCATATAAGGTGAGTACCATCCCTATTGCACTACATGCTAATAGTCTGCTTCTGCCTCAACCTCATCCTGCACTCATCTCTGTGACTACGGGCCACATTGTGCAAACCTCAGTTGCTGCAACTCACTTTTGTTGTTTATTTCACCTCATGCAATTTCTCGTATTAGGAATTTATTAGTTAGTGTGTTACTTCTCTTGCTCTTTGAAATCAAATTGGGTAAGTGAGATGATTTGAATGTCCAAAAAAAGTAATGAAATGCAAGTGACTTAACTTATGTAGAAATGTATAAAAGCTGGCTCGTGACACTTTATGCTACAGTGACAAAATATGTGCTTCATATTTGCTTTAAGCTAAAAATAACCACATAGCTGCATTATGTAAAGACTAGCTATCCCCCACGGCTCTGCCTGAGTAGTATTGAAACAGGACAAACAAACAGGTACTGCTAACTAAGCAGAGGCAAAGTACGCTACAAAACGTGGCCAGAGGTAGACCGATTTGAATGGAGGCTGGCGTGTGAGTGATGACGACCGTCCCTTGGCTCCCCACTCCTGACGTCACGCTTCTCCCTCCCCTCAGCCCATAGCCTCTGTCTCGGATTAGATCGAATATGTTGCTCCTTCAAGTGAACTATGATACTTAGCGCGATGAGAGAAAATCAACCGGAATGTTCAAGCAAATTATAGTAAAAAAACGATCTAAATCCGTTAAGTAGTTCTCTCGTGAAAAGTGGACAGATATACAGACAGACGTTGGATTTTACATATACATATATAGAGAGGGGCGGCACGGTGGCCCAGTTGGTAGCGCTGCTGTCTCACAGTTAGGAGACTTGGGTTCGCTTCCCGGGTCCTCCCTGCCTGGAGTTTGCATGTTCTCCCCGTGTCTACGTGGGTTTCTTCTGGGTGCTCCGGTTTCCTCCCACAGTCCAAAGACATGCAGGTTAGGGGCATTGGCGATTCTAAGTTGGTGTGTGGTTGTGTGTGTACCCTGCAGTGGGCTGGCACCCTGCCCAGGGTTTGTTTCCTGCCTTGGCTGGGATTGGCTCCAGCAGACCCCTGTGACCATGTAGTTAGGATATAGCTGGATGGATATATAGAGAGAGATTATAATAATTCAGTATTTCACTGATTGTAATGTATCAGTAAAGCACCACAATGATCTGCTACCTATGTTTGTCAGCACAGATTTTAAGTCTCTTTCTGTATTTCTTTGAAAAACTTTAAACTGCAGTTAGCTGCAGACCTGCCACCTACAACAATTAATAAGAGCACATGAATCTTTTCGTCTCTTGAGGTGGAATCTGATGTCTATGAAAGCAATTTCAACCAAATATTATTAATAGATAGTATTAAAAACTTAATTTACATACACTACTAATAGATGTAATTACCACTTTTATTTTTGAATATGACTCACTGTCACAAAAATAAACAAAACTGTGATGATAAACTCTTTGATGAAGGGACTCGAAGCTTTAAAAAAATGCTCTTAAGTTTTAAACTTAAGAGCAAGTGTCTGAATACACCTGAATGTTCTGCCATGTGTATGTTATCATCCTTGTATTTTTAGTTTTATACCTATAGTCATAACGAATGGATTGCCACACCCTACACCTTGCCTTTAGATTACTGGCATTGTATTGCATAATTCATTTGAGGAGAGGAATGACTATGAATGCTCTTTCTTACCCACACTGCCTGAAGGTACTTTCCAAATTGAAACATTTGCAGAACATTAGGAAAGCAGTTGACCTCTGTACCTTTCAGAGTAAAGGCAATTGTCTCTAGACCTAATGTGTTTCTGCTTTTTTTTTTTTTATTTTTACATGCATTAAAAGGTTTTATTTGGAAAGCTGACAGCCTTGCTTTTATAAGTCAGCGTACTGTATGCACAGCTCTGAGCAAGAAAGGTGAATTTAACGCTCCAGTAAACTGTACACTGTAGATGCTGTCTTGCTGCCTCTCGATTTGCAGCACATTCATGGGGCACAAAAAACGAAAACACATTATCATGGCAAAACGGTTCAGCCGATGATAATACATTTGGCATATTGTTTAGATTTGGCCCTACTTGAATTGACAGCGACATTCCACATCAGTGGACATAACAGAGTTTATTGTGCAATAGGGGACCAACGCAAAAATCACGTATCACTCAAAACTGGCTATGTTTTTACTCACAGAATTTTGTATTTACATTACTGTCGATGCTGTATTAAATGTAGGCTCCATTGTTGTAAAAATCAAATTCAACGTTCACAAGAGCACAGAAATTGATGGAGAGGTAGTCTAGATTTCGGATGAGACACTTAACAGTTCAACCAACAAAAGCAAAAGGGTCAACATTTAAAAATTGTGAATGCTTGCTTTCTTACCTTAATCTATTATACAAATATACCCAGGCAGCACCGGGTACTTTGGCTTGTAAACACAAAAACATAAATTAGATGTATATCCTATGTTCTGTTTTAAAAACAGAATTTCTCGTTCAAGGTTGAAAACGGTCTGCCATGATTTTAGCCTTTACATCAGCAGAATATGAAATTACAGTAAGGGAGTGTGACTTTTTGGACCCCATTTATTGGTGTTTAGAAACTGACTTAATTACTGGGTGGCAATTCTTCTCGGTGGTTTGCATTGGTTCTTCTGGGGACTCCCACAGTCTAAAAACATCCTGCTCAAGAATGGTCCCTTTTCTTGTTCCTGTTGCTTGAAAAAGAGTGGTAACAGAAAATATATGGATATACACTCACCTAAAGGATTATTAGGACCACCATACTAATACGGTGTTTGACCCCCTTTCGCCTTCAGAACTGCCTTAATTCTACGTGGCATTGATTCAACAAGGTGCTGAAAGCATTCTTTAGGAATGTTGGCCCATATTGGTAGGATAGCATCTTGCAGTTGATGGAGATTTGTGGGATGCACATCCAGGGCACGAAGCTCCCGTTCCACCACATCCCAAAGATGCTCTAATGGGTTGAGATCTGGTGACTGTGGGGGCCATTTTAGTACAGTGAACTCATTGTCATGTTGAAGAAACCAATTTGAAATGATTCGAGCTTTGTGACATGGTGCATTATTCTGCTGGAAGTAGCCATCAGAGGATGGGTACATGGTGGTCATGAAGGGATGGACATGGTCAGAAACAATGCTCAGGTAGCCCGTGGCATTTAAACGATGCCCAATTGGCACTAAGGGGCCTAAAGTGTGCCAAGAAAACATCCCCCACACCATTACACCACCACCACCACCACCAGCCTGCACAGTGGTAACAAGGCATGATGGATCCATGTTCTCATTCTGTTTACGCCAAATTCTGACTCTACCATTTGAATGTCTCAACAGAAATCGAGACTCATCAGACCAGGCAACATTTTTCCAGTCTTCAACTGTCCAATTTTTGTGAGCTCGTGCAAATTGTAGCCTCTTTTTCCTATTTGTAGTGGAGATGAGTGGTACCCGGTGGGGTCTTCTGCTGTTGTAGCCTATCCGCCTCAAGGTTGTGTGTGTTGTGGCTTCACAAATGCTTTGCTGCATACCTCGGTTGTAACGAGTGGTTATTTCAGACAAAGTTGCTCTTCTATCAGCTTGAATCAGTCGGCCCATTCTCCTCTGACCTCTAGCATCAACAAGGCATTTTCACCCACAGGACTGCCGCATACTGGATGTTTTTCCGTTTTCACACCATTCTTTGTAAACCCTAGAAATGGTTGTGCTTGAAAATCCCAGTAACTGAGCAGATTGTGAAATACTCAGACCGGCCCGTCTGGCACCAACAACCATGCCACGCTCAAAATTGCTTAAATCACCTTTCTTTCCCATTCTGACATTCAGTTTGGAGTTCAGGAGATTGTCTTGTCATTCAGTCATGGTGCTCCAGAGCTCACTGTGGCATCATTGGGCCAGTAAATCATTTAAAAAAACTTGGAGAATATAAGCTGCGTCTTTTTATCATTTTCAGTTCTGTTCATTCAAGGTCCTTCACAAGATGTTGTGGTCAATGTAAGTGTTTTGTCAATAAAATGTACCCAGTAAACTTTATTGCACTGTGGATAGAAATTGTACATGAGAGACAGCTGACACTCTTAAAAGAGATTTCACACTACAGGGAGTGAGGACTTTTACTTCATCTTCATTGTCAAACTGACCTGCATACCTCTAGCAGTGAATTTTCCTTTTACTTGGATTTCCCCTCTGGCACAACTTCAACATCATATTTATAAAAGACAAAAAGAAAAGTCCCTCTCTGTGACTCTGAGTCTTCTTTTATAGAGAATAAATTGATTCCCTTTTATCACCTTGAGAGGCATTGACCTTTCACTACCTGCATCATCGGTTGGTTCTGCTCCCCGCTGCAGATGGTATTGGCAGTAAAATCACCTTGTAGTCATGAGAGTTACAGTGGTGTTTTCTAAATATATATCAGACCCTGTTTCAACCTACTGCATATTTTATACATGCAAAAAATAACAATCAATGGATGACTGTGAACACTAACACACTAAACTGTCTTTACTTATTTGAAATATTAAAAAGTAGTAATTTTCAATCTTTTTTTTCTCTAGTGAAGTCGTATCCAATACACCCATCATGGTTTGCTGAAGCATTGCACTAAAAGCATAAATGCTTCTTCTTAATAATAATTAAATGATTTTCTTTGTCTGGATATTTATAAGACATTACTGGATCTACTGTATACTAATTTGCTATTTTATGCAGATGTTTTTCTGAGCTTATTTTTACATTATTGGTGCATGATTTAGTCTTTACATTGTGATTGTGAAGCTATACACAAGAAAATCATGATTAGTAGACTAATGTCTGTCTGAAAACATTAGTGTTTTTACATGTGTCTGTATTTTTCTGTCTCTCTCTATACATCTCTAGGTTTTGCTTCCAGCAGCTGGACTCTTGCAGCTCCAGGATGTGAAAAAGGCATGTTGTGAATTCTTGGAGTCTCAGCTTCACCCCACCAACTGCTTAGGGATTCGAGCCTTTGCTGACATGCATGCATGCACAGAGCTACTGAACCAAGCCAACACATTTGCAGGCAAGTGTAACACTGACACAGTTTTCTGTTTCTGATGGTCAGCTGCACTTCCCTCCATGCAGATGCTGTAAGGACTTAGATCGGTCTGTCTGTTTGTCTTATAGTGCCACATCTATCTATCTGTCTGTCTCTCTGGCTAGCTGTCTTGCTATCGTTTCTGTCTGTCTAGCTAGATATCTTGCTATCGTGTCTGTCTGTCTAGCTAGATGTCTTGCTATCGTGTCTGTCTGTCTGTCTAGCTGTCTTGCTATCGTGTCTGTCTAGCTGTCTTGCGATCGTGTCTGTCTGTCTGTCTAGCTAGCTGTCTTGCTATCGTGTCTGTCTGTCTGTCTAGCTAGCTGTCTTGCTATCGTGTCTGTCTGTCTAGCTAGCTGTCTTGCTATCGTGTCTTTCTAGCTAGCTGTCTTGCTATCGTGTCTGTCTGTCTGTGTAGCTGTCTTGCTATCGTGTCTGTCTGTCTAGCTGTCTTGCGATCGTGTCTGTCTGTCTGTCTAGCTGTCTTGCGATCGTGTCTGTCTGTCTAGCTAGCTGTCTTGCTATCCTGTCTGTCTGTCTAGCTAGATGTCTTGCTATCCTGTCTGTCTGTCTAGCTAGATGTCTTGCTATCCTGTCTGTCTGTCTGTCTAGCTGTCTTGCTATCGTGTCTGTCTGTCTAGCTGTCTTGCTATCGTGTCTGTCTAGCTAGATGTCTTGCTATCATGTCTGTCTGTCAGGCTAGATGTCTTGCTATCATGTCTGTCTTGCTAGCTATCTTGCTATTATGTAGTGCCTTCCACATCTGTTATGTAGTGTTTCTTTCTATCTGATAGTTTCCTATCTATCAATCTGTCAATCAATCATATAGTGCCTTCTCTATCCATCTGTCTGTCTGTTTTAGACAGCTTTGTGCTAATATCATTTAAATTAATTTTTTGCCACATCCTACAACACTCAATACCCTAGAACACCAAAGCAAAAAAAAAAAAAAAGATTTTAGAATTTTTTTCCCAAATTTCTTAAAAGTAAGAAAACTGAAATATCTCATTAGCACAAGTATCCAGACTTTTTCTCAGTAGATAGTTGAAGCCCCTTGGGCAGTGGTCACAGGCCGAGTTCTTCTTGGGTCTGATTCGAAAAGCTTGACACACCTGGTTTTGGGAACCTTCTGACATTGTTCTCTGCAGATCCTCTCAAGCTTTGTCAGGATGGATGGAGGCTGTCCGTGAACTCTTATTTTCGGGTCTCCTCAGAGATGTTCCATTGGGTTCAAGTCTGGGCTTTAGCCTAGCAACTCTAGAACATTCTCAAAGTTGTCCCTAAGCTACTCCCGTGTTGTCTTTGCTTTGTGCTTAGGAACATTGTCCTGTTAAAAGAAGAACTTCAGTCCAGTCTGAGCTCTAGAGTACTCTGGAGCAGGTTTTCATTAATTACTATATCTCTATACTTTGCTCTGCTCAGATTTCCCTCCACCCTGTCTAGTCTGTCTGTGACTACTGCTGAAAAACAACTTCATGATGCTGCCACCACCATGGTTGGTATTGCAGAAGTAATGAATGAATGATGCCTGGTTTCCACCAGAAAGCATGTTAGTTGTGGTTTCATCAGACCAGAGAATCTTGTTTCTTTCAATCTGAGAGTCCTTTAGGTGCCTTTTTACAATCTCCAAGCAGAATTCCTTTTGTCTTTTATTAAGGAGAGTTTTCTGTCTGGCTATTCTGCCATAAAGCCCACGTTAGTGGGCTGTTGCAGTGATGTTTGTCCTTCTGGAGGTTTCTCCCATTGCAACACGGATTCTCTGAAGCTCAGCTTGAATGACCACCAGGTGCTTGGCTGCCTCTCTTACCCTGGTCCTTTTCCCATGAATGCTGAGTTTGGCCAGGTAGACAGCTCTAGTAAGAATCTTGGTTGTTCCATACTTCTGTTTAAGAATTATGAAAGTATCTGCACACTTGGAAACCTTCAGTGCTGCAGGAACTTTATTAAAGGGGTTTGAATACTTCCTAAATCCACCGTTTGTTATAAATGACATTGTTAGAAGACAGTAGAGAAGAACTGTGTCTCTAAACTGTACACGTGGGTACTAGATTTCAACACTTGACACAAATTTTTTAAGTTTGTTGTGACACCTTGTTGGAATTGACAGATGAACATTTCAGTTTTTTGGAATAAGCAACATTTTCTAATTATAGTGGGGTGTTCAGTTTCAGGGCTTTACATAATGAGGGAAGGCCAAAGTCTTAATAAGAAGTAAATGAAGTTGGACTATCTGAGGACAATGGCAATTGCCTTTTAATGGTTTGTTTTGAACCATTTTGTGTCCTTAAAATCATTTTTGCCTGACGACTATGTGATTATAAAATGGCAGTAAGGAGGTTTTAATCAAGAGGTGATAAAGCCACTGTTATAATAAATTGAGGGAGAAAAATGATTCCTTTTCCCAAATAAATGCACTCTTTAACCTTTCCCTTCATACATTTGCTGCATGTGAAAACCTCCTACTTCCTGCACTTTGTAAAGCATAATAGGCAGTGCCAGATCAGCATAACATTCTAGGTGGGAGCTTGTCTGAATTCAAGGAAGCTATTGCAATTAATCAAATGTGTTTTACTTTGGTTGTGAGGTCCTACGCTTTTAGGGGTTTTTTTTTTTTCCTTTCATTCTTTATTTTTGGAAAACATCTGCATTCTGTTCTAGATCTTGTTAATTTACAATCTCTTGTAATAATAAATAATAAAGTATCTATCTATCTTGGGATTTCTTTATTTCGTATATAATCTCAGCATACACAGGGATCATTAGATTTATTTTTATTTAAAGCTAACTGTCAAAGTTTGGATTTATTTTGAGCACTTTTCCTGAAGAAACAGATCTATGTCCTCAACATAGCTAGAGTAAGTCTACAAATGTAATATGGTGGCTTTTGGTTTTCATGTCTTCTTAGGGAGTCGAGGCTGTGGGGACTGTTTATAAAAAAAAAAAACAGGGCCTGTTAAAGCCCATTATGTAATTTTGGGCAATGCAAGAAATAAATTGTGGTTTAATCGTGTGAGATACAGTGGGTGCGGAAAGTACTCAGACCCCCTTCAATTTTTCACTCTTTGTTATATTGCAGCCATTTGCTAAAATCATTTAAATTAATTTTTTCCCTCATTAATGTACACACAGCACCCCATATTGACAGATAAAATAAAACAATTTTTGAAATTGTTGCAGATTTATTAAAAAAGAAAAACTGAAATGTCACATGGTCCTAAGTATTCAGACCCTTTGCTCAGTATTTAGTAGAAGCACCCTTTTGAGCTAATACAGCCATGAGTCTTCTTGGGAAAGATGCAACAAGTTTTTCACACCTGGATTTGGGGATCCTCTGCCATTCCTCCTTGCAGATCCTCTCCAGTTCTGTCAGGTTGGATGGTAAATGTTGGTGGACAGCTATTTTTAGGTCTCTCCAGAGATGCTCAATTGGGTTTAAGTCAGGGCTCTGGCTGGGTCATTCAAGAACAGTCATAGAGTTGTTGTGAAGCCACTCCTTCGTTATTTTAGCTGTGTGCTTAGGGTCATTGTCTTGTTGGAAGGTAAACCTTCGGCCCAGTCTGAGGTCCTTAGCACTCTGGGGAAGGTTTTTGTCCAGGATATCCCTGTACTTGGCCGCATTCATCTTTCCCTCGATTGCAACCAGTCGTCCTGTCCCAGCAGCTGAAAAACACCCCCACAGCATGATTCTGCCACTGCCATGCTTCACTGTGGGGACTGTATTGGACAAGTGATGAGCAGTGCCCCGAATATTCTGTAAGAACTCTCGCAAGGACGAAGCAATCTGAATGAAACAACGTGCAATGTGCTCCTCAGTATATTGAGCTTTGAAGAAGCCGGGATGCCCCTGCATCAAAGCATTAAGGTAGGTGACGGACAACCATTGTGATGTTTAACCTCCGTTTCCAACTTCTGGGTGCTTGCCACCTGTACCCCTTAACTCATTCACTTGAGTTCCCATCAGGATAGTGGTGTACAGTAATGAGCAGTGCATCTTCAGGGTGTGAACTTATTGGGTCACCAATTCATTTAAGCAGTGTCAGAGTCAACTGGATGGTCATGAGTTAATGGAAGGTTACTTCCAGCAAGATGGAGCAATATGTCATACATCGGCAAGGAGCAAGGCAGAAATTCAGTCTTCCTTCGGCAACAGGGTAATTTCAAAGGGGCTTTGGCCACCACGATCGTTTGATCTGATACCGCCAGACTTCTTTCTTTGGGGTCTGCTCAAAAGTCTTATCAGAACAAACCTTGCACTGTGGAAGATTTAAAGGAAAACATCCAGCGTGAAATTGCTGCTATTCCGCCCCCTGAGGCACTTGCTGATACGTTCAGAAACATGGAACACCACGTCGAAATGTGTCTGGCAGAAAACAGAAACCACTTCCAGCATTGCATGTAATGCAATCAATTACACATACATCAAGGTATATAGCAGGTTTTTTTTTGGTTCAGATTGCTTCATCCTAACGGGAGTTGCAACAAAATATTCAGGGCACTCTTTCGAGTGAATCTCCACGTATAAAAATACAAGCAAGGTTCTGGGAGAATTTTTCAGTGATTTGTTATAACAAATTAAGTTCATCCACCTCTAAATTAGAGGCCCACTTAAACCAGTTGAGTTGACATTGAGTTAGTGAAGGTCTGGATACTTTCCATGGGATGTCATTCCACATTTTTTTTAGCATTCCTAATGGAAACTGATTGAATATGTACTGTAGTACAAGGCACTATAGCACATCCAGAGTTTACTCTTTGTTTTACTCTTACATAAAGCTGTGCTTTGACATTTTGATTTTGCCCTCTGTGAGGTGTTATGTGTAATCTAATTGTTACAGCCTTTCTGGGCGTTTTGCCAGGCCTTGGAAGGGAGTAAAGGGCTAGGAGTCCTTGAAGAGAAAATTGTGCTTAATGCAGACATTTGCTTCAAAAAAATCTTTGTTTTGTATCCATGTTTTACACTGATGAGCCAAACCATTATGGCCCTCTGCCTAATATGCAGGTTGCTTCTCCTTGTGAATTCAAAACAGCTCTGAGCCACCAAAGCATGGACACTACAAGACCTCTGAAGGTGTCCTGTGGTATCTGACCGTTGGACGTTAGCAGCAGATCCCCTAATTCCTGTAAATTGCGAGGCAGAGTCTTTGTGGATTGGTTTTGTTATTCCAACACATCCCAAAGATGCTCAGTTGAATTAAGATTTTGGGAACTTGAAGAGGAGCTCAAAATGTTGTCCTGAGTTTCAAGTTCCTCAAACCATTCCTAAATTCATACAGTGTGGTAGGATGCATTATCTGGCTTCCACTGGGGAATACCATTGCCATGAAGGGGTGTACTTGGTCTGCAGTGATGCTTAGGCGAGGAGGTACACATCAAATTAATGTACATATGAATGCCCCGACCCAGGGTTTCCCAGCAGAACATTTCCCAAAGAATCACACTCCCTTCATTGACTTATCTTCTTTGCACAGTGTGTCCCGATGCCATCTCTTCCTCAGGTTAATGACGCACATGTTCTTGGCTGTCTACATGAAAACAGGATTCATGGGCTCAAGTGTCCTTCTTCCATTGATATAAGGTCCAGTTCTGACACTGGCATGCCCATTGTAGGCAGTTTTGATGGTAAATATGGGTTAGCATGGATGCGCTGACTTCCGTGTGGCTACACAGTCCACTGCACAACAGGGTATAATGCACTGTGTACCATGATGCATTACTCCTGTAACTATTAAAATTATCAATGATTTGTGCCACAGTAGCCCTTCTGTTTGTTCATACCAGATGGGATGGTCTTCATTGACCTCTTGCATCAGCGAGTCTTGTGCCACTGAACACCCTGTCAGCAGTTTGTGATTTTTATTTTTTTTTTTCTCTCTTGCTCGCATCACTGTCAGTAGGTAAGCACCACAGCTTACCGGGAAAACCCCACAAACCTTATTGTTTTGAAAATGCTTTGACACAGTTGTCTGACTATATTGATTGTGCCCTTGTCCAAGTCTCTCAGGTTGTTACACCTGCCCACATCTTCTGCATTCAACACATCGGCTACAAGTACCTGATGTCCGCTTACCATCTAATACTGTATCTCCCTGTCCTTGATTTGTGCTGTTGTTATGAGATAGCGAACATCATTCGCTTTATATGGAGTGGTCATAATGTTTTGGCTCATTACTGTATGTATTGGCCTGTAGGAGGCGTCTCAGAACTCCAAACCTTATGATAATGAGGAAAACGTGAAATTCTGTATTTACTGGAAATAAAAATTCACTGAAAATATTACAGTGTGGTTTCAGGCATGTTAACTGCGTGGCTTCAGAGGATTTCTATTATTGTTCACTTATATGGTATCAATTAAGATGATCAGTGCCCTGAGTTGTATGATTTTAGAGATTTTTAGGTGAAGGTACTTCCAAACTCTAAGTTAGTGTCTGCTTTGTGGTTAGAAAAGTCCTTATGTTTGTTATATTTGAATTGTCATCTGTTAAAGATTATTGAAGAAAGGCTTTTAAAAAGAGAGTCATAGCTATATACTAAAGTTGAAAGATTTAAAGTTGAAAAAATCCACTTATTTGGTTTCTTGTTCTTCCTTTCTACAGAGCTACACTTTGCTGATGTAGTACAAGGTGAAGAATTTCTAAACTTGGGAATAGAGCAGGTTTGCAGCCTCATAGCCAGTGACAAGCTTACAGTACCATCAGAGGAGAAGGTAAGATTTCCAAAACCTTTTGTGCATCGGAACATGCTGGGTTTTATTGTATTACTGTAACAAATTATATTTATTCTTCAATTTAAAAAGTTCATATTTATTCATATAAGTGTTTAACAATGAAATGGGACATCCTTCTCACTGATGAAATAAACCACACATTTTATGTTATTTTCATATAATCTTGTACTGGTGCAGTTATTTTTGGCTTATTGTGAACATCGTGTTAAATGTATGCACTCTGTGATTTCAGGTGTTTGAAGCGGTTATTGCCTGGGTAAATCATGACAAAGATGTACGACAAGAGCATATGGCTCATCTCATGGAGCATGTGAGGCTGCCTCTGCTCTCCAGAGAATATCTGGTACAGGTATACTTGTGTAAAGTCAGAATTCTTCATTATCATTGTGTTTCCTGACAGATGTAGAGTACGCTAATCTATTTTGACATTTGGTCTGTTCTAAACTGGAGAAAAAGAGAGACAGACAGAGAAGGAGAGAAAATGTCATAAACAACCTCAAATCAACAAATCAAGCCAGTAGCTTAGCTCTAGGGTTTTTAGCCAGAATAAGCTTTATCTCCATCCATGATTACATATTTTATCCAATAAGTTCAATCAGTAAAAGTGTTTTAAAACAAATGTTGATTTTAACTTTTTTTAGTGTCTTTGGGCCTCTCCACATCGCTTGGTTGAGATGCTGTTAATTTAAGTAAATGTAAAGTAACACTGCATTGTCAGCTTATCAACTAAATATATTTTGGAAATCTTACCTTCTCCTCTGATGGTACTATATAATATATATTTTAATTTAAATCTGTTTTTCTGTTAGCTGCTTTAGTTTTCCTCACATCTTAGACATTTATGCTAGTTAAATTGGATAGTCTAATTTGGCTCCTTATGCATGTGTATGTAAGTGAACCCTGTGAGAGGGTTTGGCTCTTGTCACATGTGTACTACTGCCAAGGCTACAGTTCCACATGTCCTTAAAATGGTACAAGTGGGTTTCAGAATGTTATAGTGCCTATAAAAAAAACTCTTCAACCCTTCAAAGTTTTCACATCATTGAGTCACCGTGGATTTAATTTGGCATTTTTGGCACTAATCAACAGAAAAAAGACCCTTTTAATGTCAATTAAAATAGACATCAACAAATTGGTCTAAATGAATTACAAATATAAAACATCAAATAATCCGTAACATAAGTATTCACCCCCTTCTAATATAACAATTGTAAAACATCACTGGTGTAGCCATTTTATTAAAAGTCACAGAATTAGTTCAATGGAGATCACCTGTCTGGGATTTCAGTTGATTGTAGTATACAATCTCACATAAGGCCCAACTTGTAGTCAATCAGTATGTTGGCCTAACATACACAATGATGTCAAAAGAGCACTCAAAGCAACTCTGTGAATACAGGACTGAAAAGCACGGGATGTAAGGGATGGAGGCAAAAAAAAAAAATCTTGCCACTTAAGTCCAGCTAACGAACCATTAGGAAATGGAAAGAGTATGAGACAGCTGTAAATTTGCCTAGAGCGGGCTGTCCACAAAAACTATAAATGTTACAGTTAACTATCATTATTATCATTATATAATAAATATACAGTGATCCCCCACTATATCGCAGTTCAGCTATCGCTCCCCCGTGGATTTTTTTCTATTATTACTAGGGGGTTTGCTCGCTCACCTCCGGGTTTGGTTTACCGGATAAACAATTTTAAAAGATTATTTTCATGGGAATTGTTACATACAGTATGCATTATTTTCATTTTTACTTTAAAACTTTTGTAAAAATAATATTTGTCCTTTATTTCCTGCCCCAGGCGTGGTTAAATCTCTTTCTAACGGTGCTTGCGTTGTGAAGGGGGGTTCTGAACACACGCTAAAGAGTTGCGATCAGTTCAGCTGCTGTCTTGCTGCTGCTGCTGGCCAACTGTGTGTTCTGCTTGTCTTGCTTTGCGTCAATCATTTAAAAGCCTGTACAGCAGCTGTCCTTTTGCCACTTTGCGTCTCTGCCACTAGCATTCTGAAGGGGGTGGGGGGGAAAGATAGGATGGTTTTGAGGCTGAAAGCACGCTAAGGAGATGTGCTTGGATCATCTACTGGCTTGTTGCTGCTGGCGAGCTACATGTTCTGCTTGTCATTGTTTTAAGAGCTGGGAGCACCTGAAGTGTGTCTGCCAAAAGCATTCCAACAACTGCTAGTTATAGATGTCCGTGAATTTGTTTGAAACTGTTTTTAAGTAGGATGTGATGTGCAAAACTCGCCATCTCACGGGTTTTGCTTCCTAAGGTTGTGATGTCTAGTCTTGCGTATTGTCAAAGTGTCACTCCGAGATGATCTGGTCTAGATTGCTTCGCTCAACACCCCCGGAGGCATGCTACGCTCCTGCCACTTTGCGTCTCTCCCGCTCGCATTGTGAAGGGGGTGAGCTGAACACACGCTAAGGAGAATTGTATGTATGCATCATGTTTTCCACATTTTGTTATGTTACAGCCTTATTCCAAAATGGATTAAATTCAGATTTTTGCAAATTTATTAAAAATAAAAATATTGAGAAATCACATGTACATAAGTATTCACAGCCTTTGCCATGAAGCTCAAAATTGAGCTCAGGCGCCTCCTGTTTCCCCTGATCATCCTTGAGATGTTTCTGCGGCTTAATTGGAGTCCACCTGTGGTAAATTCAGTTGATTGGACATGATTTGGAAAGGCACACACCTGTCTATAGAAGGTCCCACAGTTGACAGTTCATGTCAGAGCACAAACCAAGCATGAAGTCAAAGGAATTGTCTGTAGACCTCTGAGACAGGATTGTCTCGAGGCACAAATCTGAGGAAGGTTACAAAAACATTTCTGCTGCTTTGAAGGTCCCAATGAGCACAGTGGCCTCCATCATCCGTAAGTGAAAGAAGTTCGAAACCACTAGGACTCTTCCTAGAGCTGGCCAGCCATCTAAACTGAGCGATCAGGAGAGAAGGGCCTTAGTCAGGGAGGTGACCAAGAACCCAATGGTCACTCTGTCAAAGCTCCTGAGGTCCTCTGTGGAGAGAGGAGAACCTTCCAGAAGGACAATCATCTCTGCAGCAATCCACCAATTAGGCCTGTATGGTAGAGTGGCCAGACGGAAGCCACTCCTTCATAAAAGGCACATGGCAGCCCACCTGGAGTTTGCCAAAAGGCACCTGAAGGACTCTCAGACCATGAGAAACAAAATTCTCTGGTCTGATGAGACAAAAATTGAACTCTTTGGTGTGAATGCCTGGCGTCATGTTTGGAGGAAACCAGGCACCGCTCATCACCAGGCCAATACCATCCCTACAGTGAAGCATGGTGGTGGCAGCATCATGCTGTGGGGATGTTTTTCAGTGGCAGGAACTGGGAGACTAGTCAGGATAAAGGGAAAGATGACTGCAGCAATGTACAGAGACATTCTGGATGAAGACCTGCTCCAGAGCGCTCTTGACCTCAGACTGGGGCGACGGTTCATCTTTCAGCAGGACAACGACCCTAAGCACACAGCCAAGATATCAAAGGAGTGGCTTCAGGACATGAACTTGTGGATTTGCCTGCGAGTATTTAGCGACAGCATCTCTATGAACTTGTGGATTTGCCTGCGAGTATTTAGTGACAGTGTGTCTATTAACTTGTGGATTTTTTCTGCAAGTATTTGGCGGCAGCATCACAAAGTTGTTTCCGTCTAGCTGAATCAGAAAATATACCATGACGTCTGACACGCCTCCTCTTTACTGTTTTCTCACAGCTTGGATTGCTGCTGTCATAATCGGTTTGAGTTTCGATAAATGACAGTTCTTTGATCGATGGTGATCACCTCAGTAGACATGTTAATGGGGGTACGGTTGGAACGGTAAAGGAAATGGGTACCTGAACAGTAAACGAAGTCTAAAATACCTACACAATAACTATAATCGTAATAAACGAACAATAATACAGTGGAGAAGCCGTGGATTAAATAAAAAGGCTGCAGTTATCAGCAGGGAGACATGAATACCGTGGCGAAGCAAGGAAGGGAATGAAAAGACCGGAGTGACGGACGGCCTTATATGGGCAAGCAGCCAATTACGTGGGAGGCATGGGGATGGGGAACACAATATAGGCAGGCAGCCAACTACGTGGGAGGTGTGGGGATGGGGGAGGACGTAACGCCGCCTCACACGGCGACCGAGCTGCAGGCTATGAACGTATATATGTATGTAAGTAGGATTCAGTTATGACCGTTACGCGTAGAATTTCGAAATGAAACCTACTTAACTTTAGTAAGTAACCCGAAAGAAATGAGCCTGCCAAATTTTTGCCTTCAACCTACATGGGAAGTTGGGGAATTAGTGATGAGTGAGTCACTGAGGGCTTTGCCTTTTATTAGTATAGATGACGGCCTTTGCTGGCCTTTTGCGGCTAGCCATCCTTCTTCTGGTCACTCCCGCTCTTCAAAATGCTCAGCGGGAGCAACCACAATCGGCTGCTCCTCGGGTGCTGGCCAAACACCCATGCTCAGCTGCACACAAGGCCTGCACTCGCTCGTTCACTTTTGCACTGGCTTTCCTCTCCCTGCTTCCTGCCTCCTTCTTCTCCTGCAACCTCCTGTATCTTTCTATCTTCCTTTTTATTCCCCTAGCCACCTTGCACTTCTGTTTATCATGGGGACGTGGATCAAATGTGGCAGTTGGCAGCTCCGGAACAATTACGGATGTGGACGACTCCTCACCTGTGCACTTTAGGAGGATCGCCCGCATCACGAATTCCCCGGGAAGTGATCCATCCCCCTACCACGCCCCCTTTTCTAAGCCAGAAGGTGGCAATTATTTATTTAAAAAGTGGCCTTCTTGACGTGAGCTGTGTACCTGCTACACCACAACCCCTATTTCTTAAGTATTAAGAAATGCATGCATTGACCTCCACTGCAAACACCTGCCATATAGTCGGTCATCTCGATGAAGGAAACAGCATTCCTAATGTGTGTGAAATGTGAATAAGAACAATAATAAAAGTAATAATGCTTTATTAAAATAGTAATAATAATAAAGCATAATAAAAATTAGTTAAAATCATAATATGATACAATTGTAAAAGAAAGACACTGCCCTCCATTTTTGCAATTCATATACAGTATTAAAAGGCACACTTATACAAGTTTTCTAGGCAGGCTGAAAGGAGCAGTAAGGTGATATGTGATTTTTGAAAGGGTCTTCATTCTTTGTAGCTCTTATGGTGCTTTTCCACTGCATAGTACGGCACGACACGGTTCAGTTCAGCTCACTTTTGGGGGGTTTTCCACTGGGAACAGTACCTGGTACCTGGTCCTTTTTTTAGTACCACCTCAGCCGAGGTTCCAAGCGCCGAACCGTTACCAAAACATGACGTGTAAACTCTGCTGGTCACTGATTGGCCGGAGAAAATCGTCATTACTGCGTCACTGGCTATTCATTTCTTTAAAGGTACACACATGCGGAAGTTTGTGTCCCGTCTCTCCATCGCTGGACGCAGTTTGTTGCATAAGTGGATGAATGTTTCTTCAGACATTTGAAAGTTCTCCAGCCACTGAGTGTTTGTAAAACCGGGAACAATCACATCCCACCACTCTGAAGCACGGTTAAATGCCCAAACAGATGGTCTGTTGCGGCGACTTTTTTGCAAAATGTGAAAGATCTTTAATATACAGAATCAGCATTTTAATGTTACACTGGCAGTTAAGTTCATTTTATGCTTTGCAACAGTGATAAAAGTTAGCTAGTGATGTGCTTTTTTTAGATGTTTACCCTTGCGCGTCGTCGAGCTAAAGTGTTGTCGTTGTCTGCGTGTTGTTGTAAAAGTTCCACGGTGTCACGGCAGTAGAGGCGGCGCAACTATAACGACACGTGAATAATCCCGCCCACTCTAAAGCGGTACTAAACTGCAGTCGAAACGCAAACCGAGCCGAACTGAGCCGAACCAAGGTGAGCTGTACTGAACCGTGCTGTGCCGTACTATGCAGTGGAAAAGCGCCTTTAGTTGCAGCTGTCTAACATATTTGTTTTTAATAATTGAGCACATGCCATCCACAATTGGAATTGTTGTCTGTACATACTCATATCAAATTTGGGTTTCCTGCAAAAACTAATTTGAAAAGTTGCAGAACAAAATTGTATACAAGCCAGAAAAGTAAATTGGATGAATTTCAAGGTGAATGTAGCCTTTGACACACTGAGCGAGTCACTTTTTCTGCTTAGTTTCCAGTTGTGATTGCCAATGTTCACTCTAAAAGCAGCTGTGTAAAGTACATTTTTCTTCAGTAAATGTTTCTTTTAGATTATACAGTATCTGTGCCTCACTCTTTAAAAAGTTCTATTGTATAAGTTCATGAAAATTGCATGTAATATTTAAATCTGTAATTCTATAATCATCTGAATTCTGTTTCCAATGCTCAAGATTGTAATGACTGCAGATGAAGAAACAGTAATAGATGTTTTTTGGTTAAGGGTCAGGAAACAAAGTTAGAAAAGCAGGCTAGGTCGATACCAAAAAGATGAGTATTTTAAAGAGATCCCTAAACAGATGCAGAAATCTGGGTTATAAAGGATATAGTGAGAAGGTCGGGAGTCAAGAAATCAAGTACTGTTGAGTAACCAATGCAAGAGGTAAGAATCAAAGTCAGGAAACCAAAATGAGTCAAAACCAAGAGATCAAACTAATATAATAAACCAATTCAGAAATATGTGACGGCAACCTTAATCCTGTCACAGCAATGACATCATGTGACGCACACTCTGATTATTAAGCCTAGCAACTATGGTGGCATTAATGGCAACAACAAAAAAAATGACATCACGGGAGAAACATTTTAAAAAGAAACATTCGTTAAAACGATTCAAAAGAAAATAAAGTTCTGAATTCCTTGGTCTCAAAAACCACAGCTTAACAAGAAATGGCTACAGAAAAATGAAAATGAAGTCTTACACATTTTTTTTGCGTTCATTAAAAAAAAGTAGGATTTTATTTTAAAATATTATGTTTTTACTGGCTTCAATCTTAAATGCACTTCTCCTTGATTTCCACTGATGTCCTTGAGTATTTGAGTTATTTGTTTATTTTTAATATTCCCTTTAAACAACGAAAAAAGCAATATACAGTAGATTTTCTTTTCACTTTTTTTATAGAATAAATTGGTTCTTTTAGACCTGCTCTTGTGAGTTATATATAATAATGTTTAAGATTTATGAATGTAGTAGATGGGTTTAAACCAAACAATGCGTAAATCAAAACTACATAAGTATGCCTGTAGATGCTAGAAAACATTTTCATGCTTTATGCCTAAATTTGTCCACCTTGGATAATTAACAATCTAGGCTAAAGTTGACAAAGCAAAGAATAAAAAATTCCCATAAAAGGATTTCCAGCATGGGCTCCAGCAGACCCCTGTGACCCTGCAGTTAGGATATAGCGGGTTGGATAATGGATGGATGGATAGATAGTACCTTTATCTTCCATTAAAAATAGAATCATTGGAATAGTGCATGTATTCCTTATCTTTTTGGCTCTTAAATTCATAATTTGATTGTTGTTGGTTTTATGAATCTTGCTATGTGAAGATATGTCTGCTGCACCTCCCACAGTTACCCTGTCCTCCTCTTCCAATTAGATCTTTAAGTGCTGTACTCCCTTGCTTCATTGTCTCATATGTCTTCCGGGTTTTTTACATTTTACAATTTGCATTTATCTTTTACAGCGAGTAGAAGAAGAATCCCTTGTTAAAAACAGCAGTGCATGTAAAGATTATCTTATTGAAGCTATGAAATATCACCTTCTTCCTGCTGAACAAAGGGCTATGATGAAAACTATTAGAACCAGAATGAGGACGCCTGTCAGTCTTCCAAAGGTGAGTGCCTAGGAGAAGTGTGCTTTCTAAACTCTGTAAGCAGTATTGAAATTTTAAGAAAATGTCAGCATCTTAAATCATCGTTACAAATTTGTTTTCTTTTCCATACATCAGGTACATGAAAATTGCATTTTTTAAGCTTAAATAAAATAATGTCCTCAGGTAGCTCTGTGGTAGGAGTATTTTGTGCTGCTGCTTCATATGTACTCTCTCCATGTCAGTGTGAATTTTTCTCCAGATACTCCCATATCCTAAAGATGTGCATGTTAGGTTAATTGTTGACTCTAAATTGTCAGTTTGTGCGTTCATATGACCTGTGCCATAATGGTACACTATCCAGAATTGCTGACTGCTGCAGGTAGTCTTCTGTTTCAGAGCACTTGAACCTTGATTTGATTTGCTTTGCTTTGTTGCAGTTTAAGTACCATCATTCTGACCATGTTGGTTGGTGTCCTCCTGGAACCTGGTTGCATCCTAATGCCAGAATGAAGCTGGAAGTCTAATCTAACTAAGATGACCTAGTTGTGGTGTGGGCTACATTCCCTTTTTTGGATGGATTTGTGCTTAACATTATCAGACTAAAATGCTGCTAAATAAAAAGAGCAGCATGCTGGGGTTAACACTGCCGCCTCTACAGACTAGGTAGGCTGTGATTCCTGAGTCACTGCCTTTGTGTAAATTGAATTTTCTTTTCCCATCTATGTATGTTTTCACCACTTACTATAGTTTCCAGTCCAGTTCCAAGTACTAGCGCATGATGGCAATTTGTAACTCTAAAGTGGCCTGTTGTGACTGAATGCGTCTTGCAGTAGAATGATGTCTTGTCCAAGGTTAGTTCCTGATTTGCATCTGTTGTTTCTGATTTGGCTGAAGGCAAACTTGGAATGGATAAGACGGGATTTTAAGATGGCTAGATGAATGGAAGAACAGGGGTCTCTTTGATGGATAAATTTTAATTTGTAACATAAACATGTTTGTCCTGCTGCCATCCTTTTAATGTGCATCAATCACTACCAACTTTGTCTAAATGCTGAATTCAGTACAATTAGCATAATATATTTCATTAGTTAATACAGAATTATGCCTTATTGCTTTCATTTAATTTGATGGTGTTTATAGAAAAGGTTTATATTTTTCTGCCGACTGCAAATGTAGTCACTCCGTTGTACAGTGATTTCAGAAAGTATTCTAACCATTTCACTTTCTGCACACTTTACAGGGTTGTAGATCTAATTGTAAATGGATACATTTGCCAGTTTTGCCCATCAATCTACTCACAATAGCCCAAAATGACAAGATAAAAACATGTTTACAGAATGGTTTGCAAATTTAGACACTTGAAGTGTGTTATGGAACCTGAACACGGACAGTATTCTTAATATACACAGTTTTAAAGCATTTTTTTTTTCTTGTTTTGTAGGTAATGGTAGTAGTTGGAGGACAGGCTCCCAAAGCTATCCGAAGTGTTGAGTGCTACGATTTCAAGGAAGAGAAATGGTACCAGGTGGCAGAGTTGCCCTCCAGAAGATGTAGAGCAGGTAGAAATTGTGAATTTCCCCTTGGGATTAATAAAGTGTTTGTGTTTGTGTGTCTGTCTGTCTGATAATATAATAACTGTGTTTCTTACATTGATGTGACAGGATACAATGCAGGCAATGTACTTGGAATTTGTTATGGATCCCTAACTTAGACAGCATTCCTAATACAGTATACTGTACACGTTTTTAGTAATACCAAACCTAGAGGAGGATGTTATAGTGATTGGGGATTTTATTAACTGAGAAAACCCTACAATAGGTGGAGTACAAGAACAGGAATTCATAACTGTCATTCATTACAGTATGTTAAAATACCGGTAAGAGCAGAATTCTATCAGGAATTTACCCATATTGAGAATATTGCATAATTCAACAATAAGGATCTATTGATCTTAATTTTCATTGTGTTTTGGCAGAATTTACATGCTAAAAATAAATTTATATACATAAAATAAAACTGTCAATAGTTTAAAAGAGTACTCCACCCAAGAGGTATATATATATATATATTTTTTTTATATTTTACTTACTCCATGTGTTTTTTTAGTTGTGCCCAAGAAAAAATTTTAATCTCATGTTTTCATGTAGACCGGGGACAAAGAAAAGTGTTTGACAGAATATACTTCTCTAGTGTTCACTGCTGTACAACAGCAAACAATATCAACTTGCAAAATGGATGAATTTCTTGCTGGAAAAATCAGTGCAGGGCATAAACAGGAAATGCATTCACATGTGATTGAGCTTTTGAATTGAAGATCTGACTCACTGCTGTATTCATTGGTCAGGATCCATCCATTTCCATCATTCTAGCTCAGGATCAGACTGCCACTCCCCCAAGCAAGTTGGTCATGAGTCATCAGTTCAAAAGCTCAGTTCCTTGTTAATGTACTTCATATTTTTGCCCTGCATTTTTTATTTCCAGAAATGCTTATTTTACAATATTTTAACAAAAAATTTGTGCGTTTAGCACATTATGAGTATATGACTGAATAATGGACATTTTGACACAAGTAACGTTAGATTTCTTTTCATGCTGTTGTACAATGTTGGTCACCGTAGATGCCTATTCTATTAAACGTTTAATCTTCATTCTTCTCTTCTCGGTCATCCTTATAAAATACCTGTGGTAAGTAACATATAAGAAATACCATTTTGGGGTGGAGTATTCCTTTAAGTGTGGACATGTCTGAGGGTTGGACAAGATTTATTTATTTATTATTTATTTATCTGTCTGTTATATAGTTCTATCTATCTATCTATCTATCTATCTATCTATCTATCTATCTATCTAATATTGCAGGTCTGTCTGTCTGTCTGTCTGTCTGTCTGTCATATAGTGTCTTATCTATCTGTCTGTCTATCTATGCCTTACTCTGAACCTGTATTAGGTACTAGATGCTAGGATCAACTATAATATGTAGTTTTCTATGGTTAAAAAATGTTTTAATATATTTAGAATACAAATAAGTTAAGAAAAGCATACTTTGAAACTTGATTTTTAATTTAGAGTAAAACATATGTTGTTCATTGTGATGCAGTAGTATAGCTGGTTATGGAAGAGCAACAGCTTTACTTGATCCTGCTTATCCCCTTAGATCACAGGTGTCGAACTCCAGTCTTGGATGGCCGTAGTGGCTGCGGGTTTTCATTCTAACCATCTTCTTCATTAGTGACCAGTTTTTGCTGCTAATTAACTGGACTCATGCCCCTTAGTTGTTTCTTTTCCCTTAATTTGCAGCCAAACTGTTATGAGACGCAAAACAAGCTGCCACATGACCATCTTACCTGTGCCAATCACAGATTATCTTAAAATAAAGAAAGGTGATGATCTTGGTAAGGTTGATTGCTCAGGTCACCAAAACATTTTGACGATGTTCTTAGAAAAAAACAAAAAAAAATCAACAGTTTTGAAAATGTCTGCTGTGGCAGAAAGAGAGCAGCAAAAAGCCATTGAATTAAATAACAGGTTTAATTATCAGCAAGAATCAGCTTCTCATTAAGAGATTGGTTGGAGTGAAATTGGTTTAGCTGGTCATCTGTTAGCTCGTTTCACATTTCATTTCATTTCGGCTGCCATTTAATGAAGAAAGAAATACATTCAGGGAACTGAATCCTTAAAATCAGGGCTATTAAAATAAAGGGAAAAGAAGTTAATTAGCAGTGAAAACTGGTCATTGATTAGAAAAAGGGTCAGAATGAAAACCTGCAGCCACTGTGGCCCTCCAGGCCTGGAGATCGACACCCCTGCGCTTAGATAGTGGTTTTAATCTCGCTTTTGGCACTTTCTAATTGATCTATATTTATTTCACATTACACCCTTTCAGAGCAAGAGTCACTACAAGACACTTCATAAAGCTTATTGTAATGAAATTCTAAACAGCAAATGCATTCAATTTAGAAGACAAGATAACATAAATCGGGGAGAAGTAAGGAGACACCGCAAATAATGAGTGTCTTGACATAATAATATACCGTAAACTGAAAGGACAAAAGAGTCTGATCACAGTTAGAAATGATACACATAATATCTGATCACTAGTATACAGTGGTGTGAAAAAGTAATTGCCCCCTGAACCTAATAACTGGTTGGACCACCCTTAGCAGCAATAACTGCAATCAAGCGTTTGCGAGAACTTGCAATGAGTCTTTTACAGCGCTCTGGAGGAATTTTGGCCCACTCATCTTTGCAGAATTGTTGTAATTCAGCTTTATTTGAGGGTTTTCTAGCATGAACCGCCTTTTTAAGGTCATGCCATAGCATCTCAATTGGATTCAGGTCAGGACTTTGACTAGGCCACTCCAAAGTGTTCATTTTGTTTTTCTTCAGCCATTCAGAGGTGGATTTGCCGGTGTGTTTTGGGTCATTGTCCTGTTGCAGCACCCAAGATCGTTTCAGCTTGAGTTGACGAACAAATGGCCGGACATTCTCCTTCAGGATTTTTTGGTAGATAGTAGAATTCATGGTTCCATCTATCACAGCAAGCCTTCCAGGTCCTGAAGCAGCAAAACAACCCCAGACCATCACACTACCACCACCATATTTTACTGTTGGTATGATGTTCTTTTTCTGAAATGCTGTGTTCCTTTTACGCCAGATGTAACGGGACACTTGCCTTCCAAAAAGTTCAACTTTTGTCTCATCAGTCCACAAGGTATTTTCCAAAAAGTCTTGGCAATCATTGAGATGTTTCTTAGCAAAATTGAGACGAGCCCTAATGTTCTTTTTGCTTAACAGTGGTTTGCGTCTTGGAAATCTGCCATGCAGGCCGTTTTTGCCCAGTCTCTTTCTTATGGTGGAGTCGTGAACACTGACCTTAATTGAGGCAAGTGAGGCCTGCAGTTCTTTAGACGTTGTCCTGGGGTCTTTTGCGACCTTTTGGATCAGTCGTCTCTGCGCTCTTGGGGTAATTTTGGTCGGCCGGCCACTCCTGGGAAGGTTCACCACTGTTCCATGTTTTTGCCATTTGTGGATAATGGCTCTCACTGTGGTTCGCTGGAGTCCCAAAGCTTTAGAAATGGCTTTATAACCTTTACCAGACTGATAGATCTCAATTACTTCTGTTCTCATTTGTTCCTGAATTTCTTTGGATCTTGGCATGATGTCTAGCTTTTGAGGTGCTTTTGGCCTACTTCTCTGTGTCAGGCAGCTCCTATTTAAGTGATTTCTTGATTGAAACAGGTGTGGCAGTAATCAGGCCTGGGGGTGGCTACGGAAATTGAACTCAGGTGTGATACACCACAGTTAGGTTAGTTTTTAACAAGGGGGCAATTACTTTTTCACACAGGGCCATGTAGGTTTGGATATTTTTTCTCCCTAAATAATAAAAACCATCATTTAAAAACTGCATTTTGTGTTTACTTGTGTTATATTTGACTAATGATTAAATGTGTTTGATGATCAGAAACATTTTGTGTGACAAACATGCAAAAGAATAAGAAATCAGGAATGGGGCAAATAGTTTTTCACACCACTGTAGATGTAACAGAAACTCTAGCTTAAAAGAATAAAATCAAGTAGAAACTTTTATGGGGGTTATTGTGGTAAAATTTAAATAAATACAAAATGTCCGAGTGATCTTTCTCAACATTTCACTTTGCTTTGTGTTTATTGAATATTATCTGTAGTATGATGCTGTGTTACAGTGGTTCAACATACAGAAGCGCAAGCACACATGTATTTGACTTAATGTTTTTGTAACCATATCTTTTATTCCAGTGCATCATCTGAATGCTCTTATTATTTTTAACAGGTGTTGTATATATGAGTGGTCTTGTCTATGCAGTTGGAGGATTTAATGGCTCGTTAAGAGTGCGCACAGTAGACTGTTATGATCCTGTCAAAGACCAGTGGTTATGTGTGGCCAGTATGCAGGACAGAAGAAGCACTTTGGGAGCAGCAGTATTAAACGGTCTTCTCTATGCTGTTGGAGGTTTTGATGGCAGCACAGGTGTGTGAATTACAATAATGAAAAGATGATCATACAGTCTTGTATCAATTTGAAAACCTATGCCAGACCCATAGCTTGAATAAAGCAAGTATTTACATAAACCTAAACATATATTACAAAATGAAAATTGCATTAACATTTCTATTATTCTTCAGACAGTGTATTCCTCCTGGTATGACTTTGAATTTGTTGAACCTCTTTTTCCCTAAATTCCCCTGATCTAGGCTATTGCATTCTGGGCCTAGAGGTTAAGGTGTTGAACTGTAACTCACAAGTGTAGTCCCATCCCTGACTCACTGTGTGTTCCTGAGGAAGTTGTCTCCAGTTATTTAAGAATTTAAACCGTGCACTGGGATATGGAAGTCAATCTAGATAAAAATGTTACCTTAATAAATAAATCTAATGGAAGCAAGACTCACACAATCCATTGCAGTTTGAAAGTTATTCTCAAGGAAATAAATGTCCAATAATAATACAGTATATATTGTACTGCATTACTTTAGTTTGCTGTCGTTCGTTATGTTACTTTGTTATCCACTTTGTATTCCGCTGAAGTTAAGTTGCACTGAGGAATGTTGGTGTACTCGGTCATTAGGAAGCCCTTGGACTGTACTGAAGCATCATGTTTGTCTCACTTTGTTCTTGAATTTTATGTCTATAGTAGGAATTATGTGATTAACAAATCGTAATAAAAAACTGCACACTGTAAATATAATAATCACTTCTTCTGTGATAGGCCTGATGACCGTTAAACGGAATTTAACAGTTCGCTAATGGAGGGATGCAAAGTGTTCTTGTTGGGGGTCATAGAATTCTACCCCATTGAATTTTTAAGCTTCCATGATACTGAAAAATACTCATCATGGATTTCCAATTAATAACTTAGGTGACACTTTAGTTGCTGCATCTACTAATGCTAGTACACCTATTACTCATTTACTCTTGTACAACAAGACTTCTTTTTGGATCTGGTGAAAACGTCCACGGGGATGAAGACTTTTATTGGCACCGTATATGGTTTTCTTTTTTTTTTTTTCTCTCTGCAATATGCAAAGCACAGAAAATCCAAACACTGTGTTTGCGCTGGAATTTAAAATGAAATGAATGGCCACAAAATAGAGGTAGAATCTTTCCAAGCCTTGAAATCAAAAGAGTAATAAAGTATGGCAATTCCAATGTGTTTTGAAAATGTTAACTTTAGGGAGAAGATGTTTAAAAGCGGCAGTAGCAGATGCATCATTTAATTAACAAGTTCCAGATCATTAAGGATCCACGTTGTGTGTTGGGGAGAACAGGCTTCTTTAAAATTGAGCACCAGTGGACACTAAAGGGGCTGTGTGAGGTCTACTTCATTGCAGTCAAAAACCTGTCCTGTCCCTGGAAGCCATTGCATGCATTGCCCTGTAAGTGGCTCCAGCACCGACTGACACTGTCTTAACCACAGCCGCTTTGAATTTGGAATCTTGAGAATAGCCAAGGTAGAGGCTTAATTGGCTGGAAAAGGGAGACAAGGATTTGGCAACGAAGCAGACAAATGTGATAGTGGAAATGCTTTGTGCTTAAAGAGCTGGATAAGTAGGAAGCCAACCAAACTGGTAGACATGTGATTACCTATTTACTTAGATCTAGTGAGACAGCAGAGGTGTGTGTTTTATTTTTGCTTGATTTGTATTTTGTCTGCCCCATATTACTTTTCTAGTAAACACTTTGTATATTTATAAGTATTTGGGTTGTTGTAATTATTTTGTGTTAGGCATTCTAAACCATCCCCTGTCGTTCACTGTATTTAAAGATATTCCTGGCCTTAATGGACCTGAATATGATGAAAGTATCTTCTTCAGTGTGTCTGATGGATTAGCTTTCCTGTGTTTCACTTGGCAAAATACAGTATAACAATAAACCATTGTTTATCTTTATTTGTGCTTTTGGAGTACTAGGGTATTGTACTGTGTTAGCCATTATGGATATAGTGAGAAGTCAAACAAAATAACACCTTTTATTGGCTAACTAAAAAGATTACAATATGCAAGCTTTCGAGGCAACTCAAGCCCCCTAGAAAGCTTGCATATTGTAATCTTTTTAGTTAGCTAAGAAAAGGTGTATTTTGCTTGACTTCTCACTTTGTGCTTTTGGGAGACTTTGCAAAATAATATAAAGATAGAGATTACAGTCACAGGAAGAGTATCCTAATTATGGGCTTAGCAATCCGCCCAAGCAGGGGATGCCATTAACCTATATTGTACACTCAATCCACTCACTCACGCCATGAAATTGTCATGTAATGAGATCATGTAAAATTATGATTTGTTGGACTCTCGTAGGCCTTTGCAATCAGTGGTACAAAGTAAGGTAGAAGCCATGTAATGAACCACAATCCAAGTACAACCAGCAGTGCAACTTGCCATTTTTTTGTCTTGCCACAAATTTTCTTTGTTTTAAATTAAAGAGACTACTTTTTCATTTCAGGTTTATCATCTGTCGAAGCATACAACACTAAGACAAATGAATGGTTTCACGTTGTTCCAATGAACACCAGGCGGAGCAGCGTAGGAGTTGGTGTTGTCGGAGGTGATTAACAGTAGAATATATGCATGAATAATTGATTAGTCTGACTCTTGACGTTAGTGTTGCTATGCCTCGGGGCTACTACAGTGATACCAATACCAAGGCTTTGATATCACGCACATGAAGAAAAGGAAAAAAATAGAATTTCCGTGGCCTAGTAATTATCCTTAAATTTCTTTTGACCATTAACATGTAAACAAAAACCTTTTCAAGGCTATTCGTTTGTCCATTAATTCTCCTGTTACTCATAGATGGTAATTTCATACAGATACCTTTACAGAGCCAGACATTACGAGTGATTTTTCTATAACATTAATATCAATTACAAGGTGGTATTTTAAACAATGCCTCCAGATCTGAAGGAACACTGCTAGAACTGCAGTGCCGTCCTCCTTATTTCAATTGCTAGACATTTTGCACTGCTGTGACCAATTCAGTTTTTCCATAAAAACAGGATCAAAGATTTTTGTGGTTAGGAGTGGTTGAGTCGGAAAGTGCTTTGGAAAGAAAGGACTAAGAATAGTCAGAATCTGGAGAAGATCATAACCAAAGGTTCTAGAATTGGTCACCAAACCAAAAACCCTAGGCAATGTTCAGAGTCAGGACTAAACAAAGTCTTTCATCATTTAAAGACTAAATCCAGTGGAACCTCAGTTCACAACAATAATTCATTCCAAAACTCTGGTCGTTAATCGATTTGGTGGTGAACCGAAGGAATTTCCCCCATAGGATTGTATGTAAATACAATTAATCCGTTCCAGACGGTACGAACTGTATGTAAATATATATTTTTTAAAGATTTTTAAGCACAAATATAGTTAATTACACCATAGAATGTACATCGTAATAGTAAACTAAATGTAAAAACATTGAATAACACAGAAAACCTTGAACAACAGAGAAAACTAACACTGCAAGAATTCGCGCTATAGCCTTACGACCCGATTGCTGTAAACACTTTTTTTTTATGAGTTTTAAGCACAGGGGTAAAAAAAAGGAACATTTGAACAAATCCGAACTTTGTTTAAAAACAAACCACAAGCAACCAAGAAAGTAACATTTCAGGAGTTCACGCTAATAGCCTTACAACCTGATCGCTGTAAACACATTTTTTAATGTTTTAAGCACAGGGAAAAAATGGAACATTTGAAAAATCCGTAACTTAATAAACAACCAAGAAAAGTAACATTGCAACAATTCACGCTACGAACCGAAAATGAACATTTGAAAAATCCGTAATACAAAAACTAACCTTAAACCACCAAGAAAACTAACCTTGCATGAGTCGAGTTCTGGCATGAAGTGAGGAGGAACTGGGTGGAGAGGAGGTTACAGTGCTTAGAAGCCATGGTTAACTGCAAAAGCACACGAAATACTGTAGAGCACAAAGAGTTCACAGGTAAAGCACACACGTCTGACTGAGAACAGTGAACAGGGAGAGGCTGAACACGTGCTTAAATACAGTAATCGGCGCATACGAACCGGAAGGGAAATGAAATAGAGCACAAAGAGTTCACAGCGAAAGCACGCACGTCTGACCGATAACAGTGCAACACATGCAGAAATCATCGGCGCGCACAAACCGAAAGGGAAACTAGCTTGTTTGTATACCGAGTGTGTGGTCGTGAACTGAGGCAAAAGTTTTGGTCGTAAACCGATTTGTACGTGTACCGAGATGTTTGTGAACCGAGATTCCACTGTACAGATGTATCCACGTTGTTCTCTTAAAGATATCCACTATGAACATGTTACCAAACACTCCAAATATAATGTTGTGTGTATGCATAGGCCACACTCCCTTTTTGTTATGTTTAAACATAACAAGTAGGCTAAAACCATAAAATTTAAAAAGATAAAACATTTGTTTATTAGGGAATGATAAAATAATCATCTATCAAAATAAAACTAAACAAAAGCAATGATAGCTCCTGCCTTGTACCTAATGCCTGCTGCTTTCTCATAACCCTGTTCAGAATAAAAGTGGATTTGGAAGATGCATAAACAGAAATGAGGAGCAGATAATAATTAGTTTGAACAAAGGTGTAACAATAAAAGGAAAAATAAGAAACTAGCAAAACAAAGAACTTCAACGAATCACATAAATACGTAGAACTAATAAACTAAAGCAAGACTTTTAATTAACTAAATCAGAAGTATAATCCCAATGATGGAGGTAATTGTCAAAAATCCAAAACAATATCCAGTTGCATTATTTCTAAATCCTAAATTCACAAAGCTAGGAGTATAAAACCATGAGGTATACCCAAATGAAAAGCTAGGAAACTCAAACAAAACAATGCTGAGAAAAAAGTAGAAAGAAAACAAATCTTAAGTGTAGAATGGCCAAAGGCGATGCCACAGCTGCATCAAAGGCCAGCTCTTAAATCTCCTTCAGGTGACTGCACTATTGATTGCCACAGCAAAACTAAAGTCTTTGCCCCTTAGTGGTTAAGACAAACATGAAAATGAGGATAATGGGTAACATTAAAGAAAACTAAAAGTGTACAAAGCTAGGAAAGGGAGTAAATCAAAACCTGACACCAATGACATGTAGCAATGTCACAAAATAACAAAGTTAAAGTCACAGGGACAGCAGTCTAAGCAAAGATGCCTCCTCCAGGTGCGGATACCTGGGTGTTCCCAGGCCAGCTATAAGATATAATCTCTCCATCTCATCCTACATCTTCTCCAAGGTCTTGTCTCAGTTGGACATGCCTGAAACACCTCAACAGTAAGGTGTCCAGGAAGCATCTAATCAGATCCACTAAACAACCTCCATTGGTTCCTATTGATGCGAGGAGCAGTTGGCTCTACTTCAAGCTCCTTCTGAATGTCTAAACTCCTCTCCCTATCTGAAAGGTTAAGCCCAGACACCATCTGAAGGAAGGTCATTTTCACTGCATGTATCTATGTTCTAATTCTTTTGGATTGGTAATGTGTCAGCCTAACTGCTGACACCACTCTGATCAATCTCTTGCTCCCATGAGATACTTAAACTCCTCCGCTTGAGGCAGCACCTTCTCCTCAACCTGTAGAAGGCACATGTCCATCTGAGAACCTTGATCTCTGACTTGGAGGGGCTGATTCTCATCCTCCCCTCTTCACATTCTGCCACAAACTGGCCCGGTGCATACCTAATGTCACCACTTAATGAAACCAACAAGACCTCATCATCTGCAAAAAAGACAGACGTGATCCTGAGGTCACATAACTGGACATCACTGGGCTGTGCCTAGAATTGTGACAGTCACTTTACAGATTATCTTGTAAATCGGTGTGCCTATTTATTTTGTCTTTTTGGGATGAAGAAGTGAATGGGTTTGCCCGGCGTCGTTCAAAGAGTAGCTTTTGATATGCTCCAGCCTTGGTGACCCTGAAATTGAGTAAGTTAGTTGTTGATAGATAATTTAAAAGTTTTAACATTTTGGTCTACAGTATTCCAAAGATTAATCTGGGCCTAGTGAAGTCAAAAAAGAGTTGGTGTGTTTTCCTTTTTAATATTTAAGATCTTCTATACCTTCTCATATTGTACAGATATAAAATTATTTGTTAAAACAGAAATACATGTGGTGTTAAATTATATATGTAATTTTATTTTATTTTTTGTATATAAGGGCTACTATATGCAGTGGGTGGATATGATGGTGCTTCCCGGCAATGTCTTAGCACCGTAGAGGCATACCACCCCAATACCAATGAATGGAATTATGTGGCTGAGATGAGCACACGCCGAAGTGGGGCAGGTCAGGACTATTACTTTATTTTTATTGTTTAATGTATGATTTGGATTTCTGTCTTTTGTAGGGTGGGAATACAAAACAGGGTTCAAACTGAAAAATCAGATGCACAACAATGCCATGGCCAATTCATTTTATTATAGACTGTTGGAGAAAAAAAAACTTTTACTGTAAGCAAGGGGAATTATACATAAAGTTGAAAGTGTCTGAATCTGTTACACTCTTTTGTCTGACAATGCACCTGACTCTCAGTCAACTTTGCAGCTGGTGCCACATAGTGACATCACTGCAAGTGCGGCTATGATCAGACCAGAAATGTTGAAAGCACTGGATATTATGGGGTGTTTTCGCTAATGTGCCTCTTCAGTGTTGCTTGGAAGGTGGGGGCAGACCTTGAGTCAGGCATACTAGAGTAGTGGTCTGTCTTTTTAAAAGCTGGACTCTGTTGAATGACATCTTTTTGCAAAGTGTAGATGATTGTCTCTCCAGTTATTATTTGGGTTTATAGTGCCACTCAGCTGTCAATGTACAGTTGTGTATAGTTTAGTTTTGCTCAAAATTACATCAAAACATAAGTTTAAAAAGTGGCAGCTTTAATAGTGATGAAATGGAAAGGTAGATATTTGTATTTTTTTTTGTTTGTTTATTGCTAAACTATGGAAAACAATACTTACCATTTCCGACCCCCTACAAATTAGATTACATAAACTTTAGATGCATATTTGGCATTTATCATTTTTTTGGTGCATCTTAACTGGTGTCTTGGAAAAAAAAAAAAGTTCCCCCACACGAAATCTAGATTTCACTTGATGTACAATTGCCAGAAAAGCTTTCTCTTGGTTAAATGAGGGCCTCCTGTCATTAAGCTGAATATATGAGTTGCTTTTTTTATTATTATTTTTATTTATTATGACATAAAATCCAATTGTCTTGAATTATCTTTTAATACAAGCCGTGCATGTAGTATAATCCATAGTCGCCAAAGTGTCTTTTTAGACACTGTGGTCTATTGTTTGGAAGACCCGCATTAACCACTTGATTCTCAATTAGGCCCCACCCACACTACAGTAATCCCTCCTCGATCGCGGGGGTTGCATTCCAGAACCCCCCACGATAGGTGAAAATCCGCGAAGTAGAAACCATATGTTCATATGGTTATTTTTATATATTTTAAGCCCTTATAAACTCTCCCACACTTTATAAATATTCCCTGCACAGTTATACAGCATAATCCCTTTGTATATCTCTTAGATGTTAGGTAATAGTCATTGAAATTATGTTGTTAGGTAATAGTCATTGAAATTATGTATGTAAACACACTGTTTATATACAGTAAAACCTAAATATTATTTTAAAGATATCGAGTGTCTCCGATATCACATATGTTACAGCCATTACGATAGACAGGCCACCAGCAATAAAGACGTACAATACAAGAAAAATTGTATACAGTAAATGTGTGTACAGTGACACTAAATGTATGTACATGTACTAAGTACTGTAAGTAGAAAATTAGTTATGGTTACTCACCAACAATGACACGATGACTTGTCCGATAATGATGAGTTTAATTTTACTGCACAACAAAGGAGAGCATTACAGCTCTTGTAAAGGAGCCTTTTCAGGCGACTGTGTAGCACCGCCGTTGTTGTTGTTCTTCTTCCATCAGTCTTCAATCCAAATCCCTAAAGCAGATTCCATCCAGACTACTGCCTTATTACATCCACTTACAACTCGTATTGCACCCTGGTTAAAAGGACACTGCGGCCGTAGATCTTATATTCCTTTCCTACTTTTTAAATAAAAAGAATCACACACTGATTTGATCCTGATCATTATGTAGCCCTTCCCTGATTAAATCGTTCACATTACAGTGTCTCATTTCGTGATTGGTCACCCCACAAAGAAAACCATATTCCAACAGAGCAAAATTAGAAGAGTTTCTTTCCATGGCACTTATTGTGTTCATCTGTATGCCTGTTTGTATTGGTTTAAAAACCATTTTTATTTGAAATTGTACAGTAGTAGTGTGGACATAGCGTTAGGGTCACAGGATCTCACCACATCAGCAGTGAACTTCAGGATTAAACTGTCCAGGACAGTTAAACACAACATTTAAACTAACAGAATATCCTTTACATGACTGGAGATAACCCTTGTAAAGTTGATATTGACAGCATCTGAGCTAACACAAAGCACTGCCCCACTTTTCTGTGGCTTTTTAAACACGGCAATCATTTCTGTGTATTGAAATACAAAGGCCGGAAACCCTAAATACTTTTAATAAAAATGTAATGTGAATTATTATGGCATATATTTTTATCTTCCATAGAAACTTTTATCAAAACTCTTGCTTTCTGTGAAGCTTATTGCTTACCTAATAACTTTGATGCTCCAAAAGGACATATTTTCTTAAATCACTTGTTATATACTAGATTCCCCTCAGGGAACAAGTAAAGTTCTCTCTATGTTGATTGATTTCTTTGGTCTACAGGTGTAGGGGTTTTAAAAGGTTTGCTGTATGCTGTTGGTGGCCATGATGGCCCCTTAGTGAGGAAGAGCTGTGAGGTTTATGATCCTGCCACAAACTCTTGGAAGCAAGTCGCCGACATGAATATGTGTAGAAGAAATGCGGGTAAGAAAATTTAACACTTTATTCCACATAATGGGCTTGAAAGAGCAAGGAACTTGACTACCACTGATCCTTCTAATTTCTTATGGAGTGAGTTTCCGACAGGCATTGCTAAAACATTGGGTTTTAACCTCCTTAGCATTACGTTTACCTCATGAAATATTTGCCAAAAATGTTACATATTTTTCAACAAAAAGAAATGTTATTACTTGTTACAGAAACAATGCTGCAATGATGCAGATTTAGTACACATCCTTTTTGTGGTACATTTTAAGACCGCCACCAATGCACAGCCCGATGTTGCAATCTGGACTTTGCAGCATGATGTTATTTCATCCACTAGAGGGCAGCAGAATATTGTCCATTCATCCATCCGTTATCCAACCTGCTATATCCTAACTACAGGGTCACGGGGGGGTCTGCCGGAGCCGATCCCAGCCAACACAGGGCACAAGGCAGGAAACAAACCCAGAGCAGGGTGCCAGCCCACCGCAGGACACACACACACACACGCACACACTAGGGACAATTTAGAAACGCCAATGCACCTAACCTGCATGTCCTTGGACTGTGGGAGGAAACCCACGCAGACACGGGGAGAACATGCAAACTCCACGCAGGGAGGACCAGGGAAGAACCCGGCTCTCCTAACTGCGAGGCAGCAGCGCTACCCACTGTGCCACCGCGCCGCCGCAGAATATTGTCCTGAGTGTTATTTGGATTTAAAAATGTAAAGCGGATCATTACACATCACCCAGAGTCTGACTCAGGGTTAACCGCAGCTGCATAGAATTCCAAGCCGATGTCATGTTCGGGGTTAATGCCAGGTAAATACTCTTTGTGTATTTAAAATCTGTTATGAAACGGAGATAAAGTGAACAACCCATAATCTCGTACTACATTCAGAGACCATTTTTGAGTTCAGCACCAGCTCATCTGCATACCATACAAATTTTTATAGAGGAAATAAGAAGGTGCCCAAGACACTGACATTGCAGGTCTCGTACACTTACTGTACTCGAGCAAAGACTAATCAGAAGATAATGGAGTAGTAATCTTTTGGTCTACCAGCATCACAGATCAAAGCCTGGCAAAGTGTTTTTTAATACATTTTGCGCCAACTACTCACTCGCTCGCTCGCTGGCTTGATGATGTGGATTAGCAGATACAGAAAGTAATTTGATCAGCATATTATTGGCATGCTCTTTATCATACCAGACTTCCTTTGAGCTTATTACTCATTTAATTTTGATTTAAAAATTTAATTTTATCCATTATTGCTTAAAAATACTTTAATTGGTCATCTAAACGAATTGTGTGCGCATGTGCATGCACGCGTGTGTGTGAGTGGTCAATATAATGGACTTGTGCCCTCTACAGGGTTGTTCCCTGCCTTGTGCTGCCAGCCCAAGTGACACTGAAATGGATTAAGTAGGTTTGAGAAGGTTATGTTTTGTTAAGTCGTTTTTCCTCTTAAAAAAATTGCCAAAAAAAGGTACACATTTCACTGACCGAACACAATCTCCTCATTCAGTTAATTACTTTTGCACTGAATCTTTAAAATTCATTTTTGAAAGAAATACCAGTAAAACATTAGAAGTAAGTTTAGGAAATGTAATTTAATCCAACACCTAATGAGTTAAGTCTTTAATATGTGGAAGGAAAATTTTAACATTCAGAAAAGCCTACACCAACAAATTATGGCAACAGTTTCCTAGCTAGAATTTCAGCCCAGTCTCATCAAGCTGTGAAGCTTCAGTTTTGACCAGTATGTCACTGGGACCACACAATACATATATCGTCAGTTTGGTTTCTACATAATACACAGTTTTATATTCTTCCATTGTGTGAATTGTACAGATTCTGTCATATTAGATATATCTTTCTTTATTGCACCATTTACAACATTTTCTAATGGACTGGTATGTACATAATTAACAGAATTATAACATTCTGCAGTATCAAATTATCAGTGTAATAACATTAACATCGCAGATAAAAACAAAACTGAAAAGGAGAAATTTGGTAGCTTTGAACTATTCACAACAAATTGTAGCAGCAAATCCCTGAGGGAGTTATAGAAATCAAATGGCTGTAAGGTAAAAAATAGTGGCAGGGAAAGTGTCCCTATGTCTGTAGGGGCTAGTAGCTTAAAACCGCAGTGGGATTTCAGCAGAACATAATCCTCTCAGAGCCTCTTCATATAATTTAGAGTCAAAGGTGCTGGGGCCCAACCCAAGCAGCACTGGGCAAATGACCAGAAACAGCCACGGGGAGAGAGCAACGTCCACTACAGTTAATGAGATTTTAAAGTGTAAAAGATGCAGACATTGGTATCATTTTTATTGCAGGTGTCTGTGCAATAAACAGTCTTCTGTATGTAGTTGGAGGAGATGATGGATCTTGTAACCTGTCTTCTGTGGAACATTATAATCCAGTGACTGATAAGTGGACCCTATTGCCTTCATGCATGAGCACAGGAAGGAGTTATGCAGGTAAGCTGGGAAATATATGCAGTCCTAAGGCAAGTGTTCTCATACGGGATTTAAATATATAATAAGCAAAGTAATATAAAAATTGTGGTTTAAAAAAATAATATAGTACTATAATTAAAAATATATTCAGATTTGATCTTGGTAGGATGTAGGGATGATGGTGATATATATAAATTCATGTGGATGCTAGAGAATATAATTTATATTTCACATACTTGCAGATGAACTGAAAACACTGCTGTACTGTATAAGAACCCAAAACTCTGCCACATAAAGAGACACCCTTTAAAACATTGTTTTGTTAGACCCAGAATACCATCCTTTGCTTCCACCATACTGCAGAATTAAGGGAAATGTTCTGCCCAACTACTCAGTTAGCCTCAAAGTCAACCCATGCCAGATGTGGATGTGCAAAACAATCTATCCATCAATCCGTGTTCAGACATGAAGGCATTGAGAAGGCTGGATTGAAATTCAGTTCTCAGGAACAGTGAGGCCGAACCTGAACTAGGTGTAGTTGACCTGCAAGTTTGATTCCATTCATTTTTTTTTAAATAAATGATTTCGTTAAATGACTCAAGAAATGAAACTTACTGTGGCTTTTTTTTTTTTTTGTTGTACTAATGTACTTGCATAAAAAATAAACCACAGTGCCACCTATTGTGCTTAGTTGGATGGAATTGCAGGTCTTTAAAATTGTATTCGATGGAGTGAGTTAAGAAAATGAATGAATGTGTTACTAATAAAGAGGAACTCGTATCATGAAAAATTATATTTTTGCTTGAAATGTCTGTATATTCTCTTTAATTCGCTTCACAAAGCCACGTTAACCTGCTTTAAAAAATCCAAATTAGTGTAAGCCAGTCTAATTTGGGGTGTAAGAAATCTGAAGATTTGCTTCATGAGGTAGAAGAACAAAATAAACAAGGATAGTTGTCACATATTTCAAATATTAACACGTGTGCTTCAATTTAAATATTTAAAGTCCAGATATTCTCGATTCTCATACAAATTTGTCATTTGTCATACAGGTTTGTGGAGGGATTGATCCCCAGCAAAGAATCAAACATAACCTCCTATTTGTAATCACAGACTTTTTGAATTATCTAAAATGATAGCCCACATAATTATGTTTGAAATCTGTAATTTTCGACATTTTGGGAGTGGCTGTTAGAGTTCTAGGACCACCGGTAAAGAATCAAACATTAAAAATATTGTATTTGGAATCAATAACCTCCAACTTTACATAAAACGATGCTCCACGTGTCTATGTTACTACTCCTCATTTTTTTGAAGTTTTGTTAAGGACTTGACCGCTCGTATCCCATTAGGAGATGAACCCCTGAGGTCATTTATGTGTCATGCACAACGCAACTTCAAGTCTTTCTGATCTTTTTTGCTGAACACACCTATTGGTTTATTTTTTATCATCAGGGTGTAATTTCCTGCACAAAATATAGTCCAGCAATTTGGGATCTAGAGGACCAAAATAGTGGGGGACCTCAAAACGTTCAAGATCTTGCATAAGTAGCCATCAGGACAAGTTGATTGGTATATCATGTGTGTGAGTTGGGAGGTGCCGGACAAAAACCTGAAGTGATTTCAAAGCGTTCTTAAGCAATTCTTATGAGCACAGTGAATAAAACCAACTTTATTTTATATCTGTTTTTCATATTACTAGATAGTTCAGTTCAGTGCAGGACAGGACAGACGGTCAATTACAAATCATTAATCAGCACAGAAATTCAAATGCATACCAAAAGTAACAGGTTGCAGATTTTGAGCTCTTTTCCAAACCAAAGTCTTAGTGGCAGCAATTAAAACGCCAGCATTAGGATAAAATCCTGACTCAAGGCTTTCATGGCTTGCAAAGGCGCATCTATAAAATACTGACTTGAAGGGAGTGACCACTTGGGTCATCAGGTATTTTATGTTTCATATTTGTAATTAATTTAGACACTCCATAACAGAGATCAGTTTTCACTTGGACATTAAAAATTCCTTTTCTGTTTGTCGTTGTTTAAAAAGCCAAATTATAAATATGCCAATAAAAATGTGAAAACCTCCAAGGGGTGAATTATTTTTATTGGCACTGAACATTTCAGGTACAAGATAATCCTCTTTAATAAAACCCCTGTACGCGTCCAGGTGTCCGTGTGTGTCTTCTGGTGAAGTGCGCATGCCCGGGCCGCGCCGCACATTGTACCGTGCCCCGCCCATGCGTTTGGGACGTGGACGCACACACACTGAAAGCTGGGCGCTCAGTGAATGGCCTAGCCGCCACCGCGCACGATAAGCAAATAAAGCACACACACTGGAAGCTGGGCACACAGTGAATGGCCTTGCCACGGCCGCGCATGATAAGATATAAAGGACACCATTGCTGGGGAGAGTGCTGATTGGGTAGTCGCGGCAGCGCACATAAAATCCGTTGTTGGGCAGACGCCACACATTAAATAATCAGCTGCACGCCCCCACAGATTAAAATGCTTGCTGGGGAATTGCACAGTACATGCTGGGGAGACGCCACAGGCACGATTATAAGCAGCACGCCACACCTTACATCAGTTGCTGGGGACACTCTGCTGATTGCCCACTGTTGTGACAGAAAATTAAAGTCATATTACGGACATCAAAGCCAATATTACTGTCAGAGGAAATTACAGGCATTTTATGGAAATACAAACCAGTATTACTGCGAGAGAAAATTAAAGACATATTAAAGGATGCATATTACAGCCACATACAAGCCAGTATTACTGTAGGAGAAAATATTACGGACGTATCTACTAACAACATGCCACCCAAAAAAAGGACACATCAAGTAGGACAAAAGACACAGACAATCAAATCCTATATAAGCAACATCTCCTGGAAGAACGGTCAGCTCAACAAGTAGACATCAACAAAAGAAAGGCTGAAAGACAAAGAAAAATAAGAGCAAATAGATCGATTGAAGAAAAAGAAAATGAGCGTCAAAAAAACGCTAAAAGAGAAAGACTCAGAAAAAAAGACTTAGAAAAGGTTGGCATTTACTAGCCAGAACCAGTAGTCAGCCACGGTCAGTTATATGTTGCATTATCAAGAGTAAGAAGTTTTCCAGATGTTGTTATCAAGATTGTAGAGATTCCTGAACAAGGCAAACTGTTGCCAAACTCAGTCAGAATATTTACAAGAAATGTTGTCTATAATGAAATTGTACAGAAAAATTTCATGAGGTAAAAAAATTTAAAATTTTACCTAAATATCTTCTTCAGATATTGTGTCTTACAGATTATTACAAAGTTTTTACACTAAGGCAATATTAATTATACTTACTGTATTGTCATGTACGTTTCTATTTTATTTTTATTATTATTTTACTTTAGGCTTCTTGAAAAAATATTTTTGACAAAAAAAAAATTAAGACAAGAAACAGAATGAGGTCAAGGTCCCTTGCCATCTAATATAGACTGTTCCTACTAATGTTTATGCACTACTGTTCTTGTGCCCGTTATTGTAACAGGCTTAATGTCTAGTACTTTAATAAAAGGATGTGTATATGTGTGTCCGTCCGGTTCCTATGTCTCTGTTATATGTCATTTGGTATGGGATTTGCAAAAACATTTCTAATCTTTGTGATGTGCCATTTGTTGGAATGACAAATACAATGCATTTTATTACTACAAAGGTTTGTGATACACCATCTGTTAGAATGACAATTGAAATGCAATGTTTTACTACAAATGTTTGTGATATGCCATATATTAAAAGGACAAATGCAATGCATTTATTACTAGAGTCATTACAAAATGTGTTCCAATAGATGGTGCACTGCAAGAACCCAGTGGCCTGCATTGATTACTTAGATTTCAATCCATCTTAGATGGGTAGCTTACCTACCTTAATAAAAAAAAAACAAGTGCCTGTGTGTAAATCTGTGTAACTGTGTGTCCGTATGGTGGCTTATAGTCTCTGTTATATGCCATTTGTTATGGGATTTGTAAAAGGAGTGCTAATGTTTGTGATGCACCATCTGTTGAAATGAACAATGCAATGATGTATCTACTACATGCATTCCAAAATAGGTTCCATGCAAATGTTAATGCTGAATGTGCTGTGAGCTAAATTGATTAGTTAGATTTTGACTCATGTTAGACAGGTAGCACAGCTAGTACAAATTCAAGTTACACTGCCTTCATTTGTTGTTCTGAATATGATGTCTATAAACAAAAAGTCAAACGTCTGCCTTTGTTTCCTCTCAGGTGTTACTGTAATCGACAAGCCATTATGACTAGGCATTGATTTACTGCTATTGTGAATCTGAAGCTATCTGGCGGCTGCATCTTCAGTGAGCTGCATTGTTCTCCAGCAGCGCAGAAGAAGACGACACTGTCTTAAAACGTCAGATGAGGAGCTATGATGCGGCAAGATATTGCACTTAAAAGGAGCACTATTTGGGATCAAATTTAGCACAGACATTTACTTTGCTTGAAGAGAATCCTGTTTAGTTTGAAAGGAAATTGAGATATAAGGAATTAAAAGAAAAACACTAAGAGATGAAACAAGGCATTGTGACGAGCCGGCGTAGATTTAATTTATGAAAGAGGATCACTTACAGAAAATTTCAAGGGTTGAGATATTAAACCATCAAGGGACATAACCATGTTAATAAACATTCGGTGGACTGCTTTGTGTCAGTATTTATAGTCAAACGAAGCCAGTTTGTGTGGTTTCATGGATAACGTTTTGCCATTGCAAGTTGCTCTGTCCAAATTCTGGACTTTTTTTGATTAAGAGTTGCTCGGTAATATTAATAATGTCATCTGTCTATCCTGTATAAATAATGTATTTTTATTTGTAGTTATTTAAAGTTTGCCTAACCTTAAAGCCACTTGTACAGCAAAAATAACAGAAACAGCACACTCCAGATCGAACTAATGCCAAAACTGTCCAGAAAGGCAGTTCAGTGTTTGCATTTTTATACTTATTTATTTCAAATTGTTCAAGTCTTTTCCAGGTTTTGATGCACTCCTTTCTTTTAGGTAATGAGAATGATAATGGCATGAATTATGCTGCAGATTTACCTTGGTTGTCTGGATTTGATACAAATCTGCATGTCTTATAACGGCCAATTCATTTTAGCTGCTGATTTTAAACTACTGTAATGTTAGTGAAAAATGAATGTGATGTAGAAAAAAAATTAAAAACAAAAAAAGGCGCAGATTTGAATCTTTTCTGAAAAATGACCAAAGTTTGCTTTAATCTCCACTACCAATTTCCATTCAAGACATCTTTCTCTGATTTGTTCCATTATTATTATTATTATTATTATTATTATTGTTATTATTATTATTATTGCAAAAGTGTCAGGAATGTTGTGAAATGCTCTATAAACAAATGTTTTTTAAAAAAATAAATATGCTTCTTGTACTTCACATAAGGTGTTCACCTTTATTTTATTTACATTTTTTATACAAAAACCCCTGATTTAAGGCGCATACATGTATTACTGTGCAATATTTCTCCGAGAAATACAGCACTGGCCCCAAAGAAAGACACTTGTTAATATATATATATTTTTTTAATTCTATATGTGATTGATTGAATTTGAATGATTAAAAGGCAAAAATGTGAAAGGGTTAGGTTACAGTACAGTAAAATAACCAAGTTAGTGTCAAAAAGTAAATCTCACCAATGAGAAAAATCTACATGCTTACAGCTTTTCCAGATGTACAGCACTTGGCTTTTTATGAAGAAGTGTTTGAATTTCTTTTATTTTTCTATAAGGATGAGACATTTAAACCCTGATTGATCCCACTCCTCATCTTCTAGTATGGTGTAGAAGCTTCAGCCACACTGAGCAAATCTTTTCATCTTATCGAGTTATTAATGAATTTTTATTTATTAGTTTTTTCAACTTCTTAATTTATTGGTGCATTTTACTGTATATCTTTTGAATTTTACGTTTTCATTTATTTGCTTAGCAGATGCTTTTCTTCAAAGCGACTTGCAAAAGATGTCCCCATAATCAGGTAGACATCAGTTAGGAGGACTGTTTGGGACCGAGTGTTACAGGACAAGGTTGCAAAATTGATCATCACAAGTGAAGAGCTCACCACAAAATACAAGCGAGTCATAATCTCTACTGTACCTACTATAAGACAGACAGAAACTCACCAAACAAGAGAGACTTCAAGTGCTTCTTAAACATACTGACGGTGTCACAAGAAGGTAGGAGTGATGATCGGCGAAATTCACCTAAGTGTTGCTCTTAGGGAATATGCTGTATTCGCCGGTGATCTTGTTCACCGAATATTTTTCTTTAGGTTGACCTTACAAGTTTTAGCAGAGACCCTTTGCATAACGTGTAGGCTATGTCATTCGTGAGAACTTCGACTCAAATCCAAATGGTTTCCCAGACCAGAATTGTGATTCAGTGGTTGCTTCACAGGCCATTTTGGACCTTTTTTAGAAGGAATCCTGTGGGACTTCTGTATTGGCTTATTACTATGGATGAAACTTGAATCCAGTTTCTACTATTTTTTTTTTTTTATCAGATATTCTTCAATCAAGATCATTGATTGAATGTTATCCATGTTGTCATATGGTCTCCCAGAACGTTCTTTGTCTTCTGGGTTGAAATGTCCTGTCTTAAATTTAGCAAACCAGTTTTTGACTGTGGAGTAGGTAGGGTGCATATCACCAAACGTACCTGACATGCCATCATAAATTTGCTTGGCTGAGTTCCCTTTTAAGAGCAAATATTTCAAAGTTAGGTTATTCAGTAAAATTAGTCAAATGGGGAACTCCAATGAATTCTCAGCACTCCCTCATATTACTAGTCATGGTGTGATATTTCCTATTGCATGTCTACTAATTTATGGGAAATAGTTATTTGAATTTCATATGAATTTATGTGTATAAGTGTATTATGTAGGCGTACTTAAGACAATGCAACATTAAAATGTCCCTCTGTCAAACACAACTGCCCAGTCAGCAGTAACCCACAGCTGGTATTTTAGGGCCCAATTTTGTCCTTTAATGGATGGCTTTCTTCCTGCCACTTGCCATGTCAAACCTGCAGCACAAAGTCTCCTCTTCATAGTACAAACTGACACTTGCTTTTGTTTTTTGGCGCCTGTGATCACTCAAGCTGAGGACCCTTAGAAACGTGTCCTCTGATTGGCTAGTCACATTGGCTCTGCCAGATCTCCTACTATCGAAGTTTCTTCCAGTTTCCAGTTGCCTTTGGATTGTGTAGGACACCACTGGACTCGCTGACACTCTGATATATATATATATATATATATATATATATATATATATTTTTTTTTTTTTGCAGTTTTCCTAAATGAACGGCCTACACTTCTAAGGGTAATAATGCTCTGTCCCATTTCTTGTGTCAATTGCCGTTTTCGTGTCATTATCGCTGGAATATTGTTTAAGTAGTACTTGAGACTGCGGTGGGCTGGCGCCCTGCCCGGGGTTTGTTTCCTGTCTTGCACCTTGTGTTGGCTGGGATTGGCTCCAGCAGACCCCCATGACCCTGTAGTTAGTATTTAGTGGTTCGTATAATGGATGGATAGTGCTTGAGATGGTGTAGTAACTCAGTCTGTTCCAACTCTGCTTTAAGAAAGACAGAGGGTTTTTTTAAGTAATCAACAGAAGATGGGACACCTATGCAAATTGTTTGCTTCACATTGCAAGGCTTAGTTTACTGTAATTCCTGCAGAACATCTGTAGGTTGTAATCTACAGTACAGGCTAAAGGTTTGGACTCACCTCCTCATTCAATGTGTTTTCTTTATTTTCATGACCATTTACATTGGTAGATTCTCACTAAAGGCATCAAAACTATGAATGAACACATGTGGAGTTATGTACTTAACAAAAAAAGGTGAAATAACTGAAAACATGTTTTATATTCTAGTTTCTTCAAAATAGCCACCCTTTGCTCTGATTACTGCTTTGCACACTCTTGGCATTCTCGCGATGAGCTTCAACAGGTAGTCACCTGAAATTAGGGCTGTGCGATATGACCAAAATCTTATATCACGATATTTCATTTTATATCCCGATATCACGATATAGTACATTTTCTTTGTATTCAGTGAATCTATACTAATAAAAGGCAAAGCCCTCACTCACTCACTGACTCACTCACTGACTCATCACTAATTCTCCAACTTCCCGTGTGGGTGGAAGGCTGAAATTTGGCAGGTTCATTCCTTACAGCTTCCTTACAAAAGTTGGGCAGGTTTTATATCGAAATTCTACGCGTAATGGTCATAACTGGAAGCAGTTTTTCTCCATTTACTGTAATGGAGATGAGCTTCAACGCCGTGGGGGCGGAGTTTCGTGTGACATCATCACGCCTCCCACGTAATCACGCAGCACATAGAAAATCAGGAAGACCTCAAAAAAGCTCTGAAGAAAACATATAATTGAGAAGGCAGCGAAACAATAAGAAGCGAGCGAGTGACATATACAACCATATTCATGAGTTCTGCTACTTCGGAAACAAAGCACGATGTAAACCTACACTTTAAATTAAGTTCATAGACAGGCTGGCGCTGGCGTTTGTAATTTAGTGCCTGCCCATATAAGGCCGTCCGTCAGCGGCAATCAAATAGCAAACTGCCACCGGGTAAATATTCACGGGTGAAGGAATGTGATTATGGAGATGAAGATGAGATGGTCAGGGTGGTGTTTGACACAAACTCAGCGAAACTGCGAGAGAAAGTTTTAAGTGCCAGGACTAAGGTAACATTAAATACAGCCATGGACATAGCACGAGATGGCACCAGCACAGCTGGGAAACTTCGATGCATGTACACCGAGCGGCTCACGTGAACTGACGCAGTGCTCAGCCAAAAAGCAAAAGTTCCAAAGAGCGCTGAACAAAAACCAAATTACACAATTGAAAAGGCAGCAAAAAATATGAAGCGTCTGATACATACAAGCATATTCATAAGTCCAAAACAAAGCACACGTTGGAAAAAGTCAATGTCCCGCTAAAGGAAGACAGTGTAAAAAAAACCCGTGCATGCAGTGTGTCAGGTCTCAGATAAAGAAGAAGACGAGCTGTTTATTGATGCAGTAAGAAACGAATCGATGAATGAAACCTGTCATCTTTACAACGATGGACAAACACGGAATGTAACTTGAACACAACACATCCTACAAATACGAACCTGATTGAAAGAAATAATGATAATCAAATCCTTGATGACAGCAACACTCAGTAACACTCACAAAACAAATACTGTATATTGACAGTCATGTTACGTTATTTTTAAAATGTTCCCTTTTCTTTTTCTAGCTTTTTTAACACACTACTTCTCCGCTGCGATACGCGGGTATATATATATGTATATATATATCACGATCTACATACTCGAATAATGGATACTTTATTCGCCATCAATGATTGTTTTGGTAAAGCCATACTCAGTGTATTCATTAGATGAACGGTAAAAAAGTAAGAGCGAGGGAGGATGCAGGCTGTAGTCTTGCGTCAACTCTATCTGAATTGCGCGATCACATTTGAAAAAATATATCTTTTCAAGTTCTATTTAGTCCATATGTGTCAAACTCAAGGGCCGCGGGCAACATCCGCCCGGCGTAATTATATCCGGCCCGCGAGATCATTTTATATACTGTATTATTGTTATTAATGGCCCGGGGATATGAAGCACTGGTAGCACAATAAAGTACAGATCCCATAATTCGGCGCTTCAGCTGCCTTGCCGAACACTTACCGCGTTAATCAAGTCTACCTTAAGATGCTGCAAGTTATTGCGAAGCTAGAGTTATTGCGCACTGAGTTTGCACGGCGCTTTGGTGACTTTGAAGAACAAAAAAAGTCCGTCTACATGCGGCTCGAACCTTGTGCATGTTTGGTAGCACATATCTGTGTGAGAAGCTCTTCTCAGTGATAAAGACTAACAACACAGCACACAGGAGTCGCCTGACTGATGAGCACCTGCAGTCCATCCTGAGAATCTCCACAACACAGAACCTCACAGCAAACAGAAACGAACCTGTGGCCAAAAAAAGATGCCAGGCGTCCAGCTCTAAAATGACATATGAGCAAAGACAACTGAATGATTTGATTTGTTATTGCTGAAAGGAACACATTTTATTTATATTTCTAGGTTTTGTTATGCAGCATGTTCATATTTGAATTTGTATAATTTTGACAGGATATATTTTTATGGAGAGCAAAATCTTTTGGGATATTTAAAATCTAAGTTTATTTTTTATAAAATATAAAATTACATAAGAGTAAAGAAATTTGAATGTTTGTTCTTTTAATGTTTACTTTATTTCTAACTTGTATAATTTAGACAGGATATATTTTTATGGAGAACAAAATATAAGTTGTTTAAGGTTTGAGTTGATTTATTCAGGAATAATATTCCTGTCTGTTTTTACCATTCCTACCAAAGATATTTCTGTCGACTAAATAAAAATTCCTTCTATTTAAAATTTAAGTAGAACTTGAACAAATACGATAGTTCATAATATCCACGCAGACTTGCACGTAAGAGCTGGAGTTATCCATTTTAACAAGCAGCGTATTGCACTGATACGAAATAGCTGTGTGTGTATATATGTGTGTGTATGTATGTGTGTGTGTTTTTGCTAGTAGTTTATATAATCACCACTCCTTTTTTTTCATTTAAATTAAAAAAATCAAAAATGAGAAGTACTCAACTTGTAATTATTTCTGTTCTTTTATTTAGAACATTTGAGCAAATGTAAACATTGTACTTCAAACTGTAGCAGCAATAAGGCTTACGACAAAAATATATTAAATCAGCATTTTTCACAGCGGAGAAGTAGTGTGTTAAAGAAGCAATGAAAAAGAAAAGGAAACATTTTGAAAATAACGTAATATGATTGTCAATGTAATTGTTTTGTCACTGTTGTGAGTGATGAGTGTTGTTGTCATATATATATATATATATATATATATATATATATATATATATATATATATATATATATTTTTACACACACACACATAAACATATATATATATATATATATACACATACATATACACACACACATAAATACATACACACATACATACATATACACACATATATACATACATATACATATCTACATATATACACACACAGCTATTTCGTATCAGTGCAATACGCTGCTTGTTAAAACGGATAACTCCGCTCTTACGCAAGTCTGCGTGGATATTATGAACTATCAGATTTGTTCAAGTTCTATTTAAATTTTAAATAGAAGGAATTTTTATTTAGTCGACAGAAATATCTTTGGTAGGAATGGTAAAAACAGACAGGAATATTATTCGTGAATAAATCAACTCAAACCTTAAACAACTTATAATATTTTGCTCTCTATAAAAATATATCCTGTCAAAATTATACAAATTCAAATATGAACATGCTGCATAACAAAACCTAGAAATATAAATAAAATGTGTTCCTTTCAGCAATAACAAATCAAATCATTCAGTTGTCTTTGCTCATATGTCATTTTAGAGCTGGACGCCTGGCATCTTTTTGGCACAGGTTCGTTTCTGTTTGGTGTGAGGTTCTGTGTTGTGGAGATTCTCAGGATGGATTGCAGGTGCTCATCAGTGAGGCGACTCCTGTGTGCTGTTTTGTTAGTCTTTATCACTGAGAAGAGCTTCTCACACAGATATGTGCTACCAAACATGCACAAGGTTCGAGCCGCATGTAGGCGGACTTTTTTTGTTCTTCAAAGTCACCAAAGCGCCGTGCAAACTCAGTGCGCCAGTTTATCAGCAAAGTGCGATTTGGGAACACCGTAGTGACGACTTGGTTTAACATTACTTGGCAACAGGGAAAGTGGGGCAATTGCACTGGTGCATTTGTGTCTCCCATAAAAGCAGCTTCACTTGAAATCACTTTGTGATTGTGCACGGTTAAAAACGTCCGCTGAAGTGTCAGATTCTTATTTAATTCTTCTGCTTTCTGTATCTTCTGCATTGCATTCAGGTCTTTCAGGTTACCCTGATGTTTTGTCTCATAGTGCCGCCTTAGATTAAATTCTGTAATTACAGCCACATTAGCTCCACAAATGAGACACACGGGTTCAGTAAACATATACTCAGCCTCCCATCGGTTTTAAAGGCTCTATTTTCAGAATCAACTTTTCTCTTCAGCATCGTGTGAGCTAGCTTCGCAATAACTTGCAGCATCATAAGGTAGACTTGATTAACGGTAAGTGTTCGGCAAGGCAGCTGAAGCGCTGCATTATGGGATCTGTAGTTTATTGTGTTACCAGCGCTTCATATACCCGGCTTTAATAACAATAATACAGTATATAAAATGATCTCGGGCCGGATATAATTACGCCGGGCCGGATGTGGCCCGCTGCCCTTGAGTTTGACACATATGGACTAAATAGAACTTGAAAAGATATATTTTTTCAAATGTGATCGCGCAATTCAGATAGAGTTGACGCGCACTACAGCCTGCATGCCTCAATAAGTCATCCTCCCTCGCTCTTACTTTTTACCGCTCATCTAATGAATACACTGAGTATGGCTTTACCAAAACAATCATTGATGGCTAATAAAGTATCCATTATTTGAGTATGTAGATCGGGATATATATATACATATATATATACCCGCGTATCGCAGCAGAGAAGTAGTGTGTTAAAAAGCTAGAAAAGAAAAGGGAACATTTTAAAAATAACGTAACATGACTGTCAATATACAGTATTTGTTTTGTGAGTGTTACTGAGTGTTGCTGTCATCAAGGATTTGATTATCATTATTTCTTTCAATCAGGTTCGTATTTGTAGGATGTGTTGTGTTCAAGTTACATTCCGTGTTTGTCAATCGCTGTAAAGATGACAGGTTTCATTCATCGATTCTTTCTTACTGCATCAATAAACAGCTCGTCTTCTTCTTTATCTGAGACCTGACACACTGCATGCACGGTTTTTTACACTGTCTTCCTTTAGCGGACATTGACTTTTTCCAACGTGTGCTTTGTTTCCGCAGTAGCTGGATTTATGAATATGCTTGTATGTATCAGACGCTTCATATTTTTTGCTGCCTTTTCAATTGTGTAATTCGTTTTGTTCAGCGCTTTTGGAACTGTTGCTTTTATCTGTGCACTGCGCCAGTTCACGTGAGCCGCTCGGTGTACATGCATCGGGTTCCCAGCTGTGCTGGTGCCATCTCGCTATGTCCATGGCTGTATTTAATGTTACCTTAGTCCTGGCACTTAAAACTTTCTCTCGCAGTTTCGCTGAGTTTGTGTCAAACACCACCCTGACCATCTCATCTTCCTCTGCATAAGCACAGTCCTTCACCCGTGAATATTTAGTGGGAGTTTGCTATTGGATTGCCGCTGACGGACGGCCTTATATGGGCAGGCACTAAATTACAAACGCCAGCGGCAGCCTGTCTATGAACTTAATTTAAAGTGTAGGTTTACATCGTGCTTTGTTTCCGAAGTAGCAGAACTCATGAATATGGTTGTATATGTCACTCGCTCGCTTCTTATTGTTTCGCTGCCTTCTCAATTATATAATGCATGTTTTCTTCAGCGCTTTTTGAGGTCTTCCTGGTTTTCTATGTACTGCGTGATTACGGGAGGCGTGATGATGTCACACGAAACTCCGCCCCCACGGCGTTCAAGCTCATCTCCATTACAGTAAATGAAGAAAAACTGCTCCAGTTATGACCATTACGTAGAATTTCGATATAAAACCTGCCCAACTTTTGTAAGGAAGCTGTAAGGAATGAACCTGCCAAATTTCAGCCTTCCACCCACACGGGAAGTTGGAGAATTAGTGATGAGTGAGTGAGTGAGTGAGGGCTTTGCCTTTTATTAGTATAGATAATATTTTTTAGGCTAGATTCTAGTAAAATGTTAATTTGCACATCGTAGTGTGGCAAATCTCCGTTAATGAGTTACAGCTGATTGCCCCGTGCGTGGGACTGGACGGCGCTAACGTGTTGATGCCGTCCAGCCCCAAGCACGGGCGATCCGCGGTAACTCGTTAACGGAGACTTGCCGTGTTAATGCAGTTGTGGCATAAACGTAATTTTAACAAGATTAACGCTGACAGCAAACGCTGCAGGGAAAATTATGCCTTAAGCAAATTGTTTTGGTAGCAATTAATCTTCCAAGTTTTTAACATGCTCGTTTAAATAGTACCTTTACAACTCTAATATCCTACGTGGCCTGCCTCTCAGTTGTAAACTCTCTGCATGCTCGCTCATGTGCTTTTTGCGGTGGTGGTAGAAGAGGTTTGTCGTGTTGGAGTCTGTGGTAGCGATCGGTTTGCAGCATAATTTGCACAGTACCGTTTTCTGGTCCGTGTCAGACTTTTCAAATCCAAACCATCTCCATACTACAGAGGTAGCCCCTCGTTTAGGAACAAGGTCCTTCTGTGTGGAGCTACCTGGTGTTGCCTCGTCTTCATCAGCCATGCTAGTGTGTCTGCATCCACGTGGTGGCCATCAAAACAATGAAAAAAATATTGCCGTAAACAGTTTATTTTGCGACACCACGAAACAAACGATAGCGTAATGTGCAGCGATAGACGTTTTCATATTGTCATCCGATATATATCGTTATATCGAACAGCCCTACCTGAAATGGTTTTCACTTCACTTCTCTTGCCTTATCAGGGTTATTTAGTGGAATTTCTTGCTTTATCAATGGGGTTGGGACCAGCAGTTGTGTTGTGCAGAAGTCAGGTTAGTTGGACGATCATTTATTTTTCAACAGGACAATGACCCCAAACACACCTCCAGGCTGAGTAAGGGCTATTTGACCAAGAAGTAGAGTGATGGAGTGCTGTAAATGGTCATGAAAATAAAAAAAACACATTGAATGAGGAGGTGTGACAAAAAAATTTTGGCCGGTACTGTATTAGTTATTCCCTGAAGAAGGCCCATTTTTAATATGCTGATAATTAGATTTTTTTCAGATTTTGATAACATAAACTTTAAATTTAAACCACTGGTGATTTACTGTTTACCTTTTCACCATTTTAGGTCATTCACTGCATTTCAACTGATTCAATCTAAAGAAAAGCTGGAAAAACCTGAGGTGTTCTAAAATTTCTGACCAGCTATGTACGCTTGAGAGAAGTTGCAGGGGTGTAACAGTGCATTCCCAGCTGAAGAACTTGGGGTGGATCTACTCAACACTGTCAGTCAGAAGCTTATCCCACATAGAAACATTTCTTTCCCAATTCAATATGCAATGAGCTTACCAGGCACTGATGTACATGTACAGAAGATCTTCTCCATAATGAACAATACTTGGACAGATGAGTGGAATCACACGGAGGAACCAACGCTTCGCTCACCGCCAGACAGAACCTGGACTACATGTGTTCACACGTCTATGAGGAGCATCCGTTTATTCAGGTGAATATTTTAACACACCAAGTCAGTAAGTTAAGCTAACAAATGAACCTGCTGTTTCAAAAAGGATATAACTCAATGCTTGTGATCGCACATGACCATTTAATAAAAAAATAAATAAAACTGCACTGAGTTTGTCCATGAATGAAATTTGTTAAATACACTGAAATGTTTAAAGGAATATCACAAATATTTATTAAATATAAAGTTAAACAAATGTGCAGTGATTTGATGTTGAAGCGTACATGTTTATTTGTGCAAATGTTTTTCCCCTGCCCTGATCCCTCTGTGATGACAATTAGATTTGATCAGATCAATTTTGTTAATCCCATGGGGACAGATAATATAGTCAATCCATTAATCAATAATGCTTCTTAGCTACAAGTACCCCAAGAAAGCGCCTCCTGGAGGGGATTTTTTATGATGGCATCCAATTTGGTCACTATCCTCGTTTCCATACCAGCTTCTGGTGTGTTCAGGTTTTGCCCTGTGATGTTGCAGACCTTTCTGGTACGTTTGTTCAGACATTGTGCTTCTTTTGTGCTCAGGTTGCTTCCCCAAGGAGACTGCAGTGTAGAATACCACACTGGCTACTATGGACTGCTTTCTGCACACATCAAAAGACCTGGATCTCCTTAGCAAGTCCAGTCTGCTCTCACCCTTCTTGTACATTGCTGCTGTGTTAGACCAGTCTGATTTGTTTATGTGAACCCCCAGGTACTTGAAGTTCTGCACCACTTCCATGTCCTCCCCATGAATGCTGACTGATGTCCGCCACCAGCACTCACCAACTATGGAAAAACGTATTATGTCACATCTTTCAAGTTTTTGGCAAATTGAGAAAATGATGTCACCCCTATAATTAACGATCTCTAGATTTAATTTTCTTGAGCTTCACGTACATAATAATGTTTTTTTTCAGGAACCAACTACACTTGCCATTTAAATCACATGATCATAATCTAACGTTTTCATTGGTAGTCGGTCTTTTCTCATTGGTCAGTGGAGTTGCTAGGTTTTTGTCTTGCAGTGTATGTAAAACACTGTGTACATATTAGCTTCTTCCATCGTGCAATGACCAGAATGAAGACACATTTGGCCATTACCTCAACTTTATAACATAAAGAAAGACTGAGTAACTCCGAAAACTAAAAAAAAAAAAAAAACTCAATTTTGAAAAAAATGGCAGTTACTAGGTTTTTCCATTGCATGTGAGAGCTCTTTTGTCTTGCTGATGTTGAGTTGCAGGCATTAAACAAATGAGGATGGACATTGTGCAGGGACATACGTGCTACACAAGTGTGCTGGTGTAGGACTTTGACAATCTGGTCACCCTATACAGTGCAGCAGACGAGCGATCTGCCAGCAGTGTTTGCCACATTTTGCTTCCCTTGCTTTTGGCATTAACCGCAGCAAACTATTATAAGCCTGCAAAAAACTAGCAGGAATACCAGTCAGCAGTCTCAATGTGTAAAAACGCCTGGTCCCTTTAACCACTGAGGGATTCCATTTGCAAGTGACATAAAACACCACTGGGCCAGTATCTTCTTAAAGAGTGGTGGTGTATTTCCTCTCACTGCATTGACTAGAGGTTGGTAGATCGCATTCGCAGTGGAAAGGTTTTTATAAAATGGAAATTAATGTATTAGTTGTGCAGGATCCTGTTAAGTACTTAGTCTGGGCGAGAGTTTAAATTTCGTACGCCTTCTGTTTTAGTAAAATCCGCAAAAAAGGTACAACGACAAGTGTGTCAATGAAAATACACCAATACTGACTCGGAATATCTGGATCCGTCCTCTCGTGTTGTTTATACTCGGCTTCGGTATCGTCAGAAGTGGGAAATTACAAGTGTAGGATCCGCACAACCGTTTCAACAATCAGTTAATTTTAATCGAAGTAAAAACACGTAACTCTCCACGACAGCCCAAAACGCACCTCTGCAAAACGCCCAACGAACCAGAACCATATAGCAGCTGGGAACAGCCGCGCCGTCTCCACTCGCTGATTGGCTATCACTCCAGAGTCTCACCGTCTCACTATCATCACTCCATCCTGGTGACCAATAAAAGAACGGGCGCTTTGTCGTGACGTCAACCAGTCCATCCGCCGGCAGCCAATCACTTTGACGAGAACTCTAAAAATTTTTGGCGAACAGCACCACTCTCAGGTAGAAGCGGTCGTGCTGTCAAGGTGAGTGCCGCACTTGTTTCTTCTGGCAAGCAGTTTACGTGCTTAAACTTAATGATTTTACGGTGACTGCTGTTGTAACGAGCAGGGGAGCTAAGACTTGTCTTTGCTGTGTTAAAGGTAGTGAAATGTTACACTCGCAGAAGCAGGAAGGATGATAAACGGTGTCTAATTATATCGAATAACGGAGGTGACGCTTCAAACAGATACATCACTTTTACGTCTGCTGATCTGGGTTTTCTGTCAGTGCAAGGAATACAGTGTCTTAGCCTTTTTTTTTATTGTATTAGCAACGCGATGGCTTGTTTGCAATGTATATTTCGGAGGAGAGGCGAATAATGACAAGCGGGCTTTCTATTGAAATTTACCAAATGTGGACGTGCAGCGCATCACAGTTCAAACTAAAGACCGAATCCCTTAAGTACTTTTCAGGAATTCCAAATTCATACTTGGAAACTCTGACACTCGGCTTTATAAAAATTATATTATGTTTGGAAACGTCTGAAAGGACTGTTAGACATTTATTCTGCACGTAAACATAAATAAGTCAGAAACTGAAAACGCAATAAAACTTAAAGAATTGCCTATTGTAAGATGTTCCATTAATTAAAGCCAGTGAATTTTAGCATTCCTTAAATATTTCTAATAGTCACTGTTTAATTGAAATTCATTTCAATTAATTTTTCTGTTGTTAACCTCCCATTTACCAACTATGGACACCTTGCACATATAAAATTTAGCCAAAGCAACTAATTACACCAACAACTAGCAATGTGTATATTTCAATAGCACATACTGTTATTCATACATTGGGTGATGTTCAAAGTGCTTTACAGGATGTTAAAAAAAAAAAAAAAAAAAAAACTAATTTAAAAAAATAAAAATGAATAAATAATAAATCAATATACACATGCATTCCATAAATACAAGTAATAGGAAAATATATAGATTTGTTTCCAAGTCTTTAAAGTTAAGTCTGATGGAGTGGTGTATTCTTCCTCTCTCTCTCTTTCTTCATACATTGTGTATTTAATTGTATTATTTTAGGAACGTAATACTAAATGATATATTTGAGAAAGAACACATTTATTAAATTAGACCTAACACTTTTGATCAGTAAATTTTATACAGTATGCCAAATTTTCGGGAGTGTTCTTTTTAACATAGCATGCAGTTTAAAGTTTTATTTTGCCATTGTAAAGAATAATTTAACTTTCCCAAACCTGCTTGATATACTGTAGTGCAGGATTGTGGGGCGCTGGTGCCCGTCCCAGCAAATATCTTAAAATGACTGGAGGTCCTGTTGAAATTGTACAGGAAGTCATTCTGGAAAAGTTTAAAGATGCACTTCAGTTGCAGAATGCACATTGCTATTTTAAGATATTGTGAAATGTATTTGAAAGTAACCAGAATATCATTTTTAGGTAACTTGAAACATTGTACATATAATATATCTAAAAGTGCTTTTAGAAATTATTCTGAATTGTTGTACTTCTGCAGTAAACTCCAGATAGGAGTAAGCCTTAGATGGGCCACACTGGCAAAATTTGTAGGTTTATTGGGGTCTTTATTGTCACAGATACAGAGTACAGTGAGTTAATTACTTGAAACCCGTTGCCACTTTCTGACTTTGTAATTAGCATTATTGATTTTAACAAAATAACTGGAAGTTTATTCTTTATTATCACTAATCAACTTAACATAACACATTCAGTCAGAAGGAAAAAATGAAAGGCTTCACACCGAAGGCACACTAGACAGGAATGAAACTTCTCTCCAAGCACTGAGAAGTGGCTACACTTTCAAGATGGCTACCATGTAATGCATTCTTTTTATCATTTAAAAGTTGTATGCTCATTGTTTTCTTTATATATATATAAAAAAAAATTTTTTTCCTTTTCAGGGTAAATTTATTTTTGCACCAGGGTCATATGAAGTCATATCTATAAAGTTAAAATGATTGGTTTGATTGTATAGAAAGAATAATGTTGTTAAACAGTAACATCCTTAAAAGGTAACTTTATTCCTGTTTCCTTTTTGCTTAAATGGGGATGTGAATCAAGGCTTCTGCAGTAGAAAGCTGTCAAACCTTGAAAAGTGTCATCTGTAGGCAAAGCAGGTTATCAGATCAGGTTGTTCATTGGGTGGCACTGTGCTTTGGGCTCTTTCCTCACACCTCCAGAGTAAAGGGTCTGAATCCCATGCATAGCCACGGTCTCTGTGCAGTTTGCATGTTCTCCACGTGGTAGTGTGAAGTTTTTTCTAGGTCCTCCAGTTTTTCTTCTATATCCTTTATTTTAACTGGCAGCTCCAACATGACATGAGCCAGTGCAGGTTTGTGTGTCCTGTGACTAACGAACTACTCATCCAGGTTTGGGACCCGTCTTGCACATGATGCTCTTGGGATAAACACCAATGATCCTGACATTCGTAAGCATGTTAACAAACAGAATTGTTAATTGTAATTAGTATTTTTTTTAATAATATATATTGTTATATATGTTCTTTTGTGGTGTCAAAGTAGTTAATACTTCTATACATACACTGTTGCTTCATAATGTAGGGATATAGGTTTGATTCACAGGACAGTCTCTGCTTGTATTTAAGCCTGTTTTTTGTGGTTTCCTTCTCATCCATGATGGGTGGCAGCCATGTGCCTGACTCTGCTGGAAAAGATGTTTGCTTACCACAACCATGCAATACAGTACGGAAAAAAGAGATGTGTTACACATGAATTTACTTTCATAAAGCCGTGAGTTTAGCAGTGAAATATTGCAGGCCAGTATGCACACTAATGTGGAACTAAGTGTACAAATTGCATGTTATTGAAAAAAATTGTTTTGCCTCAGACCAGGTATACATTGGGTAGACCCCATTATCGTTCTACAGCAAAACGTGCTTCTTCAGTGCTAATAACTGCACCAGGTTTCTTTTAAGATTTAGTGATTCACTTTTGCTTTGTTATATCTACAGACTGTCATCATAATACAATGAGAGTGAGACATCACTCTGAAAGTGGTCCAGTCGTGCGCTGGAATGGCTAAAATATACAGTGTTTAAAATGCATTAGCTTGTAAATTTGTGAAAACATTAGTTTGTAAATTAATACATTAGCTTGAAAAGTTGCCATTTAAATTGTATGTGTGCATGTATGTGTATACTTTATATATGTACACACAATTAACAACAATATATTTATGTATGTGTAGCTGCGCATACCCAAAATTACTGCAGCTTTAGTTTGCTTCATGGGATTTTGACAATAGCTTGACGCGTTGAAATGATTCCACAGGCAAAATATCTTTGTTTTTAAAAGCTTTAGTAAAATTCAAGGTAAAACAGTTCACACAAAAATTTATATAGAAAAGAAAAGTTCTTGTTTAAGAAAAGTTCTGTTTAAAGCTTGTATCTTGTTTTATTCTTTAAGTTTGCTCATAGAGTTGAACCATTTCTAAACAGTCAGAAAACTGTGTGTCTATCCTATTTACAAAACTGTAAATGGGTCTTTCAGTCCATGCTAGCTCAGAGCCTATTCTAAAACACACACTGACTTAATTAACACACTATTGTAGATATAGCTAAGAGAGTTCAATCTCACGTTAACTTACAGGGGATAACAGGTTATATCATAATCTATAGCTATGAAAGAAAAGTATACAGTATTCTAGTCAATTTAAGCAAACACTAATATGATTTTAACTTAAAACATCTAAGATTGGCTCTTACAGTATGTATAAGTTTGTGCATATATTGTACATGTATGTGTTTGTTTATATATACAGTACAGGCCAAAAGTTTGGACACACCTCCTCCTCATTCAATGTGTTTTCTTTATTTTCATGACCATTTCCAGCACTCCATCACTCTCCTTCTTGGTCAAATAGCCCTTACAGAGCCTGGGGGTGTGTTTGGGGTCATTGTCCTGTTGAAAAATAAATGATCGTCCAACTAACGTGACTTCTGCACAACACAACTGCTGGTCCCAACCCCATTGATAAAGCAAGAAATTCCACTAAATAACCCTGATAAGGCACACCTGTGAAGTGAAGTGAAAACCATTTCAGGTGACTACCTGTTGAAGCTCATCGAGAGAATGCCAAGAGTGTGCAAAGCAGTAATCAGAGCAAAGGATTGGCTATTTTAAAGAAACTAGAATATAAAACATGTTTTCAGTTATTTCAGCTTTTTTTGTTAAGTACATAACTCCACATGTGTTCATTCATAGTTTTAAAGCCTTCAGTGAGAATCTACCAATGTAAATGGTCATGAAAATAAAGAAAACACATTGAATGAGGAGGTGTGTCCAAACTTTTGGCCTGTACTCTGTGTGTGTGTGTGTGTGTGTGTGTGTGTGTATATATATATATATATATATATATATATATATATATATATATATATATATATATATATATATATATATATATATATATATATATATATATATAATATAGTCACAAGAATGAGACATGGACAGATAAAGGGTTGGGGCAGCCACCCGTATAATGTGGTATCCTGGCTGCAAAAGTCGTTTTATCAAATAATCAGCACTGAAGTGCATTCAACTGAGTCCAAAACAAGACTGAGGAAACAAAGGAAAAGGGGCAGGTTTTAAAAGGGGAGACAGGAAGTGAGGTCATATGGATCCGGCACGTGGTCTTCCACCATTGGTTCATAGCCGGACGTGACATCAGAGGGACTGGAGCTGGTGTGGCCGACTTCCATTGGCTCAGTCCCGGAAGTGATGTCAGGAGAGCCAGGTGAAATCCCCCGGGAATGGTCTACAGGCAAGGGAGAAAAAGAGGCAGTGCACTCTGCCACACCCCGGCATGCCTCCGAACTGCCTTCACTCAAGCCCTTTAGCTGCCTCCCATGCGCACGTGTGTGACAAGATTATATATATATATATGCCGCAGCCAGAAAATCACCAAGCATGTCATTATGAAGTAATCGACTATATTGATGCAGAATCGTCCGCGTCTGCATCGCGATGCATCGGTTATGTGATTAATTTCAACACCCCTAACTGTAGTACCTATTGAATTTATTAATCCTGGAATCAACTTGACTGCTAAGGATAATTAAATTGCTACCATCTTTACATATAATATATTACCTTGGCTGTCCGTTTGTCTGTCCAGGATTTTAAATCACCTGGAGCTCGCAAACCGTTTGAACTATTGACCTGAAATTCGGTACACATATACTACGTGACATCTACTATCCGCTTTCGGGGTGATGATTTTTATTCCTCTTTTTATTTTTATTTTATTGTAGAATCAGCTCTCGGCAGCGGCCAGCAGGGCGGATGTACGGCGCATGCATACGGGCACCGTTCTCATCCCTACCACCTTCGCCATTACTTCCCCCGCCTCTTCATATCTTAAATCAGATCTTAAAGCAGATTGAAGACTGAAGTGCCAGCTTAAGTGAAAAAATAAGGAGAACATACTAAGTAATTGCAACACAAACACTGACTTAATCAGTTTTAGTGCGAAAAGATGCCGATGAAAGAAGAGAAAAAGCGGGCCGATAGGATGGAGAAAATAAGAGCGGCTCAGGAAGCAGAAAGCGCATCAACCTCTGAGCAAATGAATGCTAAACGTATAGAGAAAAAGTATGAAAACTATAAGTCAGGTGTATTCTTTGCACGTTATCGTGCAAGGTGCTGTTAATGGTCTAACTATAATTAAAAATAGAAAATAAATAAGATAATTTATAATCCATGTTAAAATAAGTACAGTACAAAAGATCTAGTATTTTAGTACTGTCTTTTAGAATTGAATACTGCAAACCTTTTACTACATGAGGTTGGGAGCTTGCACTGATAGCTTTTACTACTTGGTCTTGTCATTAAAGAATCAAAAAAGTACTTTACAGTAACATAATTTATTTTTTTTTCTTTTAGGTACTTTAAGTATTCAGGACAATTGACAGAGCGACAGACACACAAGATGGCGGTGAACAGCAGTGCTGGCATTCTGAGCTCTGCTTACCTTGCTGTCGAGTATGTGGACTCAGTATTGCCAGACAATCCGCTGCAGCAGTCCTTTAAGCATATGTGGAATTACATGCTCAACAATTATACTAAGTTTGAGATCGCAACTTGGGGTTCTCTAATAGTCCATGAACTCATCTACTTTTTGTTCTGCTTGCCTGGATTCATTTTCCAGTTTATTCCTTACATGCAGAAGTATAAAATACAGCCGGTGAGAAACATTTTTCTTTCTCTTTTTAAATCTAATGCCAAAAGACCATAATCGACTCAGTTCAATTCAGTTTATTCTTACCAAGTATACTTCACTTTATGAGGAAGTGCTCTAAACAATGGTCACACATGTAGGATGGAAAAAAAAAAAAGACATGAAGTATACACCATGAAATATGTTGGCGAAACATTACCAGAGAAACCCTGTGTCCTGTGCAATATTCAAAAATACACTTTTAAGTCAAATCCCAAATGTCTTAGGACAACTGCATTCTGAAAAAGATCTTTCTACAAGGATTCAATGACAACTTCATTCAGATAGAAGAAGTCTGAACTGGCCCATTATATGACACAATGCATCCACTTCAAGGCAGTCCGAATTCTACTACAGTCACTGGAAAGAGAAAGAAAATGGGGAATACTTAGTGTCATCCATCCTTTTCCACTTATCCGAGAGCTTGAGCAGATATGCCCGGACTTCCCTCTCCCTGGCCACTTCTTCTATCCCTTCTGAGGATATCCCGAGGCGTTCCCAGGCCAGCCTGGAGACATAGTCCCTCCAGCGTGTCTTGGGTCTTCCCCGGGGCCTCCTCCCAATTAGACGTGCCTGGAGCTCCTCGCCAGTGAGACGTCCAGGAGGCATCCTGATCAGATGCCCAGCCACCTCATCTGACTCCTCTTGATGCGGAGGAGCAGCGGCTCTTCTCTGAGCCCCTCCTGTATGACTGAGCTTCTCACCCTATCTTTAAGGGAAAGACCAGACACCCTGCAGAGGAAACTCATTTCAGCCGCTTGTATTCGCGATCTCATTCTTTCGGTCACTACCCATAGTTGATGACCATAGGTGAGGGTAGGAACGTAGATCAACTGGTAAACTGAGACCTTTGCCTTACGGCTCAGCTCCTTTTTCACCATGACAGACCGATGCAGTGCCCGTGTTACTGCGGACGCCGCACCGATCTGCCTGTTGATCTCACGCTCCATTCTTCCCTCACTCGTGAACAAGACCCCAAGATATTTGAACTCCTCCACTCGGGGCAGGATCTCACTCCCAACCGTGAGAGGGCACTCCACTCTTTCCCGGCTGAGGACCATGGTCTCGGATTTGGAGGTGCTGATTCCCATTCTAACTGCTTCACACTCGGCTGCGAACCAATTCAGAGAGAGCTGAAGATCACAGCCTGATTAAGCAAAAAGCAGTGACCCAATCCTAAATCCACCAAACCGGACCCCCTCAACGCCCTGAAGAAAAAAAAAGACTTAGTGTGATTAAAAGAATTATTACAATTTATTTAAAAGTAATGTGAGACAGCAATAAGACACAAACTTCACAGTGGCTCTAACATGAATAATTAATCTTTAGTCTTGCTTTAAATGCTGAGACCAATGTGTCTTCTCTAATCATTCCAAAGTTTGGGTAGCCTTATAGTGTTAATGGCTGAGTCTTTAGCTACTTTTCTTACTCTTCTGAATTTTAAGAAGGCCTGCATTATATTGCAATGTAGGCTTTTGAATGAGGTGCTAGTAAATTATGTGTAATTGACAGTGGCACATTCTTGATTTTACTAAGCTGAATATTTGGAAAAATTTGGAAATGTTCTCTCCTATGTCATTTAGTGAGTAAATATGCTTTGTCTATAAGCTGAAGCTCATGAAACCCAAACAGTGAAGACCTCAAGATAATACTGTCAAACCACATAATCTAATTTAGGGTCATGTATAGGTAAGTCCAAAGTCTGTCAGGGCAGAACTAGGCCTAAGGCAGAAAACAGTCCTGGACAAGGTGCCATTCTATTTTAGAGCCTATTCAGGCACACACCAATGAAAGTACTTCAGCCGTAACACATTCTAGCAGTCCTTCTCTACTAATTGCTTAGACTAGTTGACCAGATTTGAACATATTCTGCAAATGTGAGTTTTCTTCATGAAATCATTTCTTCTGGCCTTAACTAAAAGTGAGTCATCCTATACGTGGCATTAAGTTTTGGTGTTTGCCACAACCTGTGTAATGATCTTGTTTGTCTGTCGTTAGATTACGTCTTTCCTGATTTTACCTGCATAATATGTTGCACTTCATTTCTTTGGACCTTGTCTCTGTGTATTCTTTGTTCTAAGTGTCCATCTCAGACATTTAAATCTGAATTGAAGATGCATCACCAGTACTCTTCATCCTATCATGAACAGCCGTGTCCCTTTTTTGCCCTGAATGGCCATGTTTTCAACATTTGGGACTGCACTAGGGGAAGTGAAGGCCTGGAGGCCATGATCCCTAATAAATCCTTATTTGAAGGGATCCAGATTATTCAAAACCTCTGCTGTCTGAAAGGAAATTAAATCTATTGTTAAAAATGTTTTGTAGAGTGAAAATAGGTAATACTATTACAGTTTTCTATTTGTCTTTCTAAAAGAATGCTCTTTTTCAGGACAAACCAGAAACTTGGGAAAAACAGTGGAAGTGCTTCAAAATGTTGCTGTTCAACCATTTCTGCATTCAGCTGCCAATGATCTGTGGCACTTACCACTTTACTGAGTTCTTCAACATTCCATATGACTGGGATACAATGCCTCGATGGTAAAGTTATTGTAGTCATTCACTTGTAAACAGACTTTGCATTCATTTTGTTACTCTCTTTTTAAAGTCCGACAAAAGTTAAATTGGTACAATCAAACAGAAGGTGCTTCTGTAGTTGTGCCAGATGTGCACAGCAGTACATCTCCCATTCATTTAAAAAGCCATCTAGGCCTTTTTATTGTGAAACATAACATCGTGATTCGCAGTGCATTTATTTTCCATTAGACATTTTTTTTGCTTGTTGAAATCCATTTTTTTGTTTGCAGAAGAATTTTAAAAGAAAATTTGCAAAAGTAAACATTTGCCTCTTCTCATTATAGTTTCTTTAGGAAACATAAAACTTGTTGGAGTAAAAAAAAAAAAAAATGTTAGAGAATTATTTTTAAATTTTCAATTCAAATTTCAATACTTTGTTTTGAAAATGTATGTGTGTTTGAAATGCATCATTAATTTATTGCACTTTTATCATTTTTTCCACTTACCTTGTATCATGGCCGTCTGATGTATGCCTACTCACTGCCCAGAGAGGAGCTGGAAGATCTACAGTGTGACCCTCTGGCAGGAGCTGCAAGGGCTGGCAGAACGCTGTGCATACTCGATTGGCTGTGTACACCAGTATAATACTGCAGGTTGGGACATGCTATAGAACTGGGGTGTCGAACTCCAGTCCTGAAGGGCCGCAGTGGCTGCAGGTTTTCATTCTTACCATCTGTGGTGTTATGGGTCCACAGCTCGTTGAGAAAAGGCCATTCATTTTAAATAAATAATCACCGCACCCGAGGCGGCTTCGTGAGGGGGCGTTGTTAGCGAGCAGCGGCAGTCGTCGATGTGGGCGCTTCTCACCGTGTGCACAGGTGAGGAACTGCCCACATTCATGATTGCTCCCGTGGCTAATGCTACAGCTGTGATGGCCCCTCACGTTTTAAAAGAAGCGCGAGTCGGTTTTGAAGGGTGTGGAAAGAAACGTTCGGAGGGAAAAAGAAATGGAGAGAGAAAGAAGGAAAAGAGAAACGATCGGAGAGTGAAAGGAAAGGAGAGGACGGAGGTTACCGGGAGCAGGAGAAGAAGCGGGCGGTGCGTGAGTGTGGTGAGCGCGCGATCGAGCGCTCGTGGACAGCTGCATGGAAGCTGGGTGTTAGGCCGACACCCACGTGTTGGTGTTGATGTCGCTCCCGCTGAGCGATCAGGTAGCGGGAGTGACCAGGGAAGGCGACTGGCCGTGGAAAGGCAGCGGAAGTCGGGAGACTTGGTGGTGGGAATCCCCAACGTGAGCGACCTGGCCGTTGTGGGAAACCAAGTTCTCGGGACTGGGATGAGTGCCATACCGCCAGGGATCGGGAGGTCTCCAGTCTCGTGCGTGTGTTTCAGGAGGGCAGCTGCAGAGAGCGTCTTGCCTGCTGCGATGCCCAATCGGGATTAGCAGGTGAGACGCTACCAGAAGAGCACCGGATTTGTTTGTTGTTGGTTTTAAAACTGCTTCCAAGAGAAGATTTTAACCTCCGATTTTTAAGGATGTGTTTTTTTTCTATTTATTGATTTATTTTAACCTCCACGTGTTCGTTTTATGGATTATTTATTTATTGGAGTACTGCACTATTTATGAACACTTGTTTTGTTGGTTTTAAATAAAAGCACTTTTGCACTTTTTACCTTCCCCTTGCTCAGATGCTTAATTTGCCTCCATTGACTAGCTCACTCGGCAACATTATCGACGGTGTTGGGTTCATGTGCATCCAATATCAAAGGGAGTGTGGAGCCTGAACCCACATCGTCACACCATCTTCTTAATTAATGCTAATTACTTCTTTAATTAGCTTGACTTAGTTAGCTAATCTAAAAATAAAGTTATTTCTTTTTCCTTAATTATAAGCAGTGAGACACAAAACAGGCCGCCATATGACCAGCTCACCTGTGCCCATCACAAAATATGTGAAAATAAAGAAAGGTGAAGGTCTAATCAGTAATGCTGATTTCCGAGGTCACCAAAGCATTATGACGGCGTTCTTAGAAAAAGTAGAAAAACAACAGCATTAGAAATGTGTGCTCTGGTAGAATGAGAGTAGCAACAAGCCATGGAATTAAATAACGGGTTTAATTAACAGAAAGAATCGGCTTCTCATTAAGAAAGTAATTGGAGTGAAATCGGTTGGAGTTTGAAGCCCCAGTTTAGCTGGTCATCTGTTAGCTCATTTCACATCTCATTTCTGTTAAGCTGTCATTTAATGAAGAAAGGAATCAATTCAGAGGACTGAATCCTTAAAAACAGGGCTATTAAAATGAAGGGTAAAGGAGTTAATTAGCAGTGAAAACTGGTCACTGTTTAGGAAAAGGGTTAGAATGAAAATCTGCAGCCATTGCGGCCCTCCAGGCCTGGAGTTCGACACCCGTGCTATAGAAGGTGCACTCACATGATAAAATTATCAAAGTTTAAGTACACAAGTCCATGATCCAAAAAGAAACAAGGAGGTGGTTATACACAAATTAGTAGACAAGCAATGTGAACAAATCTACATAACCATATTCAAAAAACAGGCAAGAGATCATTTAATTGAGGCAAATTCATAAACCAGTCAGTAAAGGTAAGGCTTAAGGTCAAAAACTCTAAACAAGGAAGACAAACTGCTAAACAAGTAGATCTCCAGACTGGCTTTCGCAGATCTTAAACAAAGTGTTCAAGCAAAACAGCATCAAAGCTACCCTAGTTTATGTCTCCTGCCCCTCCATCATCAGATTAAATCAAATTTTATTTGTCGCATACAAATTATACATAACAGTACAATATGCAGTGAAATGCCTAGTGCTCATTTGAGCAGTGCGCAATAACTGTTGCGTAGCAACAGAGGGGAGGAGCTAGGAGCAAAAGAGAGGTATAGGAGAGGATAAGGGATAGAGAATAGAGATAAGCATGTGAAGAAATATTTACATGGTACACTGAAACCACTCTTCAGCAATGATGGCCTTTATACCACCTGCTGAAATTCTAAACGGTTTTGAGGTGGACATTAAGAAGGCCATGGGCACAATACCGTATTTTTGTAGTGTATTGTCAATTAATGAGTAGATTTTCTCAATCACCAATTAATTTTTTTTTTAATCACTCTTTTTCAAGACTGTCCAAGATCAGTCATGGTGGCCCAGTACTTAGAACTTCCACTGTAGGGGTTCAGCAGATTGGTGGTTTGTTTGTGTGGAATCTGGATGATCATGGGTCTAAATAGGTTTTTCTCACACTTCCCCAAATACTTGCATGTTCAGTAAACAGGTCTGTGTCAGTGTCACTGTGGGGTTTGTTCAAGGCTACATCTACACTACTGCAGTTATGATTCAAAGCATTGTCAGCTTCATGGTGAGATTTTGAAACGTGCATAACCATTTTTCATTGTGGATACAATATATGTGGCCTCTTCCTAACAGTTTAGATTTTATGCATTGTGTTATTTCAGGGAAGGATAAAAAGTCTAAAGAACTGCAGGGAAGCTCCTAGACAGAGCTGGTCCTGTGTGTGGATGATTATTAGGAAAAAGGTAAAAAAAAAATGTCCACACTTCTTATAGGATATGTTAAACACCGTTCTGACCTGGAGCCTATGGCTTTGTTATTTTATCTAAATTCTGTATACTTATTCTAATTTTTGATTGTATGAGTATGACAGACCTTTTTTCTGTATTTTTTCTGAAGAATTTCTGGAGCCACATCTATTCCACAAAATAAAAAATACTAGGTAATAGTTTAGGAGGAATATTTTTTTATTTTGGGATTTTCCAAAAAATAAAAAGCCTTGCCATGCACAAAATGTTTAACTATGTTTATATAGAGAGGGTCTGCAGGCACATAAGCAAAAAAAAACATATATACAATTGTGTTCATTTTCTTTTCTGAAACTGGATAATTGCGGCCCACCCAGTTTTTATGATTAGTGGGGTTGTCTCACACCTCCAAAAGACTTTGTTCAAAACCCATTTTGAAAATTGCAGTTGTACTGAGGCCATATAATTCAAACCTTTCCCGGGTACAGCCTTTTAATATATATAATATATATGTGTTTCCTTTCTCTTTCAGCATTTCAAATGAAATTCCTATAGCTCTGCTTATACATCTGGTTTTCATTTTAAGCTAAAAATGTACCTGTCTGTATGTTCTCTTTGTTTGACCTTGTACAGAATTTCATGTTTTCATTGCTAATTATTCTTATATTAAATTTTTAAAAATAGAAAATGAACTATTACATGGAACAAGTAATAAAATACATAAAAAGTGGCATTTTTATTCTCCCAAAATACACTATTTCACCGTTAGGGTGATGGAGAAAATGCAGTATGAAAAAAATTATGCAAATGGGTAATTTTATAATAACACGTTTGTATCTGATGAGAATATATATATATATTTTTTTTCTTTTTTCAAGGCCTTACATTTTAGCGCAATGCTTTGGCTGTGCAGTAATTGAAGATGCATGGCATTACTTCTTGCACAGGCTTCTTCACCATAAAAGAATATATAAATATATCCATAAAGTTCATCATGAGTTCACAGTAAGTTGTTGCATTTTAATTTGATTAAATAAAAAAAAAAACTGTTAAGCTGTAAAATATTTTCAAGGTGTATTAGTATTACACTGCACATACTTTGACACGTGTTTTAGTTGTTAGTGTAATGTACATTATTTTATTTATTGGATAACAACCTTTTCTAACAAAGGGACATTCATTGGGCAGTGAAACTATTCTTTTCAACTACTGGACACTAAAAATGTAACTGTAGCACAAGAATTTTGCATTTTTCCCTTCTACATATATTTGGTCTCCTATTAATCATTTCCTGTGTAAATATATATGTTTGTTTCACCTTTTCTGAATAGCACTCATTTTTATAATCAGACATTGAAATTGTAGGTTTTTTTTTTTTTTTGGAGTATGCAATGAAAGAAACGGGAGAAACCGTTCATAAAAATGGCTGATTAAACTGAGGAATTTTAGTGCAGTTAATGCTGTCTTTTCTAATGTGCTCACCCTTCTAGTAACTTCTCCATGCACTTTTTCACCCAGTCATTTTTCTGCCTTGCTCACCACATGCTCAAACCCTCTTAGTTCATTTTCCGTTTTTCATCAATAACAATAGTATCTGTCATCTCTGCATTCCTTTTCCTTCCCAGACTCTGCACATTCACTTAATAATTCTTATCTTAGTCGTTTTCATGTTATAAGCCGAAAAGGAAAGTATTTGCCACATTATATCTTACAATTCTACAGCATTCAAAGCTTTTAAAAGTTTTGAAATGTTGCTGGATTACTAATAATAGTAAAAAGTCTTAGTTTCCATCTGTACTTTTTTCATATGCTCAGAATAATACTTTTAAGGACAAAGTAAACACTTTTATTTATTAGCAAAGTAAAAAAAAACAAAACTGAAAGATGTGATCGCACGTGTTAAAAAAAAAAAAAGTGCACCATTTTGTGTTCTTTTTTTTCTTCAAATGGTATTTTAAGATCAACCCTTTATTTTGTTTTATTTTTTTAATTAATTAAAGCTTATTAGCTTTTATGCTAACTAACATAGTGTTTTAAACCTTATTGTTTGCCGATTGTCCCCTGTTGATTTTACTTTTGTTTCATGTCGTGATGGTGACGTTTTTCCGCCATCATTTCGAATCAGTTTCCAGTCCGTCAAACTAGGCCAGTTATTGCCACATGGCATTCATTGCAACGTACAATGTTATCCCAAATCAACTACTCAAGACGGCAGTACAGTGTGCTTGTTCTCCAAGCCTTGATGTTATCTTAAAAATCAGAACTTTATTGTTTGCCTCATTTTTGGCTTAGTGTTTAGTAGTTTTTAGTGTGGCTTCAGAATCGTGGCTAGATTTTTTTTTTTTTAACTTCTCGTATTTTCAGAAACGTTTTTTTTTATACTTTCTGGTTTTTGAACCCAGCATATTTTTTGACATTGAGATTATCTAGCCATTTCTGGCCTCTTTCTTCTCTGGTTTCTACTTTTCTCACTGTAATCTACTGTAAGTGCAGATTCTCAGTTTGTACGTAACATTCACTCTGTCAAATATGGAATATGCCTTTCAGCACTACCTGTCCTAGTTTAGTTTGCCATTCAAGTCCTGTAAATGTTCATTACTATAAACTCTGGCAACCTTGATAATTGATATAATTTGTTGTGTACAGTATGTCTAATTTAGGCCTAAAAATTGGACATTTAAAGACTGGAATAGTTGGTCACCATGCTATATACTCTAACAAGGTTTATATGCAACAGAAAATCTACTTTATCAAAGGAGAAGTTTATTAGATTGTGTGAAAAATTATAGATATAATTTAATTGTCTTTATTTTGAATTTCCTTTTTGTTCATGCAGTCACCATTTGGAATGCAAGCAGAATATGCACATCCTTTAGAAACAATTATCCTGGGTGCTGGTTTCTTCATTGGCATTATGGTATTTTGTAATCACATGATTCTTCTCTGGGCTTGGGTATGTGTTCGTCTTCTGGAAACAATTGATGTACACAGGTAGGCCTCTCTTGTTTCTGTTTGCATTATATTACATTTTAATATATTTGTGGTTTATACAGTAGCTCTGATATAATTTAGTTGTAACCTTTGGGGAAACAAAACAATACGTTGATGAATAAATGTGTTTCCATATACTATCCTCAAGGAAATATAAATGATCATATACTAAACATACAGGCTCCCCCTGGCCTTATAAATATATACTGTTCCTGAAGCCCTGCTTCATAAGGTTAATTTTCATTTTACCAATAGGGTAATTTAAGTAAAAGAAGTTTTAAGTGTGCTATGGCCCCAAAAAATTACTCACTTTGTTTCTTAACATCAAAATATAAAAATTTATAGAATAAGTTTAATAATAGCATTACACATCTAAATAAACCCTAATAAGGTATTATTTCATCATACTGTATAATAAAACCCTTCACCTATACTTTATCACTTTTGGTTTCATATTCAAAGAAATGGCTATTTGAACTTTCTTGGGCTTTTCCACCCATCCATCCATTATCCAACCCGCTATATTCTAACTACAGGGTCACGGGGCTCTGCTGGAGCCAATCCCAGCCAACACAGGGCGCAAGGCAGGAAAGAAACCCCAGGCAGGGCGCCAGCCCACCACAGAGGGCTTTTCCAGTGATTTCCCAATCTTTTTCTGAAGTCCTGATGCTCAAGATAACGTGAGACGATGTGAGCATCACACATAACATGCCAACTGAACCACAGCTTACAAATGCAAGCTTCAGCTGTAAGAATGACTGACTGAGACTATTGTTGTGCATCACCAACATCCAGCCCTGCCCCTTTCTGCAGTCTGCTATAAGGTGCACATTGAATGACTGTAAATGACTTGAAAGAATGCGTTAGATGAAAATCATCCTGTACTCTTCGGAATTGAGAAACTTCAGCATTACTGTAGTTCATAATACAAAAAAGGCTTTGTATACCTGAATTTCATAAAGCTGTAGTTTGTAATTCAGGGGAAGCCTGAATTTAATGCAAAACAGTTCAAAGAAGATTTCTTTGATAACGGAAAGGCCCATGCTGAAAATAGTATGGAGCAGAAACAGTAAAAACTCTATTGCACTCAAAATTAAAGAAGCTTAAAAGAGGAACACAAAAATAGTTTCTTGTATGGTGTATATACAAGTAAAGTTCTTTACAAGAATTTTGAATGAATGCTGTAGAATTTTGGTTATTTGTGATCTGGTTAGACATGTTCATGTGTGTGTATATGTATATATATATATATATATATATATATATATATATATATATATATATATATATATATATATATATATATATATATATATATATATATATATATATATATATATACATACATACATACATAAACACACACACACAGTGGTGTGAAAAACTATTTGCCCCCTTCCTGATTTCTTATTCTTTTGCATGTTTGTCACACAAAATGTTTCTGATCATCAAACACATTTAACCATTAGTCAGATATAACACAAGTAAACACAAAATGCAGTTTTTAAATGATGGTTTTTATTATTTAGGAAGAAAAAAATCCAAACCTACATGGCCCTGTGTGAAAAAGTAATTGCCCCCTGAACCTAATAACTGGTTGGGCCACCCTTAGCAGCAATAACTGCAATCAAGCATTTGCGATAACTTGCAATTAGTCTTTTACAGCGCTCTGGAGGAATTTTGGCCCACTCATCTTTGCAGAATTGTTGTAATTCAGCTTTATTTGAGGGTATTCTAGCATGAACCGCCTTTTTAAGGTCATGCCATAGCATCTCAATTGGATTCAGGTCAGGACTTTGACTAGGCCACTCCAAAGTCTTCATTTTGTTTTTATTCAGCCATTCAGAGGTGTATTTGCTGGTGTGTTTTGGGTCATTGTCCTGTTGCAGCACCCAAGATCGCTTCAGCTTGAGTTGACGAACAGATGGCGGACATTCTCCTTCAGGATTTTTTGGTAGACAGTAGAATTCATGGTTCCATCTATCACAGCAAGCCTTCCAGGTCCTGAAGCAGCAAAACAACCCCAGACCATCACACTACCACCACCATATTTTACTGTTGGTATGATGTTCTTTTTCTGAAATGCTGTGTTCCTTTTACGCCAGATGTAACGGGACATTTGCCTTCCAAAAAGTTCAACTTTTATCTCATCAGTCCACAAGGTATTTTCCCAAAAGTCTTGGCAATCATTGAGATGTTTCTTAGCAAAATTGAGACGAGCCCTAATGTTCTTTTTGCTTAACAGTGGTTTGCGTTTTTCTGTCCCCCCTGGCCATTGAACCTTACTCTTATTCGATGTTAATGTTGATTTATTTTTTATAATTATGTCTTTCATTTTTCTATTCTTTAATATGTAAAGCACTTTGAGCTACTGTTTGTATGAAAATGTGCTATATAAATAAATGTTGTTGTTGTTGTTGCGTCTTGGAAATCTGCCATGCAGGCCATTTTTGCAGTTCTTTAGACGTTGTCCTGGGGTCTTTTGTGACCTCTCGGATGAGTCGTCTCTGCGCTCTTGGGGTAATTTTGGTCGGCCACTCCTGGGAAGGTTCACCACTGTTCCATGTTTTTGCCATTTGTGGATAATGGCTCTCACTGTGGTTCGCTGGAGTCCCAAAGCTTTAGAAATGGCTTTATAACCTTTACCAGACTGATAGATCTCAATTACTTCTGTTCTCATTTGTTCCTGAATTTCTTTGGATCTTGGCATGATGTCTAGCTTTTGAGGTGCTTTTGGTCTACTTCTCTGTGTCAGGCAGCTCCTATTTAAGTGATTTCTTGATTGAATCAGGTGTGGCAGTAATCAGGCCTGGGGTGGCTACGGAAATTGAACTCAGGTGTGATACACCACAGTTAGGTTATTTTTTAACAAGGGGCAATTACTTTTCACACAGGGCCATGTAGGTTTGGATTTTTTCTCCCTAAATAATTAAAACCATCATTTAAAAACTGCATTTTGTGTTTACTTGTGTTATATTTGACTAATGGTTAAATGTGTTTGATGATCAGAAACATTTTGTGTGACAAACATGCAAAATAATAAGAAATCAGGAAGGGGGCAAATAGTTTTTCACACCACTGTGTGTGTATATATATATATATATATATATATATATATATATATATATATATATATATATATATATATATATATATATATGAGGGTAGACTGAAATCCTGACTATTAAGGCTGTCAGTTTCTTGAATATATCATTAGCATGACATGAATATTGCATTTTATATATTTTATTTTAAACTATGGAAACAGTATTGTCAGTCAATATAATAAATGTATTGAATAGTAATGTATTTTAAAGGCAGATACCCCTCTTCCCTAATAATTTTTGTTCTCTTTGCCGCCATATCAAAAGAAGATGTACAGTGGCTTCTGCTAATATAATCGGGAAAACCTATAATAAGCTTACCACATGTTATGAACTAAAGATTTTCTAAGCACATAGTTCTGAACAATGACTCAAAATGCCCATTAGAGGGAGCAAGACCATTAGACACAGGCTAGTTAGAAAAAGGAGAAATGTGTAATCTTTATAAATAAACTGCATTTATTGCTCAGAGGAGCACAAAGGACGCATACGGCAATGCCTTACAAATAGGCAGTCCCTATAGCAAACATAAATCCAAGAGTAGTCAAAAGGCAGAGCGAAAGGTCACAAAAATCCAATAATCAACATGAGAAATAGACACAGGATGATTTATCTACCACCATGAGCATATTCACAATGAACCACAAATGATTCTGGGTTTTCCTTGGCCTTTTATAGGGCTGAGGCTAATCCCTTGTGATGATGGGCAACTTGATCTGCTTTTTAGGGAGCACACAGAATATAGCAGTGAACAAAAAAGACATTAAAGAGACCTCTGAACCCCAGGTTCATGGGGAACCCTGGCTGAAACGTCACAGCACAGTTTTCATTTCATACCTTGTCTGGTATAATAGACCTTTCCAGAAGAGAGGCATCCTTTAGAGAAATGGCACCAGAATGTCTTTTTGGTGGGTAAGAGAGACACTTGTGGATGCTGATTTTCATTTCATACAATTTCACTTTCAGAGGTTTTGATTTTGGAAACTTCTGAATAATGACAAAACATACTGAGCATCACTGTATGCAGTAAATTTAACATTTTGAAGTTGTAAAGATTTTTCATTCTTTCTGTATATTCAGAATGTAATAAAAATACAAGCCTTTCTAATATTTACTACTAGCAAAATACCCGCGCTTCGCAGCGGAGAAGTAGTGTGTTAAAGAAGTAATGAAAACACACACACACATATACAGTATATAAACCTATATATATACATATCTATACATATACACATACACATATATATATATATATACACACACACACATATATATATATATATCTACATCTTTACATACATATTCATACATACACACACATATATACACACAAATACATATATATATATATATATACACAATACACACACATATATAAACATATATATACATATACATACATATCTACATATATACACACACACACTCTTTGGGGTTAACTGTTGCTGGGGGTGGCAGAATCCATCAAGGAAGAAAAATGAAAATCATTATTTCTACAAAATCTTTATTTATCCATTCCTAAATAATAAATGGGCAGGCTATTTCGTATCAGTACAATACGCTGCTTGTTAAAACAGATGACTCCAGCTCTTACGTGCAAGTCTGCGTGGTTATGAACTATCGTATCTGTTCAAGTTCTATTTGAATCTATACTAATAAAAGGCAAAGCCCTCACTCACTCACTCACTCACTCACTCACTCACTCACTCACTGACTCATCACTAATTCTCCAACTTCCCGTGTGGGTGGAAGGCTGAAATTTGGCAGGTTCATTCCTTACAGCTTCCTTACAAAAGTTGGGCAGGTTTTATATCGAAATTCTACGCGTAATGGTCATAACTGGAAGCAGTTTTTCTCCATTTACTGTAATGGAGATGAGCTTCAACGCCGTGGGGGAGTTTGTGTGACATCATCACGCCTTCCACGTAATCACGCAGTACATAGAAAACCAGGAAGACCTCAAAAAAGCGCTCAAGAAAACATGCATTATATAATTGAGAAGGCAGCTAAACAATAAGAAGCGAAGCGAAAGTGACATATACAACCATATTCATGAGTTCTGCTACTGAAACAAAGCACGATGTAAACCTACACTTTAAATTAAGTTCATAGACAGGCTGCCGCTGGCGTTTGTAATTTAGTGCCTGCCCATATAAGGCCGTCCGTCAGCGGCAATCCAATAGCAAACTCCACTAAATATTCACGGGTTAAGGACTGTGCTTATGCAGAGGAAGATGAGATGGTCAGCGTGGTGTTTGGCACAAACTCAGCGAAACTGCGAGAGAAAGTTTTAAGTGCCAGGACTAAGGTAACATTAAATACAGCCATGGACATAGCACGAGATGGCACCAGCACAACTGGGAACTTCGATGCATGTACACCGAGCGCTCACGTGAACTGACGCAGTGCACAGATAAAAGCAACAGTTCCAAAGAGCGCTGAACAAAACCGAATTACACAATTGAAAAGGCAGCAAAAGCATATTCATAAATGCAGCTACTGTGGAAACAAAGCACACGGTGGAAAAAGTCAATGTCCCGCTAAAGGAAGACAGTGTAAAAAACCCGTGCATGCAGTGTGTCAGGTCTCAGATAAAGAAGAAGACGAGCTGTTTATTGATGCAGTAAGAAACGAATCGATGAATGAAACCTGTCATCTTTACAACGATTGACAAACACGGAATGTAACTTGAACACAACACATCCTACAAATACGAACCTGATTGAAAGAAATAATGATAATCAAATCCTTGATGACAGCAACACTCAGTAACACTCACAAAACAAATACTGTATATTGACAGTCATGTTACGTTATTTTTAAAATGTTCCCTTTTCTTTTCTAGCTTTTTAACACACTACGTCTCCGCTGCGATATGCGGGTATATATATGTGTATATATATATATCCCGATCTACATACTCGAATAATGGATACTTTATTCGCCATCAATGATTGTTTTGGTAAAGCCATACTCAGTGTATTCATTAGATGAACGGTAAAAAGTAAGAGCGAGGGGAGGATGACTTATTGATGCATGCAGGCTGTTGTGCGCGTCAACTCTATCTGAATTGCGCGATCACATTTGAAAAATATATCTTTTCAAGTTCTATTTAGTCCATATGTGTCAAACTCAAGGGCGGGCCACATCCGCCCGGCGTAATTATATCCAGCCCGCGAGATCATTTTATATACTGTATTATTGTTATTAATGGCCCGGGTATATGAAGCGCTGGTAACACAATAAACTACAGATCCCATAATGCAGCGCTTCAGCTGCCTTGCCTATACACAGCTTAGCTTATGATGCTGCAAGTTATTGCGAAGCTAGCTCACACGATGCTGAAGAGAAAAGTTGATTCTGAAAATAGAGCCTTTAAAAACCGATGGGAGGCTGAGTATATGTTTACTGAACCCGTGTGTCTCATTTGTGGAGCTAATGTGGCTGTAATTACAGAATTTAATCTAAGACGGCACTATGAGACAAAACATCAGGGAGTTCTGTGTTGTGGAGATTCTCAGGATGGATTGCAGGTGCTCATCAGTGAGGCTGAAAGACCTGAATGCAATGCAGAAGATACAGAAAGCAGAAGAATTAAATAAGAATCTGACACTTCAGCGGACGTTTTACCGTGCACAATCACAAAGTGATTTCAAGTGAAGTTGCTTTTATGGGAGACACAAATGCACCAGTGCAACTTTCCCTGTTGCCAAGTAATGTTAAACCAAGTCATCACTACGGTGTTCCCAAATACGCACTTTGCTGATAAACTGAGCGCACTGAGTTTGCACGGCGCTTTGGTGACTTTGAAGAACAAAAAAAGTCCGTCTACATGCGGCTCGAACCTTGTGCATGTTTGGTAGCACATATCTGTGTGAGAAGCTCTTCTCAGTGATAAAGACTAACAAAACAGCACACAGGAGTCGCCTCACTGATGAGCACCTGCAATCCATCCTGAGAATCTCCACAACACAGAACCTCACACCAAACATAAACGAACCTGTTGCCAAAAAAAGATGCCAGGCGTCCAGCTCTAAAATGACATATGAGCAAAGACAACTGAATGATTTGATTTGTTATTGCTGAAAGGAACACATTTTATTTATATTTCCAGGTTTTGTTATGCAGCATGTTCATATTTGAATTTGTATAATTTTGAAAGGATATATTTTTATGGAGAGCAAAATCTTTTGGGATATTTAAAATCTAAGTTTATTTTTATATAAATTTACATAAGAGTAAAGAAATTTGAATGTTTGTTCTTTTAAGTTATTTAAGGTTTGAGTTGATTTATTCACGAATAATATTCCTGTCTGTTTTTACCATTCCTACCAAAGATATTTCTGTCGACTAAATAAAAATTCCTTCTATTTAAAATTTAAATAGAACTTGAACAAATACGATAGTTCATAATATCCACGCAGACTTGCACGTAAGAGCGGGTGTTATCCGTTTTAACAAGCAGCGTATTGCACTGATACGAAATAGCTGTGTGTGTATATATGTAGATATGTATGTATATGTATATATATATGTTTATATATGTGTGTGTGTATGTATATATATATATATATATGTGTGTGTGTGTGTGTGTGTGTGTATGTATGTGTATATATGTAGATATATATATGTATGTATATATGTATGTGTATATATATATATATATATATATATATATATATATATATGACAGCAACACTCATCACTCACAACAGTGACAAAACAATTACATTGACAATCATGTTACGTTATTTTCAAAATGTTTCCTTTTCTTTTTCATTGCTTCTTCAACACACTACTTCTCCGCTGCGAAGCGCGGGTATTTTGCTAGTTTTAAATAGAAGGAATTTTAATTTAGTCGACAGAAATATCTTTGGTAGGAATGTAAGTTAAATGTAGGCATCATTGCATAAATTTTTCTTCACCATACAAATGTAAAGAGTAAATTAAGCCTTACATTCCAACCAAAGATATTTGTGTCGACTAAATCAGGGGTGTCAAACTCAATTGCACAGGGGGCCAAAATCCGAAACACACTTTAGGTCGCAGGCTGAACAGGATAAACATTTATTGAACACACTAAAACTAAACTTTTAATACTTAACTTTTTTGAACATAAATATGAAAAAAAAACAGACAGGAATATTATTCCTGAATAAATCAACTCCCACCTTAAATAACTTATATTTTGCTCTCCATAAAAATATATCCTGTCTAAATTATACAAATTCAAATATGAACATGCTGCATAACAAAACCTGGAAATATAAATAAAATATGTTCTTTTCAGCAATAACAAATCAAATCATTCAGTTGTCTTTGCTCTTATGTCATTTTATCAGAGCTGGACGCCTGGCATCTTTTTTTGGCAACAAGTTTGTTTCTGTTTGATGTGAGGTTCTGTGTTGTGGAGATTCTCAGGATGGACTGCAGGTGCTCATCAGTGAGGCGAGTCCTGTGTGCTGTTTTGTTAGTCTTCATCACTGAGAAGAGCTTCTCACACAGATATGCGGTACCAAACATGCACAAGGTTGGAGCCGCATGTAGACGGAGCTGGAGCATTTTTGCGGGAATGGAGTGAATAAACTGTGCGGGCCCTGCAGTATCGTACTTTGCCTTCAGTGTGCCATTAGACTGCAGCTCAATCACCTCCATCTGAATCTGCACAGGTGCAGTTTCCACATCGACGGCAAATGGGTTGCGAAACAACTCAAAATTCTTTTTTTGTTCTTCAAGTCACCAAAGCGCCGTGCGAACTCAGTGCGCAGTGCGCTCAGTTTATCAGCAAAATGCGTATTTGGGAAGACCGTAGTGACGACTTGGTTCAACATTACTTGGCAACAGGGAAAGTGGGGCAAGTTGCACTGGTGCATTTGTGTCTCCCATAAAAGTAGCTTCACTTGAAATCACTTTGTGATTGTGCACGGGTTAAAACATCTGCTGAAGAGTCAGATTCTTCTTTAACTCTTCTGCTTTCTGTATCTTGTGCATTGCATTCAGGTCTTTCAGGTTATCTTGATGTTTAGTCTCATAGTGCGTCTTAGGTAAAATTCTGTAATTGCAGCCACATTAGCTCCACAAATGAGACACACAGGTTTACCGGCAATGTCAGTAAACATATACTCAGCCTCCCATCGGTTTTTAAAGGCTCTATGTTCAGAATCACCTTTTCTCTTCGGCATTGTGTGGGCTAGCTTCGCAATAACTTGCAGCATCATAAGCTAGACTTGATTAACGTGGTAAGTGTTCGGCAAGGCAGCTGAAGCGCTGCATTATGGGATCTGTAGTTTATTGTGTTACCAGCGCTTCATATACCCGGGCTTTAATAACAATAATACAGTATATAAAATGATCTTGCGGGCCGGATATAATTACACGCCGGGCCGGATGTGGCCCGCGGCCCTTGAGTTTGACACATATGGACTAAATAGAACTTGAAAAGATATATTTTGTCGAATGTGATTGCGCAATTCAGATCGAGTTGACGCGCACTACAGTACATCGAGCCCATGTGCTATTGTGGTTTTGCCTGTGTGCCTCAGTAAGTTACCCTCCCCTCGCTCTTACTTTTTTACCGTTCATCTAATGAATACACTGAGTATGGCTTTACCAAAACAATCATTGATGGTGAATAAAGTATCCATTATTCGAGTATGTAGATCGGGGTATATATATATATATATATATATATATATATATATATATATATATATATATATACCCGCGTATCGCAGCGGAAGTTAAAGAAGTTATGAAAAAGAAAAGGGAACATTTTAAAAATAACGTAACATGATTGTCAATATACAGTAATTGTTTTGTGAGTGTTATTGAGTGTTGCTGTCATCAAGGATTTGATTATCATTATTTCTTTCAATCAGGTTCGTATTTGTAGGATGTGTTGTGTTCAAGTTACATTCCGTGTTTGTCAGTCGTTGTAAAGCCAACAGGTTTCATTCATCGATTCATTTCTTACTGCATCAATAAACAGCTAGTCTTCCTCTTTATCTGAGACGTGACATACTGCATGCACGGGTTTTTTTGTTTTTTTTTACGCTGTCTTCCTTTAGCGGCACATTTACTTTTTCCACCGTGTGTCCGCAGTAGCTGCACTTATGAATATGCTTGTATGTATCAGACGCTTCATATTTTTTTGCTGCCTTCTCAATTGTGTAATTCGGTTTTGTTCAGCGCTCTTTGGAACTGTTGCTTTTTATCTGTGCACTGCGTCAGTTCAGAGCCGCTCGGTGCTCATGTGCTGGTGCCATGTCGTGGAATGTCCACGGCTGTATGTAATGTTAGTTAAGACCCGGCACTTAAAAGTTTCTCTCGCAGTTTCGCTGAGTTTGTGCCAAAACACCACCCTGACCATCTCATCTTCCTCTGCATAAGCACAGTCCTTCACCCGTGAATATTTAGCAGCAGTGTTTCTATTGGATTACCGCTGACGGACCGCCTTATATGGGCAGGCACTAAATTACAAACGCCAGCGGCAGCTTGTCTATGAACTTAATTTAAACTTTAGGTTTACACCGTGCTTTGTTTCCGAAGTAGCAGAACTCATGAATATGGTTGTATATGCCACTTGCTCGCTTCTTATTGTTTCGCTGCCTTCTCAATTATATAAAGCATGTTTACTTCAGCGCTTTTTGGAGGTCTTCCTGGTTTTCTACGTACTGCATGATTACGTGGGAGGCGTGATGATGTCACACGAAACTCCGCCCCCCACGGCTTTCGAGCTCAACTCCATTACAGTAAATGGAGAAAAACAGCTTCCAGTTATGACCATTACGTGTAGAATTTCGAAATGAAACCTGCCCAACTTTTGTAAGGAAGCTGTAAGGAATGAACCTGCCAAATTTCAGCCTTCCACCCACACAGGAAGTTGGAGAATTAGTGATGAGTGAGTGAGTGAGTGAGTGAGTCAGTCAGTCAGGGCTTTGCCTTTTATTAGTATAGATGTGTACTTAAGAAATGCTCCAGAATTGAACAAAATGAAATGCCTCAAATGTAAAATGTCCACAATAGGCTGTCAGAATGTGTATGGAGAAATGGACAACACCTTCATGATGTTTTTTTCAAAACATAAAATGAATATTGAATGAATATTTATTATCATCATTAATTGCATATCCTGCACAATACCGTTCATCGTTAAATATATTTTGTAATGTGTTTATTTGTGCATTAAATGTTAACTGAAAATTTCTTGTTTCCCTGTGCCACCCTGTATTATAGTAACTGGGTTTGTAAACTGAACATATGAATGTTATACTGTGTAGTGCAGCTTTAAAAGTACTCATTATTGTTGTGTGTTTGGATTTAGTGGCTATGATATCCCCATGAATCCACTGCATCTTGTGCCTTTCTATGCTGGGGCCCGCTTCCATGATTTTCACCACATGAATTTTGTTGGGAACTACTCTTCTAGCTTTACTTGGTGGGATAAAATCTTCAGCACAGATTCTCAGTACAAGACCTATCAAGAAAAATGTGAACAGAAGAAGACGGAGTGAGCATTCTTTAAGACTTTGTAAGTTTTAACACTTGTCTAATGCATTTTAAATGCACATGCAACTCTTGATGATGCACTGATTGCTCACTGAGTGGAAGGAAATATAAGAAGAAGAAAATTGAACATTTATAGAATCCTGCTTTGGCTTTTAAGAAGCATCATACAGTACTTACTATAAGTGGTTGGACAAAATTCCATCATTCTTCATGCTACATTATAAATAGCCTGCAAGACAACCTCAAAAGCACTGATTCTGAGTTTTGCATTGAGCCCTGAAAGGTAAAGAAGCTGTTCTTTTGTGCTTTTTAATATATAAGCTTTATTTAATAATAGTCAGAGTTTCATGTGTCACCATAATGTTTCACAGTATTTGTGTTCTGTTGGAATGGTTTACCGTCAAGGCATTTTCTAGTTTCCCTGAGATAACAAATGAACGTCTAGCTTGCAACACTTCATACTGCACATGATAGGTATTTAATACAACACAAATATTATACTGTCCCCTAGTGTTACTCCTATGTATTTGGTCACTCAGCCTCTTAGTACGAGTTGCAATGCACAGACTGCATGTTTGTTATTTATATTTCATTTGGTTATTACACAACAAGGAAACCATGACGGAACCTTCTTCAGGGTATCAAAATAATGTGAATTCCTTACTCTTCAAAGGTGAAGTAAAATAAGGGCTGAAAATAAATGTTCACCACTTCTTATGGTAGATCAAAAGTCTGTTGTCGTACTGTCAGGCTATTTTAAACCAATACATTTGAGAAACAGTTTAACCATTATCCATACCGAAGTCTTTCTATGATTTGTCATTAACAGAACAAATTGTAATTTTTGTGTCAGCGAAACACAAGAAATTAGTGCTCAGCATGCCACAGGGGGAAATTAATTTCATTAATCAGAAAGGTGCCTTTTATAAAAACGATATATTGTCATTGTAATATGTTACTATTTTGCAAGTACTTTGAGATGATTAAGACATTCCCCAGTGTTAATGTTTTTGCAGCAGATTTGGCAAAAATGAAGTACCTTTCTGCGTTGACACATAAAGGAGGGCTGACAGACAACACCCTGATGATATGAACGTTGAAGGCCAAATGCTGTGATGTGCAAGGGAGTGGTTTCCCTTTTCACTGCTGGTTTCTGCCTTACACCCAGTGTGGCTAGGAATGGGCTGTGGCCATTTTGCAATCCTGTAATGGAACACATGGGTTTAGATCCATGCCTCTGTCATTGTTATATGTGGAGCCTTGGACATCCCTGATTATTTAAGTGCTGACTTATGAAAACTTATATATAAAAAAAAATACTATTCATGTTTGACTTTCATATGAAAGTCTGTAGTGTTTACACGTAGGGTCTTGTTTTGTTTTAAATGGTGATATGGTGGTGAGATGATTAATGCTGCTGCCTCACAGCACAAGAGTTCTACATTCAGTCCTCAGTTCAGGCACTGTCTTTCTTCACTTTGCACTTAAATGCCCGAATTAACTTTTTTTTCAGGGGACTTCTTAAGAGTTGCATTAAATTACTCTAAATAAGATGTCTCTGTGAATGTTTGTTTGTTGGTGGGCTACGCACCATCATCTGTGGTCCTCTGCTGAATTAAGTGAACCTGATAATGTATGGAAGGTGTTTTTGTTTTATAAAAACCTAACTGAATACAAAAGCTAGTCCCATAATGATCATTTAGCAGAAGCAAAACACGAGCGCCAAGCAGTAGTGACAGACACCATATTTGTATTCCAAATATTGAGAGTCCGAGGTATTCCTGTATGTACACCTTTAGTGTAGCTGTGCCTAACACTTTGACATATTTCACCTCTGCAGATGTACTGTGTGTTTCCTAATGTGAAACTAAATAATGAAGTTACCAGTCGAAGTGCCCGGCCTTGCTGTTATAAGTAAATGGGGGGAAAAAAATCATTTGGAAATGCAACACGGCTAAACATAACCCAAAATGAGACAAAAAGGTGTGCTCTTAGACAACAGCTGTAATCCAGCAAGACAATAAAACTGTTATCCAAATTAGCTGGAAAGAAAATGCTGTACATACCTGGTGGTGTTTTAAGATCGCGCTTATGCTGGTGAAAAACTTTGTTGTGCATCCCGTTTACGAAATTCTACAGCATCCGTAGCATACTCCTGCAGCCTGATGGGAATTGTAGTCCCTGCTTCAGCGCTGGTTTTTGGGTTGCCCCCCTACCATTCTAACCCCTCTCTCAGATCTGACACACAGCCTGTATTTTAAGTCAGACAAAGGACAAGGAACATGCAACACTTTGTGAAATTCGGTTCAGCTGATTTTTTTGCGTGATTAACAAAATGCTTATGATTTTATTTATACACTGTGAAAGGAAACGCCTTGACACAGGAAAAAGGTTTGGGGCAGCCGCCCACTGCAAAGAAATGAAAATTGATAGTACGGCAGTGTACAGGTTGAGTCCAAATCACAACTGAGTTCCCAAGCTGCAGTTGACTGTTTAAGGCAGGTTGGCGGAAGTGATGACATCGTGACTGGAACAGGAAGTGATGTAATCGAAGCCGGAACAGGAAGTTACACCATCTGGGCCAGAAACTGGAACCGACAACATAGGGTCCAGGCAGAATTTCCCGTGTTTGGTCTGCAGGAATAAAAGAGAGAGGTTTACTGCACCCTGCCACCCACTGGCTTGGCGTGGAATTACCTTCTTTTGGTCCTTTTAGCTGCCTCCCATACGCATGTGCGTGACAACACATTATGGCAGTTGACACAATTTTACTGCAGTATTTCAGAGTTATGTTTATTAAAATGATAGTAACTAAGTTAAAAATAAATCAAGAGTCATGACAAAAAGAGGTGTGCTTGTTTGAGAACTACAGAGGCAATATGAGGTTTTTGGAAACAATCAAGTGGGGTTCATAAGGCTGTTTTGGGTCTTCTGTATTATCAATGAGGGTTATTCTGGTTCTTGTTTCTTTGTTTTGTAGTACATTGGTATGTACAAAAGACTCTTTAAATGGGAATTTCTTAAAACTTCTTTGCAAAGGATAAATGAAAGGGAGTCTTTCATTCATATTTGTGAAATAGTTTTTGTTTTGCCCACTTACCACTGCATAGCATTCAAAAAAGCAACTTTTACAATTATTTTTTTTAAAAGAACAGAATACCATAACCTTATAGTTTTTATTCCATGTATAGAAAGTACTAGATATTACCCTGCTTGATACTGTACATATTTTAATTTGGATGGACAAATTCATATAACTAAATGTTTACATTCATTAAAAGTTATATTCATTGTCAACATCTGGAAATTGTGGAATGTTAACTTGCAAAAATTTGTAAAATAAACTTTTTTCATGATTGAGTGCTGTATTTCATGTATTGGTTTCTTCACAGGGCAGTTTCATCGTGTTTGTAGTAATGTTTTTTTTGTTTATTGTCCTGTTAATAGATACGAATTTTGTAGATCCAATATTGCGCATTTAAAGGTGAAAATACAATAACCAAACAGTCCCTTGAAATAAAAGTTATGTTTTAGGAAGTGGCACAGATACTATGGAAGTGGCACAGATACTATAAACTTTCTAAGCAAATTAGCAGGGGTATCTGGCACTGCCCAGGGTAGAATAAAGTGCAGGTGCACTCATTAAATACATAGTCCAGGCGTGAATATTTTGACCTGTGGTTGAAGTTTAACATCTTATTAAAGAAAGAAACATCCTGTAACAGGACAATTCAGTAATCAGGCAGGAGAAAAGCTGTTCATTGTATGTTTTAATTACCCCTCCGCAAAATGCCTTGGAGGGAGCGTCTGTTACAGCCTGGTCAGAATAGTCCAAGAAAAGAAAGAACATAAGTTCATTTTATAAACTACTGAATTTACATACAGTGTCAATCAATGCATACATTTTACTCTGGTTGGTTTACATCCAAATGATTTCTCTCTATTATAATAAAAAATCTTGGGAAGAGAGACAAGACGTGACTTTCTCAAAGACACTTTTCACGTCCCGTGAGGCGAGACTTTGTGCCAAGAGATTTAACCACGGCCGGGACCGGAAATAAAAGACAAAGAGCAGGTAACAAAGTAGAACGTCATAAAAAATTCAAAAATGTTGGCGCAATACACATGCAGAGCAGGTAAGAGTTAATGGAAGTACGAAAATTCAAAAATTATAGTAAAGATTGCATTAGCGCAAACAAGCAGAAATTATCACTCGGTGAAATAATGGAACAGCCAAAAGAGTTTGAATATATTGTTCGGATTTAAACTTTAAGTCGGAGACTTTTAGATCGTCTAATTCGTATTGCCATCAGGGAAAAGTAATGTTTCTTCCCAATGAAGAGGCCTATCCGTGAGAATTAAAAGATTTGTGATTTCATGAAAGTGAAATCCACATACGCGAGTGGCAGAGACGTGAAGTTGCTGGCCTGTAGCGCAGTCTGTTATACAGGGTAGCACACGAAAATCTCCAACTCCAACGTCCCGTACACGAAACGAAAGAAGTGCAATACAAAAATCCAGTTGCAATTGTTTGAAGGAGCCACGTGCAATAAAATCCACGTTTTTCACTGTCGTCGTCCTTCTGTACGGCTTCATTTGTAGTGAGTGGAACACACGTTGACAAGACTTGCACGAAACATTTGCTTGTTTTGCCAATTTACAGTACGTGTCGATTTCCTAGGGCTTCTGGCCATCTGTCCCTGAATATCTGCTGCGACAGCAGGTGTATGAACGGATGGGGCCCGATTCGTTTTGCAGTTTGCAAGTGATCCAGGCTTACGACACTTCTTCACCAACTCATGAATACAGCTCTTTGCTGGTAGGTTTACGCCAGGAAACTTCTGTGTGAAAATGTCCCGCGTTTCCTTAAAAGAACCGGTAGGCACATACGCCTACACTATTCCAGTCCTCTGCTACAGAGAATACATCTTCCGGATCTCTTTCACGCACGGCTGTACCCACTGGCTCACAGCTTCCTTACTAATGCACAGTTGGGGCTGCTGACCCCGTCTCAACAACGAGGCTCCACAATCGCGACGGCACCCGCCTGGTATAATAGCTCGAGCCAGCCGGTCGGAGACGGTTCGGTTTTTCATGCGCCACCCTGTATAATATTCTGGTGGTTCTTATACCTTTGAGTTGCGCCACCACCCTTGAAATTTCTGTGCATGTAACAACTGTCCATTCTCGTTTTTAAGACATGAGCTGATTTCTTAGTCATGCGTCAGTACATTTTTTTATATTCCATCCTAAACCAATTCTTATATTTCAGTGTCCATTTTGTGGTTCACTTGATCTTCATCTGGTTTCTTGGTGTGCCTGAACAGGTTTCTGACATATATTAACCCTTTATGCTATTTCTTTAAGATGAATGCTATGTTACCCTAAAATCATTCTTCCACAGACCCCAAACCAAAATTTCACTTCACTATAGGAAGCGACCCAGTCGTATGCTCACATTGTGCAAAACACATGCATTTTTGCTAAACTATAAATATTTTCAGAAAAATCCAAGTAGTGCATAAAGAGGAAGCCCACACACATGGGATCAAAGCTTTTGAATGAAGGTTTGCCTCTCCCCCTCATTCATTGGTCAGGAGTCCTGTCTTCAATTTAAAAGCTTGATCCCATTTTGGTGGCTTTCCTTTTTCATGCACTACTTATTTATTTAACCATCACTGGAAACCACAGAGGCGGTAATTCCTTTATGGTAAAATATTTTTTTTTACTTGAATTCTGTAGTGGCTCCTGTGCTCACGCTTTGACTAAATATGAGCCAAGTGTTTGTGCTGTTGGAAGAATATTTCTAGCAGCTTGGGTTCAAATCTGGACCGGGTCGTTGTGTCTGTAGAGACTGCGTGGTCTCCCCCTTTCTGCTTGGGTTTTTCACTGTGCACTCCAAATTTCCTTCCCACTTCCCAAAGATAAGTTTTGTTCACTAGTAACTAAATATTTCTGGGCGTGATTGTAAAATGGTGGCCTATGGTAGAATGGCATCCCATTCAGGGTTTGTTCATTTTTCCCCCCACTGGGAACTGCTCACTAGTAGTTGAAGTGGGTTTGGAAACTTGCAGAATGAGTTAATCATTCATTCATTTTTCCAGTGTTGTACTCTCGCTGTGCAAATTCCCCGGACCACTCTGCTAACACTGGGTAGGACCTCCGTTATCCCACAAAACACCCTCAGATCTCCGTGGCATGGATTCCACAAGATGTTGAAAACATCCCTTTGATATTTTGGTCCGTGCTAATGTAATTGCATCTCAACTATCTCTGGAGATTTGTCATCGGCACATTTGTGGTGTCAATCTCCTGTTCCGCCACATCCCAAGGGTGACTAGGAGGGCCACAGAAGACCACTGGACTCATTGTTGTGTTCATGTAACATTTTGCATTGTCATGCTAGACGTAGTCATTAGAAGATGGGTAAATGGTGGCCATGAACAACAACAACATTTATTTCTATAGCACATTTTCATACAAAGTGCTTTACAGGAAGAAGAGAGAGATAAAATACAAAAATTCAAAATAAAATTAGACAATACTAATTAACATAGAATAAAAATAAGTTCTGATGGCCAGGGAGGACAAAAAACAAAAACTCCAGATGGCTGAAGAAACAAAATAAAATCTACAGGGGTTCCAAGTCTATAAGACCACTCAGCCTCCACTGGGCATTCTACCTAACATCAATGACCTCATGGTTTTCAGGGTTCACATGGAAGAACATGATGATGATGATGATGAAGAGATACACATGGTCAGCAGTGATACTCGGATAGGCCGTGGCGATGACTGATTGGTGTTAACAGGCCCAAAGAGTACCAAGAAAACATTCCCCACACCATTAAACCACCAGCCGCAGTAGCCTGGACTGTTGAGACAAGGCAGTTCGGGTGCATGGATTCATTCTGTTGGTGCCAAACTCTAATCCCACCATCTGTGTGCCTCAGCTAAAATGGAGAGTTATCAGACCAGGCTGATTTTTCCAACAGAGTGTAATTGCAGACCGCGGTACCTATGAGGTCAGTCATGTAAAGCCCCAACATCACGAAATGCCTTCAACGTCAGTCACGTAACATCTATCGCATTAGAGTATGGTTAACATTAGGGCCCCGTTACACTGTAGTTAAGATTAGGGTTATCTGAGTCAAAGGGCGTCTTGTGACTGACGTCGTGGGTCTTACCTGATTTATGTCATACAGTAGGTATTGCACGCTGCAGCTAGACCCTTCTCGATTTCTCCAGTCTTCATCTGCCCAGTTTTGACGAGTCTGTACCCACTGCAGCTTCAGCTTGCTGTTCTGCTGTTGTAGCCCATCTGCCTCCAGCTCCTTCAGTACCATCCAGCCATCACTGTTAAGGGGTAAACTCGGAGATTTGCAGGTGGGTGAGCCTGTGGTGTCCTGTTGATGGACTATCTGTCAAGTAGACCACAGTGTGGGGGACTGTGTGAGCAACACTGGGGCACCACCAGGACCAGGCCTGTCTGCTTTACTCTTCACTGTGCATCACTGCAGACTAGAAATATAACAGCAGGTCAGGTCACTTGTAGAAATTCTCAGAGGATTCTGCACTTATGGGGTGTACTGAGATAAGGGGATGAGAGAGAGGAGAGGCGTTGGGGGGAGAACTTTGTTTTAGGTGCAAAGAGAATTGTCTGCAACTTAACATCAGAACAACCAAAAAAACTCTTTATTGACCACACCAAAGAGTCTCTGCGTCCGGTCACTGTTCAGGGAAATGGTGTGGAGGTGGACCACTCCTACAGATACTTGGGGATCCACAATAATAACTGGTTGAACTGGTCTTAGAACACAGAGGAATAACAGAAGAAAGAGCAAGGTGGGGGTCTTCTTCCTTAGGTGACTGTGTTCCTTGTCAGAAGTGACATCCTTCACATCTTCTATAACTCTGTGATGGCCAGTGAGATTTTCTACACTGTGGTTGTGCTGGGTGGGTAACAGCACTTTATGAGAAGCCCGCCGAATCAACAATCTAATTAAAAAGGGCAAACTCAGTTATGGGACACACTCTGGACCCCCTGGAGGTCATAGCAAAAGAGAGAATTAAAACTGAGTGCCATTATGAACAATGCTGCACATCCTCTCTGTGACACACCGACTCTGAGGACTTTCAGTCAGTGAATTATTCAGCAGAAGTGGGTCAAGAAATGCAAAGGGGGCTCCTTTATACCAACAGCAATGTGCCTGTATAATATCTCATCAGGGCTATGATAGCCAAGTCAGACGTTTGCTTTTTATTTTCCTCTTCCTTTGTGGTCATTCTGGTGTGAGTCTGTGTGTGTGTATATACTGTATACTGTGTATTATCTCAGTTAGGAGACCCAGGTTCGCTTGGTGTGTGTGTGTGTGTGCCCTGCGGTGGGCTGGCGCCCTGCCTGGGGTTTGTTTCCTGCCTTGCGCCCTGTGTTGGCTGGGATTGGCTCCAGCAGACTCACGTGACCCTGTAGTTAGGCTATAGCGGGTTGGATAATGGATGGATGGATGTGTGTGTGTGTATATATATATATATATATATATATATAACGTATCTATCTGCATATACTGTATATATATACACACACACACACACACATATGTATATATATATATATATATATATATATATATATATATATATATACACAGAGAGAGAGAGAGGGAGGAGGAGGAGGAGTTGAGGCAGGGCTATGTGCTTTTGTACTGTGTTAGGTACTGAACTGGTGTGTGTTGCAAAGACTTGTGCCTGGTGTGTCTGTGCTGGGTTTGGGGAGCTGGTGTACCCCCTGGTGACCACAGTATTATATGGTAATTTATATGGTCATTTATATAAACTGCTCAAAAAAATTAAAGGAACACTTTGAAAACACATCAGATCTCAATGGGTAAAAGAAATCCTCCTGGATATCTATACTGATATAGACTGGGTAATGTGTTAGGAACGAAAGGATGCCACATCGTTTGATGGAAATGAAAATGATCAACCTACAGAGCCCTGAATTCAAAGACACCCCAAAAATCAGAGCGAAAAAATGATGTGGCAGGCTAGTCCATTTTGCCCAAATTGAATTGCAGCAACTCAAAATTGTACGCAGCACTTTGTATGGCCCCTGTGTTCTTGTATACATGCCTGACAACATCGGTGCATGCTTCTAATGAGATGACAGATGGTGTTGTGGGGGATCTCCTCCTAGATCTGGACCAGGGCATCACTGAGCTCCTGGACAGTCTGAGGTGCAACCTGGTGGCATTGGATGGACCAAAACATAATGTCCCAGAGGTGTTCTATTGGATTTAGGTCAGGAAAGTGTGGTGGCCAGTCAATGGTATCAATTCCTTCATCCTCCAGGAACTGCCTGCATACTCTCACCACATGAGGCCAGGAATTGTCGTGCACCAGGAGCCACTGTACCAGCATAGGGTCTGACAATGGGTCCAAGGATTTCATCCTGATACCTAATGGCAGCCAAGGTGCCTTTGTCAAGCCTGTAGCGGTCTGTGTGACCCTCCATGGATATGCCTCCCCAGACAATCATTAACCCACCACCAAACTGCTCATGCTGAATGATGTTACAGGCAGCATAATGTTCTCCATGGCTTCTCCAGACCCTTTCACTTCTGTCACGTGCTCAGGGTGAACCTGCTCTCATCTGTAAAAAGCACAGGGCACCAGTGGTGCATCTGCCAATTCTGGTATTCTATGGCGAATGCCAATCGAGCTGCATGCTGCTGGGCAGAGAACTCAGGGTCCATTAGAGGACATGGGGCCCTTGGGTCACCCTCATGAAGTCTTTCTGGTTGTTTGGTCAGAGACATTCACATCAGTGGCCTGCTTGAGGTCATTTTGTAGGGCTCTGGCAGTGCTCATCCTGTTCCTCCTTGCCCAAAGGAGCAGATACTGGTCCTGCTGATGGGTTATGGACCTTCTATGGCCCTCTCCAGCTCTCCTAGAGTAACCGCTTGTCTCCTAGAATCTCCTCCATGCCCTTGAGACTGTACAGGGAGACACAGCAAACCTTCTGGCAATGACACGTATTGATGTGCCATCCTGGAGAAGTTGGACTACCTGTGCAACCTCTGTAGGGTCCAGGTATCGCCTCATGCTACCAGTAGTGACACTGACTGTAGCCAAATGCAAAACTAGTGAAGAAACAGTCAGAAAAGATGAGGAGGGAAAAATGTCAGTGGCCTCCACCTGTTAAACCATTCCTGTTTTGGGGGTCATCTCATTGTTGCCCCTCTAGTGCATCTGTTGTTAATTTCATTAACACCACAGCAGCTGAAACTGATTAACAACCCCCTCTGCTACTTAACTGACCAGATTAATATCCCAGAAGTTTCATTGACTTTATGCTATACTCTGATTAAAAAGTGTTCCTTTAATTCTTTTGAGCAGTATATATATATATGGTAATTTATTTATTGTGATTTTGTAAAAAGACATATTTCCCCTGAGGACAAATAAAGTTCTATCTGTCTATGAGAATAAATGACCATTACCTCACTGAAATAAAGAGGACATGTCTGTGCCCCTGCAATGGACGGGTGTCAAATCTGCCAGAAGCTCCATTTTAGGATTGCCGATGCACCTAACCTGCATGCCTTTGTACTATGGGAGAAAACCGGAGCACCGGAGGAAACCCACGCAGACACGGGGAGAACATGTAAACTCTGGTAGCAATAATCCTCCTCAATTAATCAAGTTTCAACATCAGTTAAGTACCTTCTCTCCATCCATCTTATAGTGTTCTATCTATCTATCTATCTATCTATCTATCTATCTATCTATCTATCTATCTATCTATTATATAATGCCTGTCATATCTATCTATCTATCTATCTATCTATCTATCTATCTATCTATCTATCTATTATATAATGCCTGTCATATCTATCTATCTATCTATCTATCTATCTATCTATCTATCTATCTATCTATCTATCTATCTATCATTAATCACCTCTTATCTATTATATATTAGTTTTTATCTATCTTTCTGTCAAAAATGGTTACCCTTTGGCTTCATTCTGAAAAACACTCTGGCACCTTTATTTTTAAGAGTGTTCCCTGTGTATTTCATTTATTATGTACACTGTATCTAACTTATGAATGTGTATTTATTGTTATTTGTTAATATGCGTCATTCAGTGGAAAATTGTAATCATTGCTAATAAAGGGTCACTGAACATAAACAGATAGCACTGCATCCCAATGCCATTAAGGGTGAGAGCGACTACTCTAGAGACCGCTGAGGCCAGCAGTTCCAGAAATTCGCCGGGTACCAGCACTCACGCCATTGCCGAAGTTCCGGCGATCGCAGGTATTTCGACATTCTGGCTCTTGACGTGAACATGAACTGAGGTTCCCGACTTTACCCATCGCGATGTTGCCCCGTGATTGGCTGATTCCATAATTTACTGGATAAGCAGGCATAAAGGGGTTCCCAATAATTTGCCCGTGTGCGTGTGGACTTTCTCAGAGACGCAGCGGCCTCCAGGCCAGTTCTGGATTATACTAATGCATTGCAGTTTGGAAAATGGATGGGAGATTGACCGAAAAACACGATGCCACCGCGACGTGAGCAGCGGCAGGGGTCCACCGCTTGTGCCATATAACTGTAATTGTGCGCCTCTTGCTAAAATTTGCATTATGTTTTATTTTCCATGTCGCTGCTGTCTGCCCACGATGGTGATGACGTTCGCCTTATCGTTTTTCGCCAATCTCTTCCTCTTCGCTGTGACGTGCACGAATGGCAGCCTGGGTTCATTTTGACAGGTAGACGCCGTGCGCACGTTTGCTTACAGTGCCTTCTGCATCCAAGCGAGGCGCTTCTGAGGCTCATCTTTGAGCGGATCGCAGCTACCCTGTGACTCCGCCTCGGACGGAGGGAGGGGCGCGGTCGGGGGGTGTCCTCGGATCCTCGATGCTGTGTTTCTCTCACGTATCGCGGCGCACAGACTGACACCAAGTGTATCGGGGGCAGTGCGTCATAGCCTTAGGCGGAGAAGCGGACGGAGAGACACCTCAAGAAGAAATCGTGCGGCCACATAATAATAAAAGGGAGACGCTAGAGAAGAAAGGAGCTCCTAAATGAAGGCGCTTGTGTTACTGGTGATCTGCGGGGGGCTGGCAGTCCTGGCGGTGCAGGATGAAGCCGCTGACAAGGTGGACAAAAGGTACACTCGAGACGGGGGGATTTCATTCGAGTATCACCGCTACCCGGAGCTGAGGGAAGCCCTTGTGTCGGTGTGGCTGCAGTGCCCATCCATCAGCAGGATCTACACCATCGGCCAGAGCTACGAAGGGAGGGAGCTGTTGGTCCTGGAGATGTCCGACAACCCCGGGGAGCACGAACCTGGTAAGAGAACGTGGGCGGACTGGGAGGTTGGAACGCTGGGAATAAAACGAGGGGCCGACGGATCGTTAGAGAGATAAAGAGAGTCTGCGTGGATCGGAGGAAATTATGATCCTAATAATTAAAAAAAAAAGAAAAACACGTCGAGCGCAGGTTGTTTCTGTTAGGTTTCCATACCGCATCTTCAGTGGGGCATCAGTGCATTTTGACAATACGCACCCAGATGGCTTCTGCGGACTGATGCTAAAGCGACAGGAAAGGATAAATGACGTCACAATACACAAATGAGATTTATCCTGCGCACGACATGGTGGGGTCACGTTCGCGGTTCATTTCGGAGGATCAAAAACTTACCGGGAAAGGAGAGCTGCAAGTCCAAAATTGTGCGGTGTTTGTGATGGGCAGACGTCCCGCTCCGACTTGGATTTCTGTCACAGAGCTTTTGGGACCAAAAAAAGAGCGCCTCTAATTAAATAAAGGGAATGGATCGCGCTGTTTGAAGTCGGGGTGTGTGTTTGGGGGGATGTGTCAGTACTGAGCTTAGATGATTCGGTCTGACAAAATGTTTCGGTCGGAGGGTGGCAAGATGGCGCACCGGTTAGCTCTACTACCGCACACCTAACGGGACCCCGAGTGTGAGCAGCGGTGTGTTCTGATTTGTGCCTGTGCCCTTTGAGAAACTACTGTTTACCCCTTAGTTCAATAGTACCGTATTTATTATGAAAGAGTGTTTTTGGGGTAAAATAAATTGTAAATGTGCCTCGCAGTTAGGAGACCCGGGTTCGCTTCCCGGGTCCTCCCTGCGTGGAGTTTGCATGTTCTCCCCGTGTCTGCGAGGGTTTCCTCCCACAGTCCAAAGACATGCAGGTTAGGTGGATTGGTGATTCTAAATTGCTTGGTGTGTGGGTGTGTTTCTGTGTGTCCTGCGGTGGGTTGGCACCCTGCCCGGGATTGGATTCCTGCCTTGTGCCCTGTGTTGGCTGGGATTGGCTCCAGCAGACCCCCGTGACCCTGTGTTCGGATTCAGCGGATTCAGAAAATGGATGGATGGATGGATAAATTGTAATTGTGGGTGGCACTGTGGCGCAGTAGTAGCACTGCCGCCTTATGGTTTGGAGACCCGGGTTCGCTTCCCGGGTCCTCCTAGCGTGGAGTTTGCATGTTCTCCCCTTGTCTAGGTGGGTTTCCTCCCACAGTCCAAAGACATACAGGTTAGGTGCATTGGCGATTCTAAATTGGCCCTAGTGTGTGCGCGCCCTGCCCTGGGTTTGTTTCCTGCCTTGCGCCCTGTGTTGGCTGGGATTGGCTCCAGCAGACCCCCGTGACCCTGTAGTTAGGATATAGCGGGTTGGATAATGGATGGATAAATTGTAAATGTAGATTTATGCCCATTATGGTCAGAACAATGAACTATGAGGTAACCGATTTTTCACAATTTACAAAACAATACAATGCAGTTTATTTTTTGTATAGCCCAAAATCACACAAGAAGTGCCGCAATGGGCTTTAACAGGCCCTGCCTCTTGACAAGAAAAAAACTCCCAAAAAAATCCTAGTATGGAAAAAATGGAAGAAACCTCAGGAAACGCAGTTCAAAAAGAGACCCCTTTCCAGGTGGGTGTCAAAAAGAAGGGGGTCAATACAATACAATACACAGAACAGAACAAACCCTCAATACAGTATAATAGTAAAATGAAAATATTACAAGTACAGGGCAGAATTTAACAGCAGCTGATATCCCAGAATATGATTTGGATTTGTTCGGCCATCAAGCTGCCTCCCCCTAGTGGCCATTCCACAGCTGAGACCATGTTCCCTGACCTTATTCCCCTGCTTACCAGTTAAGTGAGGGTTCAGAGAGATGATTCTCCTGTAACTGTTACATTTCCAGTGCTCTCCATAATGTTCGGGACAAAGACACATTTTTCCTTGATTTCGCCCTCTGCCCCACAGTTGAAAGTTACAGATCAATTCCGATGTGATTAAAGAGCACATTGCAGACTTTATTTAAGGGGATTTGCAGACAACACTTGTTCTACACGGTCCCCCCATTTCAGGGCACCATCATGTTTGACATCACAGGTGTTTGTGATTCCTCAGGTGGGTTTCATGGCTTCATAGGATACCTTGGCTCACTTCTACCCTTTGGAGTCTGTAGTTGCCATTGTTCAACAGGACAAGAGCTGTGCCAATGAAAGTCAAAGGAACCATTAGGAGGCTGAAGAACAAGAATAAAACCATTAGAGACATCAGTATGACCTTAGGGTGACCAAAATCAACAGTCTGGAATATCATGAAGAAGAAAGAACACACTCAGTAATCACAAAGGGACTGCCAGGCCAAGGAAGACCTCCATAATATGTACTTATATTATTATATAATATAATAGGATTGGCTCCAGCAGTCCCCCGTGACCCTGTGTTCGGATTCAGCGGGTTGGCTAATGGATGGATATATAAAATAATATAATCTATGTATTATAAAAAATATCCTGGGAGAGAAAGACTAGGTAGACAAGACGTGATCTTCACGTGAAGATCACAGAAGACACTTAAAAGACCCGCAAGACGAAAGAGATTAGCCACGGAGCATCTCGCGGGGACCTTAAACATGGGACTTTGTGCCAAGAGATTGTCCCAGGACCGACTCGCGGGGGTGTAGAACATGAGATTCTTGCAAAAGACACCCTACTTACAAGAAATATCAAATAAGACCACGGGCAGCAAAACACTCAGTCGTGTCAAGGCTTTGAGTACTCACAGAACCTGGGCTGTCAGCGTATATAAAGCGTCTAAGGACAAGACGTTATAGATAAAGTGTCGACGACTACGAGAAGAAGAAAGAGCAGCGTGGAGAAAAGAATAATCTAGGTGCAAATTCAGAAAATAAGGAAAGTAATAATCAGCCCAGAAGAAGTGGAATTGACAAAAAAAGCACGTCCAGTCGGGCTCAGAATTAAAAGACAAAGTAGAAATTCATAAAGATGTTCAAAAATGTTGGCGCGATACACTTGTAGAGCAGGTTAGAGATTATGAAAGTAGTGGAATTCGAAAGGCTCAAAAAAACCGATGGCGCGATACACATGTGCAGAAAGTTCAAGAATATGAAAGCAGCACAATTCGAAGCATTGCAGCGTCCCAGCCAGGTTGAAGCCTTGTTTGTTTGTTGAGCGACTGTTAGGTTTGATTGAGGGATGGCGGAGTGCAGCACAGAAGACTGACAGCCGGTATTGATTGATGCACTGGGGTTGGAGAGGGTGCCAGAAGGCTGTGTCTCGGGTTATGAAGTCGCCGTTCTTTTTCTTGATTGTTCAAGTAAAACCTTTGTGAGCCTTCACTACGTCTGTCAGTTTTTTTTTTTTTACTTCTTGTCTTTTCAAGCTGGACACTGAGGTCGCTACAGTACCAAGAAAAGATAGTAAAGATCACATTAGCACAAACAAAAGGAAATTATTACTTGAATAAAGGGAAAATTATCATCATGGACCAGGTGTAATTGAAAAAATAGCAGGACAAAGCGAGGTCAGAAATAAAAGATAAAGAGTAGAAAACAAAGTAAAACATCATAAAGTGGTTAAAAAACAAGGGGGCCAAACACATGCAGAGCAGGTTAGAGAAAATGAAAGCAGTGGAATTCAAAAGACTCAAAAAAAACGAAACACATGCAGAGCGAGATACAGAAAAAAACGACCGTGTCACACCAAAGAAACATCAGCGCAAACAAAGAGAAATTATTACTCGGAGAAATAACGAAAAGGCGAATAGAGATCGAAAATACGGACATACAGTAAGTGATATGTCTGAAGTATTTAAATATTGTAAGGCTTTGAAGTTTAAGTCAGAGAATTTCAAAAACGGAGTTTACGTCACATACATTTATTGGTTACTTTGCAAAAAAAAAAATTCTTAACTGCTGATGATGAAGATCGTTTTGTCTGTGCTGAAATTCCAAACCGAGAAACCTATCCTGAATTATGGTACAAAGTCATTAAACACGTCTCACGGAGCTCATTTAAAAGATCCAGCATGTTGGGACTCAAAAGAATCTAAATGTTGTTTTTAAAGAAGTTCTGAAAAAAAAAGTGAAACTAATGAAATAGCAACAATTCAAAGAAAAAAAAAATCTTAAAAGTGTGTATCCGGAAAACCAAACACGGGGGTTGGCGAGCGAAGCAAGCAGGCGGCAAAGACCCCTAGTGTGTATATCTATCTATCTATCTATCTATCTATCTATCTATCTATCTATCTATCTATCTATCTATCTATCTATCTATCTATCTATCTATCTATCTATCTATCTATCTATCTATCTATCTATCTATCTATCTCTATATATATATATATATATATACTGCTCAAAAGAATTTTTAATCAGAGTATAGCATAAAGTCAATGAAACTTATGGGATATTAATCTGGTCAGTTAAGTAGCAGAGGGGGTTGTTAATCAGTTTCAGCTGCTGTGGTGTTAATGAAATTAACAACAGATGCACTAGAGGGCAACAATGAGATGACCCCAAAACAGGAATGGTTTAACAGGTGGAGGCCACTGACATTTTTCCCTCCTCATCTTTTCTGACTGTTTCTTCACTAGTTTCACATTTGGCTACAGTCAGTGTCACTACTGGTAGCATGAGGCGATACCTGGACCCTACAGAGGTTGCACAGGTAGTCCAACTTCTCCAGGATGGCACATCAATACGTGTCATTGCCAGTAGGTTTGCTGTGTCTCCCTGCACAGTCTCAAGGGCATGGAGGAGATTCTAGGAGACAAGCAGTTACTCTAGGAGAGCTGGAGAGGGCCATAGAAGGTCCATAACTCATCAGCAGGACCAGTATCTGCTCCTTTGGGCAAGGAGGAACAGGATGAGCACTGCCAGAGCATACAAAATGACCTCCAGCAGGCCACTGATGTGAATGTCTCTGACCAAACAACCAGAAAGACTTCATGAGGGTGACCCAAGGGCCCCATGTCCTCTAATGGGCCCTGAGCTCACTGCCCAGCAGCATGCAGCTCGATTGGCATTCGCCATAGAATACCAGAATTGGCAGGTCCGCCACTGGCGTCCTGTGCTTTTCACAGATGAGAGCAGGTTCACCCTGAGTATATGTGAAAGACGTGAAAGGGTCAGGAGAAGCCGTGGAGAATGTTATGCTGCCTGTAACATTGTTTAGCATGACTGGTTTGGTGGTGGGTCAGTGATGATCGTGGAGGCATATCCATGGAGCGACTCACAGACCTCTACAGGCTAGACAACGGCATCTTGACTGCCATTAGGTATCAGGATGAAATCCTTGGACCCATTGTCAGACCCTACTCTGGTGCAGTAGGTCCTGGTTTCCTCCTAATGCACGACAATGCCCGGCCTCATGTGGCAAGAGTATACAGGCAGTACCTGGAGGATGAAGGAATTGAAACAATTGAATGGCCTTCACGATCCCCTGACTTAAACCCAATAGAACATCTGTGGGACATTATGTTTCGGTCCATTAGGCGCCTTGCTCCTCAGATTGTACAACAGCTCAGGGATGCCCTCATACAGATCTGGGAGGAAATGCCACAAGACACCATCCGTCGTCTCATTAGGAGCATGCCCCGACGTTGTCAAGCATGCATACAAGCTCGTGGGGGCCACACAAGATACTGAAAAGCATTTTGAGTAGCAGAAATTAAGTTTTTGAAAAATGGACTAGCCTGCCACATCTTCATTTCACTCTGATTTTAGGGTGTCTACACAATTGAGCCCTCTGTAGGCAGAAAACTTTTATTTCCATTAAAAGACTTGGCATCCTTTTGTTCCTAAGACTTTGCCCTGTCGTTATTTGTATAGATATCCGACTTCATATTGAGATCTGATGTGTTTCTTTAAAGTGTTCCTTTAATTTTTGTGAGCAGTGTGTGTATATATATATATATATATATATATATATATATATATATATATATATATATATATATATAGATATAGATAGATAGATAGATAGATATACTGTATATATATATATATATATATATATATATATATATGTACAGGGTGTGTCAAAATTATGTTAACACTAATGGTAGTGCTACTTACTTATACTTATATATACAATTTTTGTGGTCAATTTATGTGCCACATATGGTTAATATAATGAACATGATGGCAAACAGGTTGAGACATTCCTGTAAATCATTTTGCACATATGAAGTATGTTTTGTCAGTAAATTTTTTCCACCATTCAAATGTTAACATAACTTTGACTCACCATGTATGTATATATATATATATATATATATATATATATATATATATATATATATATATATATATATATATATATATATACTGGTTCATTTTGTGTAATATTAATTGCTGTAATAAACAACACAGTGCACAATAGCACAATAATGAAACAGAAATGCCCACGGTAATGAATCATTGTCATATCCGGTCTGGTCTGGAGCTCCTTCTGTCACGAGAGGGGGTGCAGAGTGAGATGCCACCTTCTGTGGACGTCTCGTTTTTATGTTTTATATTCGTCCACTGGCCTGCTGGAAGACAAAGAGATGGTCCCATTAGTGACAGTGCCCCCTCTTGTGCTGGGGTGGGACTGCTTACCCAAGATGAATCAGGAGGGTAATCCCAGACACACATGCATGACAATATATATACGATATATACACACAAAAACATTATAGTTGCCATCTGTTCTTGGGAATCAATCTTTATACAATGTTTTGCAAAGATGAATGTTCAACTTCACGTTACTGCAAACTTTCACACATTGAAGGTGTCAATGAATAGTTAGTAAGGAAAGAGGGTAAGAAGTAAGAATAACTGTTTAAACCTAAAGAAGTCATGTGTCTTAATACATTCTTGATTATGGTAGTGCCAGAGAGTGGTGATGTGTTGCATGTCGATTAGACATTCAAATAAGATTTTTGCTCAGTTATTCTGTACTCTTGACCAGGCCTCTCAGCTAAACTGTGCGTCCTCTAGTGGCCAGAGGTTGTTTCCACTTGCCATGTTTCCTACCCTTTAGCGTCCTCCTTCTCCCAGGCCACCTCTCCCCCTCTGTGTCCCTCATGCTTGTGCCCAGGCTGATGCCATTCTGAGGGATGTGCACCTGACATGTAGGGCATACCACCCTGTAGCGGTGCCCTGTGCTCTCACATTGGCATTCACAAATCGTTTCTCTCTTTCTCTTTCTGTCTTCTTTCAGAGCTTTTTCCAGGGACCCAGTACTACCCTGTGTTATCCTTATGGTTCCTTATTCTTCTATTCTTATCCTTATCATTCTATCAGAAACGTTATATGTTGCCCCCAGGAAATTTCTCTTGCCAGTCAGACACCTTCTCCTTTTCTGTATAATTGTAATATAACTGTAATTGCTTGCTTTGAACTCGTAATCTACTGCCAGATGGTTACATTTCCATTAGCTGTGCCCACCCTGCCATTTTTTCTTCATGATCATCCACACTCACAGAAGGTGACCTTTCTTTTCCTTTCCTTTCCTTCTCTCATGAGTCCTGAATCCCCCATTTACCAGCCCCCGGCTCCCTGTGAGTATCCTAACTCCAGACGTCCTGCTGTTGGAAATCCTAGCTGTGTCATTCACTGAAAATCCTTCTAACAGCAGCAGGTTGTTGTGGAGTATCCCAGACCCTCTCAATTACGCTCTCATCAGACCTCTAGAAAGCCAGCCGCAAAAAGACATGTTCACTTTTTAACAAGAGAAATAAAACTTGGTTGCATTTTTAGGCTAAAACACAACAGTGAGAAACTGGTGGTCATGTGCTGCATAGATAATCAGTGTAAGTTAGCTAGAACACAGCAAAGTGCCAGAACCGGTTTGTAATGGACGTTGACATACACATTAACACAATAAAACACACTTATTTCATGATTATTTTACATTACCTAATTATATAGGAAGCTAATAGGAACCTAATCAAGGACTTTGTTAAATGGTGCGACTCAAACCATTTACACCTGAACAACAAACAGCAGAACCAAGGAGCTGGTGGTGGATTTTAGGAGGCCCAGGCCCCTCCTGGACCCCATGATCATCAGAGGTGACTGTACAGAGGGTGCAGACTTGTAAATACCTGGGAGTGCAGCTGGATGATAAATTGGACTGGACTGCCAATACTGATGCTCTGTGTAAGAAAGGACAGAGCCGACTATACTTCATTAGTAGGTTGGCGTCCTTCAACATCTGCAATAAGATGCTGCAGATGTTCTACCAGATGGTTGTGGTGAGCTCCCTCTTCTACGCGGTGATGTGCTGGGGAGGCAGCATAAAGAAGAAGGACGCCTCACGCCTGGACAAACTGGTGAGGAAGGCAGGCTCTATTGTAGGCACGGAGCTGGACAGTTTAACATCCGTGGCAGAGCGATGGGCGCTGGGCAGGCTCCTGTCAATCATGGAGAATCCACTGCGTCCACTGAACAGGATCATCTCCAGACAGAGGAGCAGCTTCAGCGACTGACTGCTGTCACCGTCCTGCTCCACTGACAGACTGAGGAGACCCCACACTATGTGACTCTTCAATTCCACCCGGGGGGGTAAACGTTAACATTATACAAAGTTATTGTCTGTTATACCTGCATTGTTATGACTCTTTAATTTAATATCGTTTTTTATCAGTATGCTGCTGCTGGAGTATGTGAATTTCCCCTTGGGATTAATAAAGTATCTATCTATCTATCTATCTATCTATCTATCTATCTATCTATCTATCTATCTATCTATCTATCTATCTATCTATCTATCATATAGTTCCTGTCCTATCTATCTATCTATCTATCTATCTATCTATCTATCTATCTATCTATCTATCTATCTATCTATCTATCTATCTATCTATCTATCTATCTATCTATCTATCTATCTATCTATCTATCTATCTATCTATCTATCTATCATATAGTTCCTGTCCTATCTATCTATCTATCTATCTATCTATCTATCTATCTATCTATCTATCTATCATAGAGTGCCTTTCATATCTATCTATCTATCTATCTATCTATCTATCTATCTATCTAAACAGAGTTTTTAAAAATATTGGGGGTCCTCATTATGAACCACCACTGCCTGGAAGATATCCAGGATTTCCCCCTTCACACAGGGTCATGCCTTTGAATTGAATACCAGTTAATGAGAACTGGGGTTCCTCAATTCAAACCATGACACCGTGGACTTGTGGGCTTCTTTCGTTTTCTGGAAGTATTCATTTACCAATCTCTCTATTATAAAAAAAAAAAAATCTTGTGACAATATGAGACTTTTTTCCCGTGACGAGACGTGATCTTTGGAGGAGAGACAGAGAGACACTTTCACGTCCCTGTGGTATAGAGGGTCCACGGCTCAGATTGAAAAGGCCAGTTTTAAATAGATAATCGCTTAACGAGGGGGTAGTGGTAGTGTGGCCGGAGAGGTTCCCGGGAGCTTTGTGATGCTGGTGGTCTTCGCTTAAGTGCACAGGTGAGGAGTCGTCCGCATCTGTAATCGATGCCAAGAGCTGCTAATCGCCACACCTGATCCATGCCCCCGTTATATGTAATAGGAGTGTGAGTGTGGAAGGGAGAGAGGAAAAGAGAGAACAAAAAGAGGAGGAGGAGGAGGAAAGGAAGTTAAGGAAGAAGGCAGCTGGAGGCGAGGGAGCCTGTGTGTGTGTGTGTGAGCTGCAGATGTATGCAGGCAGCTCGGAGAGGTGAGCCCTAGCGGGGTGTTTGGCCGACAGTAATGGTCACTCCTGCTGAGTGCTTGTATGGAGCAGGAGTGACCAGGAGAAGGTTGGCTTGCGGAAGTCGGAGATTTGGAGTGGAACCCCAGCGTGAGCATCCTGGACGTTGCAGAAAGCCAAGTCTCGGTCTGGCACAGGCTGAACGAAGCCACCAGACCAGTCGAGTGAAGAAGGTCAGCTGCAGGTAGGGTGCCTCCCCTGGTGCATAGCCTGGATGGGAGTCAGTCCCCAGTAATAGAAGGCACCGGGCTTTGTTTTAAAGACTATCTATCTATCTATCTATCTATCTATCTATCTATCTATCTATCTATCTATCTATCTATCTATCTATCTATCTATCTATCTATCTATCTATCTATCTATCTATCTATCTATCTATCTATCTATCTATCTATCTGTCATATAGTTCCTTATCTATCTATCTATCTATCTATCTATCTATCTATCTATCTATCGATCAGTCTCCTTTACATCTCCAGGCGAGCTTTGTCCTCCTTCTCTCCTGGATGAGGTCGAGTGGTCTCTCCTTTATCTTGAACCTGGCAGTACTTCCGGTACTAATGCATAGCCCAGTCAAAGTACTTCCGGGTCAGTCAGAAGTCCCACAGAGTATGGGTCACGTATCCCTGCAGCACCCCTGGTGGCACCCACGGAACCTGACAAGGCTGCTTAATAGGACTCCAGTTTCCCACATGACTTGTGGGCGTCCATACTGGTAGTGTTGCCCAGGGAGGCTGCCATCTAGTGTGTTGGAGGAGTGAGTTGCATCACCAGGTTGTCTCCTCCGGCCTTCCATTATGCTGGCCTCCCAATCGTAAGGATCCCTGTTCAGTCTCAGCCAGGGTGCCAGTCTCTACATGCCATCCATTACACAATATAATCGAAATAGTGAAAATCATATTTATCAGTAAAAATGAACTTTTACACCAGGAACTTTATAGAGGACAAGTTGTGATTCCAGAAGGTTCTCCATGGTGCTTATGCTTAATTAACATGCAATGGGAAATATGAGCTTTCTAGTGGGAAATTATATTTGAATCCACAAGATGTGACCTAATTCTGACGTCCCACCGTAATTCATGATATGAAATAGAAAAAACAAAATAATCAAGTCAGCCAGGAGGATTGTTTTTAGGAACTTCTTTGTGTTTTAGTTTCACAAAATAAATTACCGCTTAGCGTTCATTTTTGCTTATGTAGATTGAACAGCAAATTAACAGCAACTCAAAGCTCCAAGAAGAAATGCAGAAGAAGGTGGGAAGGTGTTACCTCACAAAAGGTAACTGCAGAAGATCCCAGAGTGTGTTAACCCTGCACACTGTCTTGAGCACCCAGCACTGCTCGTGGGTCCTGTGGTCGAATGAGTCCCACCGAAGGCTGATGTGCCAGCCAGACCACCCCGTTGGACACGGACAAAAAATCAGAAATGAAACAACAACATTAATTTCCATAGCACGTTTTCATACAAATGATGGAGCTGAAAGTGCTTCTTCATAAGATGAAGAAAGAAAAAACAAAAAAATATAAAAATTAGGCAATGCTAATTAACAAAGAATAAAGTATGGTCCGATGGCGAGGGGAGGACAGAAAAAACAAACAAACAAAAAAAAAACTCCAGAGGGGTGGAGAAAAGAAAAACCCAAATCAGCAGGGGTTCCAAGGCCACGAGACCACCCAGCCCCCTCTAGGCATTCTACCTGACATAAATGACCTCAATCAGTCCTCATTGTATTCAGGGTTCACGTGGAAGAACTTGATGATGACGATCATGTGGACCTCTGGCCTTCAATCCATTAATGTAGGGACATCACGGTGCTCTGATCAGGTGGTGGTGGCGCAGATCACCACCACAGAAAACCGGAAAAAGAACAACAGAGAAAGTAGGGGTTAGTATGGACTGTGGACCCACAAATGATAATGATAATTAAATGCATATACAGAATATCAGGGTTACACTAAAATGAAGCTATGAGAAAGCCATATTAAAATAATGAGTTTTTAGCACCATATTAGCCTGGTGAATTTCTATCGGTCAGCTATTCCAGATTTTAGGTGCAGAAAGCAGAAGGCCGCCTCACCACTTCTTTATGTTTAGCTCTTGGATACTCATTTGAAGATCTAAGGTTACGATTTGGAGTGTAAGGAGATATAGGATGGCGCGAGATGATTTAAGGTTTTGTACACCATAAGCAGTATTTTAAAGTCAATTCTGAATGGCACAGGTAACCAGTGTAGTGACGTCAGCACTGGTGTGATGTGCTCAGATTTTCTTTTCCTGTTGAAGATTCTAGCAGCTCCATTCTGCACTTGTTGTAATCGATTGATGTCTTTTTTGGGTGGTCCTGAGGGGAGTGCGTTACAGTAATCTAGTCGACTAAAAACAAAAGCGTGAACTCATTTCTCAGCATCTTGTAATGTTATAAGAGGTCTAACGTTTGCTATATTTCTTAAGTGAAAAAATGCTGTCCTAGTAATCTGATTGATATGTGATGTAAAATTCAGGTCAGAGTCAATAGTTACCCCTAAATTCTTTACCTCGGTCTTAACTTTTATGTCTAATGGATGAAGTTTATTTCTAATACCCTCATTATATAAATTTTTTTCCAATCATTTTTTTTAGTTTGAGAAAATTACTACTCATCCATTTAGAAACACAAGTAAGACATTGTGTCAGTGAACCAAGAGAGTCGGGGTCATCAGGTGCTATTGATAAATACAGTTACTCACGTTATGCCTTGAGATAATCTCACCTAATGGAAGCATGGAGATCGAAAAGCCAAAAGCATATACAGTGGTGTGAAAAACTATTTGCCCCCTTCCTGATTTCTTATTCTTTTGCATGTTTGTCACACAAAATGTTTCTGATCATCAAACACATTTAACCATTAGTCAAATATAACACAAGTAAACACAAAATGCAGTTTTTAAATGATGGTTTTTATTATTTAGGGAGAAAAACAATCCAAACCTACATGGCCCTGTGTGAAAAAGTAATTGCCCCCTGAACCTAATAACTGGTTGGGCCACCCTTAGCAGCAATAACTGCAATCAAGCGTTTGCGATAACTTGCAATGAGTCTTTTACAGCGCTCTGGAGGAATTTTGGCCCACTCATCTTTGCAGAATTGTTGTAATTCAGCTTTATTTGAGGGTTTTCTAGCATGAACCGCCTTTTTAAGGTCATGCCATAGCATCTCAATTGGATTCAGGTCAGGACTTTGACTAGGCCACTCCAAAGTCTTCATTTTGTTTTCTTCAGCCATTCAGAGGTGGATTTGCTGGTGTGTTTTGGGTCATTGTCCTGTTGCAGCACCCAAGATCGCTTCAGCTTGAGTTGACGAACAGATGGCCAGACATACTCCTTCAGGATTTTTTGGTAGACAGTAGAATTCATGGTTCCATCTATCACAGCAAGCCTTCCAGGTCCTGAAGCAGCAAAACAACCCCAGACCATCACACTACCACCATCATATTTTACTGTTGGTATGATGTTCTTTTTCTGAAATGCTGTGTTCCTTTTACGCCAGATGTAACGGGACATTTGCCTTCAAAAAAGTTCAACTTTTGTCTCATCAGTCCACAAGGTATTTTCCCAAAAGTCTTGCCAATCATTGAGATGTTTCTTAGCAAAATTGAGATGAGCTCTAATGTTCTTTTTGCTTAACACTGGTTTGCGTCTTGGAAATCTGCAATGCTGGCTGTTTTTGCCCAGTCTCTTTCTTATGGTGGAGTTGTGAACACTGACCTTAATTGAGGCAAGTGAGGCCTGCAGTTCTTTAGACGTTGTCTTGGGGTCTTTTGTGACCTCTCGGATGAGTCGTCTCTGCGCTCTTGGGGTAATTTTGGTCGGCCGGCCACTCCTGGGAAGGTTCACCACTGTTCCATGTTTTTGCCATTTGTGGATAATGGCTCTCACTGTGGTTCGCTGGAGTCCCAAAGCTTTAGAAATGGCTTTATAACCTTTACCAGACTGATAGATCTCAATTACTTCTGTTCTCATTTGTTCCTGAATTTCTTTGGATCTTGCCATGATGTCTAACTTCTGAGGTGCTTTTGGTCTACTTCTCTGTGTCAGACAGCTCCTATTTAAGTGATTTCTTGATTGAAACAGGTGTGGCAGTAATCAGACCTGGGGGTGGCTACGGAAATTGAACTCAGGTGTGATACACCACAGTTAGGTTCGTTTTTAACAAGGGGCAATTACTTTTTCACACAGGGCCATGTAGGTTTGGATTTTTTTTCAACCTAAATAATAAAAACCATCATTTAAAAACTGCATTTTGTGTTTACTTGTGTTATATTTGACTAATGGTTAAATGTGTTTGAGGATCAGAAACATTTTGTGTGACAAACATGCAAAAGAATAAGAAATCAGGAAGGGGGCAAATAGTTTCTCACACCACTGTAGATCAAAACAAGCATTCTTTGGCGCAATACGAAACAAAAGAAATAGACAATGGCTTAGATTAATGTCTCGCTAGGGCTTTGTAGGTCTTGGGTCAGGCATTTTGGCGGAGCTCCATAACCCCTGGCTGCTCAGGTCCAAAACGCGATGCCACCTACCGTCTGATCCAGAAGGGGCGTGGCTTCTCTGGCTCAATTGTCCACGTTGGGCTTCTTCTTGGCACTGTGAGGGAGAAAGGAGATAACACTATTAAACAACAGCGCCACCTCTTGTCCAAGAGTGGTATTGCATACCTCAGGTGAGCCCAGGAGGCGATTGTCTGGTTCACATGCACGGCAGTCCTTAGAGCCAGAAGGGGAGGTGGGATGAAGGCGTGCTGGTAGGGTGGGAGTGCTGTCAGATAAAGCTCATGTCACATGATGCCTCTTTTCCAGTGATTTTAAGTCGCAACTTTTATTTATATAATCTTAGTGATAAAAGGACTTGTGTTAAAAATGCTATTGTTAGAAGACTGTTTGTTGAGAAGAGCTGGTCTGTAAACTGTTCATGGTGGTACTAGATTTCAACACTTCACATAAATTGTGTAAGAGCATTTTATTTTACTAAAGTCCATCACACTAAACACCATTTTCAGTCATGGACTTCATTTACATAATCGTAGCGAGTCCGAGGCAGTCGGCGGCCCACTCCTGTGAATGGCACCATTGGTACAGGGCAACCTGGGAGCTGTAGTCCTGGGGAGCAGCCCCGGCTGGTATAGTTGGGGACCACAAGGTGAACCTGCAGAGAAGGAGGTCACATTGGGGGGTAGCTGGACACCACCAGGTGGAGCTGCAGAGGTGGGTCACCTTCTGGGGTAGCAGGTGGAGCTGCAGAAGGAAGTCACTTGTCTGAATGTTGCTGATGTTTAAAGCAATGGAATCCATATATGTTGTTAATGCACATAATGTCACGCCCAGGAAATGTTGTGTCAGTCTATTAAAAAAGGATACGTAAAGCATTAAAACGTGTCGATTTTATGTTGATCCAGTTTATGGCAGCTGTGTACTGGTGTTATGCCATTTTGTTGTAGACATGCCACCCACACTTCAGAGCAGGTCATCCACCTGAAGCTAAGCCTGTTCAGGCCTGGCCAGTACTTGGGTTGTGGCTGGAAGAGGTCTTGGTGAGTTCAGCAGGGGGCACTTACCCTGTGGTGTTTGTGTGGATCCCAATGCCCCTGTGTGGTGATGGGGACACTGTGCTGTAAAAATGGTGCCAACCTTTGGATGAGACGCAAAGCCAAAGTCCTGGCTGTCTGTGGTCATTAAAGATCCCTGGGCATCTTTTGTAAACAGTAAAGCTTATCCCGATGTCCTGACTAAATAGCCCACCACAACCTAGTCATTCTGGCCCCCTAATCATCTCCTGCTTCTAATTGGTTATCTCTGTCACCACCTGCTGTAATAGCTCGTGTGTGGTGAGTGTACTGGTCCAAAAATGGCTGCTGTCACGTCATCCAGGTGGATGCTACACATTGGTAGCCCTCCACTCACTATGAAAAGCACTTTGAGTAGCTAGAAAAGCACTATATAAATTGAATGAATTACAGTAATTACTAACTTTGATCGTTCCTACTTTATCTTTTATCAAATAAAGCATCATCTGTTTTCTTTATTTTTAAACCGACCTTAGCTGCTCATTTCAGATGAATATTTATTGTAACTAGTAGGGTAAGAGCCTTTTTATTTTATAACAGGAGCTCCGCAGCTTCTGTAGTGTGGTTCTATGTTGTTTACTTGCACTCGGATTAAAGGTCCATCCAAATGACGTTGCCATGGAAACAGAGAGGCTTATCACAGTAAGCCATGTTGGGTGTCAGCTGGCTACACGGCTCAGCCGCACACTCGAGTCGCATCCGTGTATTTCAGCCTTCTGCCGAGCCGTTTGTTTAATCCATCTGCTGTTATCTATGAGATGTTAAGAAGAGCAGCACAGGTGACAATACAACTCATCTTAAACTGAGCTGGTGCTGACATAGTGCCTGGCGTCCAGTGCAGATTGACGTCTAAACAAAATGACCATCAGGCGATATTGATGGAAAAATTTGATCCCTAACCCTAACTCTACCATGATGATCTATCTATCTATCTATCTATCTATCTATCTATCTATCTATCTATCTATCTATCTATCTATCTATCTATCTATCTATCTGTTGTGACCAATTGGGGGGGCTGCAGTCCCCCAACCCTCAGACACCACCACACAAACACAACTCCCGGGTTCAAGTAAACCTTCACAATGCCTCTCTAATACACACAATTCCTCTTTTATTTCTGTCTTTCCTGTCCTCCACACCTCCAGGTGAGTTTTGTCCTCCTTCCTCTTGACTTCAATTTGCCTGGATATGGCAGGATGGTTTCTTTTGTCTTGGACCCAGGAGTACATCTGGTGCCAGGACATAGCTCAATGCAAGTACTTCCAAGTCAATCAGAAGTCCCAATAACCATGGAGCACAGCTCCTAGCAGTACCTCCTGGTGAAAGTAAGGGCCCCTAATAGGGCTGCTCTACGGCACTACAACTCCCAGAATGCCCTGTGTGTACCGGGTTGCTGTCACCTAACAGTTTGGGGGAACGTGTAGCTTGAATAACCGCTCTGTCCTTCCTTCAGGCTGGCCTCCTAGCTGTGTAATGTTCCTCCATCTAAACCTGCCAGGATACCCATCCATCCATCCATCCATTTTCTAGCCCGCTGAATCCGAATACAGGGTCACGGGGGTCTGCTGGAGCCAATCCCAGCCAACACAGGGCACAAGGCAGGAACCAATCCTGAGCAGGGTGCCAACCCACTGCAGGACACACACAAACACCAAGCACACACTAGGGCCAATTTAGAATCGCCAATCCACCTAACCTGCATGTCTTTGGATTGTGGGAGGAAACCGGAGTGCCCGGAGGCCAGTGTACCTATTGTTCAGATGGCATCCAGATGACATCATGTGTAGGCAGGGGGCCTCCTGCATCTATCCATGTCTATTGGCCACCTGGGCCTCCTGGCCAGGCATGGGAATTAAGTCGATTCTGGCAGGTATACCAGTCCCAGCCTTCTATCTATCTATCTATCTATCTATCTATCTATCTATCTATCTATCTATCTATCTATCTATCTATCTATCTATCATATAGTGCCTTTCATATCTATCTATCTATCTATCTGTCTATCTATCTATCTATCTATTATCTAGTGCCTTTCACATCTATCTATCTATCTATCTATCTATCTATCTATCTATCATATAGTGCCTTTCACATCTATCTATCTATCTATCTATCTATCTATCTATCTATCTATCTATCTATCTAGTGGTTTGGGGTCTTCTTTCTTTGATGGTAGCGTTCTCTGCTGGTAAATAAGGGTACCGTTCCCCAGATTAAAAATACAAATGATAACCTCACTGACCACGGTATTTACTACAATTTGAAAACTGTAGTGACTGGTAAATTATTTGTTTTTGTACATCTGTATAGCATTTAAACTTTACAAAACACCAATTAAACAAATAGAGGTAATCAACACAACAAGAGCTAAGAAGAGCAGCTCTCCTACAGTATGTCCGCTATGCTGCCATATGGTTTTCTAACTGTGAGGTGTGATCAGTCAGGGAATGAGACGTTGTAATTAAAGGATCCAATCAGGGAAGAGCTACGTATTAGGCACAAACAAATCAGAGTTCAATTAAAGTCTGCTTTTGTAAATGATTATGTTTCCATATGTCTACATTGCAATGGGGAGCCAGTGTTTTCAGAAGACTGCGGCTCTGGAGGGTGTTTTCAAAAGTCTAGAGTGGTGTGGATGAAAGGTGAACATGGAGACAAAATGTCTGCGGCTTTTGAAAGCGTGGATGTAGCCTCAGTCATACCAATCTTTAAATCAGTTAATCAAGCAGCCTTTATTTTATGGAGTACTATTACCAGCATTCACCAACTCAAGATGCTTAATAGGTGTTCGGATTCACACACATAAGAATGGCAAAATGGTATGAGGGCCAAAAAGCAGACCAGAGTCCTTCTGACCTGCCCAGATAAGGCTCACTCCCAGGCAGCCTGACTGCCAACTCCGATGGCTGGCTTCTGTCTACTCCAGGTGAAATAGGACTTTAGCTTTGAAACAATGGCAAAGTCCCAAGAAAATCTTTAGAATGCCCCACAAGGGAGGGCATTACCATCAAACCCTGGCTTGTGTAAAAAAGGGCAACAAATAAGAATCTTCATATAAGAAAAAGGTTTTGTTTTCAAAACTATACAAAATAACAAGGTAAAAGGATATGCCTAGAAGGTGGCAGTCCCTCACCAGGCTCACACAGACCCACCCATAGGAGACAGGATTTCTAAAAGAGTCAGCCAACCGGAACAGCTGGAGGAAAACCACGTAGACACAGTGAGAACATACAGATGGCACACTGGCAACATCACTAGCAACACCCAAGGACTCCAGCAAGGCAGCCCACCATAACTACAACTCCCACGTGGGGGAAGCAGGGCAGAGGGATGTCATCACCCAGTGTACTGGAGGCAGTGCCAGTCCTAGGTTATATTGAGCCCTAGGCAAAGGTTATTAGTGCGCCAACCATAGTGTAGCTAACCCATGTGGCTGAGTAACCCCCCTTATGATCTGTGCCCTAGGTGAATGCCTAATTCACCTTAATGGTGGTGCCAGCCCTGACTAAGGGACCAGTCTCCATCTGTCTATTCATTATAACAGCCTTGCAACCAAGAAAAGTACCACTAGCCAACCCGGTCAGGGTGCCCATCCAAATCTTCCAATCAAAAAGGACACCCAGTGGGGTAATGAGCCACCCATCCCGGGCGGGATGCCAGCCAACCCATGCCATCTATTACAGTATAATAAAACTGAACACACAGCCGCACAGAAAGACAGAGAGCACAGCAGCAGCAGTGCCAGATACTAAATACAGGAATATCTGTTCATCCATTTTTGCACCCGTATATTCCAGTTTACAGGTTATGGAAATTAAAGCCTATCCCAGAAGCATAGTATGGAACCAGCCTCCCAGAGAATGCCTGCCAGTCTCAGAGCGCTTCTATCACTCTCAAAAATAAAAGTGCCAGAGAGGTTCTTCAGGGCAGTGCCATAGTTGAAACCGATTTTGGTTACCATCCACACAGAATTTAGCAGGATCCATAATGAGCTCTGAGGAGAAGATGCCAGGTACTGTGTATGAAATACCAGTGGATGTGATTCTAATGGACTCTCACTGCATACAATAACTCAGGCCAAAGTTCAGGTTGTCTTGATCTGTTAGTACCCTGCTAGTTAGCTTACTGTACATTAAAGATTTCTGTTTTGGCCACCTTTTCAAAGCCCAAAGAACCAACTTTATATGCAATGAGCCCTTCTCAGAGTAAAGTTAGGGTCAAGCAGGGACCCCCACCACCCAGTAAAGTGCCATTTCTGAGCCATTATTAAGAGTGTGTGCATACCGCCCGCTCACGCCGGGCAATTATGCAAGAGAATACAAAGACACAATGCGGCCGTCATTACGTATTTATGAAGGCTTTAAAGCTGCTTGTTTCAAGTGAACAGATGGCCGTGTATTCTGCCTCCTCTGTTTCGAGAGATGGATCAGCGTGAAGTCTCCACTTTACCACTTGTTTGTCATTTAATCATGATGCTAGCTGGGTTTATTTTTTTTTTTTTCTTCTCCAATATTTATTTCTTACTCCTTATTTGCCCCTTTTGCTTAAATAATTAATCGTGTGGGCGGCACGGTGGCGCAGTGGTTAGTGCTGCAGCTTCACAAGACCAATCCCAATATGGAAGAATTTTTCAGACATAATGCAGTACATGAATAAATAAATAAATACACAGTGTGGCAAGAACACTTCTGAGACACCCAGAAATTTTCAGGCATCCCTTTTATTGTGCGAGGATATAAGCAAAAAAAGAAAAAAAAAGAAAACGTGCTTCGGAGCCTGTCTCGTTATGTGGGAAAACTCTTAGCGAGGTGGGCTGGGTAGCCTCGTCGTGTCTGGCTGAGCTCCGTCACTGTGATCTTTGGGCTCCTCTTTGCCTCTCTGTGCGTGGGGGCAATATGCTGATGCAGCCCCTTCCTAGCAAGTTTCCAAGCTTTTCAAACTTCTTTATTATGGCCCTGATTGCTCTTACTGGTAATTTCAATTAAATGTGTATTTAATAATTAAGCCATTCCATAATCTATGCAGCTCATCAACTTTTGTTCTCATTTCAGTTGAGAGCTCTTTGGTTTTACGCATGTTGATGGATGAGAAATGGATTTTACCTTGGTGTTACCTCATATTTATATCCCATTGAAACAGGAAAATGCCATAGACAATAGTTCCTAGATAGCAAAGTTCCTAGACACTAAAAGCAACATTAAGAAATATTTTTCCCCAAACATGCAAATTTATTTGGTCTTATTTATAGTAATAGCTGTGTAAGCCCGTGCTGTAAAAATCCTGGGCTCCTAGAAACCATGGATTCTGGCACTTCAATCAATCAATCAATCAATCAATCAATCAATCAATCAATCAATCAATCAATCGCATCAGTTGTGCATTAGTGGCTAAGCAAAGTTCTCTTTCCTCGGCAGTTTTGTTTTGTTGACGCGCTCGCCACCAATGTCTATCAGCAATTTAGTGAGTTTCTCTCTCCTCGAGGTTTTGTTTTGCCGATGTGCTCGCCTCATTTGTGCATCAGCGGCTAAGCGAGTTTCTCTTTTCTCAGCTTTTTCATTTTGCAGAAGTGCTCACCTCCGTTGTCTATCATCGGCTACGCAAGTTTCTTTCTCCTTGGAGGTTTTGTTTTGCCGAAGTGTTCACCTCCGTTGTCTGTTAGCGGCTAAGTGAGTTTCTCTGTCCTCAGAGGTTTTGTTTTGTTGATGTGCTCGCCTCACTTGCGTATTAGCGGCTAAGCGAGTTTCTCTCTCCTCAGAGGTTTCGTTTTGTCAATGTGCTCGCCTCGCTTGTGTATCAGTGGCTAAGCGAGTTTCTCTCTTTTCTCGGCAGTTAAACTTTGGCAACAGAGTTGCTTTCTTTGAGCTTCATGCTGTAGCCTTGTACTTCCGGGCTGGACAGACAGACACACACACTTCTACGCGTAGACGTTGATATATAAGACTAGCTGTAAAAAGCCCAGGGTCCAAGAAACTATTGAAAACGTCAGAAAAATAATTGAAATGTAGAGATGTCAGGTAATTGAAAGGAATGACTCTGGGCATCTCTCTCCTTGGAGGATTCATTTTGCTGACGTGCTCACATCACTTGTGCATTAATGGCAGGAAGAAAAGTAAAAGGGACACCGTTTTGCCGATGTTAGCGGCTAAGTGACTCTGTCTTTCTTCTGAGGTTTCGTTTTGCCGATGTGCTCGCCTCGCTTGTGTATTAGCGGATAAGCGAGTTTTCTGTTTCCTCCTTACCCCGACTCCACCTCGCACTTCTGGGCCGGACAGACAGACACATGCACTTCTACGTGTAGACGTTTAAATATAAGATTCTTCAAGGGTGCCAATAATTTTGCCACAAACAGACAAAATAGACTATTCCGAAGATATAACACCGCTCATGCAGGAATTGTTTTTATTAAATACGTAGTTCGCAATTTCCCTAAACATTTGAAGAAATTTACAATCATTGTATGTGTTATCTATATTACATTTTTGTTTTTGTTCACTTTTTTGAGGATTGCCACTATTTCTGGAGTTGACTATACGCCATCTCGATTAGCTGATAGAGCAGCTCCCTCCTGACGCGTTGAGACCCCAACACCTGCATTCAAGTTTATCAGGCTGGGCTCTGCAACTAAGAGTGCAAGAGCATGTGCTCCATTATAGCGCCTCTCCTCTGCATTCTAAGGGTTTAATGAAGGCGTAAGGCACCAGCGTCTGAGTGTGTGGCTGCTGTTACCTGCTACGATGAATAGTAATGGTCTCATGAAAAACTGACAGTTCGGCCAGTTACTGTACCTTACCAACAAGCCATTCATCTTGTACAGCACCATCACGTCTATTAAAGCTACTTTGCCTCAAAATAAATGAATCACAGGTTGACCCAGCCCGCCGACCCACCATGTTTTCCAGTCTTATCTTGTATGCTAATGGATCGTCACTGCTCACCGCTAACAAAAGCAGCTTCATTCTCGCTAGGTGCCCTTATTGCAACATGAGTGCAGTAAATTGCTCTGATTATGTTAGGAAAACCTGGCGTAAATGACCTTTTTATGTTAGCCAGAACATGTTCTATGTGTGTGTAACCCCACCATATCAAAACTGGGTGCAGAGCCTCGCTGGTCGGTTAGTATGATGGGGTAAAGCTTGGCTCAGATGCTCCTGACCTGCCGGCCAGTCAGTTCCCTAAGACGTGACAACAGATAGCCGATATAAACTGATGAAAAGCCAAAAATGGTGCAAATACGCAGTATTGGTCCTCTCATATACATTCTGTACATCACAATTAGCACTTTTGCAGTGTTATGTGTTTATAACGTCAACTCGCATTATAATAGCGGCTTGGTGATATGAATTATTATAGCCGTTAGTCATCATTTAGCTGGTTTGGTTGCATTTCCCTGCTTGATCAAAGGTGCCATCCGTTTCCCACGTTCTCCAAAATGACCTGTCAGCCAATTTCCTCAGAAGTGACAACAGATAAAAAAATTGACGGAAAAAACGGAAAACATTCTTCATTAACTAAATACGTATTAACTGAAATGCAGTGTGTACGTCACAATTAGCACTTTTGAGGTGTAATATGTGTGGACACTAGAGGGCACTGCTGCCCCTCAAACCCAACACAGCAGACACAGGGCATAAGTTAAATGCACAAAGAGCTAATTTATTATGAGGAAAACTCTTCACAAAGCGTTTCCCACCACCATAGCTGCAAGTAAATAATTGGTGCAGCACAAAGGTATTCTTCTATCTCTCTGTTTCTTGCTCTCTTTCTCTTCTGCTCCTCCCAGCATGCTCCGTCCACTGACCACCCGACTCTGACTTGTTCCTTTTCTCTTATATTGGCCAACCCGGAAGTGCTTCTGCTCTTCCGCCCATATCGTCTGCAAGCACTTTTGGTTTGGGCGGAACCCTCATGCCATACGGCTCCTCCATTTTCACAGCACCTACGGTAGCCAACAGGGCTGAGATTTAGAACTCTAAGTCCCATGGTGCCCTGTGGGATTCCGGGGCACCGCTGCAATCCAGGGAAGCTGCCATCTAGTGTTCTGGGGGAGGCAGTGCCCTAAAGAAGCTGCCTTCCCCGATCCTTCCATTTCTTGGGTGTCCTGGTCGGGCTGGGCTGCCGGTCGTCCCTTACATATGTTTATAACGTTAACACACATTGTAATAGTGGCTTATTGATTGGATGGCCTTGTGGTTAAAAGGTCTGTGCTGTTAACTCAAAGATTGCCAGTTCAAGGCACGAGGAGATATTTATTACTCCATTGGGCCCTTGAGTAAGACCCTCAATCTGTGGTTGTTCCAGGAGAGCTGTACAAACAGCTGACCCCAGAAACTCTGAGCAAGTCGGGGTGTGCGAAAAATCAATTCTGTCTACAAGAAATTATAAATGGAAAATATAGTAAATTAATATTATTATTCATGATATGAATTATTATGCATGTGAGTTGCCATTTTTGCTCATTCACCTGCATTTCCCGATCAAGGCTGCCATCCGTTTCCCATTTCCCAAAATGTTGCATATGCATGGGTCAGAGTGGCCATAAATGTACGCATGTTCCCTCCCGTCAAGTTTTCTTTTATAAATCCTGATGTTTGTGTGGGACGCATTTGACCCTCTTTTAGTGCATACACAAGCTTTGTAAATGAGACCCCAGATCTAATATTCCCTCGATGTGTTCCTCTAAAGTGAGCATCTGACATTGCAAGACGTTAGGAAAGCTGATGACGTCTCCTGAGCTTCTCTGCCCGTTAGAGTGTTTGTTAAAACAACAACATCGCCGGTCACTTTGGGGCTGAGCTGACATCTCACAGTTGATGCTCTGCCGAGTCTGCAAGTGAAACCTGGCTGTGTTGGTATCAGTGACAAAAACTGTTTGCTGAGTAAAACAAAAATGAGATTCGTCACTTTTTAAATGCTGAAACAGCTGGTTTAAAGGTGAAGTTTGGCTTTGCAAGGATAAAAGAATCCATTGTGCTGTTATTGTTTAGTCAGGTAGAGTCCTAGGTGGCCCAGTTTTCTCCTTTCATGCTCTTCTATTATGTTGAGCTCAACAAATCATCTCAAATAGATAAGGCACTATATACAGTAATAGATAGATAGATAGAAGTGAAAAGCACTATATAATAGATAGATAGATAGATAGATAGGAAAGGTACTATATAATAGATAGATAGATAGATAGATAGATAGATAGATAGATAGATAGATAGATAACGATAGAGACCCCCTGGTGAGGTGGAGTTTTGCTATGGACAAGAGAGGAATAAAGGTCAGTCGGACCGCCAAGACAGAATACATGTGTGTGAATGAGAGGGACGTCAGCGGAATGATGAGGATTCAGGGAGTAGAGTTGGTGAAGGTGGATGAGTTTAAATACTTGAGATCAACAGTACAGAGTAATGGGGATTGTGGAAGAGAACTGAAGAAGAGAGTGTAGGCAGGATGGAATGGGTGGAGAAGAGTGTCAGGAGTGATTTGTGACAGACGGGTATCAGCAAGAGTGAAAGGGAAGGTCTACAGGACGGTAGTGAGACCAGCTATGTTATATGGGCTGGAGACGGTGACACTGACCAGAAAGCAGGAGACAGAGCTGGAGGTGGCAGAGTTAAAGATGCTAATTGCATTTGGTGTGAGGAGGATGGACAGGATTAGAAAGCACTTTGAACTCCATCATTTGTATGAAAACGTGCTATGGAAATTAATGTTGTTGTTTCATTTCTGATTTTTTGTCCGTGTCCAACGGGGTGGTCTGGCTGGCACATCAGCCTTTGGTAGAACTCATTCGACCACAGGACCCACGAGCAGTGCTGGGTGCTCAAGACAGTGTGCAGGGTTAACACACTCTGGGATCTTCTGCAGTTACCTTTTGTGAGGTAACACCTTCCCACCTTCTTCTGCATTTCTTCTTGGAGCTTTGAGTTGCTGTTAATTTGCTGTTCAATCTACATAAGCAAAAATGAACGCTAAGCGGTAATTTATTTTGTGAAACTAAAACACAAAGAAGTTCCTAAAAAAATCCTCCTGGCTGACTTGATTATTTTGTTTTTTCTATTTCATATCATGAATTACGGTGGGACGTCAGAATTAGGTCACATCTTGTGGATTCAAATATAATTTCCCACTAGAAAGCTCATATTTCCCATGGCATGTGAATTAAGCATAAGCACCATGGAGAACCTTCTGGAATCACAACTTGTCCTCTATAAAGTTCCTGGTGTAAAAGTTAATTTTTACCGGAAGTACTGCCAGGTTCAAGATAAAGGAGAGACCACTCGACCTCATCCAGGAGAGAAAGAGGACAAAGCTCGGCTGGAGATGTAAAGGAAACCGATAGATAGATAGATAGATAGATAGATAGATAGATAGATAGATAGATAGATAGATAGATAGATAGATAGATAGATAGATAGATAGATAGATAGATAGATAGATAGATAGATAGATAGATAGATAGATAGATAGATAGATAGATAGATAGATAGATAGATAGATAGATAGATAGATAGATAGATAGATAGATAGAGAACTTAAACGTGAGACCCTGGTGAGGTGGAGTTTTGCTATGGACAAGAGAGGAATAAAGGTCAGTAGGACCGCCAAGACAGAATACATGTGTGTGAATGAAAGGGACGTCAGCGGAATGATGAGGATTCAGGGAGTAGAGTTGGTGAAGGTGGATGAGTTTAAATACTTGGGATCAACAGTACAGAGTAATGGGGATTGTGGAGGAGAACTGAAGAAGAGAGTGCAGACTGGGTAGACTGGGTGGAGAAGAGTGTCAGGAGTGATTTGTGACAGACGGGTATCAGCAAGAGTGAAAGGGAAGGGCTACAGGACGGTAGTGAGACCAGCTATGTTATATGGGCTGGAGACGGTGGCACTGACCAGAAAGCAGGAGACAGAGCTGGAGGTGGCAGAGTTAAAGATGCTAATTGCATTTGGTGTGACGAGGATGGACAGGATTAGAAATGAGGATGTTACAGGATCGGCTCAGGTTGGGAGACAAAGTCAGAGAGGCAAGATTGCGTTGGTTTAGACATGTGCAGAGGAGAGATGCTGGGTATATTGGGAGAATGATGTTAAACAGAGAGCTGCCAGGTAAGAAGAGAAGAGGAAGGCCCGAGAGAAGGCTTATGGGTGGGGAGAGAGCGGACGTGCAGGTGATGGGGGTGACAGAACAAGATGATGAGGACAGGAAGATATGGAAGAAGATGATCTGCTGTGGCGACCACTAATGGGAACAGCCGAAAGAAGAATATACGGTAGTGTTTGCTTAGTCATGGCCCTAGACAATGGTATAGCCTTTTACCTCCTGTAACTTAATAAGAGGTAGAACTTTCTTGCTATAATTAAGATACAGTGTGATAGTTGAGTCAGTTGATGTTTAGAACAGGTCCCAGGGCGCAGGAACTTAAAAGACCCATTTTCAGCATAGTGATATGTAACAATTAGAACCCCTGTTCTAAAGTTTCTGCCTTACTGCTCCCATGACCCTGAATTGAATTAAACTGTTTTAAAAATGAATGGAAGGATGGGGTGGGGGGGTTTATGTTCTCGACAGTCAGTCAGTCATCGTCCAACCCGTTATATCCTAACTACAGGGTCACGAGGGTCTGCTGGAGCCAATCCCAGCCAACACAGGGCGCAAGGCAGGAACAAACCCAGGCAGGGTGCCAGCCCACCGTAGGGCACACACACCAAGCACACACTAGGGACAATTTAGGATCGCCAATGCACTTAACCTGCATGTCTTTGGACTGTGGGAGGAAACCCACACAGCCACGGGCAGAACATGCAAACTCCACGCAGGGAGGACCCAGGAAGCGAACCCGGGTCTCCCTTACTGCGAGGCAGCAGGGCTACCACTGCGCCACCATGCCACCCTTTTTCTCAACATGTAGGTTATGTCTGGACCACTGCGAATGATGAAGCTTCAGAATTTTTCTGCGAGATCCCCCATATGTGCCTATGATGTGCACCAGGCTGACAAACATCAACTGGAATAAAGACAAAGAGATTGTGCCGGGCGTTCCTTGGCTTACGTCATGCCTGAAAATGGGGAATGTCAGCATGGTCTTTTTCAGCTCCATTTTGCCCATGGTATGCGTGTAGAGTATCATTTTATTTTTCTCCGATTCTAAACAACACCAGCGTTATTTTTGTAGGGAGAAATGTAATAAGACTTTATTAAAGCCTGCCAGGGTCTGGACGCTATTTTTAATCAGCTGCTCTATAAATGAACCTCACTTGACGTGATTCATGTCTTCCCGCTTCCCCTGCCAAGGTGCTCACGATGTGTTTTAAGGATGTTGAAGGCACCACTCTGTTATTGCCAGAATGGAATGTTTTTACAGTTAAAAAGAAAAATAACATATATCACAGTGTCGGAATTTAATGGATCATATGGCCACGATCAACAATTTTCTTTCACTTATTATGGCCCCTATTGAACAAATGGTGAAAAATGAAGGGCAACGTGGAAGCAAACTTGCAGCTTTTCTGCTGGTGACAAATGGCTCTCGCATCGCGTACAGTCACACCGTGTTCTAACCGTTAATGGACTGAACGGCTACATTCTCCAAATGTGTTTTTTTAAATAGCCAATTACTTCTGTATGACAGGCCAGGTCTCGTTTTAGGTGGGCAGCCTGGTTAAGAAAAAAGGTAAGGGTCCAGTCACATTATATCCACCCTACTGTTAAGCACACACTCACACACACACTCATACACTTCATATACATGTCACCTAATGACTACAGACCAGTGGCACCTCATGAAGACCTTTGAGAGTGTTAGACCACCCTGAACCACTGTGGACATCTCACATCATGAAGACATTTAAAATTATTATTATTATTATTATTATTATTACATTTTATTTATTCGTGGGTGCCTTTCTAAACACTCGACACTGAACAATAGAAAAACACACATTATAAACAAAACTAAAAAAATACAAAAATTAAAATCAGGCAGAGCAATTATAATCATTGAGAAATTAGGGTTAGGCTTAGGGTAGAGGAAATTTGCCCGAAGGCATGCATGGGTACAGATCTAACATTAAACATCTAAACAGATGAGCTTTCAGTTTAAATTTGAAAAGTGAGAATGAATCAATATTTCTAATGAATTCCAAATCTGGGGAGCAGAGCATTCAGTTCGTGATGGTAAGATGGACGATGGGGACAGTCAAGTGGATGGAGGAAGAGGATCTGAGGGTGCAGGAGGGAATGGCAGCATGGAGGAGGCTGGACAGATATGGAGGAGCAAGATTATGGAGAGCCTTAAATGTTAACAGGAAAATTTTGAATTGAATGCGTAACTTCACTGGAAGCCAGTGAAGCAGCTGCAAGACGGGAGTAATATGGTGAATTGAGGGGGCTCTAGTAATGAATTCTGGACCATTTGAAGCTTATAAAGAGATTTGTAAGAAAGACCAAAGAAAAGGGAATTGCAATAATCCAGATGAGAAGTGACAAGGCTATGAACAAGGATAGCAGTGGTGTGGGGAGTGACTGATTGACTTCTCCTGGACTATATGAGTCCTCTTTTGATAGACCGCCTGGACCCACTGCAGATGTCTTACATCATGAAGACCATTCAAAGGGTGGTCCTGAATTACATGAGTATTCTTGTGGTAGACTGCCTGGACCCACTGTGGACATCTCACATCATGAAGACCATTGAGAGGCTGTTATTGAAGTATATGAGTCCCCTTGTGGTAGAACACCTAGACCCACTGTGGACGTCTCACATCATGAAGATGTTTGAGAGACTGATTCTGGACTATATGAGTCCTCTTGTAGTAGACCACCCGAACCCACTACAAACATCTCACATCATGAAGACGTTTGAGAGGCTGGTCCTGGCCTATATGAGCTCTCTTGTGGTAGACCACCTGGAGTCACTGCAGTTTGCCTATCAGACAAAGACTGGAGTGGAGGATGGCAGCACTGTGACAATGATGTGTTTTGATTTCTCCAGCACCTTCAGTTCCATCCATCTATCCCTGTTAAGGGGTAAACTCAGAGATATGCAGGTGGGTGAGCCTGTGGTGTCCTTTTCGGGCAGACCATTTTGTGAGGCTCAAAGACTGTGTATCTGATATGAATGTGAGCACCACAAGGTACAGGCCTGTCTGCTTTACTCTTCACTGTGTATCACTGCAGACTATAAATATAACAGCAGCAGGTCAGGGTAGTTGCAGAAATTCTCAAAGGACTCTGCACTTATGGGGTGTATTGATAAAGGGAGAGGAGTCGGGGGGAGCTTTGTTTCTTGGTGCAAAGAGAATTGTCAACAAAAAATGTGCTTTGCTTCACTCAATGTCATCTCAATGGCACAAAGGTACACTTGGGACAATTGTTTTCCATGCGGCATGCAGCACTTTTTTAATGAGCTGTAAGGGGGACCAACAAATTAGTCCATGTCAGAATGATGGAGGCAGACTGCAGTTAGATTTTATCCTCAAAGACGCTCCTGCTAAAATTTTCAAGAAACGCAGTGATGGCCTTCCTAGCTCTGTGTAACGCCATCCTCTACTAAGAACGACTGCCTGCTCTTTTCTAATCCATCAGGGGAGTAACGAGTCGGTTCACATCTGTCATTTTCTTGACGTGACGTTCTTTAAATATAAGGTGGGGAGATTGTTGTGTAAATAACGTATAATAAAACTGAAGCATCTGATTATTAGTGCATGATCATTTTCTGCATCAGTTCATGATTGCTGAATATTTAATAGTGTAATGCTTGTTTTTGAACGTGTAATGACTGTTATTATGTACCGCAGCAATTTGCTCAAGAGAATATTAAAGATGAGAAGTGAGAGGAGAGACCATTCATTCTGTCACGAGTGTTTAGTTAGTCGTTGCTAATGGAGACACACACACACACACACACACACACACACAGTGTATTAAAAAGCTTATTTATTTGACAGAGATTTTGTGGTTTTCTGTATTTATCTGATCTGACACCCAGCATGTGTTTTAGAAATGTTCATACTAAACTAAATGGGCTTCAGGGTCTTTTTCAGGAAAGAACATTTCATGGAAAGATTTTTATGAAAAGTGTGTTTCTTTAATTGGCATGAAAGGTTATAATAATCCATCCAACAACTTTATGGATGTCATTTTTTTAAAGAGAGGATCCTGGGGAACCTGAGTGGGGTTCAGATGCTGTGTATTCACAGGGTGCAGTCGCACAGGCATCAGAGGAAACCTGGGGTCCCAGAAGGTCAATTTGGGGACAAATCAGTGTAAGGTGGCAATGCCATGTGCTGTGTGCAGTTAGCAGTGAGGCGAACTTGGGTCTGAGTGCCATGATCCAACAGTAGATTGACCTGGGGACCAAAGTTATGGGAAAATCAGTTCTGTGCTAAAAAGGTCTTTAGCTGCAAGCAACACATAAACATAAGGAATTTATTTAACATTTATTAACATTAACATTTATTTAAATATTGGAGCACACTATTGAAGGAAGTTTATTTTGCATTTTAATCTCAGTTGTAAAAATTTGCTAAATCCATATGTGGACAGATGATCCACTGTGGCAACCCCTAACGGGAGCAGCCGAAAGAAGAAAAAGAAGAAGTTCTCACAATCCCTTGTTAGACCAAGCATTTATAGTTTGCTAGCTGTGCTACCCATCTAAGCAATCTAAGGTTGAAATCTAAGTAGTCAACACTGACCACAATGTTAACGTTTGCAGTGCACCCGTGCAATAGATATGTCTTTGTTATATGCCATTGGGTATGGGATTCATAAAAGAACGGTTAATGTTTGTGATGCGCCATCTATTGGGATGAAAAACGTAATGCATTTTATTGCTAAAAATGTTTGCGATGCACCATCTGTTGGACAGACACATGCAATGCATTTTATTACTATATATTTTTGTGATGCTCCATCTGTTGGAATGACAAATGCAATGGATATGCCTTTGTTATATGCCATTTGGTATGGGAAATGTAAAAACAATGCTAATTTTTGTGATTCACCATCTATTGGAAAGAAAATTGCATTGTTTTTTTTTTACTACATATGTTTATGATGCACCATCTGTTGAACTTACAAATTTAATGGATATGTCTCTGTTATATCCCATTTGGTATGGGATTCCTAAAAGCAGTTCAGATGTTTGTGATGACACCATCTATTGGAGTGAAAAACAAAATGCATTTTATTACTACAGATGTTTGTGATGCTCCTTCTGTTAGAATGACAAATTCACGGGATATGTCTTTGTCATATGCCATTTGGTATGGGATTCGTAAAAGCAGTGTTAATGTTTGTGATGCACCATCTATTGGAATGAAAAACGCAATGCATTTTGTTACTACGAATGCTTGTGATGCACCATCTGTTGAAATGACAAATTTAATGGATATGTCTCTGTTATATGTCATTTGGTATGGGATTCATAAAAGTAGTGTCAATACTGATGATGTGTCATCTACTGGAATGAAAAGCTCAATGCATTTCATTACTACAGATGTTTGTGATGCACCATCTTATGAAATGACAGATTCAATCAATATGTCTCTGTTGTATGCCACTTGGTATGGCATTCATAAAAACAGTGTCAATATTTCTGATGTGTCGTTTATTGGAATGAACAACTGCATTTTATTACTACAGATGTTTGTGATGTGCCTTCTGTTGGAATGACAAATTCACGGGATATGTCTTTGTCATATGCCATTTGGTATGGGATTCGTAAAAGCAGTGTTAATGTTTGTGATGCACCATCTATTGGAATGAAAAACGCAATGCATTTTGTTACTATGAATGCTTGTTATGCATCTTCTGTTGAAATGACAAATCAAACGGATATGTCTCTGTTATATGTCATTTGGTATGGGATTCATAAAAGTAGTGTCAATATTGATGATGTGTCATCTACTGGAATGAAAAGCTCAATGCATTTCATTACTACAGATGTTTGTGATGCACCATCTGTTGGAATGAAACATTCAGTGGATATGTCTCTGTTGTATGCCATTTAGTATGGATTCGTAAAAGCAGTTCTTATGTTTGTGATGCGGCATCTATTGGAATGAGGTGGATTAATATATTAAAGCATATTTAGCATATACCAGATAGCATGTTGAAGTAATATAAATAGATCTGTAAATGGGCCATTAGATCATGTTGTCTTAGATTACATAAAGGGATGGCTGATGCCTCCTTCTGAAGGTCAGGGGCTCGTTTAAGGGTCTGCATACGTGGACGATTTCATTAACTGCTAATTAGAGCAGTTAGACAAAAAGTAATATAAGTGAGAAGCTTGATGGACTAAAAGTGTGGCATAAATGTTTTCCGCTACACCAAGCATGCTGAGACAGCAGTCATTTTTGTCCTTGGCACAGCAGTGGGAAATTGAGCCCAGCTGGCATTACTTTACTAGGGGATTAAACTGGACAGTAAGCACCATGAGAGAGAAATGCAGTCTTCTGTAGGACCTTATTAAGTTGAACATAGGACCTGTCACCATGAGACAACATTGGTATGTGTCACTCTAGACACCCCACTCAGAAAGTAAACTGAGAACCAAACAAGGATCCAGTGTCTGTGAGACAATGCCATGTGCTAGAAAGCGGTGAATTGAACTGGAGTGCAAGCTCCCTGAGACAACAGTGCAGAGAGATGTCAAGAAGCCATAGAAATCTCCTACTGTGGTAGAAAAAGAAAAAAAAAGCAGTAGCACATTTGAACCCTCTCTTTTATTTAAGGAACTGAAAGGTGGAGTGCATTGTGAACATAGGCTTCCACTAACGTAACTGTCATTCTTAATAGTTTGAAGAAGTATTGACAGAAATACGAAGATGGGCCAACTCCTATGAAGTTCAAAATGATAGTTCACAGATATTGTATCCCCAGCAGATCTTAAAAACATTTTGCAGAAGTGTAGCCTGACCAGGGGACTCGAGATTCAGCAAAACATACAATTTAAACTGTCAGGGTTGATGGAGCAGATTAGGGGAGAACACAACATAACATAACATTTGCAAACCCATCTCGGGGTCTTGGGCACCAGAGTCTATTCTGACATCATCAGGCACAAAACTGGAAGGATGAGAAGCCCATCCTTCAGAGGACACACACACACACACACACACACATGTGTGTCTGACTTTAGGTGAGCACTGTGATGGACTGGCCGTCTCTACACTGCTGGTTCCTTCCATGCTTTTCCTTCTTGGTGCTGCCATGGAGATCTGACAGAAACAAATCTAATTCTGACATTTTCAAAATTCTGTACAGTTACAAATGTGCTTAAAATATAACAGAAACCCACTTTACAAAGCGTTCGTAACAAATACACTGGCCAGCCTCAATATTAAAAGCACCTGCCTAGTATTGTGCAGGTCCCCCTCATGCCACCAAAACAGCTCTGACCATGAACTCCACAAGACCGCTGAAGGTGGTGTCTGACGTTAGCAGCAGATCCTTTAAGTCCTGTAAGTTGTGAGGTGGGACCTCCACGGATTGGACTTATTTTCCAGCGTATCCCATTGACACTCGACTGGACTGAAACCGGGGTAATTTGGTGGCCAAGTCAACATCTTGAACTCTTGGCATGTTCCTCAAAGCATTCCTGAACGATTTTTGAAAATGTGACAGGGCGCATTATCCTGCTGAAAGAAGCCATTGCCATCAGGGAATTGCCATAAAGGGGTGTACGTGGTGTGATGTTTTTCTTAAATAAGAGACTTTCACAATTCAAAAAGGTTGGGGACTGTCCCCATATAATGTCCAAGGACAAAGAAATGCAAAAATTAGACTTTCTGAGGATCCAAAAACGGTATGTAATTGACAATTGTGCTACAGTAAAATGGCGTTTTTATACAGTAACAAAACAAAATGGAGACAAGAAGTGAGTTGGCAGGAGATGATGTCGAAGCTGTGTCATCGAGGAGGAACCGGAAGTGATGTGGTATGTTTAGCGATGTCATCAGGAGGAGCCGGGAGATATGTCATTGGAGTTGGACGGAAGTGACGTCTTGGCGGCCATCTTTGAAGTCCTCTCGAATGGGTTTATTTTTCCTCCATTTTTCTGACAAGAAGAAAGAGAGAGCGGCATCGTTACCGTATATCAACCCTTCATCTCGCGTTATTTCACTCACCTTTGAGCTTACCAACTGTCTCCTAAGCGCACGTGTGTGACAGTGGTTGGCATCATTCTTTAGGTAGGTAGGTTCCACACGAATGCCAGGAATGACAGTTACCCAGCAGCACATTGGCCAGATCATCACACCGTCTTCACTATCTTGCCTTCTTCCCATAGTGCATCCTGTTGCTATCTCTTGTCGGCGTAAACGACACACACACCTGGCCATCAACGTGATCTAAAAGCAAATGTGATTCAGCAGACCAGCCACTTTCTTCCTTTGTTCCATGATCCAGTTCTAATGTTCGGGTGGCCGTTGTGGGGACCTTGAAGACAGGACTCTCGGCTAATGTATCAGTGGGAGAGATGGGACTTCGATTTGAACACGTGAGACCCTGTGTGAAAGGGTTCCATGTTGTGGGCTACTTCGTTTTCATGGAGGAATCCATCCATCCATCCATCCTCTTCCGCTTATCCGAGGTCGGGTCGCGGGGGCAGCAGCTTAAGCAGAGAGGCCCAGACTTCCCTCTCCCCGGCCACTTCTTCCAGCTCTTCCGGGAGAATCCCAAGGCATTCCCAGGCCAGCCGGGAGACATAGTCCCTCCAGCGTGTCCTGGCTCTTCCCCGGGGCCTCCTCCCGGTTGGACATGCCCGGAACACCTCACCAGGGAGGCGTCCAGGAGGCATCCTGATCAGATGCCCGAGCCACCTCATCTGACTCCTCTCGATGCGGAGGAGCAGCGGCTCTACTCTGAGCCCCTCCCGGGTGACTGAGCTCCTCACCCTATCTTTAAGGGAAAGCCCAGACACCCTGCGGAGGAAACTCATTTCAGCCGCTTGTATTCGCGATCTCGTTCTTTCGGTCACTACCCATAGCTCATGACCATAGGTGAGGGTCGGAGCGTAGATCGACTGGTAAATTGAGAGCTTTGCCTTACGGCTCAGCTCCTTTTTCACCACGACAGACCGATGCAGAGCTCCCACCACTGAGGATGCCACACCGATCCGCCTATCGATCTCACGCTCCATTCTTCCCTCACTCGTGAACAAGACCCCGAGATACTTGAACTCCTCCACTTGGGGCAGGATCTCTCCCCCAACCCTGAGAGGGCACTCCACCCTTTTCCGGCTGAGGACCATGCTCTCGGATTTGGAGGTGCTGATTCTGATCCCAGCCGCTTCACACTCAGCTGCGAACCGATCCAGAGAGAGCTGAAGATCACGGCCTGATGAAGCAAACAGGACAACATCATCTGCAAAAAGCAGTGACCCAATCCTGAGTCCACCAAACCGGACCCCTTCAACACCCTGGCTGCGCCTAGAAATTCTGTCCATAAAAGTTATGAACAGAATCGGTGACAAAGGGGAGCCCTGGCAGAGTCCAACTCTCACTGGAAACGGGCTCGACTTACTGCCGGCAATGCGGACCAAGCTCTGACACCGGTTGTACAGAGACCGAACAGCTCTTATCAGGGGGTCCGGTACCCCATACTCCCGGAGCACCCCCCACAGGATTCCCCAAGGGACACGGTCGAATGCCTTTTCCAAGTCCACAAAACACATGTAGACCGGTCGGGCAAACTCCCATGCACCCTCCAGGACTCTGCTAAGGGTGAAGAGCTGGTCCACTGTTCCACGACCAGGACGAAAACCACACTGTTCCTTTCATGGAGGAATCGATTTAATAATATTTTTGCCATAAATGTACCCGTTTTGCATGCTTTTGAGTATTCGACTGGTTGACTACCAATGGATTAAGCGACACGAGTAAAGTGTTTGTTTTTTTTTATGGACGCTTTGATTTTGTTTACCTATACCAGCCACTGTCCACTTACATTGAACAATAAACTTCATTAGCTTTCATCTTGCATGAAAACATTAATTTAAAATTTTTTTCAACCAACACTACCAAGTACATGGGGGTAAGAATAATTTTTAAAACAACTATCATTTTTGGGTGGAGTATTCCTTTAATCTCAGTGTCGTACTCAATATCAGCAGATCATTCAAAGCTCCTTGTCTTCTACTGACCCTGTTGCTGTGCTAATGCCATGTCCTATGCCCTATGCCAGGGTTCTCAAACTCTGGTCCTGGAGGGCAGCAGTGGCTGCAGGTTTTCATTCTAACCCTTTTCTTAATTAGTGACCTGCTAATTGCTGCTAGTTGACTTGCTCTTGAAGCCTCGGATCCCTTAATTGTTTCTTTTTCTTTAATTAGCAGCCAAACAATAATGAGATACAAAGTGAACTAAAACATGACCAGCAAACTATGACCATCACACCATATCTGGAAATAAAGAAAGATGAAGGTCTCAGGAATGAGGATCTGCTCAGGGCTCCAAAACATTTTAATGGTGCTCATAGAAAAGAGAAAATCAACAATTTCGGAAATGTCTGCTGTTACGAAATGAGAGCAGCAAGAAGCCATGGAATTAAAGAACGGGTTTAATTAACAGCAAGAATCGGCACCTAATTGAGCAACTGATTGGAGTGAAACTGGTTGGAGTTTGAGGCCCTGACTTAGTGGGTCTTCTGTTGGTTCACTCACTTCACATTTTATTTCTGTTTGGGTGCCATTTAAGAAAAGAAATGGAGCAATTCAGAGGAACGAGAAAGAAGTTCTGGGGAACAAATATTAAAAAAGCAAGTCAATTAAAATGAAAGGAAAATGAGTTAATTAGCAGCAAAAAACTGGTCACTAATTAAGAAAAGGAATAGAATGAAAACCTGCAGCCATTGTGGCTCTCCAGAACCGCAGTTTGAGACTATTGCCCTATGCCATCTCAGTATGACAACACAGTGCCGCCCTGTCTCACTGTCGATGTACGTGTGCCGTCCACTGGCTCCTCTGGCGTGCTCTGCTTTACAGTTGGCCCGCTGTAGGGTCATATTACATGAAGATGGATGAGCACACTTCGGATTTTTCATTAACAGAGACAAACTGAAAATTCTCAAGGCTGTGTGCTCTCCATCTTAGAGAGCAGGTTAATAAGGACTTGAAGGAAATAATGGTGCCTGTCATGGACATTTTAACCATTTGTTTCACAGACATGAAGAAGCTTACCTGTTCTGTGTGCTGAAGTCAATCTTGAAAAAGATTCCATTCACACTAATACACTGAATATTACAAAGTGACAATCAGATCCTCTACAAGTCAAAACTGTTTGGTTTGTAGAGCAACCTGAAGCAGGGAAACTCAGCTGTACACAGGGAGAACATGAAAACACCATGCAGGAGGCACCCTGGATTAGAACTGGGATCTTTCTCTTTTATACTCACTTCAACACCATCCCACCGCTGACACCATCTTTAGTGAAAGATTCAGGGAAAACCAGCCTCCCTTTTTTATTAAATCAATTCTTTTCTGATCTCTTTGAAGCATAATTCACGGATCATGTTGCTGAACTCCTGATCCAGAGGAGTGTGTCCATGTAGTCATCATCTTCCCCTTTTCTCACTTCTTATCTCTTTCCCTTTGTCTTGTCTGTTGATTTTATTTAAACATCCCAGGTCATTTGCATCACTAGTAGACAGATCAGGTTTTCGAAGTCTGCACATGGAGAGATGGTGGTCTTACTTATAGTTGGTGATCTTGCCACTTTTGGAGCCCCATTGTTATTGTCTCTTCATCATGAAGCCCTACTGCTCATCATTTTGACAACATACTGTACTGTATTTCAGGAGAATGCTATGGTCCGTGATATAAAAGGCACCAGAAAAGTCAAGAAGAAGAGGTGAGGGTCAGTTTCTGGAATTCTGTACAGTATATGCACTTCTTTACTTTTTAAGTTGTGTAGGATTAGAATGGGCATTCTGGCCAGGGAGAATCATGGGATATTAACTAGATGGGAGGCCTGAGAGGAATGATGGACAGATTGGTCAGCTGGGTAGAAAGATAACTCTGTGTCCATCTTGTATTAAATAATGGATTGACCAACAGAAGCAAGAATTTGAGAGGGGTTCCTTCCCTCATGCGTTAGGTGGCAGTGGTCCTTGTTTGAGGACCCAGTCGGGAGGGAGTTGGAGTTGGAGTCCAGAAGTGTAGCCCTGTAGGGGTCCTTTGGATCAACAGAGGGTGCTGTCAAGGGAGGACCTCCCTACTTTCATAATGGACCAGAAGTGCTTCCTAGAAGACGTGGCATGGCCTAGGAAGCATTCCTGGACCCGGCATACAAGGAAGCCCGCTGCCACACATGGACAAGTCAGAGTTGGAGCTGGGAGGAAGATGGGCAACACTCATCTGGGGGAGGGCAGTGTGGTGGAGTGAGGAGAGGTGAACTGGAGGAGAGATAGCGGTGTTTCTTATGCTTCATTTGTGGGGTATTGTAATAAAACATCCATTTATTTGAACCCAGGACTGGCTTGGTGTGTTTGTTTTGGAGTTTGGGGCTCTCTGACGCCCCCAAGCTTTCACAAGTGATGTGACCGCATTACAGGTGGCACACATTACATTATACTGTAGGTGTATGTTGTGTTGTTTTGAGGGGTTGGGTACAACAATGCCACAGATATCATCCATCCATCTGTCCAGTTAGTTTGTAAACCTTGAGAAGTTCAACTGGAATCTAAATGTTATGTCATTATGAGAGGAAATAAAAAAGTACAATGAGCAGAAGCACCAAACCACTTCAGATGAACGTGCCGGACACAGGCTAGTGCCTCTCAGGAATTTGCATGTAAAATGAGTGATCATTTCTGAGATATGTAAATACGATTCACAGTCCGTTATCGCACCATCAGGACGGTTTCTGCCACACAAAAGAGATTTTGGTGTCGAGTGTTTAATGTCCATTAAAGCAAACCTTCACGCTGCTGCTTCCATAGCTCCTGGGAATCAATATTAACAAGATCTGGTGCTTACTAATTATAATTACACTTGTATTTTATTAGTTTCATCTTGTATGTGTCATCTTCCACAGGGGTCAGTGTTATTTTATAGGCCCACTGCTATTTTTAATACATATAAATGATTTAGATAGGAATATAAGTTACAAGCTGGATAAGTTTGCTGATGACACCATGGGCCTCATGCATAACGCCATGCGTAGAATTCACACTATAACATGCCGTGCGGACAAAAGCGGAAATGTGCTTACATACAAAAAAATCCATCCATCCATCAATTATTCAACCCGCTATATCCTAACTACAGGGTCACGGGGGTCTGCTGGAGCCAATCCCAGCCAACACAGGGCACAAGGCAGGAAACAAACCCCAGGCAGGGCGCCAGCCCTCTGCAGACAAAAAAATCCAGATGCATAAATTTATGTGTAATCCAACTTCCGCTCTATAAATCCCGGTCAGCGTGAAAAGTAACACACTTGCACGCGCCTGCTGTCCTGCCCCGTCTCCTCCCAGAATTACGCCTCTTTGAATATGTAAATCAATATAAATAGCCGTTAAGCTCAGCCTTCTGTGAAAAGGCAATGGCAAAAGCATGGGGGAAAATAGAAGAATTTCAGTGAATACCAACAAAAGGAAGTTGATCGAGTGACATAGAGTGTTGGAGAAACTCGAAAGCTCAAGTTCACAAAGTCGCACAGTGCCCGAAATAAAAAAGAAGTTGTCAGATATCAAAGTTGCCGTTAAAAGGTGAGTCGTAGCCCACCGTCTGAGTGTCATATGAAAGCTTATTAGGGTACAGAGAAAAAAAAAGGGCACACATTGGGAAAAAAACACGAAATGTCAACTTTAATCTCAAAATTTCCACTCTAATCACGTAGTTTATTTTGTCATTAAAGTAGAACGTCATAAACTAAAATCCCATCGTAACTAAAGTAGCACATTAAACGCTTTGTTTTGTATTTGAACGTCTATGCTCTCTATGTGTGTGAATCAGTAAGACTTTAGGGACTTTCAAAACTCGACTTGATGTTTTTTGGAGGAATTAAGTGGATAGGACTGGCGACCTTTGTTGGGCTGAGTGGCCTGTTCTCGTCTAGATTGTTCTATTGTTTTGTATTTCTGTGAGTTAACACTGTAGCCTGAAATGGGCGCTCCAGGTCCCCAAACCTGACACAGGCAGACACAGGCACAAGGTCAGCAACACTCACAAGCTTTTAGTTTCATGGGAACTTCTTCCCTTAAGTGTTTCCCACACAAGCTCAATAGAAAGACACAGAATAAAGCACAGAGCACTTTGTCTTCTTTTCTTTCTGTCTCTTTCTGTCTTCCTCTCTGCCCCCTCCTCCCTCCAGCAAGATTTGTCGTCTTCTTCCCGACTTTGGCTCCTTGAGCTGCAGCAGCAGGCTTCTTTTATGTAACACCTGGGAGTACTTCTGGAGTCCTGTAATTGTGGTCTGGAAGCACTTCTGGGTGAGTATATATATATATATATATATATATATATATATATATATATATATATATATATATATATATATATATACACTCACCTAAAGGATTATTAGGAACACCTGTTCAATTTCTCATTACTGCAATTATCTAATCACCCAATCACATGGCAGTTGCTTCAATGCATTTAGGGGTGTGGTCCTGGTCAAGACGATCTCCTGAACTCCAAACTGAATGTCAGAATGGGAAAGAAAGGTGATTTAAGCAATTTTGAGCGTGGCATGGTTGTTGGTGCCAGACGGGCGGGTCTGAGTATTTCACAATCTGCTCAGTTACTGGGATTTTCACGCACAACCATTTCTAGGGTTTACAAAGAATGGTGTGAAAAGGGAAGATCATCCAGTATGCAGCAGTCCTGTGGGCGAAAATGCCTTGTTGATGCTAGAGGTCAGAGGAGAATGGGCCGACTGATTGAAGCTGATAGAAGAGCAACTTTGACTGAAACAACCACTTGTTACAACTGAGGTATGCAGCAAAGCATTTGTGAAGAGAGTGGTAGAGTCAGAATTTGGCGTAAACAGAATGAGAACATGGATCCATCATGCCTTGTTACCACTGTGCAGGCTGGTGGTGGTGGTGTAATGGTGTGGGGGATGTTTTCTTGGCACACTTTAGGCCCCTTAGTGCCAATTGGGCATCGTTTAAATGCCACGGGCTACCTGAGCATTGTTTCTGACCATGTCCATCCCTTCATGACCACCATGTACCCATCCTCTGATGGCTACTTCCAGCAGGATAATGCACCATGTCACAAAGCTCGAATCATTTCAAATTGGTTTCTTGAACATGACAATGAGTTCACTGTACTAAAATGGCCCCCACAGTCACCAGATCTCAACCCAACAGAGCATCTTTGGGATGTGGTGGAACGGGAGCTTCGTGCCCTGGATGTGCATCCCACAAATCTCCATCAACTGCAAGATGCTATCCTATCAATATGGGCCAACATTTCTAAAGAATGCTTTCAGCACCTTGTTGAATCAATGCCACGTAGAATTAAGGCAGTTCTGAAGGCGAAAGGGGGTCAAACACCGTATTAGTATGGTGTTCCTAATAATCCTTTAGGTGAGTGTATATATATATATATATATATATATATATATATATATATATATATATATATATATATATATATATATATATATATATATATATATATATATATATATATATATATATATATAGGGCTGTCCAATCCCTGGCACATATGGTCCCAAACAGGGCTAAGAAGCAGAATTCCATGTCCCATGGTGCCCTGCGTGAATCCATGGAGATGTAGCAACCCGAGTAGCTAAAATATCTAGCAATCCGGGGGAGATAATGCCCTGTGCTCATGTCCCTCCACCCCAGGTTTTTCCGTTACGATGGCATCTCAGCCAGGTAAGGGTGCCAGCCATCCGCAACAACATAATTAGTTTCTTGACTTAGGCTTGTAGACCACACTTTTCATAACCACTTCCATAAAAGATGCCACATAAAAAGATACCATGAGGTGACTCTTAAATTGCCTGAACACTTTGGTCCAATGTGTTCCTGCTTAGGTGTTTATTCAAAAGCAATCGGGCTGACACCCAACCTCTGCATTCCTAAGTGCTCTCCCCTGATAGTAAGTCCAAGAGAAATGGGTCTAAACTCACCACCATGGATCATGCCAGTAGATTTTCCTACGTACAGATACCAGTGTTAGACATATGTTATAGATTTGAGTTTGCTTTCATTCCATTGAGAATTAAGCTGTACACATTATAGTATACAGGTACTCGCAAATACAAATAATGTTATTTTGAATTTGTTTGTGATCTCTCAATTGATTTCTCTTTCCTGGCACAGTGTAAATGTATCAGTTTGGTCTAGAGAACCAAGCAATGGTAGAGTTTGGTTGAAATCAAAAGAGATTGTAGCTCAGTTAGTTCCGGACCTGAGAGGCATTTAGGAACAAATAAAGCAGAATCTAATCTAATCTCATCTAATCTAGAGAAGTAGAGAGGTGAGGAAGATGATGGACAGTTATGTATGCTCTATTCACCCAACAAAGTAAAGGCTTCAGAAGGAACTGAGGACTCATGGCTTCGGTGTCTCGATTCTTTCTTTTATAACCCTTACATCAGTGTTGACTTCACGCGCTCTCCTTCCTGCTCTGCTCCCGTTTGCTTAAGTGATCATTCCCTGTCTCCTGTCTAACTCAAATGTATTTTAATGATCCTATGGGATGTGAGCAATGGTGGAATGGAATCATGCATTTTCCTGGTGAGAAGCCCTAAATTGTACCATTTGGCTTCTTCAGCGGCTGCTTCTCTCACAGATGTTTGTCAGCTCCACTTATTCCTAGCTGCTTTGCCCCTTTGCCCACTCATGTGCTCCACTCGGCTTTGTCCCAGTTCCCCTCACCCTGGGTCAGAAGCAGCTCCTATTCCATACGATCCCGCAAGTCAGTAAGTTGACTCAAGGCACCAAGGGTCCACATCTGAGGCTTACCGATGACCACGCATCAGGGCTGATGGGCGTCAGTAGCCGGAAGACACATCCAAAGTGCCCTCTAAATGTTATGTCTGTGTGCTCTCCTCTACCCGCTGCTCATGGGGCTGCTTTATGGGTTGCTTCTCTTGGTATTCCTGCCTATTCGGACAGTCTGTGACCACCTAAGGAGTGTGTCCCTCTTAGGTCTAGACCCAGGGGTGCTACAGTATCTTTCAGTTTCGAGCAAACTCCATCATTGCTTCGGGTTCTCTTTTCAGTTCCTCTTGATGTCATCCTGGAAATCCCTAGCCCTGGCAAAGGTAATCTTCAGATTCCATGCGGCTGGTGACATGCTCCACTTTAGCTGTATCAGTGCCATCTGCCTGCCCACCGGTACACTGCTGAAGGGATTATTATAAATGAGTAATATAGGGGGGCTCTAATGCAACAAGCCTGAATGACACCCTCACTGTTGGAAGCCCGATTAGTCATTTGGGCAGATGGAGGTCTCCTTTGACTGTAGGTGGTTCATTTTCTGTGCTCCTCATCGTGGCACCGAGTTGGGTTAGAAAGGAGCACCACCCTGTTACCCTGTCTAAAATCCCAATTGGTGAAACTCATATCCTGTATTGCTGGATTATTAGTTTAGCAACTTTCACATAAATATCTGTAGTCCATCCATCCATTATCCAACCCGCTATATCCTAACTACGGGGTCACAGGGGTCTGCTGGAGCCAATCCCAGCCAACACAGAGTGCAAGGCAGGAAACAAACCCGGGCAGGGCGCCAGCCCACCGCAGGGCACACACACACCAGGGACAATTTAGGATCGCCAATGCACCTAACCTGCATGTCTTTGGACCGTGGGAGGAAACCCACACAGACACGGGGAGAACATGCAAACTCCACGCAGAGAGGACCCAGGAAGCGAACCCAGGTCTCCTAACTGTGCCCATCTCGATACAAAGTCAGTCATCAGTCATCGTCCAACCTGCTATATCCTAACACAGGATCATGGGGGTTTACTGGAGCCTATCTCACCCAGCACAGGGCAGGAACAAATCCCGGGCAGGGTGCCAGCCCATCACAGGGCACACACACACCAGGGACAATTTAGGATCGCCAATGCACCTAACCTGCATGTCTTTGGACCGTGGGAGACATAGACACAGGGAGAACATACAAACTCCACGCTGAGAGGACCCAGGAAGCGAACCCAGGTCTCCTAACTGCGAGGCAGCAGCGCTACCCACTGCGCCACCCTAAATTGCTGTAGTAAAACAAGTAATTGCCAATGCAAAATCAGGATATGAAATTACTTGGCCGTACATTTTGAGAACTGCGGCTTTTACATTGAAGCCTCACTTTTTGTCATTTGTTTCTCATTACATTTAGTGGGCGCAGCTATTACCCTTATACTGCTGAAATGGGGTTATAATAAAACAGATTTTCAATGGAAATGTGCAAAACACTCTATCCCTGAGCCTGATGAGCTTAATCAAGTATTTTTAAGAGTGTGAAAAGTATGCTGCCTGGCAGAAGAAGGGCGTAGATTTCATTTTGATTCCGTTTCAAAGGCGGGAATGTTATTGCAAGTGGAGCAGCACAGCAGGACATTTTCCAAACTTGTGAAGTGCTTTCATATAACACATAAAAATACTCTTAAGAGCAGCAGAACACGCAATAGGAACACTGCCCAGAACTGAGCTCATGCTTCTCTGTGTGCGCCTCAGTTTTATTTTACTGACACTTCACTTTTTTGCTCCTCCATCCCAAATACGCACCAGTTACGTTAATTGGTGACTCTCAATTGGCTCTGTATGAGTAAGTGTGGCCAGTGGTGGACTGGGCCGGTTCCTGCCTTGAGCCAAGTCCTGCTGGGATTGGACCCAGTCCTGTGATGGTCTGGGTTAGTGTTGAAGCAGGTTGACATGGGCACCATTAGCACCAGTGAAGGCACTCGGAGAGTCAGGACAGGCAGCAGGATTAAGCTTTATTGTATGGTGCGCATCCAGATTCACTGAAGATGGAACAATGAGCCCCAGCAATGGGCACCTGTTACTTTTATTACAATTCTTATCATTTCGACCATTATTCTTCCTCATCCGACTTCTAGCATTCCACTCCTCTAGTTAATTCCATCGATAATTCTTAGTGTCAAACCCCACTCTGTCCATCTTGTCTGTTTCATAAGGGCTATTCTCTCCCCCCTACTATCTCGCCGCTTGCTAACATAATTTACAGCCAAAGAGTTCTCTAAACGAGGGGCCCGTTCTTCGGCTCTCTAGCACGTCTGACCTTTGGCTTATGAAAAACTGATGTTTTCTGGCTCATACAAAATAATAAAGAATATGTAGAGGCATTAAGTCTTTTCAGTCTTAACTCTTACATCTTAATGCTTAGTATAAAACAATGCTTACTTTCTCATGTGCTTATAATACTTTTCTACTATGCAATTTTCTATATTGGCTGCAGCTGTCAAGTCCCTATTGAACCCAGGACCGTCGATAGTCATGACCGTGATGAGCCGGGCACAAACAAGCAAGAGATGGTGTAATGGAGCAGAGTGCTCAGTGCTTTTATTAACAAACTAGACATTAAGCCCGTTACAATAACGGGCGCTAGAACAGTAGTGCATAACCATTAGTAAGAGCAGTCTATATTAAATGGCAAGGGACCTTGTATGTGGCTGTAATATGCGTCACTGTATTGTGTGCCTTTAATTTTCTCTCGCAGTAATACTGGTTTGTATTTCTGTAAAATGCCTGTAATTTTCTCTGACAGTAATACAGTGGAACCTCGGTTCATGAACATAATTTGTTCCAAAACTCTGGTCGAAACTTGATTTGGTCGTGAACTAAAGTAATTTCACCCATAGGATTGTATGTAAATACAATGAATCCGTTCCAGACCATACAAACTGGATGTAAATATATATTTTTTTGTTTTTAAGCTCAAATATAGTTAATTATACCATAGAATGCACAGCGTAATAGTAAACTAAATGTAAAAACATTGAATAATACTAAGAAAACCTTGAACAACAGAGAACACTAACACTGCAAGAGTTCGCGCTATAGCGCTACAAACCGCTCCCTAAAGACAGTTTATTTTTTTAATGAGTTTTAAGCATAGGGAAAAAAATAAACAATTGAAAAATCCGTAATTTAATAAACAACCAAGTAAAGTAACATTGCAACAATACATGCGCGTGTGTGTGTGTGTCTTGCACAACTGTGTGTGTGTCTCTCTCATGCGACTGTGTGTGTGTCTCACTCTCTCTCCCGCGCCTGTTGTTGTGTGTCTGTGTGTGTGTCTGTGTCTCTCTCACGCACGTGCCTGTGTGTGTGTGTGTCTCTCTCGTGCGCCTGTGTGTGTGTCTGTGTGTGTGTCTCTCTCGCGCGCCTGTGTGTGTGTGTGTCTCTCTCGCGCGCCTGTGTGTGTGTGTCTCGCGCACCTGTGTGTGTGAGTGTCTCTCTCGCACACGTGCCTGTGTGTGTGTGTCTCGCGCGCCTGTGTGTGTGTGAGTGTCTCTCTCGCACACGTGCCTGTGTGTGTGTCAGTGTGTATCTCGCGCACCTGTGTGTGTATGTGTCTCTCTCTCTCTCCCGCGCCTGTGTGTGTCTCGCACGCCTGTGTGTATGTGTGTGTCTCTCTCTCTCTCTCTGCAGAGGAAGAGACTGATCATGCCCCGCGCACGCGCACTTCACCAGAAGACACACACACACGGACACCTGGATGCACACAGGGGTTTTATTAAAGAGGATAGTACAAAAGTGCAGTGCTTCAAACACATAAATATTCCATAAAAGCAGTGTGCATCCTGGGGTTAAATTTAAACCCCCGATCAATAACCATAAATTCCAACAAAAAAACCCGGCAGACATCTGGTTCCCTCGGCTCCTGTCAGCCCAGCGCGTCTTTACTCTCCTGTCTCCCCAGCTCACCCAACAGGTCTTGCAGCTGGCCAGAGATGTCGATGTCTGTGGTCCTTCTCTCCAGCTATTGTCCCGACTGCCTCCTTTAGCGTCAGCCTGAATGCTCAGAGCCGAACTTTCAGATCCTGCTGCCTCCTTTGGTGTCTGCCAGAGCAGTCAGAGCCGGACTTTCACATCTTGGTCCCTACGCCGGCGTCTCCAGGACTGGCCTTGATGTCTACTGGATCTCTAGGAGCCTTCATCATCTCCCTCGCTCTGGCAAAAGAGGACAATAGACTCCTCAGAGCGCCGTCTGCTCATTCCTCCCCAGGGGTTTACTGACCACTCTGCCCTGCTTGCACTTCTGATTCTGCCTTTTAGTTTATTATCCGATCTGAATCTTCTCTCCCTACTGTCCTGCTCAGGCTCCTCTTTATACTGATGGGGATGCAGATGCTCTGATCTCAGACCCAGGAACACTAATGAGACAATCAGCTGAACCGTGCATATCTGCACATGGACGCACGATCAATCGATCTCCCCATCAACACTTTGCAGCTGATCCACAGTGCTACAATGCACATGTACACCCCTCCGGAGCCTCAGCAGATGCCACCATAGACCCCTGTCACTGCAAGTCCCCTGTGACTCAGTACTTCATTTCCTGCTATTGATAATACAGTGATGGGTGGGCTTTCCCAATTTGGTTACTCGGCCGAACACTTACACCTGAAATACGTCAATTATGAATCAATTCTGCTGTCCTTATTGAGTACAGCACCCTTCACAGCGGTCACTGACTACTGGGACCATCATAATGGCGTAAGAACACCATTAAAACTCTAAAGAAATCCAATAAGGTATTGATAGGCAGTGCTGAGTGCAGCGGAGGCGTAGGTTAAGGAGCTCTCAAAGGAGAAAATGCAGGCAGTGCAGCAAAGCCAGCCAGACGGTTCATTCTGCGGACGAGGACAAATATAGACAAGGATAATGCATAAGCAGGGCTTTGTTTTTTTCCAAAAATATATTTGCTTTTTCAATGCAGTAAGTAGACTGTCAGTCTGGTGTGAAGAGTGTGAACTGTGTTGGAGATTAGACGAGGCTGGAACATGCTGGGTACGAGTGCCAGCAGGATACTGCAGTAATACGCACCCCTCAGGGGAGAATTCACATACCCTCTTCGAAAATGAAGGCGCCAAAGTGGGTCTTCAGAGTGATGCCATAGCGGAGCCATTGCTGGTTCCCACAAGAACCTTCCACATGAAAGTTCCCCAAAGACCATTAATTTGTTTAGATCCATCACAAGTTACATAAATAGCTGAATAGATGATAACAGATTTGTGAAATACCAGCAGGCTTCTGATTTTAAAAACATCTCTTGCTACAAATGGTAATGCGGGGTAAGTTCAGGTTTTTGTGGTCTTTCCAGCAAAGTAGCCTCCTACACATTACAGATTTCTGCTTTGTCCACATAGTAGGAACTTCTCAAAGCCCAAATAACCAATTTTAACACCCGAAGAACTCAGAATGAAATGGTTCTTGGTCATTCAATGGCTCTACGAGGAACCACACAACCCAGTAACATCCCATTAAAGAACCATTATTATGTGACATTCTTTAAACCTGTAAACAAACAAGCTGTTAAAATTAACAAAAGACATGGAAGACATTTGTCTCCTCCTTTATTTTCTTAAAGGCTGTGTGTCCTAAATTTGATCAACAGGGTTTGAGAATCAAAGGGTGGTTTACTAGCAGCGATATAAAGTGATGAATGGAAAAAAGGAAATAAAGTTTCAGTCTTTGAACCTGTGAGCTCGTGGGCTTAGGTGTCAAAGACTATCCCGGAAATAATATTGGCAAGGCAGAAAATCGCCCTGGAGTGATCGCCACCTCTTCTCATGGCACACTTCTACCCACTCACCAATATTCAGTCATACTGAGACATTTCACAGTTGCCATTACTTAATACACCTGTCTTATAGACACACACAGTGACTATGAATGGCTGTGGTAATGTCTCTTAAAACTTTCTATTGCTTAATAAAGTGTTGACTACAAGGCTGAAGGCAGAGGTTGATGGGAAAATCTTAGAATTACAAGTAGAAGGAATCATATCTATCTATCTATCTATCTATCTATCTATCTATCTATCTATCTATCTATCTATCTATCTATCTATCTATCTATCTATCTATCTATCTATCTATCTATCTATCTATCTATCTATCTATCTATCTATCTATCTATCTATCTATCTATCTATCTATCTATCTATCTATCTATCTATCTATCTATCTTTCTTATATAGTGCCTTTCATATCTATCTATCTATCTATCTATCTATCTATCTATCTATCTATCTATCTATCTATCTATCTATCTATCTGTCAAGCATAAATCGAAAGTCATATATCTGATTTTATAAAACTCTTATATTGGCTAATCCATCAAATGAGCAGCAAGCACTGACATTTACATTTCCAAGCTGATCATACTGTCAGTTTTGAATGATATTGCATTTTGTGACTTGGTACGTATAAGAAAATGTTGAAGCTGTGATCAGGTGAGTGCCTTTCATAAGACGTAAGAGAATCTTGCTGTTAGTTTATTTTATTTAACTAGCTGTGCTACCTGTCTAAGACAGGCTGAAATCCAAATAATCAATGTAGACCTCAGTGTTAACACTTGCAGTGCACCATGCAATGCGTTTGTCCCTGTTATGAGTCTTTGGTATGGATTTTGTAAAAGCAGTGTTAATGTTTGCGATGCACCGTCTGTTGGAATGACAAATACAATGCATTTTATTACTAAAAATGTTGGTGATGTACCATCTTTTGGAACATCAGAGACATAACAACCAGACAGGCACACAGACAGACACGTATTTTTATTCAAGTGGGTGGTAGAAGTTCGAGCACAAAACCCTGAAATTGTAACCACAGGACAGGCAAAACTTGGTTAATCAGGCAGGTTTTGTTATGTAGCAAAATCAGAAAGCAAAGTTGATTAGAAGTGAAGATTTATACCAGAAGTTGTAACTTAATTGTTCTTTTAAATACATTTTGATTTTTTAGTCAAAGAAGTGATAAGAGCTTTTCACAGCCCCTTGTGCATAAATAAACAGGAGTCAACACACCACAAATTAACACATATACAGTGGCATCACAGCAATGGGGAAGCCTTTTTAGATATAAAGTGTGACACACACGCCATGACATTATTAACAAAGTGACAATAAGGAATGTACATAATAAAAAAAAATAGGCTTATAGAAACACCAATAAGGAGAAACTGCTCAGAATTAAAGCAAAATACATTTAATTTATATAGGATCCTGAAAATCATATGCATAGTGGACACTTGTGGACATCCCCACATGCCCTTGACTGTTAGCATAGAAAAACAGCTTGTGCTATTGTTATTGGGAACTATTGTTTTTTCACCCCTACTCCAACTGTTATATGAACTTATTTTTTGTCATTTTTCTTTGTTTCCTTTGTTCATTTGGTGAAACCTTGCATTCTGATTGTGTGTTTTCATTGCTACACATCATGAATCTGCCATTAGGTTATTGTTGTTATTTTTTTTTTTTACCAGTATCACCGCCATCTTGGATGGGTATGGTTGGCACAATTTTTTTACCTTAGTTACTTATGCTGTAAGGTAGGAAAATGAATTAAATTCAAAGTACGAGACACCACTGCCCCTTTGGTCAAGCCTTTACACCATGGATGTGCTATGGCATCCAGAGGCTATACAGACTTAACAAAGAGGTATTTGATTTCTAAACGAGAACACAACTGCCATTCCACAGTGCCACAGAAAGGGAAAAGAAACATTAATTAAAAGTATAATAACTTGGGCTATACAAGAGTTCCCACCGATGATTCCCACTTGAAGGCATTCATATGAATTTCCTGTGTGATTCTGAGGAGAAATGCATGGTCACGGTTGATCTGCCATTTGGTCTGCAGAAAATGCAATTGGAGATAAGCTTGAATTTTTTCATTAAAGTAAAGGGCAAATTAAATCCATTAAAAGTGTTGTGTACTTGTTTGCTGCTAATACAATTCAACCACAAATGCCATTTCTGGCTGATCTTCCTTCTTCTTCTTCATTTTGTAATAGCACTGATTAGCTATGTCAGCCTGGGGATGACTCCAATATTGAGTCACCAGGAGTATAAGGTGGCATTCTATCATTCAAATGAGAAGCTTCAGTGCCCACCACAGGGTAGCTTGTAGAAAAGAGCAAGGATGCCACAGTCGCACGATCTCCAACTGGTGTGGCTAAGTGAAACATCCATCTAAGGACAGCAAAGCACCTAAAAGAGTTAAGAAATGAACAGTGCAAGAAGTGAGCAGTGCTACAATATCATTGACTGAACCTAAAGATAAGCATAACAACGTACAGAATTTGGGTAACATTGCATTCTCTGAATTGTCCAACTGGAAGCTCAAGTGAAAATTCCAACTGGGTACGTCGGTTTTTGTTCCTGTCTGTATATCATGGCCGGCCTGTACACTGGTACTGAGTGCTGTGCAGAGTGGAGCCAGAACCTCTGCATTTTTCCCAGTTGATCCTGGGGTTCGTCAGGGGTGTGTTTTTGCTCCTACTCTGTTCAATGCTTGTATGGACGGGATGTTGGACAGAGTCGTGGGGTCCAGCGGCTGTGGGGCATCTGTTGGTGAAGAGAGATTCACTGATCTTGACTTTGTTGATGATGCTGTGATCCTCATAGAGTCAATGGAGGCTCTAACCTAGACTCTCGAGAGACTGGGTGAGGAGTCTGAGTGTCAGGATTTGCGAGGGTCCAGATGAAAACCAAAGATCCAGGCCTTTAATGACCTCTTAGGCACAGCTATCAGCAGTGTGTCTGTTTGCAGAGAGAGAGTCGACCTCGTTGTGCACTTACCTCGGCAGTGACAGTGACAGTCATGTCTCTGGTGACTCTTCCTATGAAGTCTATAGATGGCTTGGGAGAGCATGGGGTCATGAGGTCGCTGGAAAGGGGTGTGTGGTGCTCCTGATATCTCTACAAAAGCACAGAGGTCCATGTCTTTAGAGTCCTGGTGCTTCCTGTCTTGCTATATGGTTGTGACACATGGACGCTATCCAGTGACCTGAGATGAAGACTGGACTCCTTCAGCACTGTGTCTCTTTGGAGAATCCTTGGGTATCGCTGGTTTGACTTTGTGTCGAATGAGCAGTTGCCCATGGAGTCCTGAATGAGGCACATTACCTGCACTGTGAGGGAACGTCAGTTACGGCACTACGGCCATGTGGCGCGTTTCCCTGAGGGTGATCCTGCTCACTGTATTCTCTTTGTTGAGGACCTGCGCACCTGGACCAGACTAAGGGGACACCCACATAACACCTGGCTGTGGCAGATAGAGGGTCATTTCCGAGGGGTGAGACTGGACTGCATGGAGTGTTGCAAACCAGGGTCCCGAGCTGATAAGAATCTTTTTTTTTTTGGAATATTTTAAAATGGCAAACTGCTAGTGGCATTTATGATTGCAGGAGAACTAGGGCTGTCACTGTAGTAAGAATCAGTACTGTATATAGCAGGCCAAATGAACATTTAAAGATATTTCCAAAAGAATTTAAGATATCTTAAAATTAAATTTACTTTTTAAAATACTAGGGGGCTTCGCTTGCCCACCCCGGGTTTGATTAACCGGATATACAATTTAAAGAGATTGTTATTTTCATGGGAATTGTTACATATACATTATTTTCACTTTTACTTTAAAAGTTTAGTAAAAACAATATTTGGAATGAACTTTTCTTGAAGATCGCATTGAATTTTGATTCCATGTTTGGACTTACATTGTGACAATGCAACGTATATCTGCCTGTGGGTGTCTATCGTTTCTTTCTGTCTAATAAATAAAACAACTTTTTCGAATGTTTGTCCATGCTCTTCTTCGCTTAGTCGTTGATGTGTCATCTAGAACGTATAAAATTGTCTTGTTAAAATTTATAAGAGCTGAGAGCGCAGGAAGTGTGTTTGACAAAAGCATTCACACGACTGAGAGGTTAGATAACCGTGGTCTTGTTTGAAAGTAGCTGTAAGTAGGGCGTGACTTGAAAGAATCTAATGGCAAAGGTCACCGTCTCGTGGGACTTCATACCGCAACAACGTTTTTGGAATCTTTTAATTCTCGTTGGCAACACGGATTAGACGATCTCCAAGTCTCCGACTTAAATTTTAAATCCAAATAATATTTTGGATCTCTTTTCACTGTTTCATTATTTCATCAAGTAATAATTTTCATTTGGTTGTGCTAATACGATCTTTCCTATCCTTTTTTTGAGACTTTTCGTACTTCCATTATCTCTTAACCTGCTGTGCATGTGTACCGCGCCAGCATTTTTGAATTCTTTACGACGTTCTACTTTGTCACCTACTCTATGTCCTTTGTTTCTGGCCCTGGGCGTGGTTAAATGTCTTTCTTGCGGGTTGTATAACGCTGCTCGTGTTGTGGGGGTGGAGGGGCATGAACGGACGTTAAGAAGATGCAGTCGGATCAGCTGCTGTCTTGCTGCTGCTGCTGCTGAGCTGCGTGTTCTTGTTGCGCCGCACGTCAGTCATTTAAAAGCCTGTACAGCAGCTGACCTTTCGTCTCACTGCCTTGTCTTGAGTGACGTCAAAGTGTCTTCCGAGAAGATCATGTCCCGTCTCCCTCATCTCCCTCCCAAGATTTTTTTTATAATAGAGAGATCTGAAACACATTTCAGGTTTCTCAAAATATGTTCCTTTACATTTTCAGGTATCTGTTATACATTTTGAGGCATGTATAATTCATTTCAAGATATCTCAAATACATTTTCAGGTATCTTAAAATAACTGGGTATCTATTTGAAGATATCTCAAATATAGGGGTCCCCCGCTCCATTTTTATTCTGACCCTTTTCTTAATTAGTGGCCTGTTTTTGCTGCTAATTAACGTCTTTTGAATTAATTGTAATTAAAGACTCAGACCCCTGAATTGTTTCTTTTTCCTTCATTTGTAGCCAAACAATAATGAGATACAAAATGAACCAAAACATGACCAGCAAACTGAGACCATCATACAATATCTGAAAATAAAGTAAAGGTGAAGGTCTCAGTAATGTTGATCTGCTCAAAGCAAGAAAAGCAACAATTTCGGAAATGTCTGCTGTTGCACAATGAGAGCAGCAGCCATGGTGTTGGGGAGTAGGAGCCTATCCCAGTTTCAATGAAGTCAGACATTTAGAACAACACCCAGAAAATGTTGAATTGTCATATAGAAGAGACTGAAAAAGGGAGTCCAATCAAGTTCTGTCCACTGCATCACAATCAAATCTTCTTCTTCTGTATCTTCATCTTTTCTCATTTCTATGTGGGGTTGATGAGTTTGACCAATTTTCTCCATACAGCTCGGTCCAGCACCTCCTCCCCGTCAAACCATTTCCTTCACATCTTTTAATTCTTTCATCCACCTCCATTTCAGCCTTCCCTGATTTCTTTTCCCTTGTACTTCCATTCCCATCACTCTTTTGCTCACATATGAGGTGTGATCAAAAAATACAGTGAATGTTTTAAAAAAGAAACGTTTATTGCAGTAAAAGATTTACAACTACTAGTCACCCTCAAAATACTCTCCTCCACTTCGAATGCGCTTATCCCAACGCTCCTGCCACTTTGTGAAGCAGTTCTGGAAGTTTTCTTTCGAGAGTGTCTTTAGCTGGGCTGTCGTGGCTGCCTGGATATCCTCAATGGATTGAAATAGTTTGCCTTTCATGGTCATTTTCAATTTAGGGAACAGCCCGAAGTCGCACGGTGCCAGATCCAGTGAATAAGGTGGATGCGGACTCAGCGTAATGTTTTTATTCGACAGAAATTGTCGTACAAGAATGGATGTGTGACAAGGAGCATTGTCATGATGCAGAATGAAACCGTTTCAACATTTTCCTCGGTTGTTGATGTTGAAGGACGTCCTGATCTTTACTCATCTTCAACCGAGTCAGATCCATTACGAAATCGATCAAACCACTTGTAAACAGTCTTAGTTGTTGGTGCAGTGTCACCATAAAGCGATTTTAACATCTGATGGGTTTCCTGAGCTTTTTGCAATTTGAAACAAAATTTCATGTTAATGCGTTGCTCGATATCCATTATTAACGACAAACTTGAAAAGCACACTCAACAGTGGCTCACAAACGACTGACAGTATCAAACAAGTGGAAACTTGTCACAAACTCGAGTCTAGGATGGACCTGTCAGAACCTGTTGTAAGTAAATGGACACCAGGTGGCACTGTTGCCCACCTTTTTCCCAACAGACAGTACGCAGGACATGGGATAAAATCACCAAGAAGATATTTATTTTCTTTCTTCTTCTTCTTCTTTATGTTGTGCCCCAAAGCACCTCCACCACCATACAAAGGCAATAATAATAATACTACTACAAATAAACACAATACTCTCCTCCTCTTCTCCCAGCAAGCTCTGTCAAATCATCTCCCAACTGCAGCTTCCTTGCTGGGTCTCCACCAATCCTTTATATAGTTCTCGACCCGGAAGTGCTCCTGCTCTTCTTCCCACGTGACTTGCTAGCACTTCCAGGTCAGATGGACAATCTCAAGTTTTTAATCAGCCCGGAAGTACTGTGGAGCTTCCATCCTCATGACTTCCAAACACTTCCAGGCTGCAAGGGAAGCATTACTCCCCAGATCCTTTCATAGCTCCCCCTGGTACCCAACAGGTTTGAGAAACCGGACTCCAAGTCCCAGGATGCTCTGCGAGAATCTGGGGCACTGCTGCTGTCCAGGGGAGCTGCCATCTAGCATTTTGGGGGAGGCAGAGTCCTGAAAAAGCTGCCTTCTCACATCCTTCCACTTCAGGGGTGTCCTGGCAGGGATAAGCTGCTGGCCACCCACCACACTGCATTGAATTTTTTGCGTTGCTCTTGGATGGTGCTCTGTATCAACATTCACTGTACCTTTTGATCACACCTTGTATTCATCGCCTCTCCTCGTCCCGTGTCCTTACCACTTCAGCCTACTTTCCTGAAGGTTTAATTAAAAACTAGGGCTGGGCAAGTTAACGCATTATTATCACGTTAACGCAGTAACGCTGACAATTATTTTATTTGTTAGTTTTTGTTATTATTTTGGTAGCCTCAGTCTCTCTAGCGACCGATAGAGATTAGTGATCTTCTTGTTACAGCGCTTTTCGATACGCTTTTGCTAGAAGGAAAGTTAGCTTCGTTGATTTGACGTCGATTCCCTGCGCGTGCGTGAGTAGCAAATAGCAAACAGCTTCTAAAATGGCGTGTGGAGAGATACCAAAGTGAATGCTCCAAACAAAACTTTTTTCATTTTATCGCTGAATTGGACTCTGATTTGTCGGACTCCGATTTTGATATGCAAGTGATCTGGAGATGTAGATCGAAAATGAAAGTGAGGTACCGGCATCAGCAGATCGGTCCTCAGCTGATTGTGGTGCTGAATATGTTCGTGTAGCTGGTGCACCGATGGCCACGTTCGTCTGGGTGGACAGACACTTATGATGACAGGCGGTACAAACCACATTGCGTCTCAGAAAGACAGCCAGGCAGCCAGACCATCGTGCATTCCTGCTAACCTGTCAAGCCGCTGCTGCCGCAAACTGCAAACAGGCGCCGACGGCAGGCACAACAGGCAGCAACAGACGTTTTATGTTGATTTATGTGTGAAACATTGCTTTTTGTGCATTTCAGAAAACTGAGTTTTCTGGAAAAAATATGAGCCCTCAAAGAGTTGCTACTGAACATACGACGGTTTGTGCTGCTCCCTGTTTCTGCTAGTATCTGCTCAGATAAAAAGGAAAACAGATTTAGAAATGTGAACTTGCTGTTGCTCAGAATATGCCTGTTATAATGTTGTGATCGTGGCTTTGGACTCTGAGGGTAACTTGTCTTTCTATAACAAACTCGATAAAATGTTAATTCCTTGGCAGTGGCAAATAGCTTTGGTTTTTATATTTGATTTGATTACATTGATGTTTAAGTTGAGATTTACAAGAAATATTTTAACTGAGAGAAAGAGAGAGAGAGAGATACTTTATTAATCCCAAGGGGAAATTCACATACTCCAGCAGCAGCATACTGATAAAAAATAATATTAAATTAAAGAGTGATAACAATGAAGGTAAAAACAGACAATAATCTTGTATAGTGTTAACGTTTACCCCCCGCAGGTGGAACTAAAGAGTCGCATAGTGTGGGGTCTCCTCAGTCTGTCAGTGCAGCAGGACGGTGACAGCAGTCTGTCACTGAAGCTGCTCTTCTGTCTGGAGATGATCCTGTTCAGTGGACGCAGTGGATTCTCCATGATTGACAGGAGTCTGCTCAGCGCCCGTTGCTCTGCCATGGATGTCAAACTGTCCAGCTCCATGCCTACAATAGAGCCTGCCTTCCTCACCAGTTTGTCCAGGCGTGAGGCGTCCTTCTTCTTTATGCTGCCTCCCCAGCACACCACCACGTAGAAGAGGCGCTCACCACAACCGTCTGATAGAACATCTGCAGCATCTTATTGCAGATGTTGAAGGACGCCAGCCTTCTAAGGAAGCATAGTCGGCTCCGTCCTCTCTTGCACAGAGTATCAGTATTGGCAGTCCAGTCCAATTTATCATCCAGCTGTGTGACGATGTGGGTTCTGGCTCCACACTCCCTTTGATGTTTGGGAACCCTTGAACCCAACACCGTCGATAATGTTACCGAGTGAGCTAGTCAGTGGAGGCAAATAAACAATTGAGCAAGGGGTGGTGCAAAAAGTGCAAAAGTGCTTTTATTAAAAACAGTCAACAAAAACAGTGTTCCATAAATAGTGCAGTTTCAATAAATAATCCATAAAATGAAAACGTGGAGGTTAAAACAATAGAAAAAAAGCAATCCTTTAAAACGAGAGGTTAAAATGATCAGGAAGCAGTCTTAAAACGACAACAACTCTGGTGCTTCTTTTCTGTATGCGTCTTACCTGCTTATCCCGTTAGGGCTTCGCAACAGGCAAGACGCTCTCTGCAGCTGCCCTCCAGCACACGCGAGACTGGAGACCTCCCGATCCCTGGCTTCGGTCTGGCACTCATCCCAGTCCCCGAGACTTGATGTCCACCAATGACCAGGACGCACACATTGGGGACTCCACCACCAAGCCTCCCGACTTCCGCTGCCTTTCCGCGGCTTCTCTGCGGCCCGTCGCTTTCCTCTAGGCACTCCCGCTACCTGGTCACTCAGCGGGAGCAACATCAACTCAAACGTCTGGGTGTTGGCCTAACACCCAGCTTCCCTACAGCTGCCCTCGATCGTGCGCTCACCACACGCACGCACCGCCTGTCCGTCTCTCTTGCACCGCATGCTTCCTCGCTCCCTGTAACCTCCGTCCTCTTTCCTTTTTCTCTCTGATCGTTTCTTTTTCACCCCCTTCAACCGACTTGCGCTTCTTTTTTAAAACGTGAGGGGCCATCACAGCTGTAGCATTAGCCACGGGAGCAATCACGGATGTGGGCAGTTCCTCACCTGTGCACACTGTGAGAAACGCCCACAACAACGACTGCCCCGCGGCTCGCTACAACATCGCCCGCCTTCACGAAGCCGCCTCGGGTGCGGTGATTATTTATTTAAAAAAATGGCCTTTTCTCAACGAGCTGTGGACCCATAACACCACAAGCTGCACTCCGAGGTATTTATAGGTCTGCACCCTCTGCACACAGTCACCTCTGATGATCACGGGGTCCATGAGGGGCCTGGGCCTCCTAAAATCCACCACCAGTTCCTTGATCTTGTTGGTGTTCAGTTGTAGGTGGTTTGAGTCGCACCATTTAACAAAGTCCTTGATTAGGTTCCTATACTCCTCCTCCTGCCCACTCCTGATGCAGCCCATGATAGCAGTGTCGTCAGCGAACTTTTGCACGTGGCAGGACTCTGAGTCATATTGGAAGTCCGATGTATGTTGGCTGAACAGGACCGGAGAAAGTCCAGTCCCCTGCGGCGCTCCTGTGCTGCTGACCACAATGTCAGACCTGCAGTTCCTGAGACGCACATACTGAGGTCTGTCTGTAAGATAGTCCACGATGCATGCCACTAAATGTGAAGGGAATACTGCTGTTAAAAGGCACCTTACTTGTTTAAAGTGCTTGCAAACCAAATACACACAATACACTACTTTTGAGTTCATTATTGAATTTTACACATAACAATGTGATTGTTGGGATTGTCTAATCGCAGAGAATCATGCGATTAATCACGATTAAAAATTCTAATTGCTGCCCGGCACTATTAAAAACAAGAAGACAGAATAAAAAAAATGGGCTGATGCGAGCAAACCCCATATAGCCATCTCACTAAATGGAAGATGCTCTTTCCTTTACTAACAATTAAACAAACGGAGCTTATTACTACACTGAGAAACATGGTGGCGCTGCTGCCACCCAGCACTTTGACCCTGGTGTCAAGTTTACATCTTGCCCCTGTCCCTTTTGTATCCTCAATGCAGACAGACGCATGTACATTTCTTGACTGGCGACGTTAAATTGGTCGAGTGTCCCGTGATGGAGTGACACCCCTATCACAGTGATCCACTTCCCGTAAAGCCGTTTTATGATATCTTGTATCTTAACACTGGACAAGAGTCTCTAATTAAGCATAAGAAGCTCTGTGCTCTTTTGGGTTGCCTGGCAGTATTTTATATTCTCACTTTATTTTTTAGAACACAGAGATCTGACAGCAGATCTTAGCCCCTCATGTGTTTTTGACAGATATTTACAGATTAAGTGTTTTTTATTTATAGTTGCATCTTGAAAAGTAGTCCCATTTACCTTCCTGCTGCCGCCGTCTAATCGGTTCCATCTGAAGCCTGTTTGATTGGCTCAAAAATCCTGTATTTCATATGCATGGTGGTGTTTGGATTTGACAGCATATGAATAATAAATAAAAGGCATGAAATAGGAGGTGGAGGAGGAATACCCTGTGGGAAAATGATAAAGGCTGCAGTGCTAAAAATAACATTGTATCGTGCCTTTTAAGAGAGGGAGAGAAGAAAAAAATAAAACAATTACATAAAATATTTAAGAAGAGAAGCGAACACTGAAGTATAATCAAAATATAATTCTTCATATCTTGTGAGCTTAATTTATGTTACTAAGATGACGTCACATTTTCCTATTTTATTTTTTACTCATTTTTTGCTCATTAATCCAACAGATGGTGCACTCAAAAATTACAGACTGGAGAATCCTGTGCTATGCCAGCTATCCACTTGCAAACCAGTCTGACAGAGCTAGACGTGTCTGGAGAAAAACCACAAGTGAATTGTGCTTAAAAGTGGGTGGGATCAATCAGACGGCTCCCTGAGTGTCACATTTCTAAACCAATCCCATGAGTCATGAAGGCGGAGCTTCAAGTAGGGGCGGTGATTTTGAACTGCAAAGAGCAGCAGTGTTTTTGTTAACCTTGTTTGTCAGAGAGCAAGCTTCTGTTTACAATGAACAGTCTACAGCCGAAAAGAGACCCCCATTAAACATATGAGTGTGTGACGAGTGTGCGGAGATAATATCACCTGTTGCAATGGAAAAAATATTTTTGTATGGTAAGATTATGCATTGGCACTCAAGACGTCAATGGAGTAGAGGTACAAATGTGATGGTTTATGTGATCGGATTACCTGAGAAAATGTCATTCGGATGTGGAAGAAAATCCCCAAACCACCTGTGCAAATTCATCAAAGTATAAGGTGAACGTGTTAACTACACACAGTGGGCGTCCCAATTCCAGATGTGAAATAAGGGCCTAAACCTATGAATGAGCATCTGTTTCTTACATTAAAAGTACAAAAGATGTCTGAGAAAATGGATCATTAACTTAAGAGCAAGACTCCCTTCATTTATCAAAAAGGGTGAAGGTAGCGAGAAATACAAAGAAAAGTGGATTCAGAAAGCATTACGAACCCTTCACTTGCCATTTATTGTTTAGTTGATTTAATTTGAAATTGCTGCCCATCAATCTACATCTGTTAACCCAAAATGGCACGTTTTCAGAAAGGTTTCCAACTTTATTAAAAATCAAAAACTGAAATCACTCATTCATTGACATGTTAATTCAGACCCTTAATTCAGGACTTTGCAGAAGCCCCTTTGGCAGCGTTTCCAGCTTTGGTTCTTCTGTTGTCTTCAAAGTCACTGTAACTTGTAACTCCTGTGTCTCTTGATGCTCTTGGTGGTCTCCCTCACTTGTCTTTCCAATTCTTAGTGACTGATTTAAGTGGATATTCGGTGACTTGGCTGTCTTCTTGTCTCCATCCTCTGACTTGTGAATTTTTGTCCCTTTTTCATGGAGCTGCTTGGTGTGTTCTTTTTTTCTCATTGTTTAAGTTAGCCACCATACTGTCTCCCCACATGTTTGCCCTTCCAGATACAGGGGGGCGGGGGCATTAGTACTACGATAAATTGGAACCCCAGACAGGTGATCTCCATTGAGCTAATTCTGAGACTGCACACACCAATGATGATTCAGGTGTGTCATGTTCAAAGGGCATGAATACTCAGGAAATCGATTATTTTGTGTTTTATATTTGAACTAATTAAGACCACTGTGATGAGATAAGGTAAAGTCATCCCTGATGGAAGATCGCAGGAATTGTGGGGTAGGGAGGTCCTTTCATTGGATTGGCTGGCCCAGCACTGTTTCAGCTGTGGAATGGCCAAATAGGAGAGGCAGCTTGATGGCTGAGGTCTCCAGGACTCTAAACAAAACCAAATCATATTATGGGATATCATGTACTGTTAAATTCTGCTCTGTACTTGTAATATTTTTATTTTTGTACTGCTTTGAGGATTTGTTCTGTTCTGTGTATTGTATTGTATTGACTCCCTTCTTTTTTGACACCCACTGCACGCCCAGCCTACCTGGAAAGGGGTCTCTCTCCGAATTGCCTTTCCCAAGGTTTCTTCCATTTTTTCCCTACAAGGTTTTTCTGGGAGTTTTTTCTTGTCTTCTTAGAGAGTCAAGGCTGGGAGGCTATCAGGAGGCAAGGCCTGTGATTTTGGGTGATACAAAAATAAATTGTATTGTATTGTATTGTATCTGCTTTCACTTTGACACTAAAGAGTCTTTTTCTATTGATCAGCATCACAAGTGAGGAAGTAGATAACCTCCCAGCGGTAAATGGGACTACTAAGGAGGTACTCATTGATTTGGAAATTGTAGAGGGAGAAGAGCTGCTCAGATTAAACAGGCTGAAATCAAATACATCTCCTGGACCAGATAATATTTACCGTCAAGTTCTTACGGAGGCTAGCGAGTACATATATAAACCCTTGACATATATTTTTAGGAAGTCACTGCACACTGGGGAAATTCTGAAGGACTGGACAATGGCAAATATTATCCCATTATATAAAAAGGGAGACCAGGCAGATCCAAGCAAGTATAAGCCAATAAGCTTAAAATGCATCATAGGAAAATTAATGGAAGGAATTATTAAGGATAAGATTGAGCAGCACATGGCAAGGACAGGAGTTTTACTGAACAGTCAGCATGGGCTCAGAAGAGGGAGGTCGTGTTTTACTAACAAGATGGAATTCTATGAGAAAGCAACAAAAGGGTACGATCAAAGTGGAGCTTATGATATTATTTATCTGGACTTTCAGAAAGCATTTGATAAGGTGCCACATGAGAGGTTGGGCATCAAACTAAAAGAAGTGGCAGTTCAGGCTGTGGTGTTTTTAGATGGGTACAGAATTGGCACAGACACATGAAGCAGAGGGTGATGGTGTGAGGGACCTTAGCTGAACTGGGTGATGTTAAGAGTGGTGACCAGCAGCAGGGGTCAGTGCTACGGCCGCTGCTATTTTTAATAAATATAAATGATTTGGATAGGAATATACTGTAAGTGACAAGTTGGATGGATTGGCAGATAATCTGGAATTCATTGAGTTGTTACAGAGGGACTTGGACAGCAGACAGACTTGGGCAGATTTGTGGCAGATGAAGTTTAATGTCAGTAAATGTAAAGTATTACACATAAGAAGTAAAAATGTGAGGTTTGAATACACAATGGGAGGTCTGAAAATCGAGAGTCCACCTTATGAGAAGGATTTAGGAGTCATAGTGGACTTTAAGCTATCAACTTCTAGACAGTGTTCAGAAGCCATTAAGAAGGCTAACAGAATGTCAGGTTATATAGCGCCTTGATGTGTGGAGTACAAGTCCAAGGAGGTTCTGCTCAACCTTTATAACACACTGGTGAGGCCTCATCTGGAGTACTGGGTGCAGTTTTGGTCTCCAGACTACAAAAAGGACATAACAGCACTAGAAAAGGTCAAGAGAAGAGCGACTAGGCTGATGCCAGGGCTACAGGGGATGAATTGTGAGGAAAGATGAAAAGAGCTGAGCCTTTACAGTTGAAGCAAAAGAAGATTAAGAGGTGACCTGATTGAAGTGTTTAAAATTATGAAGGGAATTAGTACAGTGGATCGAGACTTTAATTTTAAAATGAGTTCATCAAGAACACAGGGACACAGTTGGAAACTTGTTAAGGGTAATTTCGCACAAACATTGGGAAGTTTTTCTTTACACAGAGAACCACAGACACCTGGAATAAGCTACCAAATAGTGTGGTGGACAGTAAGACTTTAGCAACTTTCAAAACTTGGCGTGATGCATTTTTAGAAGAATTAAGTGATAGGACTGCTGAGCTTTGTTGAGCTGAACAGCCTGTGCTCGTCCAAATTGTTCTAATGTTCTAATCAAAACCCCAGGGGGTGAATACATTTTATAGACGCTGTATAATAACCACAATGACGCTGTGTGTGTCATACACAAAATCGCATATGTAATAAGTATGAATACATGTATTTATTCTCAAACTCAGCAGTGCAGGATGATGGGTAGTGCAGGCTATCCTGGAAGCTTTTTGTGTAAAGCAGAAGAGAGTCTGGGATCCGATGCTAGTCCATTATAGACAACTTATACATTCACGTGTGAAGTTTTATTTAAATCAATATGGTATCATTGTTACGATTCTGACTACTGTACATTAGTGACAAGTATAGAAAGCCTGGAGTGAATTCATTTTAAAAAATATATGTATGTTATGTAGTGGAACAACATACAAAGGTATGGTATCCACAACATGGGATTTTAAATGTGAAAAAAGACTGGGATGTGAAGAGCAAAAGGAGCAGACTTAGTTAAAAAATGAAAAAACAAAAAGAAAAGAAGAAACAAACACGATTTAGCCCAAGGTAAGGAAAAAGACAAGAAAACCAAAATAATCATGAATACTGGACTAGAAATGTCACTGCCATGTTTGAGGCACAAGGTTTTGAATTCATCCTGGAGCTAGAATGACGACCCTGCCACACAGCCATCTTTGGCCCGATGATGTCACACTGCCACTGTGTCATGTGACAAACAACATCCATAGCAACTGTGAGTGAGCAAACTGTCAGCAACCTTACAAAAATCACAGCACAACATGGCACCACCAAAATAACAGTAATCAAGTACTTTATATCTGCTAGAAATTGATGCGTGCAAACATGATCAAAACTGAATCTATAAGCAAAAGAGATTAGAAACAGGAATCATAACAGAAGATAAGATAAGGATCATTTGTCACACGCTCTAATGAGGTAAGACAACGGTTCACAGTGTCGAGGTGAAAGCTATCGATGCCAGCGTTTTCTCCCTTACTCACCGACCAGAGAATGAGTTCCAAGACAGGCTGTGATGCCACTTCTGGTATTGCCCTGGATGTCCTGTCTCTTCTACCCCATGAGCTACTTAAACAGTGACTAGGCACCTGAACTCAGAAGCCATTCGAATCACGCTCACTTAGTGAACAAAACTTCATGATGGAGAAGACCTTGTTTCCAAGACCAAAACACATGAGATGATAGACATCCATTCTTTTTCATCTTTCACATTCACTTCAAGTTCCACGTGTTAAACGGAGTACCTGGCAGGTCACCTACCCTTAATCATTTCTCTGTTTTATTTATTGGTAGAATTAAACATTTTAACAGAACACAAGAATAATCTCCTTGTTTACATGAAGACAAGAAAAACATTCAATTATTTTATCACACAACATAACATTGTGAAGTATAATAGTTGCCAAATACTATATAAATGCCAAGTTCTCCTTCCGGTCAGGTCAGGTCAGGTCGAGTTAGGGAACAAGACAAAGCAGTCCGTGATCCTGGTTGGCAACCCTCCAGGCAGACACACGGTCCAATCCCAAACTACGGAAATGACCCTCCATCTGCTACAGCCAGGTGTTACGTGGGCATCCCCTTGGCCTGGTCCAGCTGCTCAAGGACCCTGTGAGCCGGATCACCCTCTGGGAATCGTGCCACATGGCCGTAGTGCCGTAACTAACGCTCCCTCACAATGCAGGTAATGTGCCTCATTCAGGACTCCATGAGCAACCATTCATTCGACACAAAGTCAAACCAGCGGTACCCAAGGATTTTCCAAAGAGACACAGTGCCAAAGGAGTCCAGTCTTCATCTCAGGTCACTGGATAGCGTCCATGTCTCACAACCAATACAGCAAGACAGGAAGCACCAGGACTCTAAAGACTTGGACCTTCGTCCTTTTTTAAAGATATCAGGAGCGCCACACACCCCTTTCAGGTGACCTCTTGACCCCCCATGCTCTCCCAATCCGTCTACTGACTTCATAGGAATAGTCACCAGAGACAAGAAGTAAATAAATTATATCAAAATAGCTTTTTAGGGGTTATTCAATGGTTTTACGTTCAGTTGGTATTTCATAATTGTTAAGTTTCAGTGTATGATTTACAAATTGGAAATTACTTTAACATGTTTTAACATTTTTGTTAATCTCCCCTTGGAGCCATCCCTTAATGTGGAAAAGCAAATATGGAATCTGCAAAGCTTAAAAAACATCTTTGTAACCCTGTGTAAGTTGCTCTGCAGTGTTACTGTGACAGACCCCTGTTTACCTCAGGTTTACATTGTGTGTTCTGAAACGCCTCGCCCACCTTATGATCCACCCTCTTAAGCTGTTGAATTTACCTGCTCTTGGGTGTCACTACATTGTACACCACCCCAAGTGTTGAAATTGAATTAACTTCGCAAACAGCAGAAAATTCACGAAAAAGCTGCAGCTGCATCAGCCTTGTAGACTTGCCTGGGTGGACACCTGTGAAAAACCTGAAACATCCACAATAATACAATACAACAACTGTAAATCAGGCTGAGCGAGGGTCTCACTGGTAACAGGCTGAACAGGGCTGACCAGATATCTGTTTGCCGTTCAGTGTATCTCTGCTTACATTTGCCTAGCAATACTCCGATAATCAAATGAGGATGGACACACGACTCGGAATTAGTCAAGAATTTCGTTTTAGGATTTTTTATTGATATAAATAGTGTCACAAAACACACAATGAGACATAGCAAGGTTTGGGGCAGCCACCCGTATAATTTGGTATCCTTGCTGCAGATCGTCTTTTTAAATGGCAGCACTGTTGTGCTCAAAACCGAGTCCAATACAGAACTGAGGGAAAAGGGAAAAGTGGCAGGCTTTTAAAGGGGAAGACAGGAAGTGAGGTCATAAGGATCAGGCACGTGGTCTTCAATCATTGGATCACGCCCGGACGTGACATCAGAGGGGCCGGAGCTGGTAAGGTCTACTTTCATTGGCTCGGTCCCGGAAGTGACGTCAAGAGAGCCAGGTGGAATCTCCCGGGAATGGTCTACAGGAAAGGGAGAAAAAGAGTCGGTGCACTCTGCCACATCCCGGCATGCCTCAGAACTGCCTCCACTCAAGCCCTTTAGCTGCCTCTCATGCGCACGTGTGTGACAATAGTTATAATTATACTGTATAAATAATAATAACTAGCCGACGCCCGCCGTAGCATACGGCGGTGTAAGAATAGGAACGGAAAATGGTGAGAAAGCAATTCAGAAATCAAGAAGAAAGAAATACTTCTTGAAAGACGCAGTTGTGAATAGGTGTTTTGCTGGAGACGATAGATAATGAGTCGAAAGATCTAACCCTAGAAAAAGCCACGTACAACTGACCGTGGCTGAAGACTGGTTGTTGTAGATTAACGCAACTCTTAGCAAATGTAATGCAAGGCGGGATGTTGGGGTAAATGAAAATGATAGCATGGAGAATCTCGGAAAAAGCTCGAATTTCAGCTTCACCACCATAAACTCCAGATGTTGCCATGTACTGATAGTACTTGTGACTTGTTGTGGAAACTCTACTTGCGTTGGAAAGAACAACAGGAAGAACGTCTCCAAATCTGTCCCAATGTGATGCAACGAAATCTACTACCCTATGTCGTAGTGAGAGTGCATTGCCTTCGTCAATCGTTTATGTCAAGAAATAACCCACTAATAGGAACAGGCAGTTGTCGGATCCCGGAATAGAGATGAAGTTGTACAAAAAGCCGTCAACAGAGAAGATACTGTCGTTCATTTTATAACAAACGCTTAGGAAACAACCGTCGCAGTATAACGAAAATAGCAAGGAACGAAACCAATGGCAGTGGTCGAGAGAGTACCATCCTGTAGCAGGCTATGGAAAAGACTCCCAGGCGCACACATGGCTGAAGTGAAAGGTCACGCGGTCAGGCTAGATATCGTGACACCAATGGGGTCATGAGAGAGGAGCGGGGAATGGGGTAAACCGAAGGAGGAATAGGAATCGAGAAAAGCGGCGTGGGGGTGTATGGGAGGCCGCAGGCAGCGTGGGGAAGGGTTTGGAAGAGGAGGAATAAGAATCGAGAAATGTTGGGCTGCTTGTGGGGGGGGACCAGTTTTGAAGAGGAAGCAGGACGAACCAGAAGAGAAATATATATAAGAGATAATTAAAATATCTCTAAATGAGATTCAAACAGTATGTGAAATAAACCCACACATCGCCCTTCATCCATCACTCCCACCCTGCTTTAGTTTCCTATTTATGATGTGTGCTGAATATTCCGGAAGTATCTATTGAACATTAGTTTATCTCAAAGTGTTCATTTTGCATGTTTTAAGCATACAACTGGATAACTGACATGTAAAATATACAACACGTATAACATTCATTAATTCATTCATTTTTCCACTGCTTATCTGAAGCCGGCTCACAGGGACAACAGTCTTAGCAGTGCGGCCCATTCATCCTTTTTTTCCCAGCTACACTTGACAACTCATACTGTGGGGTCCCAAGGCTTTCCCAGGTCATCTGTTAGATTTAATCCTCCCAGTGAGCCCTGGGCACCAGGCAGGGAACAAATCTTGGACTGGGCGCCAGTCCATCTCAGGGCTCACTCTTAATTTGGTAGAGTTGATTTCTTGATGTGGCACGTACAGAGCACATCCCATTTTCTTTAAGGATTGAGGCAATTATTTGCCCATTTCCTTTGTTCACTTGTTTGTTTGTGACATTTTCCACCCACACTATCCCCGGAGATGCGTCATAAGCCAGTAATTGATGACAAACGTGCATCACTGAAAAGGGCAAATCGTTGTGAGCTCTTACCGAATGCTGGCATCGGGTTTACTGAAGCAGGCCGCATTAAACTGTAGCTCTTTTTTAGCCATGATGTTTGAGAGGACAGTGGATGGGGGGCTGTGGGTGGGTCGCTAAAGGTTTACCTGCATAAAAATAGCAAGAAACTTTTTAAAAGGTTTAACACGCATACCCAGGAAATAATAAACTTTACATTCGTGATCACTTCCACTTTGTTTTATATCCCAGGACTGCTGGAAATACAACAGTGGAACAAAAAGAAGAAAAAAATAAAAACATTTCCAGATGTTACAGGGTGCGATTTTAGTTAAACGAGTAAAATGATTTAAGATAAAGCTGAGTATAAAAAAGTCAGAGATTTCCTTTTGAAGACTGGACTGGAATAAAATCCTTGGCTTTAAGTCAAAGGCTCTCGGGTTACTCACGTCCTTTATTTCATACGCTGAATCTGTAAGCTCACTGCTGGCACCACTCGTGTGGGACTCGTCTGCGTTTCTGACAAGAGCATGGACAGGACAGGAAGACGTTAACTGAATTGGTTTAATGGGGAACCCTTAAGAACGGCAAGAGGACATTAAGTAAAGTCACACTCTCATCCGTGTGCAGTTAGGTTTGGGACAGAGACACATTTTTCCCTCAATTTTCTCCACAGTTTAAAATTACCAATCAAAATTAAATACAGGATTCTTCACCAGGCAGAACTTCAGTTCAAACGCATGGCATTGTGACAATGACGTCCTCCTTCTTGACATTTAATACAAAGTTTTCTGGAACTGACTGTTAATAATTAATAATTATCTTATGCACGCATTTTTCACCATATAAATGGTTTCCGGACATGTGGATTATATAACACATATTCCATGAGTTTTTTTTTTTGTCATTTTTCCATGGAGTTTTTTTTTTTTCATATCCTTTGCCACTATATGGAGTTGGTGACCTATCGACCACATTGAGCTGGAAAAATTAAATTTTTAACTCTTTCAGGGTGGATGTCGACATCTGTCGAAATTTAGGGGTAGAGGATAGTAAATCAACGGCGACAAAACTAACTCACCGTTACATTTTTGTTTGGCTCTCTTTGCTAGAAGGAAAGTTAGCTTTGATGATTTGACCTCAATTCCATGTGCATGCCTGAGTAACGAAAGGTAATCAACCTCTAAAAAGGCCATCGACATCTGACGAGAGACCAAAGAGAATGCACAAAGCAAAATACTCGGTGGACGACGTTTTGCGTATTATCGCGGAATCGCACTCTGACTTGTCAGACTCCGATTCTGGTGCAAGTGATCTGGAGATGGAGATTGAAAATGAAAGTGAGGTACCGGCATGAGCTGTTCGTGGTGCTGAACACATTCGTGTAGCTGATGCACCTTTAGTAGGATCACCACTTACGATGACAAGAGGTACAAAGCAGATTGCACCGCATTGCGACTGCCACCACCGTGTGGAGACAGCCAGGCAGGTGGAGCGCCTCACATTCCTGCTGACCAACGAGCCTCTCCTTCGCAGACGCTGTGCAAATATTTTAAATCTGCTTTTCTTTTCTTCTCACATGTACAGCTAACACAAAGCCAGATTTAGTACAGGGGCCTAGCATTTAGAATTGCTAGGCAAGCATTTTAAGACAAGACAAGTTGAGAACAACTGCAAATGGGCAACGTGCACTATTTCTGTGTGCCAGAGGCAGAATGATATTGGATCCTCTCTTTGCCTTGTTTGGAATGGCATAATTCACCTAAGTGGGCGCCTGCACACAGAGAAAGAGTATAAAGCCTTGGAACATTGCAGACGGATGGATGGGGGATACCGTCATCCGATCCTGAAAATCCTTCCAACGCTGAGACAAAAATAGCAGACTCTACGCAATGGTCTTGTCATCGCTTCCTGTCTGTTATGCCGCATAAACCACCATTAAAGAAAGCTAAGTTATTTTCTCTTATGTGATTTCTTACTGCCGTATCACTAAGGGAGGGATATCACCTCTTTATTATATAACTAGAGTGATCCCTCCTCGATCGCAGGGGTTGCTTTCCAGAACCCCCGGCGAAAGGTGAAAATCTGCGAGGTAAAAACCATACGTTTATATTGTGTAACAAAGGCGCCTGACCCGACACAGATAGACACGGAGGCACGTATAAAGAGTACAAAGACTTTTATTTTTCTTCAGCTGTGGGACACGTCTTTCCTGTGCCACACAGCCCAAACACAGTCCCAAAGCACACACGGAAACCACAACACACTTTTTTTCCTCTACCACCACTCCTCCTCAAGCTTCGTCTCCTTACTCCCAACTCTGGCTCTTTGAGTGGTGGTGGCTGGCCCTTTTTATAACCCACCCGGAAGTGTTCCAGGTGCTTGACCACCTGGTCCTATTTGCACCTCTGGGTGGGACTGAAGATTCATCCAGCCAGGCTGCCGAGTCCATGCAGCTCCCCCTAGCGGCAAACACTGCAAATAAACATTTGTCTCTTTTTCAAAAGTTTAAACTGTGCTGCACGACAAGACAGAGATGACAGTTCCGCCTCACAATTAAAAGAATGCAAACATATCTTCCTCTTCAAAGGAGTGCGCGTCAGGAGCAGAGAATTTCAGAGAGAGAAAAGCAAACAATCAAAAACCAATAGGTGCCGTTCGGGCTTTTAAGTATGCGAAGCACCGCATGGGAAGCATATCGTATATCATTCAGGAGTTTTATTTAATACGTAATACGTGCTCTGATTGGGTAGCTTCTCAGCCATCCGCCAATAGCGTTCCCTTGTATGAAATCAACTGGGCAAACCAACTGAGGAAGCATGTACCATAAATTAAAAGACCCATTGTCCGCAGAAATCCACAATATATATTTAGATATGCTTACATATAAAAGCCGCGGAAGTTGAAGCGCGATATAGCGAGGGATCACTGTATTTAGGTTCAATTGCAAAATTAATGTACTTCCAGGGACGTAGTGCCTCTTATTGGAAAACAGCTGCCACCAAAAACAGCGAACAGACAGCGACAGCAGTCACAGCACCAGATGTTTTATGTTGATTTATGTGTGAAACCCTTGCTTTGTGTTCTTTTCAGAAAATTTTCAGAAAAAACATTCAGAACTCAAAGAGTTAATTTCTCCATGGAAACATCATATTAAAAATTATTCTCGACCACCACTACAAACTGCATTAGGTAATTAACATTTAAATAAAGTATCATTTTGGGGTAAATTACTTCGTGTTAGCTTTTCGTGTTAAGCCCTATTTATACTTACCATGACACAAAGCACTCATGCTGTCGGTGATCAGAATGCACTTATACTTGTGGCGGGCCATTTGATCGGTGCGTCCATATTCTCCTAGTCAGTAGGTGGCAGTGTTTGGTGAGTGCTGCACACCTGACAGAGGAAGTGAATGGATTACATCAGGGGTATCCAGCTCTGTTCCTAGAGGGCTGCAGTGGCTGCTGGTTTTCCTTCCTGCCACTTTCTTCATCAGGGACCAATTTCTGCTGTTAATTGACTTCTATTTCCTTCATTTTAGTTTCTGTGTTTTTAAAGATTCTGTCCTCTGATTTGACTTTTTTTTCTTTAAATGGCAGCCAAATAAAAATGAGATGTGAATTAAGCCAACAGGTGACCAGCCAACTCCAACCTATTTCCGTCCAACAGGTTTCTTAATTAGAAGATGATTATTCAGCCTTTCTCTCATCATTTTGGCTTCCACTCAAGCCTCGATGGATTTTCTAAGAGGCTGGCAGTTACTCTTTAAATTTTAGCCTATGTAGCTTTGCTTTTGCAGATTGGCTTGCCCACCTGGCCAAAGAAACAAGGGACAACAATTTGCCGTTACAGGCAACTTAACTCGTCTTCAGACACATTTGACTCCATTTCTCTCTATTTAATGAATGTGGATTATCAGCCCAACTCATTTAGGAGGAACTTTCATCTCATTCTATGGAGCTCCATTTCACCTCTTCATTTTCTTTTTGGTTTTGTCACTTAACATTTTTCCATGTCTGCTTATATACTGGTTCATTTTGTCCAACGCTATTTGTAATTTCCTTCCATGAATCTGTCTTCATCTGAGCATCTTTGTGCTCTCAGAGAAAGGAAACACACAGGTGCCTATTTCGTCTCACTTCTGCTACCAGCTTCTCCTCCAAAATGGCGCCATTTTGGATAAGCAGCAATGCGTAGTCAACTTAAAATTCCATGCACCGTACTTAGAGAAAGCCCAGCGTCTCCACATCTTTGCTGTGTGGCGCTTGCAACCACTATATGTCAAGGATAAAGCAAGCTTTACCGGAGGCATGATAATGAGAGTATCATCATCACCTCCATCACTATGCAGTGTGTCAGTATCTCTTTAAATTATGGAATGGCGTCATCTCATTCAAGACTAAAACATTGAGCGCTACAGACATTATATGACCTGCTGTAACATAACTCTCTTTCTGGAAAATGGCTTAGAATTAACTAGGCTTAGGTTCTAAACTTTAATTATAATATGCACCAAGAAGCTGGGAAGTACATTAACTGAACATCTAGACCTTAGGCGCTTGTACATTCAATTGATGAACATGTCTGAGTGTCCTTTGTTAAATTGGTTGTACTGGTGTCCTTTTGGTATATGCATGCGCTTCACCAAATCAAATTCCATACAACTGCTGTAGTTACAACATTAAATCAGTTGCCTTGTGCCCTTGTCTGGCTCTTTATTCTGTAGCCTCATGTCCAGCCAGGCTCCTTTCTTCATGGTTTTTGAGCAAGGCCTTCTATACTTCAGACGGCCCACAGCTGCCTAAAAGGCATTGGACTTGCTCTGAAGTGACACGTCTCAAGTCTTTTTGAATATGATGCCACAAGCTTGGCACACCCATCCTTGGCCAGTTTCGCCCATTCCTCTTTGCAGCACCTCTCAAGCTCCATCAGGTTGGATGGGAAGCATCGGTGCACAGCCATTTTAAGATCTCTCCAGAGATGTTCAATCAGATTCAAGTCTGGGCCACTCAAGGACATTCACAGAGTTGACCTGAAGCCACTCCTTTGATATCTTGGCTGTGTGCTTATGGTCGTTGTCCTGCTGAAAGATGACCCGTCGCCCCAGTCTGAGGTCAAGAGCGCTCTGGAGCAGGTTTTCATCCAGGATGTCTCTGTACATTGCTGCAGTCATCTTTCACTTTATCCTGACTAGTCTCCCAGTTCCTGCAGCTGAAAAACATCCCCACAACATGATGCTGCCACCACCATGTTCACTGTACGGATGGTATTGGCCTGGTGATGAGTGGTGCCTGGTTTCCTCCAAACGTGATGCCTGGCATTCACACCAAAGAGTTCAATCTTTGTCTCATCAGACCAGAGAATTTTGTTTCTCATGGTCTGAGAGTCCTTCAGGTGCTTTTTGACAAACTCCAGGTGGGCTGCCATGTGCCTTTTACTAAGGAGTGGCTCACGTCTGGCCAGTCCACCATACAGGCCTGATTGGTGGATTGATGCAGAGATGGTTGTCCTTCTGGAAGGTTCTCCTCTCTCTACAGAGGACCTCTAGAGCTCTGACAGAGTGACCATCGGGTTCTTGGTCACATCCCTGACTAAGACCCTCCTTCCCCGATCGCTCAGTTTAGATGGCCGGCAAGCTCTAAAAAGAGTCCTGGTGGTTTCGAACTTCTTCCACATTTACGGATGATGGAGGCCACTGTGCTCATTGGAACCTTCAAAGCAGCAGAAATTTTTCTGTAACCTTTCCCAGATTTGTGCCTCGAGACAATCCTGTCTCGGAGGTCTACAGACAATTCCTTTGACTTCATGCTTGGTCTGTGCTCTGACATGAACTGTCAACTGTGGGACCTTCTATAGACAGGTGTGTGCCTTTCCAAATCATGTCCATTCAACTGAATTTACCACAGGTGGACTCCAAGTAAGCTGCAGAAACATCTCAAGGATGATCAGGGGAAACAGGATGCACCTGAGCTCAATTTGGAGCTTCATGGCAAAGGCTGTGAATACTTATGTACATGTGCTTTCTCAGTTTTTATTTTTTAATAAATTTGCAAAAATCTCAAGTAAACTTTTTTCACATTGTCATTATGGAGTGTTGTGTGTAGAATTCTGAGGAAAAAAATGAATTTAATCCATTTTGGAATAAGGCTGTAACATAACAAAATGTGGAAAAAGTGATGCGCTGTGAATACTTTCCGGATGTACTGTAGATAGATAGATAGATAGATAGATAGATAGATAGATAGATAGATAGTTGTGTAAGGCACTATATAATAGATAGATAGATAGATGGCACTATATAATAAATAGATAGATAGATAAGGCACTATATGATAGATAGATAGATAGATAGATAGATAGATAGATAGATAGATAGATGGCACTATATAATAAATAGATAGATAGATAAGGCACTATATAATAGATAGATAGACAGACAGATAGACAGATGTGTAAGGTGCTATACAATAGATAGATAGGCACTATATAATAGATAGATAGATAGATAGACAGATAGATAGATGTGTAAGGTGCTATAAAATAGATAGATAGATAGATGTGTAAGGCACTATATAATAGATAGATAGATAGATAGATAGATAGACAGACAGATAGACAGATGTGTAAGGTGCTATACAATAGATAGATAGGCACTATATAATAGATAGATAGATAGATAGATGGCACTATATAATAAATAGATAGATAGATAAGGCACTATATAATAGATAGATAGATAGACAGATAGATAGATGTGTAAGGTGCTATAAAATAGATAGATAGATAGTTGTGTAAGGCACTATATAATAGATAGATAGATAGATAGATAGTTGTGTAAGGCACTATATAATAGATAGATAGATAGATAGATAGATAGATAGATAGATGTGTAAGGCACTATATAATAGATAGATAGATAGATAGATAGATAGATGTGTAAGGCACTATATAATAGATAGATAAATAGATAGATAAGGCACTCTACTGTATAATAGATAGATAGATACTCTTTAGCCTGCCTATTGCAGATTATGCTGCAGTTCTTTTGTATTGCCCAGGCTCAGTCAGACATTGAAATCTTTTTTCTTTTTTTCTTGTTCTTTTCTGTTGTGATTTCTTCCCTCATTTACATTTTCTTCCACAGACTAAACTAAGGACACAGGAAGTGTTGCTTCACCATGTTTAAATAGTCTTTCATTCCAGACTTGGACAGCAGCCAGACCTTCCTGCCATTAATACTGAATCTGCACTGTACATAAATAAACACTAATGACCCTGAGCCCCTAACCCCCTATTGACATGGAGCTTAAACCATTTAAGATATTAATGACATTTGAGCATAAAAATAAACACTGACCTAATACAGTCGATTTACTGTGCTGTTATTAGATGTAAGTCAACAGAGGTTATTTGCCATCTGATTCTGAATGTTACTCTTATCAAACTGATAGCAATTAAGGTTGCAGCTATGGAGAATGTATGCCGTTTGTGATCAAAGTAAGCAGGCAGATGTTAACTTCCATTTATTTCTTTATTAGTCAGTTGGTGAACCAGCGTGAATCAGGAAATTAGTAACTTTTATAATCTTCAAATATAATGTTAACAAAGAGTTTCATGCTGTTTGTTAAGCATTCGTTGGGGATATTCATAATATTAGCTCATAGGGGGCTTCATTTCTTCCCTAAATGTGCATACAAATGAATGCCCATGTGCAGAGCATGGATTTATACCCAAGACAATTTCAGTGCAGGTCTCAATATTTATGGTAACTTTCATATCAGAGAATAAGTGGTTTTAGTGTGAATGACTTGCTTATCTTTTTGATACTATATGTGCATCATATGCATATACAAATAAAATTAACATATTGACTTTTGGTTAATGATAACAGAATTCAAAGTTTATTACAGAATAGTTTGTCACAAATTAAATGAATTAATATCAATGAGTTTGTGTCCTTTACCAGCAAAAAAATTAAAGCTTACCTAAAATACTTATTTTATATTAAATACGTATATTCAGACTGTTTCAATGCATGTTTAATGATGTGTTTGTCAGAAATTAGGTTGTTTGTAAAAAAAAAAAGTATGGTGATTGCACAATTGTCATGAACTAGGAGTCCCAAGCCTAAAGAGTCCCGAAGCACATAGTCCTAGACACTTCCAATAATGCCCACTGAAGGGGGATATCACCATCAAATCCCATCTAGTAATAAGGGCAAGCACCGAATCATTACAAACTAAAAGATTTTTTCTTCACAAAAAAGTTTGTCCATCACAGTGAAGCTCTGTGGAGCACAAAAGAAAAATGGAGTTGCCTGTAACAGGAAGGCAATACAAGGTGAACAAGGAGTCCCAGTGCAGAATCCGAAAGCAAGGTCAAAACACAGAGCTGAATGCCCATGTGCAGAGTTCATAGGGTGGAGGGCAGTTCATGATGGAATCCTGAAGCTCTTTTAGAGTAACCATTGGGATTTTGGTCACCACCATGACCAAGGCACTTCTTGCCTGGATACTCAGTTGGCCAGATGGTCAACTCTAGGAAGGGTCCTACTAGCTCCAAAAGTCTACTATTTTACAATTACTGAGGCCACTGTGCTCCAGGGAACCCTCAAGGCTTTAGAGGTGGTTTGATACCCTTGCCTTGATCTATGGCACACCACAATTGCATTGTGGAGAACTACACAGAGTTCCTTGACTTGGTTTTTGTCCTGACGTACAGTATGATTGTGGGACCCCCAATACACAAATGTGTTCCTTGTACTTATTTGTACAATCATTAGGTTTACCACAGATGAACTCCAGTCGAGTTCTAGAAACATCTCAAGGAGAATTAAAGCAAACTGGATGCACCTGACCACAGTTTGGAGTGTCCACAGTAAAGGGTCTGAATACTTACATCAATGAGAGATTTTGATGTTTAATAATTTTGCAAACCTTTCTGAAGACATGTTTTCACTTCATTATGCATTCTTGAGTGTAGATTGATGGGCAAAAATTACATACTTATTTAAAATTAAATCTACAACACAAAATATTATACAGAATACCAAGGGATCTGAATACTTTCCAAATCTGCTGTATAATACAACAGCAGACCAACTTCTAGTAAAATACCCCCTGGCCATTCTAAAGTGCCTTGTATGGAGATTACACTGGTAATTAATGAGTGCCAGTGCAGTCTTTAGTTGCATTACGTCTTTGTGGACCTGGAGAAAGCATATTACAGGGTGCCTCGAGAGGAGCTGTGGTATTGTATGAGGAAGTCGGGAGTAGCAGAGAAGTATGTAAGAGTTGTACAGGATATGGATGAGGGAAGTGTGACAGTGGTGAGGTCTTCAGTAGGAGTGACAGAGGTGAGATTACATCAGGGATCGGCTCTGAGCCCTTTCTTATTCGTAATGGTGACAGACAGGTTGACAGACGAGATTAGACAGGAGTCCCCGTGGACTATGATGTTTGCTGATGACATTGTGATCTGTAGTGATAGTAGGGAGCAGGTTGAAGAGACCCTGGAGAGGTGGAGATCTGCTCTAGAGAGGAGAGCAATGAAGGTCAGTAGACCACCAAGATAGAATACATGTGTGTGAATGAGAGGGAGGTCAGTGGAATGGTGAGGATTCAGGGAGTAGAGTTGGCGAAGGTGAATGAGTTGAAATACTTGGGATCAAAAGTACAGAGTAAAAGGGATTGTGGAAGAGAGGAGAAAAAGAAAGTGCAGGCAGGGTGGAGTGTGTGGAGAAGAGTGTCAGGAGTGATTTGTGACAGACGGATATCAGCACAGGACGGTAGTGAGACCAGCTATGTATGTTATATGGGTTGGAGACGGTGGCACTGACCAGAAAGCAGGAGACAGAGCTGGAGGTGGCAGAGTTAAAGATGTTGAGATTTGCATTGGGTGTCACGAAGATAAACGGGATTAGAAATGAGGACATTAGAGGGTCAGCTCAGGCGGGATGATTGGGAAACAAAGTCAGAGAGGTGAGATTGCGTTGGTTTGGACACGTGCAGAGGAGTGATGCTGGGTATATTGGGAGAAGGATGTTAAAGATAGAGCTGCCAGGCAAGAGGAAAAGAGGAAGGCCTAAGAGAAGGTTTATGGATGAGAGGACATGCAGGAGACGGATGTGACAGAGAGAGATGTAAAGGACAGAAAGATATGGAACAAGATGATCCGCTGTGGCAAACCCTAATGGGAGCAGACGAAAGAAAAAGAAAAAGTGCAGTCTTTAGTGGCGGTTTTAGATAGATAGATAGATAGATAGATAGATAGATAGATAGATAGATAGATAGATAGATAGATAGATAGATAGATAGATAGATAGATAGATAGATAGATAGATAGATAGATAGATAGATAGATAGATAGATAGATAGATAGAGATACTTTATTAATCCCAAGGGGAAATCCAACAGCAGCATATTGATAAAAAACAATATTAAATTAAAGATTGATAAAAATGCAGGTAAAAAGAGACAATAACATTGTATGATGTTAACGTTTACATCGACGTCCATTGGGTGAAATTGAAAAGTCGCCTAGTGTGTGGGAGGAACAATCTCGTCAGTCTGTCAGTGGAGAAGGACTGAAAGCAATCTGTCGCTGAAGCTGCTTCTCTGTCTGGAGATGATACTGTTTTGGATTCTCCATGATTTACAGGAGCCTGCTGAACGCTCGTCGCTCCGCCATGGATGTCAAACTGTCCAGCTTCGTGCCTACAAAAGAGCCTGCCTTCCTCACCATTTTGTCCAGGCGTTAGGCGTCCATCTTCTTTATGCTGTCTCCCCAGCACACCACAGATGTTGATGGACGCCAGCCTTCTAAGGAAGTATAGTCGGCTCTGACCTTTCTTACACAGAGCATCAGTATTGGCAGTCCAGTCCAAGTTATCATCCAGCTGCACTTCCAGGTATTTATAGGTCTGCACTCTAATAGAGAATTGGCGGACTTGGCCCAGGTGTCCTTTAGAGAGATAGTGTGCACCCCTAAGGTGGCGCGGGAGGAGATTCCAGACCAGACAGGTAGGAATAGGTGGGTCACGGTTGCAAGGCGTAAGGTAAAGGGTGCACACTGTCCGGGGGCATCAACCCCAGAATTAGAAGTGTCTAACCGTTATCATGTCCTGGCGGAGCTGGACGGTGACTCTGATAATTCTGAGGTGGTAGGCAGGGTTGAGGAGCCCCAACGGGCCACCTCAAAACCAGTTCCCAAAAAGAGAGAGGTAGTGATAGTTGGGGACTCAATCATTAGGGGGATTGAAGCGCAGGTGTGCTCCAGAGAGAGAGAGTCTCGACGGTGTGTTGCCTTCCGGGAGCACAGGTGGGAGACCTCCCTGGAAGGGTGGATAGGCTCTTGGCCAGAGCGGGGGTGGATCCAGTTGTCATTGTCCACGTTGGAACAAATGACATACATAAGGGTAGTCTGTCAGTTCTGCGATCCAAATTCAAAGAGTTAGGTACCAAGCTGAGGAGCAGAACTGACAAGGTAGTCTTCTCCGAAGTTCTGCCTGTGCCACTTGCCAGTCCAGGTAAGATTGAGGAGATTAGAAGGCTTAACGCGTGGCTCAAATCTTGGTGCAGGGTAGAAGGGTATAGGTTTATGGGGCATTGGGACTCCTTTTGGAACAGATGGGACCTGTTCCGCGTGACGGGTTACATCTGAACCGGAGGGGCACCAATGTATTGGGGAGGCGTATGTGTAGGCTAGTCGAGGATTGTTTAAACTAGGGAATGGGGGGGCAGGGAGTTTAGGACAGGCCAGATTTAGATCTATACATGGAAGAACAAACAATGGTGTAGAAATAAAAATGCATAGTAATGTAAATTTTAAGCAAACACGTAAAGATAGAAGGATTAACACATTAAAAATAGCTTGCCTTAATGCTAGAAGTATCAAAAATAAGGTAAGTGAGTTGGAGTTGTATGTAGCAGAGCATAATTATGATATTATAGCAATAACGGAAACCTGGCTAAATAACAAAGATGGGGATGAGTGTAACATAGAGGGATACACATTTTTAGGAAGGATAGACAGAACAGAAAAGGAGGTGGGGTTGCTGTTTATGCCAAACAGGAATTAAATGTAAGTCATCTTCAGTTGGATGATGAGCCCCATCTTAGTGAGGACATGTGGCTTCGCCTGGAAAATATTAGGGAAAAGGTCTCATTTTAGGAGTGTGTTATAGACCACCCAATTCAGACAGTAATTTCAACACACATCTTTTAGTAATATCAAAAGGCAAGTTTACAGGGGATATTATAGTCATGGGGACTTTAATTATCCAAATATTAACTGGGATAACCTTACAGATGGAGGAGCACAAGAGCAGGAGTTTTTAGAAGTAATCAGTGACTGTTTTTTAACACAGCATGTTAAAGCACCAACAAGGGGTGAAGCCTATCTGGATTTAGTATTCTGTAATAATCAGGATAGAATTGAGGGTGTAGAGGTGATTGAACCACTAGGGTCAAGTGACCATAATGTAATACAATTCTCAGTATTTTGTAAGAGTACAGATGCAAAGACTAAAATTGTTAAGTTGAACTTTAGTAGGGCTAATTTTGAGCAGATGCGACAAAGTCTAAGTAGGATAGACTGGGATAAGCTTTTAAATGTGGAGACAGTCGAGGAGCAGTGGAACAGGTTTAAAATGTTTTACATGTAATGCAGGACAGATACATACCTAAATTTGGAAGTAATAGGAAACTAAAAAACTCCACGATGGATTAATAAAGATTTAAAAAAGAAGTTGCAAAGGAAAAAACTGCTGTATAAGGCATATAAGACTAATGACTGCAAAGAGAACCGTAGCGTATGAGAAAATGAGGGCAACCATTAAGAAGGATATCAGAGAGGCTAAAAGACAGTTGGAGAGGAATATAGCAGATAAGGCGAAAGAAGACCCCAAGAGATTCTTTCAGTATTTTAGTAGTAAAAGAACAGTTAAGGAGGAGGTCAAGTTCATCAGGAATAGTAAAGGGAATTAAAAGATACAGACAATGAAATAGCAGATGCCCTAAACTTACATTTTTCTGAGGTGTTTACAAGTGAGCAAGTGGATAACCTGCCAGAGGTAAACACAACTACTAAGGAGGTACTGAGGGATTTGGAAATTGTAGAGGGAGAAGTGCTGCTCAGATTAAATAAGATGAAATCAAACAAATCACCAGGCCCAGATAATATTTATCCTCGTGTTCTTAAGGAGGCTAGTGAGTACATATATAAACCCTTGACACATATTTTTAGGAAGTCACTGTGCACTGGAGAGATTCCAAAGGACTGGAAAATGGCAAATATCATCCCATTATATAAAAAGGGTGACAGGGCAGATCCAAGCAACTATAGGCCAGTAAGCTTAACAAGCATCACAGGAAAATTAATGGAAGGAATTATTAAGGATAAGATTGAGCAACACATGACAAGGACAGGAGTTATTCTGAACAGTCAGCATGGGTTCAGAAGGGGGAGGTCGTGTTTTACTAACATGTTGGAATTCTATGAGGAGGCAACAAAAGGATACGATCAAAGTGGAGCTTATGATATTATTTATCTGGACTTTCAGAAAGCATTTGATAAGGTGCCACATGAGAGGTTGGGCATCAAGTTAAAAGAAGTGGGAGTTCAGGGTGATGTTTTTAGATGGGTGCAGAATTGGCTCAGACACAGGAAGCAGAGGGTGATGGTGCGAGGAACCTCATCAGAACTGGCGATGTTAAGAGTGGTGTTCCACAGGGGTCAGTGCTAGGGCCGCTGCTATTTTTAATATATATAAATGATTTAGATAGGAATATAAGTAACAAGCTGGTTAAGTTTGCAGATGATACCAAGATAGGTGGATTAGCAGATAATTTGGAATCCGTTATATCATTACAGAAGGACTTGGATAGCATACAGGCTTGGGCAGATTTGTGGCAGATGAAATTTAATGTCAGTAAATGTAAAGTATTACACATAGGAAGTAAAAATATTAGGTTTGAATACACAATGGGCGGTCGAAAATCGAGAGTACACCTTATGAGAAGGATTTAGGAGTCATAGTGGACTCTAAGCTATCAACTTCAACAGTGTTCAGAAGCCATTAAGAAGGCTAACAGAATGTTAGGTTATATAGCACGATCTGTGGAGTACAAGTCCAAGGAGGTTATGCTCAACCTTTATAATGCACTGGTGAGGCCTCATCTTGAGTACTGTGTGCAGTTTTGGTCTCCAGGCTACAAAAGGACATAGCAGCACTAGAAAAGGTCCAGAGAAGAGCGACTAGGCTGATTCCAGGTCTACAGGGGTTGAATTATGAGGAAAGATTAAAAGAGCTGAGCCTTTACAGTTTAAGCAAAAGAAGATTAAGAGGTGACATGATTGAAGTGTTTAAAATTATGAAGGGAATTAGTACAGTGGATCGAGACTTGTATTTTAAAATGAGCTCATCAAGAACACGGGGACACAGTTGGAAACTTGTTAAGGGTAAATTTCGCACAAACATTAGGAAGTTTTTCTTTACACAAAGAACGATAGACACTTGGAATAAGCTACCAAGTAGTGTGGTAGACAGTAAGACGTTAGGGACTTTCAAAACTCGACTTGATGTTTTCTTGGAGGAAGCAAGTGGATAGGACTGGCAAGCTTTGTTGGGCTGAATGGCCTGTTCTCGTTTAGATTGTTCTAATTCTAATTCATACAGTTCTAATTCTCTCTTCACACAGTCACCTCTGATGATCACGGGGTCCATGAGGGGCTTGGGCCTCCTAAAATCCACCACCAGCTCCTTGGTTTTGCTGGTGTTCAGTTGTAACTAGGACTCCTCTACTGGACCCCACAACTGCATCTATAATCCAGACCCCGATTTGGGGCCCCATTCACAAGAGAAATGGAAAGAGTCAAAGATAAACAGCATTTCATTTTTCAAGATCTGACTTACACTGATAGAGGATGCAGGCCAACATTTGCAGTTAATGAAGGTCTGTCAGAAATGTCTGCATGAAACAGAGCACCTAGCAGGGCTTGTATGTTTCATATCATTTAAAATGTTGGCTGATGAAGTCAGGAAGGGTTCTGCTATTGATCTGAAAAGGAAGAGCGTGAGTAAATATTTAGGGGTCTTCCACATGATGATTATTGCCATGGTAATGTACAGTACTGTTATCCTCTGGGACTTTGGGAAATGGGCTTCAGGAACCTGCATAATTTCATGCAGATATATCAAAATATACCCATTAGTCAGTGGTAGGGTGAAACATTGAACATTATTCACAAAATACATGAGATCTTTTTAAGACCCTTCTGTAGAAACACAATGTTGTACTATACACTGTGGTCAAGTGTTTAACGACGAGCTGTAGAGAATAAATGTTGGGGCACCAACCCGGTTGTCCCCCTTTAATTCTCGTAGGCTTTTTCTTAGTGTCAGAATAAATAGGCAGAGACATAAACAAAACAAACAAATGTAGTTCACCTCTTAGGGCTTCAGCTTAGGGTTTAACCAAAGGTAGGTCACAGGGATGGGCCTCCATCCTGTGGGGTGGTTCTATCATAGAATGACGCCTCCATCCCGTAGCCTCGGAACTTATATGTGGCGGACCAGAAGGGGCGGAGTCATCTGCCTTCACTGCAGATTTTCTCACCACTGTGGAGGTAAGGGAATGGTCTTGGTCATGGTCATGGTCAGCGTCAGTGTCCCCTCTTGCCCCTGTGTGGTATTATGTACCTTAAATGAGCCCGGATGGTGACTCTCTGATGCTTGTGCATGACAACACATGCGGTACTATACTGTACACTTTCAAGTCAAACTGACATAATGATGCAGTTAATGAACGGAGAGGCATAACATGTGGAGGATATCATATGAGCGATGGGGGAGATAATTTGCAGTAGAGTTTCACACAAACGTGTCTGTGAGCTGGAGGAAACAAAGGGCAGTAGAGTTGATCAGATACCCAAAGAAGAATTCAGTAAAAAGTCTTATTGTAGTGTTGTTTTGAAACTAATAAATGGATTGAGTGAAATAACGTATGGTAGAATTTCCATAAACCTATCGATGATTGTTCCGAGATAATGTACAGAGGAGTAGCACAGTATGCCATAAAACGATTCGGTAAGGTAGTATGTGGTATAGCAGCATGGTAACTCGTGTAATAGTTGATCATGGTAACATTAACCTAAATCTGTGATGAATCTTAGTGAGATAACAGGCAGATCTGTAGGTAAGGTGTTATTAGCTACACAAAAATCAGTTGAAACAAATTTATTAAGATCATACATAAATTCATAAAATAAAATGAGGTGAGAAATTCAGAAAGAAATTTTCTTAAGATAACATCCTGTAAAGCTATGAAAAAATCCATAAATGAAGTGAAGTATGGGGTAGTGTATGGTAGAACCACATGGAAACCTATAAAAGAATTTAATTCGATAACGTGTTGTAGAGCTTCATTAACATCTCATAAATTATTAGATGGAGATAACGTGCAGTCAGACAGCACACAAATCTGTAAAAGAATCGGAAATGATCTGGGGGCTCATGTATAAATGGTGTGTATGCACAAAAATGTTGCGTATAAACGTTTCCACGCTCAAGTCACGATGTATAAAACCTAAACTTGCCATAAAGCCACGCACATTTCCACGGCACCTCATACCCTGGTGTACACAAGTTCTCTGCTCAGTTTTGCAGACTGGCGGTACCCAGTGTCAAAGCAGTGCTACTGTTCCTGTGTGGTTTCCCTTTCTTTTTCAGATCCACATCCCTGACGCGGCTTTATAAATACACTGAAACTAACCACATATTGTTTATTAGTTTAGTGCATCTGATTGTAATTAACCTGTAACAATATAATGGTCCACGGAATGGTCAAACTATTCTAAATACAATAGCTGCTTTACCGTTGTTATTCTCACTGCACCTTCTTCTTCTTCTTTCAGCTGCTCCCATTAAGGGTTGCCACAGCAGATCATCTTTTTCCATATTACTCTCACTGCACCACTCAGAGTATTTATATCACTGTATCTGAGTGGGGAATCAAAGATCTACAGAAGCTGAGAAAGAGAATTATTGGTATATAGCATCAAGCACACGCTGCCTCAGCCATGCTATTTATTGAACTGCTCTCACATGGCAAATGTTTCAAAGCCTTTCCTGTACGGAGCTCACGGTTCAGAAACAGTTTCATCCCAAGAGCTCTAAACACACTCAATCAGTCCATCAAGTACTCCTTGTAGGACTGTTTGTACTTATTAGTACAATCACCTCACTGTAAACTTGCACTACAGTTATAATATTGCACAACCTGAGCCACTTTATAAAGCGCAAATTTACATATGGTGAGGATATCATTTTAAGATGAAATGCAGCAAAATATGTTTATTATATTATACAGATAAAACTTTAAGTTCATTTAAATAATCTATATTGTTAATAATTAAACATGCCAGAACACAGCGCTAGCTAGAAGCATGCGCGACATTCACAGATTGTTCCTGCCTCACGCTTTATTCTTGCTGGTGCTGACGTGACACTGGAAGGATAGATGAATAGAATAATTAAACACGTGCTACGAAGATATTTCAATGTTCCTTAAAAGTTTTGAAGAATCGGCATTCTAAGCTTACATCTGGCTTAACATCTATTACAGAGCTGATTGTGTAGTGATTGGGTATTTGGAGAAAGAAAAGGAAAGACAGGAATTTTAGGTTAGTACGTTTGAAAGATACAGTACTGCTACAATAAAGTATTTCATCGAAGGTCGCGCATGGCGCAGCAAGCATCTTGCGTGAGACATGAACAATCACTGCGCCACCGTGTTCCCATGTTTAATAACATCATTTAACTTCTATCATCGTGAAAATATCACATATAAATCTTAGTATTTTAATTATTCAGAGAGCTGTAATATCACAAATGTAATAGATTCTGTGTCCTGTTGGAGGAAGAGAATGCCCAGAAGCACGTAGTGATTCACACACATAGAGCACATAGAAGATCAAATACAAAACAAAGCATTTAACATGCTACTTTAGTTACAATGGGATTTGAGGAACTAGTAAATTAAACGATTTTAAGATGAAGTTTATGATGTTCTACTTTAATGACAAAATAAACTCTGTGAATAAAGTGGAAATCTCGAGATTAAAGTTGACATTATGTGCTTTTTTCCCCACTGTGTGCCTATTTTTATTTGTTTGTACCCTACTAAGCTTTCATATGACACTCAGACGGTGGGCTACGACTCACCTTTTCACGACGACTTTGATATCTGACAACTTCTTTTTTATTTCGGGCACTGTGCGACTTTGTGAACTTGAGCTTTTGAGTTTCTCCGACATGCTATGTCACTCGATCAACTTCCTTTTGTTAATTACACCACAGTTTAAACCAACAAATAGTATGTTTTTCTTTGCCTCCACTTGGTATTTGCTGAAATTCTTCTGTTTTCCCTCTTGCTTTTCCCATTGTCTTTTCACAGAAGGCTGAGCTTAAGGACTATTTATATTGATTTGCATATTCAAAAAGGCATAATTCTGGGAGGAGTTGGGGCGGGTCAGCAGGCACGTGCATTACTTTTCACGCTGACCGGGATTTATGTAGTGGAAGAACGTGGAAGTCTGCGTACGCACAGATTTATGCATCTGGATTTTTCTGTGTGTACGCACATTCCTTCTTTTGTGCTTACACCATATTATAGAGTGAGTTCTACGCACGGCGTTATACATGAGACCCCTGGTGACCTAATCATAGCAAGAGGGGCAAGTGTTGCGAGTGAAGATGTCCTCACTGCAGATTGGTCATCAGAGGAGAAAGTTCTCAGGCTATGGTGGCTGTACCCGACTTTCTGAAGATGTTGTCCAGTACCTCCTGGTGAGGACATGGGACTAAGACCAATGCCACCTGACTGAACTTCTCACTAGTTTCACAAGTATACAGAAGAATGGAGTGGAAACGTAGTAGATTAAATCAATGAAATAGCACACAGCAGGGATGGGCAGTAAAATGCAGGGTCAGCCATCATTAATGCTTTAGCAAATAATCCATTCATTTTTGAATGTCTCTTTTCAGTGAATCCTTAAATCAAGTTAGTGAATCAAAAAAACTGCTGCTAGGGTGCATACGTGATGCCATCGGTGTTTTTTGTTTTGCAGGTAGATTTTAAAAACACATGTAGAATTATTGCCGATCTGATTCATGATTCTTATAATTCTTGTTAAAGTTTGTGCTGAATCATTACTTGTTGTGAACCAGGAGTCCTAAACACTACCAATAATATCCACTATAGAGGGGGATATGGCCGTTAAACTTTGGCTAGTAATAAGCGTAAGCACCAAATCTTTATAAAATACTAGGGGGCTCTGCCCCCTGCTCGCTTCACTCGCAAACCCCCGTGCTGGGCCCACGCGCCAGCCATTTCCTGGATCTGTTGCTTGCGATGAATAGTGCTGTATTTTGCATAAACACGAATATCAACTCTGTCTTTAATATCTCTGTCTTTTGAAACTATTATCGCTGACAATTCGTCACAAGTTGGTTTATTACATATGTGAGTGTGATCTTTCTGATTCATATAGAAATCCAAGAAAACTTCTTTGTCTATGTTTTTCAGATAAATTTTGTGCAAAGTGCCAATACTTTTGGATGTATGGATTTGTATCCATTATTGACTATAGAATTTCTAATACGTCCGAATGTTTAACTCTTTCGATTCTATGTTATATCGCTTCTCCGTGATCATAAATATAAACCTGATCGAACTGTGTTTTCTTTGAAATGAAACTTGCAGTAGCTCTCTCATATCACCTATGGCCATATATTTGTTCTCTTTTTGCTGTTCCGTTATTTCACCGATTAATAATTTCAGCTTTGAATTTTAGTACTTTCATAAACCCTAACCTGCTCTGCGTGTGTGTTGTGAATTTCCCCTTGGGATTAATAAAGTATCTATCTATCTATCTATCTATCTATCTATCTATCTATCTATCTACTTTGTATCTATCTATCTATCTATTGCGCCAACATTTTTGAACCACTTGACGACGTTCTACTTTGTCTTCTACTCTTTGTCTTTTCTTCTTCTACTGTTTTTCTTTTATTTCTGCCCCCACTCGGACCTGTTAGGTTTTCAGTTTATCCCTTGGCACAAAGTCTCATCTCGCGGGACGTGAAATTATCTCTCTGAAAAAGTCTCACCTCGTCCCAAGATTTTTTTATATAATAGATTGATAAGATTTATTTTTACAAAAACAAGTATTACAATCACAGTGAAGCTCAGTGGAGCACAGCAGTAAAACTGAATTACCTGTAACAAGAAGGCAATCCAAATTAAATAAGCCCCAATACAGAGTCCACTAGCAAAGGCAAAACATAGAGCAGAAGGTCGAAAAAAGTCACAAGACACACAGAATTTACAAAAAGCAGATGAACTCATCACTCCTGTGCGCATTCGAAATGAACTGCCAGGAACTGCGGGAGGCCATCCAGATATATAGGGGGGAGGGCAGGTGTTGGCAGTGATTGACAGGTGACCACACCCCCTTGTGGCACCACCCATAAAACACAAGGCACATAACAAAGGCAACGGTAACACAGCAAAATCGAAAACAAGCAACAATGCAGATAATTAAAGTAAAAATGAATGTTGCAAAAAGGAGACCCACCAAAGTGTAAGAGTTCTTGTAATGGGAGGTACTTTTTGCAGAAAAGCAAATGAAAATGAATATTAATAAAATGAAAGTTCAATCTCTCTTTTTCCATTTATTTTTGAAAGACTACATTAATCTGCATCCAGTCTTCCAACTTAACAGGGAAGTCTTGGGGGTTGGTGGCAGGATTGGCACCCCAGCCACCATATAAAACCTCACACGGCTCCTGTGTGGTGCTGAGGTGTCACCCGCTGCACTCGGGTTCCAATCCAGGTGGTTCATCGTGTGGTGGGTGCGGCAATTCGCTATCAGCTCACACTCCCAACCTACATACAAGGATGCTGCAAAAATTTAAACTAAAATGAAGTCACAGCCAGTCTGTGCATTTTCTAACCTGAACACATGGCTAGTATAGCATAGTGCCCATTAAAATTTTAAAAGGGACGAATCTCGCGCATAACCAGGTCGGCCTCGGCCTCAACAGTACCAGAGAAGTGACAGAAACGTTATCTGCTCCATGAAATAAAGGCCAAATAAACAGCGCCCCTCATCGGACTTCCCGAAAGGACGAACAGGCAAAGAATGCTGTAGTTTGGTCAGGTAGGGAAGAGCAATTATTTTTTATACAGCTCACAAATAACGTCATTATCGCTTGAATGGTACTGTTCAGCCGAGGCCGACCTATGGTGCTGCACGAGATTCTTCCAGTTTCAATCTTTATTGCGCACTACGCTATACTAGACGTGTTCATTTTTATTTAAAGTATTGGATTTCCCCTCATTTGCCAAGGTGCAGTTCTTGTATTTAATTTTTTATTTTTTTATGCATTTACAGCTTTGGAGACGGAGCTTTTTTCTCTCAATTGTCTGCGCCTTTGATAGAAAGAAAGCAAATATTGAGCCCGAGAGATCACTGAAATCACTTTTGGAAATCAGTACCCCGGGTCACTTTCTGTGCTCTGTAAAGCAGCTACTCTTTATTTTTAATTAAATCCACAGGTTTGCTTTATCAGGCAGCATAGCGTCCCTCACCCACCATTATTAATATGTTCATTTCCTGCCGGCTAGACTGTGCGAGTGTTCATCTCACGTCTGCGGAAGAAATTGGAATTGGAAGAACACTAATGGCAAAGTAAAGCTCAAAGTCAAGGTTTGAATTTCCAATCAATTTACCAAAAAAAACATTTTGTCATGCAATGAGTCGAGTCGAGTCAGGTCAAGTGGCTTTATTGTCATGTCATCCATTGAACTGCATTACCGCATACAGTGGCAGGAGCGCGGTGCAGCATACTGTAGATGTTAAAAAACTGGACAAGTACAAGACAGTTAAAGACAGGGCCGTTTCTAGGCATACTGGTCAGGGTGCAAGAGATTCCTATTCTTAATTTGTTTCGAAAAATTTGTCCCGATCAGACCAGAATACAAAAAAAAAAGTGTTACGTTGTGCGCCTCCAATGTCTGCTCTTTGCGCAGCACAATCTGCTGCCCAAAAACGGTACTGGGCGACGTGACATTTCTTTAAACAATACAGACCTACGAACACTCGGACGCAAAGCGAATGTACGATTATATTGTATTATTGTAATTTTGGCATACAAGTGATGTTCGGTCTTAACGTCTGACGACATACACATTCCAACAATAACCCGTACAACAACAACGATGATGATGATGATGATGATGATGATGCAAATAATAATAATAACCTCCGAAGAGACAGACATGGCGAAATAAAATTAAACTGTGAAAACGGCAACAGGACTGTAGCTGTACAGTAAATCGCAAAAAGCTCATTCAACCCAAACTATGATCGTCACCCAAATGGACATACATTAAAATTTGTGTTAAAACTTAGCAAATATCGTCCCCTGTTGCTCACCGCCATTTAGGAGATTTGCTCTGGGCACGCTAAAGCAGTTTTGCGATTTTTTTGGATAGGTAGATGGCATTATTTAAATATAAAAAAGATTCCTATTTAAAAATAATCATTATAGTCTCATTTTCACTGACTGTTGTCATTACACTAGGTTTTCAATTTATTTTATTAACTTAAACGACATGTACTGTATATGTTACGGGTATATATCAGTCAAAAAAAATATATGTAAAATATCACCATCATCAAAAGACACAAGTTTAGCTGGTATTTTAAATTGCCATCAATAGAAGCTTAGCAGAAGGAGCATTAAATAAAGGCTACTAATAGAGCCCGATTCCAACTTACTTTGAAACTTTGAAAATGGGGCCCCTCAAGCGCGTGTTTTTCTGAAGTAGTCTTGTAAACAGACGTGTCTATAACTCGACATTTCCAAATTGTGAATTCGAGGTCCTAAATACTTCGCTGTTTCCAGGTCACAATGTACAGGTCTCAAAGCAAAGAAGGTGCTGGGCGCCTATATGACAGGAAAAATCGTAGATCCGGCTCTGGGTAAAGAACTGTACTATACTATACTATACTATACTATACTATACTATACTATACTATACTATACAACTGGACCTCCATATCCGCAGGGATTGGTTCCAGGATCTCAAACAATCAGAGGAGGCTCAAGTCCATTACATAAAATGGTATCGTTTTTGCGCATTACCTATATACAATCATCCTCCCGTATACTTTAAATGATCTCTAGATTACTTATAAAAGCTAATGCAATCTAAATGCTATTCAAATAGTTATTAGCCTACACTGTATTATTTAAGGAATAATGATTTCAGCACGCGACATGCCACTTTTCAAAATATCTAAGATTTTTATTTTCTGGTTGAGTGATGGCACTTTACGCTTCCTTTTTAGCCTTTAAGTGATTAATTGGACAACGTAACTGCTTTTTTAAGGACCGTTTTGCACAGAAACAAACACACAATATGATGCCAAGGTTCTCACGGCGCCTTACTGTCGGGGTTGATGATGGAACCGCTTTTGATACAAAAAACACGGGGCAGCGCTTACAGCTGTGCGCACGCGTGTCCCCGCCCGTAATAGCGGTTTCGTCGGCTGAAACTTTAGTATTACATCTACAGTGTACTGATTATATGCAGGCGGCCAGTGTGGGTCCAAATACCGTTTCTATAGAGCATTTTGCACAAGCAGAACCTTAACCTAATATTAAAGCCGCTGACCCGGCCAGGTGTCTGCGGGCTGATGGACGGACTCATTTTTACTGAATTGAATTGGGGGTCAACGCTTTAAGGAAGTCCGAGTTCTGTAGGTTTTTGGTTATTAATTATTTAGTCTTCTTTGTTTGAGTATCTTGATGTTCCAGAAGATGTGTACTGTATGTCTTTTTCTGTTTTGTACTACAGTACTTCGAGAAGTGTAGAGAAACCGCTTCCTAAATTGGCAATTGGTAGCGTTCAGAAACGGAGGTAGGATAGGTGAGCGAGAAAGAGCTTTTCTGTTCAAAAGGACGCGATTGCCGCGTAACGGTAGAGGAAACCTAAGAGCAGTGTGGTGGCTCAGCAACTGGCTGTTATATAGGAGCTGTAAGTTTAAGCCTATGAGCCGTTTTTTCCAATTCTATGTCGAGTGTGACTACATATCACTCAATTCGCATGCATTCATCGTAGTGCTCGGCGCGCGGCAAGTTCAAGTCCTTCTTTTTGGAATTTTCTGGCTGTGGTGGGCTGGCGTTAGCTGGGATTGGCTCCAGCAGACCCCTGTGACCCTGTAGTTAGGATATAGCCGGTTGGATAATGGATGGATGGATGGAATATTCTGGATTGTTTTCCCCTCATTTTGCTTTTGCTGTTGTTTGATTCCGCAGATGCAGAACCCATAGAGGGTCGACTGTAAATGGATAAAACAATAATAGGCAAGTAAATAGGTAGTAATAATTTGAAACAGAGAGAAACAAGTAATAACAATAACTAATAATAGTAACAAGTGTAACAAATGTACTGCATAAATAAGCCCCTAGGAGCAGATTTGAGGCCATGGGTGGGATAGCAGCACAGAGTTCAGAGTCCAAAGAGCCAAAGTGGAGAAGCTGTTGAAGAACCTGACAGAACTTGCTTGGATACAACAGTACTTTCTGCCAGATGGAGGTCAAACAAGGAGACGGTGGGAGAGGTGGGAACGATCCTTCACAGTGCTGCTAAAGGCTTTATGGATGCAACACTTTTTAAGGATCTCTTTAAGGGAGGGCAGAGAGGTCCCAACAATCTCCTCTGCAGTGTGCACCATCTGTTGTAGGACCTTATTGGTTAGAGACACAGCAGATGCCAGAGCAGACGTGATCTCGATGTTTGGCCCTGTAGAATGCGGTGTGAATGGTTTGAGGCATGCTTGCCTTCTTCAGCCTCTGAAGGAACCGGAGATGTTGCTGCACCTCCTTGGCTGTGGAGGTGGTGTTAATTGACCAAGTAAGGTCACTTGCCAGGTGCACACCAAGAAATTTGGTGCTCATGACCAACTCCACCTCAGAGCTCTTGATGTGCAATGGGAAGTCGACAACTTGGGCCACCCTGAAGTCAACAATTATCTCTTTCGGCTTCTTTCTTAATCTTGGTTCATCCTAAAAAATAAGCAAGCAGCAGGAAATGAAAGAGGCATTAAATATCCATCCATATTTGGAACATTATCTTTGGCAGTAATTATTAATGGACAGCTGTTCTACAGGGTGGTCCAGATCTAATTATGCAGATCCAGATCGTCTGGATGACTTTGATTTATGTGGGGATGATTCCAGTCCGGCACAAAGACGATTCTTCATGTCGTCAGTTGCCACTCTTCTCGATGGTCTGGGATTTTTCGAGTGATTTTCTATGTAAAAAACTTAATAAGTTATAGTGTAATGAAAATTGCATACAGGGGGTTCCTCGGGTTACGACACAGTTCCGTTCCTACAACAGTGATGTAACCCGAATTTTGGTGTAAGTCGAAACACACTCTAGCCTAAGTCACTTACCTATCTTAACACATTTGCAAAATCATAATCTAGAACATAAAAACACAAAATCTAAGCCTGAGAAAAAAGAAAAGGACATACATATACTGTACTGTACACTGTACTGTAGTAACAGAAAGAATGAGTGTAAAAAATGCTTACCTTTATTCCTTCTCATGTCTCAATTTATTTTAACTTTTTATGGGAGTGAGTGTTGTAAACTTGAAACGTTGTATGTCGAAACGTTGTAACCCGAGGAACCCTTGTAATTAGATCTGGACCACCCTATAAACATAAAATGAGTATGTAGTATTCATGCATTTATTTTAATGCATTTGAAAGATGGAGTCTTTAAAATTCACAGCTTGCCTTCTTCGATATTAACATGCAGTCCAGTATGCTGAGTGAATGCTAAATGTAATTTTCAGTTGACCTCCTCAAGCTGCACCAGCTACTGATCTCTGCTGCCACCATGTGGAAGTTATGTCGTTTGCATTTGTTCACTTCTGGCTACAGAACTGCATTTAATTATTAATTTTTTAAAAATATTGTTCTTTATTTCACCTTATAGATTTTCTTATATTAGGAACTTGTTAGTTTACCCCTTGGGGTCAGAGCACAGGGTCAGCCATTTTACATTTGTCAGTAATGGGGATTTGAACTGGCAACCTTCCGGATACCAATGCAGATCCTTAGCCTCAGAGCCAATTCTGCCCCGTATTCAAAGTGTAATTTGAATTCTGAAATTCTTATTTGCATATGCTAACCAACATGCACATGTCTCCAATCTGTGACACCATGATTAGTTACAATAACTACCTCACTGAAAAAGCTTCTGTCCTTCTTACCTCAAAACGTCTCTCTTCTTTATTATAAAAGACACACACACACACACACTGCTTTAAGAAAAAAAAAAATACCAGTCATGCCTATTGAGCAAATTATTAGAAACTACTATACATAAACTGGCTAGGGTCATTTCTGGCTCTCAAAACACTTGGTTCTTCATGGGATGGATTCCACAAGATGTTGGAATTGGCATTCCTTTGACATTCTGGTCCATGTTGACATGATTGCATCACACTATCTCTGGAGATTCGGCATTTATACATTCACGCTGCGAAAATCCTGTTCTGCCACATCCCAAAAGGTGTTCTGTTGTTTTCAGATCCGGTGACTGGGAAGACCACTGAAGATTGCTGAAGTCATTGTCATGTTCATGAAACCAGTTTGAGATCATTTTTTGCCTAGTGACATTGTGCGTTATCATTTTGGAAGTAGCCATTAGAAAATGGGTGAATTGTGTCCTTGAAGGGATACACATGGTTTATTTAAACCAGGGGTGCCCAACTCCAGTCCTAGAGGGCCGCAGTGGCTGCAGGTTTTCATTCTTACCCTTTTCTTAATTAGTGACTTGTTTTTGGTGCTAATTCATTTTATTTGACTTGCTGTTGAAGACTCAGACCCCTCAATTGTTTCTTTTTCCTTAATTAGCAGCCAAACAATAATGAGATACAAAATGAGTCAAAACAGGACCAGCAAACTGTGACGATCATACAATATCTGAAAATAAAGAAAGGTGAAGGTCTCAGGAATGCTGATCTGCTCTTAGGAAAGAGAAAATCCATAATTTCGGAAATCAATCAATCAACATTTATTTATATAGCACATATTCATACAAAAAAATGTAGCTCAAAGTGCTTTACACAATGAATAGAAAAATAGAAGACACAATAAAAAATAAACATAAGTCAACATTAATTAACATAGAATAAGAGTAAGGTCCGATGGCCAGGGTGGACAGAAAAAACATAAAAAAACTCCAAAGGCTGGAGAAAAAAATAAAATCTGTAGGGGTTCCAGACCAAAATGTCTGCTATTGCACAATGAGAGCAGCAACAAGCCATGGAATTAAAGAACGGGTTTAATTAACAACAAGACTCGGCGCCTAATTAAGCAACTGGTTGGAGTGAACTTGGTTGGAGTTTAAGTCACTGATTGAGTTGGTCTTCTGTTGGCTCACTCACCTCACATTTCATTTCTGTTTGGGTGCCATTTAAGGAAAGAAATGAACCAATTCAAAGGAACAAATCTTAAAAACAAGACAATTAAAATGAATTCAAAAGAAGTTAATTAGCAGCAAAAACAGATCACTAATTAAGAAAGGGTTGGAATGAAAACCTGTAGCCACTGCAGCCCTCCATGACTGGAGTTGGGCACCCCTGATTTAAACCGATCTGCTAAGATAAATGGGACAGTGCCCAGTCTGATATTATGTGCTAGAGAATTCACAGGAAAAAGCACGCTCTTGTTCAATTTGATTTTAAGTCCAGATATCTTCTGAAATTCAGCTAATGCCTTTAGGGCTGCTGGCACAGAATTTTGTAGGTCTGATATACAGTACCATATTCTCTGCATATAGTGATATTTTCTGTACAAGTCCTTCTCAGAGTAAATTCTAAAGACTCTTACGCATGAAAATCCCAGGAGATAAGCAGTTACAGAAATGCTCAAACCAGCCCATCCAACACCAAAAATCATGCCACGGTCAAAATCACATTTGTTTCCCATTGTGGTGTTTGACATGTATCTGTATCTGTATGATTTTATGTATTGAACTGCTACCACATGATTGGCTGATTAAATAACTGCATGGATAAGCAGGTGTAATTTGTTCAGTAATAATAATAATAATAATAATAATAATTCATTACATTTATATAGCACTTTTCTCAGTACTCAAAGCGCTATCCACACAGGGGTTACATGGTGTACTGGAACTGGAATAGTACCAAAAAACCCAAATATAAAATGGTATGGTAACAGCATTTCAGGATTGTCATTACTGAAATTAAACATCGGCTTCCCCTTCAGACCTCTCTACCTAACAATCAGTAGAGCAGTCCTGGAAAAGCGAGCTTCACCACAATTGAGACTTTCTTTTCTAATAATCACCACTAAAACCTTCCTTCACAAAGTCAATCTGTGGAACAGAGCAGCAGGAAGTTAACCAACTGGAATTCAAGAGACTGTTGCGTTATGTGATGGTTCACCCTGTGATCATCCCTTAGGTAGCTGGTTCATCATTAACAATGAGATGCATTGCAGACGGACGTGCTGCCCCATGAGATGGCACAGGAGCTTTTGCCAGTGGGTTAGTTTTCAAATGTGCATTGCACTACTAACCTGATATCATTATTTTAAATTAGACTTGTAGTAATGTTCTACCATGTTAGCCATTGTGAATGTAGTGAGAAGTCAAGCAAAATGGCACCTTTTATTGGCTAACTAAAAAGATTACAAAATGCAAGCTTTCTAGGCAACTCAGGCCCCTTCTTCAGGCAAGATGGAATCAAAAGAGGTACAGTTTTTAATTTTGAAAGAACAAAATGAGGGAAGTGTAGCATAACATTTCAAACCTTAAAGATCTGCCCATACTGACCTGTCACCCGTTTTTACTTTGAAACGTTTCTGGTAATCTTCCATTCTTGCTGTCCATCCATCCATCCATTATCCAACACGCTATATCCTAAGTACAGGGTCACGGGCATCTGCTGAATCCAATCCCAGCGCACAAGGCAGGAAACAAACCCTGGGCAGGGCGCCAGCCCACCACAGGGCACACACACACACACACCAAGGACATTTTAGAATTGCCAATGCACCTAACCTGCATGTCTTTGGACTGTGGGAGGAAACCCACGCAGACACGGGGAGAACATGCAAACTCCACACAGGGAGGACCCGGGAAGCAAACCTGAGTCTCCTAACTGCGAGGTGGCAGCGCTACCCACTGCACCACTGTGCCATTCTTGCAGTCAATTAGTAAAAAAATACAGGAGTCCTTACAGTTTGAGCTGTTTGGATTACAAGTGTCTTTTCATTTTTTTTTCTTTCTTCTAGGTGAACCCGAGTTCAAATACATCGCAAACATGCATGGAAATGAGGCCGTGGGCAGAGAGCTGATTATTTTCCTCGCTCAGTACCTTTGTAATGAATACCAGAAAGGAAACGAGACCATCATCAACCTGATCCACAGCACACGGATCCACCTCATGCCTTCAATGAACCCAGACGGCTTTGAAAAGGCTGCCTCCCAGGTACTTGTTTAATGCTGAGCCTTCCGTCCATCCATTTTTTTTTTGCTTTGATTATTTCTGGGAAAACACTTTAAATGTTATAAAATTAGTAATATGGGAAGGGGTTGAAGCTTCTGCATTATTTCCATAACTTGGTGGGTTTTGTTGCAGGTACTCTTCACATATTCCCAAACACATGCTGGTGGTTTTGACTGGCACCAGTGCCAGTGTGTACTGTATGTGTGTGCAGGAGTGGTGCCCTAGCTAGGACTGCCTCGTGCCTTGCACCCAGTGCTGCCAGTATAGGCTCCAACCTCAACAAATCTGCCTTGGATCAAGCTGGTTTGAGAATGACAAAAAATAGGCTAGCACATTATAACTGCTCTCAGCTTTGGGTTCAAGTCCAGGCTCCATCACTCTCTGTGTGAAGTTTGCACGTTCTTCTTGTATCTGCCTACAGTCAGCTCCAGCAATCCCACCTCTCATCTCAGTGATGTGCATGCAAGGTTGTTTGGTGTCTCAAAACTTAGTGTGTGTGTATTTGTGCCATCAGATGAGCTGGCGCTTTGTGCAGAACATGTTGAGGGGCGGTGCTGTTGATTAACTATTATTACTTTACAAAACCCCCAACCGCAGCAGGGGTGGGCAGATTCAGTCCTGGAGGGCCGCAGTGGCTGCAGGTTTTTGCTCCAACCCAATTGCTTATTAAGAAGCACTCATTGCTCAAGTAACACTTCTGCTTCACTTTAGTTGTCTCACTCGTTAAGATTTTGAACCCTTATTGCTTATTTTAGTCTTAAACAATTGTAGTCTCGTTTTTTAGTGGCTCCTTATTAGCAATAACATGCAAATGACAAAACAAACCAGCATTTCTCCATTTAGCTTGTTTCCATTTACACCTCTGTGTGTATTTCTCATGCACTATTGGGTTTAATTAAATCCTTGGAAGGAAAGTGAAGAGAAAAAAGTGAAGGACTGAGAATAACTCGTCTGTTTTAAACTTCAAATCATTTGGATGATATCCTTAGAAAGGAAAAAAAATCTAGGATATAGGAATGACTTGACCTGGCAGAGTTAAAGCACTAACAACCCATGAAATTAAATAATTGACAAGGATTGGTTTTTAATTAAGCAACTGGGTCGGAAACAAAAACCAGCAACCACTGCGGCCCTCCAGGACTGAATCTGCCCACCCGTGATCTACAGGGAGGAGTGAAAGCTTTAGATTCGTCAAAAATTGTGATCTCCGGTTTTCGACAGATCTCGACATTTTAGGGTCACCTGATACCGAAATCTCGACGATGGTTGTGTGTCTGCCTGCGTGTCACAATTTCTTGAGGACGCTCTAGAGCTAAAACGGCTGGACAGGAAAAATATGAGATGACGATATGCTGATTAGTTTTTGAGCAAAATCGTGCAAGAGAAAGAGACACTCGAGAGGAACCCTCAAACACCGTCATTCTGCAATTAAATTTTGAATTCTTCCCAACCATTTCTATCATAATGACCTATTTTATGATCAGAAAGATCAGCAGTAAATAACTACTGAAATGTTACAGAATAGTTCGGGCAACTTGGTTCCTGGGGCGTGAAGCCTACTGACGCTCACATACACATTTTTTTTTCTTTATGATGCAGTGCCAGTATAAGTATTCACCCCCTTGGAAGTTTTCTAATTTTATTGTTATACAACATTATATCACATTTGTTTTAATTTGTTTTGTTTTTTTTTTGACCCTGATCAGCATAAAAAGACTCTTTAATGTCGAAATGAAAACAAGTCTCTGCAAAGTGGTCTAAATTAATTACAAATATTAAAGATGAAATGATTAATCGCATAAGTATAATTTACAGAAAATTAATATCTGACTTCTACAAACATAGTATTCTCAAACTTACTTACTTCATTTAAGCCTTTCAGTGAGCCGGAGACTGTCTTGGCAGCACTGGGCACAAGACCAGTGACCCACTAAAGGGTCCATTCATGTCTATGCCCACCCAGGGCCAGTTTAGCATTGCCAGATAACTTTCCGCGTATGTCTTTGGGGTGCTCCAGGTGCCTGCAGCCTTCCTGATCCCGGGATATCGATAGTCATAACCAAGGATGGACTAGGGCAGTGAGGACAAACAACAAGGTCGGTGCAAAAGTGCTCAGTGCATTTTATTAACAGCACCAATCAAAAGTCCAACAATGTTCAAAATGCGCACTGCACTTCAATAAATAAACCTCAATAAAGCCAGTGTCCTGCACTCGGGTCCCAATCCAGGTGGTTCGTCGTGTGGTGGGTGCGTCAACACGCTATTGGCGCATTCCCCTAATCTAGCGGGTGTTAAATAAATCCATCCAATAAGCAGGTTACAACAACAACAACAACATTTATTTATATAGCACATTTTCATACAAACAGTAGCTCAAAGAGCTTTACATAATAAAGAATAGAAAAATAAAAGACACAATTATAAAACAAAATAAATCAACATTAATTAACATCGAATAAGAGTAAGGTTCAATGGCCAGGGGGGACAGAAAAACAAAAAACTCCAGGCGGCTGGAGAAAAAATAAAATCTGTAGGGATTCCAGACCATGAGACCGCCCAGTCCCCTCTGGGCATTCTACCTAACATAAATGAAACAGTCCTCTTTGGATTTAGGATTCTCACGGAAGGGCTTGATGATGATGATGATGGTCATGTAGACTTCTGCCTTTTAATCCATCCATCATTGTTGGAGCATCATGAAGCTTTGAGTAGGTGGTGGTGGCGCAGGCCACCACCACAAAGAAACCGGAAAAAGAAACAGAAAAGAGAGTAGGGGTCAGTACCGATTTTAGAGCCACCATGAATAGTTATTTTGAGGAAATTGAACATATAGAGTATCAAAAGGTTAAATTCAAGAATGAACACAAAATTCTTCTTCCTGCCCCTTGTGCTCCATCATGTCTCTCTAATCCCGTCTGCTGGGCTGCTTAGCATAGCCAAGATGTCAGCAAGTGCACTTGCCTCTTGTTCCCACCACCATCCCTCGTCGTATGTAGGGACCACCAAGCCCAGCTCCCACATCCACCCATATGATACTTAACGTGTGCAAGCCCACCCCTTGATCTCTGCTCCTCTCGCCCCTCACGGCGAATCCTGGGCCTCCTTTCAGCCTCGATCCTGATATTTTCTCTCTCTTGATGTTCCCTCCACTTTTTCTTTGTCTGACATTCTTGCTTTCTTTCAATCTTTTTTCCCTTTTCTCACTCTCAGACTCCTTTAAAGCCCAGTGAGTACAGGTGCGGCACATGATACATGGAGCCTCAGTGAGGGACGGCTGCAATTCCCAGAGCAAGTTCTCCATGGCCGCAAACCTACTGTATACTCATGGGGGTCCGAGTCACACCACTGTTTTTAAACTCATGCACTGCCACGTACCCCAGACACGCTTCTTTGTAACTGTCGGACCAAAACGTGATAAAAAAACCCCAACAAGCAGAGGGAAAATATGAGAATGTCATGGAGAACCAGAGATGCGATGTGTGGTAGAAATTTAACATGTTATCAAAGAAAGAAACATCCCTTAACAGGACTATTGGAAAGGAAGTTGAGAAGGCAGACTTTCAATTCGCTGTAGTCGCTGTGGTGTGTCGGTTAGAACACAGGAACTAATCCAGCCATTGCAGGAACATTGCTTTAATGTTGAAATGCCAGAAATTCACATGAAGTAGAACAACTGTACAGGTAGGTGAGTATGTGTGTGGTTCTAACAGGCAAACAACAAAATAAGACATTTAGTACATATATAAATGTTATTTTACTATGCAATACACAAATGTCCAATAGGTGGCACTATAGCTACACACTATCAACGTAAGGTATTTGCAGTTACAGTTTCAATGTGGTAACATAGCAGGTTTATATCCATATTTATGCACATCATATCTTAAAGATTTAATGCAATATCCCAAGAATTTACAGGCTGAATCTATATTTAACAGAGTACATCCTCTGTTTTACTAAATGGTATTAATGGGATCTACGGTAATAATAATAATAAACACTAAGCAACATTTTGCTTCCTGGGTCCTCCCTGTGTGGAGTTTGCATGTTCTCCCCGTGTCTGCGTGGGTTTCCTCCCACAGTCCAAAGACATGCAGGTTAGGTGCATTGGGGATTCTAAATTGGTCCTAGTGTGGGTGTGGGTGTGCATGTGTGTGCCCTGAAGTGGGCTGGCGCCCTGCCCGGGGATTTGTTCCTGTCTTATGCCCTGTGTTGGCTGGGAATGACTCCAGCAGACCCCCGTGACCCAGTGTTAGTATATAGCGGTTTAGATAATGACTGACTGACTAACTAAGTAACATAAAATGTTAACCTAACTACTAATTCAGAACAGTTTTCTCTCTAACATTTAACACTTGACTTCTAAATGCAGTGGTGCTTGAAAGTTTGTGAACCCTTTAGAATTTTCTATATTTCTGCACAAATATGACCTAAAACATCATCAGATTTTCACTCAAGTCCTAAAAGTAGATAAAGAGAAACCAGTTAAACAAATGAGACAAAAATATTATACTTGGTCATTTATTTATTGAGGAAAATGATCGAATATTACATATTTGTGAGTGGCAAAAGTATGTGAACCTCACGGATGATCAGTTAGTTTGAAGGTGAAATTCGAGTCCGGTGTTTTCAACCAATGGGATGACAATCAGCTGTGAGTGGGCACCCTGTGTTATTTAAAGAACAGGGACCTATCAAAGTCTGCTCTTCACAACACGTTTGTGGAAGTGTATCATGGCACGAACAAAGGAGATTTCTGAGTACCTCACAAAAAGAGTTGTTGATACTCATCAGGCTGAAAAAGGTGACAAAACCATCTCTAAAGAGCTTGGACTCCACCAATCCACAGTCTAGAGGTACATCTCACAAACTCACAAGCTCACTGCACACTCCTCGATTTTCACGTGACCGTGCTTCAGCACCTTAAAGGCACATGGGCCTTTTTTACAAGGACATATCAGTAATCTGGCAGGAGAAGAGCCGTTCATTGTATGTTTTAATTACCCTCTCCCACTTGGACAGAGGCAGTGGTGCTGTAAGAATTCAACACCATCCAACCTCTGCTCCTTAGAGACAAGCTGACTAAGATGGGAGTAGACTCACACCTGGTGGCATGGATTGTGGACTATCTTACAGACAGACCTCAATATGTGCGTCTTGGGAACTGCAGGTCTGACATTGTGGTCAGCAACACAGGAGCGCCGCAGGGGACTGTACTTTCTCCGGTCCTGTTCAGCCAACATACATCAGACTTCTAATACGACTCGGAGTCCTGCCACGTGCAAAAGTTGGCTGCATCAGGAGTGGGCAGGAGGAGGAGTACAGGAAGCTAATCAAAGACTTTGTTAAATGGTGCGACTCAAACCACTTACACCTTAACACCAGCAAGACCAAGGAGCTGGTGGTGGATTTTAGGAGGCCCAGGCCCCTCATGGACCCTGTGATCATCAGAGGTGACTGTGTGCAGACCTATAAATATCTGGGAGTGCAGCTGGATGACAAATTGGACTGGACTGCCAATACTGATGCTCTATGTAAGAAAGGTCAGAGCAGACTATACTTTCTGAGAAGGTTGGCATCCTTCAACATCTGCAGTAAGATGCTGCAGATGTTCTACCAGACAGATGTGGTGAGTACCCTCTTCTATGCGATGGTGTGCTGGGGAGGCAGCGTAAAGATGAAAGACGCCTCACGCCTGGACAAACTTGTTAAGAAGGCAGGCTCTATTGTAGGAGTAAAGTTGGACAGTTTAACATCTGTGGCAGAGCGACAGGCACTAAGCAAACTCCTGTCAATCATGAAGAATACTGCATCCACTGAACAGGATCATCTCCAGACAGAGGAGTAGCTTCAGTGACAGACTGAGGAGATAGTTCCTCCCTCACACTATGCGACTCTTCAATTCCATCCGGGGGAGTAAATGCTAACATTATTTAAAGTTATTGTCTGCTTTTACATGCATTTTTATTACTATTTAATTTAATATTGTGTTTTGTATCAGTATACTGCTGCTGGATTATGTGAATTTCCCCTTGGGATTAATAAAGTATCTATCTATCTATCTATCTATCTATCTATCTATCTATCTATCTATTATGTAGTTTCATATCTATCTATCTATCTATCTATCTATCTATCTATCTATCTATCTATCTATCTATCTATCTATCTATCTATCTATCTATCTATCTATCATATAGTGCCTTATCTATCTATCTATCTATCTATCTTGTCTTGCTGTTTCTCTGTGTGTCGATTGCTTTGGTCTGGAGTGGAAGTGGCCTTTGTGCTAGCAGGAGAGTGAGTTGAGTTTAGCTTTTTCTTTTTTTCATTTTTTTCTTTTATTTCTTTTTTCTAGTCATTTCTCTTAATTCTTAGCTGTGTTATTTATATATAGTCATTATTTCAAGTTTATTTAGTGTTTTTTTTAAAAAGAAGTGGCTAGGATGGCTGTGTCCCGAGGGATACAGCCAGGCCTTTTGCCACATGGCTTTGAAAAACTTAGCAGAAGAAATGGCATCAAGCTGATTGTTGATCCAGTAGTTTCAGTAGAGAAGTGTGTTACTGAAATTGGAAAAATAATTGGATGTAAAAACATTATCTCTGCTTCAAGAATGAATAAGGCTGTCGTGATATTTTAAATGAAGAGGCCTTAGTTCACCAACTGGTTCAGGAAGGCCTAGTCATTAATGGAACCCTCATTTCTGTTTTGCGCTTTCAACTCCTGCAAAGAGGATTATAATCTCTAATATTCCTCCTTTCTTGAAGAATGAACTGCTACGTAATGAATTGAGGGTATGGCGAGATTATTTCTGACATTACTATGATTCCTTTGGGGTGTAAACAGCCAGAATTAAAACATGTGGTCTCATTTAGGAGACAGGTTTTTATGCTCCTCAACAGAGGTTACAGTGAGTTAGATGTTGCTCTGAAGTTCAAAGTAGATGGATGTGACTATATTGTGTTTATATCTTCTGATTCAATGAAATGTTTTAAATGTGGCCGTGCAGGGCACAAAGCAGTTGACTGTAAAAGAGCTGATGGTAGTCATGCTATGGGAGGGAAACATAAATGCAGTGAGTGAGTCAGATGTAGAGGATGAGTCTGAGGACTCCGACTCCGATGCTGAAGATCAGCAGATTGTTGTCTGTGAGGTATCCACAGGTACTCTTAGCTCAACTGTAGGAAGTTCTGATAATCAGATACCCAGTTGTAGCTCCACAGTTGAAAGGAGTGAAATAAAGAAAGCTGAGATAAAAATGCCTGAAGTGGATGGATCGGCCAGGCCGAGTTGAAGTCCTCTACTGTGAATATAAATCAGGATGAAGAAAAGGGCCAAGCTAAGGCCGAGGTTATGCAGCCTGTCATTGAAACTACACCAACTGAGGTGGATGACATTGAAAGTCTGAATGCTGACGCTGCTACCTGTGAGCCATCTAAGGTGGATGAGCAGGCCGAGGCCAGTCCTGAGTCCACAGTCCACAGTGAAACTGCTTGCCCTCTCTTAAATGTCAAAGCTGTGGCAGAAACTGAACCAGGCACTAATTCAGGCAGTGCAGTTAGGGAAGAAAAAGCTGGAATTGTTGAGGAAATGAATGTTGAAGAAGAATGGATGACACTCCCCAGAAAGAGGAAAGAAACCTCAGATGGTGGAGTAGGAGCCAAGAGAAGTAACAAAATGAACCTGACAGAGGGGCTGACGTGTCTTTGAAGAATCGTTTTCTAAGTACCAGAGAGGTGACAATTAGCCCAGAGTGTGAGGGGAGTCAGCAGGGTGGTGAGGACAGTGACTCTTGTATGTCAAGTGACAATTTAACTGGCACTCTTGGAAAAACCGAATACAGCACAGAAAGCATTCTGAGCTTTCTGGATTTTCTTGAAGGCAAAAGGAAGGTGAATGTTGTAGAACATTTTCCTGACCTGGAACTTTTTTTGGTTTCAGCCAAGCGAGTTACGCAATGCTGTTCCTTTGGGAATGGAAAGAAAAGAATTTAATCGGTTAAAGAATGTTATCAGCAAAGTTAGAAAGTCTCTCACCTCCAGCACATAATGGCTCCACACCAGCTCCTCTCTTTTTCATTAGTTAAAGTTCTTCTTGTCATTGCTGCTCCGTTTCTTTTCTTTCTAATGCCTGTTTTCTCTTTGGGCTCTTTGAATGTTAACGGCTGCAGAGACTCCTTAAAGAGAGCCGTACTTTTCAATATTTGGAACAGAAAAAACTAGATGTTACTTTTCTTCAAGAAACTCATACTGACCCAATGAATGAGTCGGAGTGGCAGAGGGACTGGAGTGGGACATCGATTCTGAGCCACGGCTCCAGTGCCAGCGCAGGGGTGGCAGTGCTCTTCAGTAAGGCGTTTCTCCCGAGTCCATTGACTGTTTTGAGCAAATTAAAGGTCGTCTCATGAAGGTCGTTGCGTATTCAGGGTAAAACATTATTTTCTTAAATGTCTACGCTCCAAATGAAGGCAAAGAGAGTTTCTTTTTCTTTTGTTAAAAGACGTGCTAGCTGAGTGCAGTTCAGAGGACGTGTGTTCTTAGCTGGCGATTTTAATTGCACTGAAAATGCAGAGATGGACAGGAATGGCGCTGAGCCTCACCCGGGGTCAGTCAAGGTGTTGCAGTCGGTCCTTCATCAGCAAGAACTTGTGGATGTGTGGAGAGAGTCGAACCCGACAGCAAGACAGTACACATGGCTCAAGGCCTCCAGTGGCATGTTATCCATGGCAAGGCTGGACAGGATTTATACGTTCGGCACAATCTGAACCTCATTTTGGGCTCTTGTCTTCTGCCCACAGGGTTTTCAGACCATAGTTTAGCTCTCACTCGTTTCTCTTTGGGGTCTGAGCGTAATTTTAAATCTTTCTGGCATTTTAATACTAAACTTCTTAAAGACTCTCTATTTCTTCAACACTTTCGTCTCTTTTGGGACAAATGGAGACTCAGCAAAATGAATTCTCATCTCTGAAGCAATGGTGGGACGTCTCCAAGGTCCAAATTAAACTCTTTTGCCAGTTTTATTCTGAACATTCTTCTAGAAAGGTCACCATGGCCATTAAAGAACTGGAAGAGGACATTGGGATAATTCAAACCAAACTGGAAACCGGTTTTAATGCCAATTTGCTTGAGTCTCTAAAAGACAAAAAAGATTCTCTGAGGTCCCTGCTGGATGAACAGGTGAAGGGCGCCATTGTCAGGGGGAGATTCCAGAATATTTCCCAAATAGGCGCCCCTACGCAGTTTTCTTTTCATTGGAGAAGAAGGTTGCTCAGGCAAAAATCATTCACTGTCTGAAAACTGCAGATGGGACTGAAATGACGGAGACCGAGGAGATCCGGAATTTGCCTTCAAATTTTACAAAGACTTATTCTCTGCAGAAACAGTGGACTTGTCTTAAACACAGAAATTTTCTTTAATGACCTACCACAGTTGACTCCATCCACCAAGGAAGAACTCGACCTGCCACTATCGCTGGAGGAGCTCACTAGTGCTCTTGGGAGTTTAAATCAGAACAAAGCCCCTGGGATCGATGGACTTCCCGTCGAATTCTACAAGTCCTTTTGGGATATCATGGGTAAGGACTTCCTGACTGTGTTTGTGGAGAGCATCAGGGATAAAGAACTTCCGGTGAGTTGTCGGAGAGCAGTTTGACTCTTTTACCAAAAAGGGGATCTCTGCAACATTAAAACTGGCGACGGTCAGCCTGCTGTGCTCAGACTATAAAATCTTTTCTAAAGCGCTGGCTCTTCGTCTGAGGACTGTCATGAACTGCTTGGTGGCCTTGATCAGTCATACTGTGTCCTGAACGATGCATTTTTGATAACATTTTCTTTGTGCGGGATTTGGTATCTGCTTCTGACATTTTTGGGTTTAAGGCAGGTCTCGTCTCACTAGATCAAGAGAAGGCCTTTGACCGGGTAGACCACCAGTATTTATTTAAAGTTCTAGAAAGGTTTGGTTTTGGTGAGACCTTTCTAGGATATATTAAATTAATGTACACGAATGTGTTTAGTGTTTTAAAAATTAATGGAGGGTTGGGAGCCCCATTTTCTGTTACAAGGGGCATTCGTCAGGGGTGTGCACTCTCCGGTATGCTATACTCGCTGTCCATAGAGCCCCTGCTCCACAGACTTCGCCAATGTCTTCACGGCCTGTCATTGCCTGTGTGTCCCACTGAATCTTTTAAGGTGGTGGCATATGCTGACGATGTCACAGTTGTCATCACTGAATCTGACGATGTTGTCCTGCTGCAGGACTGTTTACAGGTGTTTCAAATGGTGTCATCTGCCAGGGTCAACTGGTCCAAATGCAATGCCTTTCTGATGGGCAACTGGGACTGTCCTCCCCCAAACCTCCCAAGTGGTTTAACATGGAACTCTAAGGTATTTAAACATCTGGGAATTTACATTGGGAAGTCTGGAGCCACAGCTGATAACTGGGAAGGTTTAATTGACCAAATTCAGGGGAGACTGAACAAATGGAAATGGGTGGTCGCCAAGCTCTCTTTTCGGGGTAGGGTGCTTATTATTAATAATTTAATTGCTTCAATGCTTTGGCATAAATTTAGGTGTGCAGATCCTCCAGTTTGGCTGTTAAAAGAAATTCAGGGGATATTACTGGATTTTTTTTGGGACAAACTTCATTGGGTGAAACGCAGTGTGGTACATCTGCCTGTGGATGAAGGTGGTCAGGGCTTGGTGGACATTCTGAGTAGAATTGAAGCTTTTAGGCTGACAGATTTACAGCGTCTCTTGTATGCCCCTCAGCCTTTACTGTGGAGGAGTTTAGCATTCGCTTTTTCACAGGGTCGGAAATCTTAATTTTGATTGGCAACTCTTTTAATTGATGTCAAGCGATTGGCTATCTGTGCTGCCCACCTTTTACCGCAACATGTTATTGATTTGGCACACCAAAACGAACAGAGTGGGAATTAATGTGGAGTCAGTCTTCTGGTTACTCGAAGAACCGGTAATATGGAATCCAGTCTTGGAGTTTGACTCGGTCAGTTTAAACTCACTGCTAATGAACAAAGGCTTTACCAAAGTAGCCAACTTTATTGATCCAGTCAGCAACCAGTGGAAGTCTGGGGCAGCTGTGGCACATGAGCTCGGGATTAGGTCTGTCCGTCTTGGGGGGTCGATAATCAACAAACTTAAAGGCTCTTTAGTGCAATTGGGTGCAGGTCCTCTGTGTGAGGATTATATCTCTGGAGATCTCATAAAGAGGCAGAACCTCCTGAATGTAAAATTACAATTAAACCAAATGTAAAAGATTTTATCAGTTCTAATAACTCCATTTTAACAATTAATCACATAAATGGAATTTCTTTCCAAAATTTGTCAAAAAAAGAATTGTATGACTGGTGTCTTAAAGTGTCCCATTTTATTATTTGAAAGACATGACTGATACCCTGTGGAGGAACACTCTGTGTCTGCATGACACGACATCTCCAGTATGGAGGACTTTATATAAACCGCCAGTTGAGAAAAGAGTTGGTGACCTGCAGTGGAGGATTCTACATGTGGCAGTAGCCACCAATTCATTTTTAAAAACTACTATTGGTGCCAGCACAACAGATCAGTGTCCATTCTGCCTTCAGAAAGAAACAGTTTATCATTTATTTCTGTATTGTACCAGATTACAACCACTGCTGCATTTTCTTGATTTATTGTTGATGGATTTGGGAATTATATTTAATAACCTCATTTATATTTTTGGAATGCGTGTCAAGAGTTTGTAAAAGACAATGTTTACTTGGCAATTTTTTGTTAGGCCAGGCCAAGATGGCAACGTTAAAAACGAGAAGAAACCGAGATAAAGATTTGAAAACCACTGATGCTCTATTAATGTTTAAGGTCTTCCTTCAAAGGAGATTGAGAATTGAATTTGAATATTTTAAATTAATTAATCAATTAGATGTATTTAGAGAGATCTGGGCTGTAAATGATGTTTTATGCTCCTTGGAAGATGAATGTCTAGTCTTAAAGTATGAGTAGGAAAACTGTGTTATTAAATGTTGATTAATTTTGACTGTTAATTTGACTGCAATTATGTTATAATTGTTAATAAAGGTCTGTTTAAAATTAAAAATTATCTATCTATCTATCTATCTATCTATCTATCATATAGTGCCTTTCATATCTATCTATCTATCTATCTATCTATCTATCTATCTATCTATCTATCTATCTATCTATCTATCTATCTATCTATCTATCATATAGTGCCTTTCATATCTATCTATCTATCTATCTATCTATCTATCTATCTATCATATAGTGCCTTTCATATCTATCTATCTATCTATCTATCTATCTATCTATCTATCTATCATATAGTGCCTTATCTATCTATCTATCTATCATATAGTGCCTTTCATATCTATCTATCTATCTATCTATCTATCTATCTATCTATCTATCTATATATAGTGCCTTATCTATCTATCTATCTATCTATCTATCTATCTATCTATCTATCTATCTATCTATCTATCTATCTATCTATCTATCTATCTATCATATAGTGCCTTTCATATCTATCTATCTATCTATCTATCTATCTATCTATCTATCTATCTATCTATCTATCTATCTATCTATCTATCTGTCTATCTATCTATCTATCTATCTCCTCAGCAAAATGCCTTACAGGGAGCATTCTTCAAAAGTAGTCTGTTACAGCCTGGTCAGAATGATCAGAGAAACAAAGAACAGAGATTCATTTTATAAACTACTGAGTTTACATAAAGTGTCAATCTATGCATAATTTTTTTCTGGATGTTTCACTGGTTTACTCCCACATGACTTATAAAATGGAAGTCTGTTATATAATTTTCTGGTTCTTCTTACACCTTTGAGTTGAGCCGCCACCCTTGAAATTTCTGTGCCTATGACAACTGTCCATTCTGGTTGTTTTACAGGACATCTGCTGATTTCTTGGTCATTTCTTAGTAATCTTTCAGTACATTTTGTTGTTCACTTGACCTTTATCTGATTTCCTGATATGCCTGCAAAGGTTTCTGACATTTATTATTTAAGATAAATGATATGCTACCCTAATATGATTCTTCCACAGATGTAAACCAAATCTACTGGATATGTGAGCGCTTCCATGTTGATTGCACTGTACCCGGCACACGTGTCAATCACGGCGCTGTTAACCTATAAAATTGCGCTACAACAGTATTCAGAAGGTTTCTTCTGAGCTCTTTTTTAGGGGTTTGTGTTGACACAACATTTTCATCAACTAAGTAGCGTACAGAAAGAATTCTTCTTCTTTCGCCTGCTCCCGTTAGGGGTTGCCACAGCGGATCATCTGTCCGCATATGTGTTTGGCAAAATTTTATACCGGATACCCTTCCTGATGTAACCCTCTCCATTTATCCGGGCTTGGCACCGGCACAAAGAAACACACTGGTTTGTGTACCTTCTGTGGCTGGGTTAGTATACAGAAAGAATTAAAAAGGCAAATAAAATGTTAGGTTACATCATAAAAACTGTTGAATATAAATCAAGGGAGGTTACGCTCAGACTTAAAATTGCACTTGTAAGACCACATCTGGAGTCTTGTGTGCAGTTCTGGTCACCACACTACAAGAAAGACATAGCAGCACTTGAAGCTGTGCAGAGGAGAGCAACCAAGTGCATCATGGGGCTTAAAGACACATTCTACTGTGACAGACTTAGAACATTAAACCTGTTTAGTCTCAAGCAGAGGAGACTGCATGGGGACCTCATCCTGGTCATTAAAATCCTCAAAGGCGTTGATAAAGTTGATCCAGCAGAATTCTTTCAGCTTAAGTGTAAATCAGACACTTGAGGATGTCAATGGAAATTAAGGGAAGTGCATTTAAAACTGAAGCTAGGAGAAGTGTTATGGGACTCGGAACAAACTACTGAGACATGGAGTTGAAGCAGAAAACTAAGAGGGACCTGGATGAGATATTAGGACAGCTTAGCTATTAGCTAAACAAATGGGCTTGATGGACTGAATGGTCTCCTCTCGTTGGTCAAATGTAGTATGTATGTCTCTTAATATTCCTGTTCATGTTGTCATGTACTGTAATGCCTGCTGTGGCAGGCATTGCGGCAGAACAGAGGCCAGACTGTAGTCTCTTTATTAGAAGCCTAGGGAGCGGAATGGAAAAATGAGATGAACAGGTGTGATGTCTGTGAGAAGGAGGGTCCCCAGAGGATTCATTCCATTCTGGAGGGGTGTCACTTGGGTGCAGTATCTCTGTTAACTATACTGTAGCTGTGACCTCTAAGGTTGGTATATAATTGGCACAAATGTTTGGATTAGACACTTAGAACATTAGAACAGTCTAGACAAGAACAGGCCACTCAGCCCAACAAAGCTCGTCAGTCCTCTCCACTTATTTCTTCCAAAAGTCAAGTTTTGAAAGTCCCTAAAAGTCTTACTGTCTACCACACTACTTGGTAGCTTATTTCAAGTGTCTATCGTTCTTTGTGTAAAGAAAAACTTCCTAATGTTTGTGTGAAATTTACCATTCACAAGTTTCCAGCTGTGTTCCCGTGTTCTTGATGAACTCATTTTAAAATACAAGTCTCAATCCAATGTAATAATTCCCTTCAGAATTTTAAACACTTCAGTCATGTCACCTTTTAATCTCCTTTTGCTTAAACTGTAAAGGCTCAGCTCTTTTAATCTTAGGTGTTTAGTGGCCACTCCTGATATCCTTTTGCCTTACTGTCAGATTTTATTTCATTTCTTTCCCCTTTTGTGTTTTGTTGGCTTTATATTAATGGATTTTTGAAGAAAATGATACATTAGCAAGAGATGGTCAAAAAAGTGCTTACAACAGAGTTAACACTCAACAGTTTACGTGTCACACTGCATCTGCTGTGTCACTTTTACAATCACTGGGGACTCGGAGGAGCTTCATTTTTGATCTTTTGCTTTTTCACGTTCTCTTTCACACAGCCCGGGGATATGAAAGACTGGTTTGTTGGCCGCAGTAATGCCCAGGGCATAGACCTCAATCGAAACTTCCCAGATTTGGACAGGATCGTCTATATTAACGAAAAGGAAGGCGGCGCAAACAACCACCTCTTGAAGAACATAAAAAAGGCTGTGGATCAGAATACCAAGGTGATGAATTGAAGGATTGTAATCATTTATTTGTTGTTCATTGAATGTTTAAGTTGAAATATTCTTGCAATTTAAAATATGAAAAAATGTAGTTTAAAGTAGCAGATTTTTTAAAAAAAGCACCTATCACCTATGGTGTTTAACTAGTGGTGGGCATAAATAACTGGTGTATTGGGGACTGGAGTTACATATAACTTGAAAACAGACTGTAATGGAGTCCATGTGCTAAGAGCCTCATGGGGCTACATGAATGTATCTTCATTTGGACAGGATCTCAGTTTTGACTCTACCTGGAGCAATGGCTTCAACTTAAAATTTTAAAACAGGAACAGCTCTCATCACTGCTCATCCATTTTGCTGTGACATCTTTTGTCATTTGAACAAGAAAGGCTGAAACGAGGCGCAGTGTGCTGTCATTGCTGTCTGTCACTTTGGAAAGTGGTAGGGACTCTCGTGTGTAAGACAAATGTCCCTTTACTTGCACAGGTCAGTGGTTACATTTCACACTCTGCCAGGCGGGCTGACTACAAGTTTAAACTCCTTTTATGATTATAGTGTATGATAATAGGATAAGGAAAGTGTGACTCTTCATAACTATTTACTTTAATAATTCAATTAAGTGTTGTAAAAGACAGGGGGCACCATTGACCCCAAAGCCCCAGACACACCTCACAAAACAGTCCCAGGAGCAAAAATAAAGGTTTTATTTTCACAAAAGACCTTCTTTTACAGATGAATCCACAGCCTTTTCAATACGCAATGCTCCTTTTCCTCCTCCACGTGAGCTTTGCCTTCTGCCTCCCAGCTCGCTTTTATGTCAGACCCAGGAGTACTTCCGGTACAGAGTCATAGACTGATGGAAGTACTTTTGGGCCAAACAGAAGCCTCCTGAAGCAGGGAGTCCTTCTCCCTACAGCACCCTCTGGCGGCATCAAAGGACCCTGACAGGATTGTCCCGTCCCTCAGAACTACGACTCCCATACATCCCTGAGGAAGTCCTTATTGGGTCCACGCCAGTGGAGCACTGCCATCTACTGTACTGCTGGAGGAACTGCACTTCATGCACTAACTCCCCCATATTATCCATTAATTTATCCCTTTGTATGGGATATTGCTTCAATCCCATCCTGACTGGGTTATGCCTCCTTCCCTACTGTCCTTCAATTATGGTGTCCCAGTTGGGAAAGGGTCCAGCATAGCACTCACGATTTATTAAAGTGGAGTCAGCACATATGTGCCAACATGAAATTAAACACCAATTTCTAAACTAAGGCTACATCTACAGTACTATGTTTTCATGAATTTTAAATGATTATAGCATTTTCTCATTGTTTATGGAAGTTTCTCCATCCATACTAAAACAACCAAAAGTGCACATGACGTAGATGTTCACCTATAATGAGCATCATCTGAAAAATCCCAGAGGGTATGGTAATGCAGTGGTACCTGAGAGGGTACAGTCACACAGTCTGTTCCAGCTCTGCTTTAAGACAGACGGAGGGTTTTTAAGTAATTGACAGAAGTTGGGACACCTGTGCAAATTGTTTGCTTCAATTTGCAAGGCTTTGATTACTTAAATTGCTGCAGCACATCTGTATCTTGTAACCTATTAGTTGATCCCTAAAAAGGCCCATTTGTAACATTCTGAAATTTCCCTTTTTCAAGTTTTGCTAACCTAAACTTTAAACCTTTGGCAAGTGACTGGTTACCTTTTCATCATTTTAGATTACTCATTACAGATCAACTGATTACCGTATTTACTAGTGTACCATGCACCCTCGTGTAAGACGTGCACCCTAATTTTTACAAAAAAAAAACGCGAAAATCATTTTGCCCATTAATGCGACGCGTTGTTATTGTATAGGAAGCGTTTAGAGAGAGAGAGAGAGAGCGCGAGCAAAAAAGAGCATGAGCGAGAGAGAGAGCAAATCAAGCGGCGAGAGAGTGAGCGAGTGTGAAAGCGAGAGAGAAAGAGAGTAGTGAGCGAGCCCAAGCAGAAGAAGTAAACATTACAGAATTACATTTCCTTGTGTATGACACGTACCTGATTTTCTAATGCAAATTTTCGGGAAAAAAATGTGCAGGTGGTACACGCATAAATATGGTAAATTTGAAGAAAAACTGAGGTGTTCTTGAACTTTTGACCAGTAGTGTAGTAGGACTGTGTCTTGGGTAGCAAGACTGTTGTGCCATGCCGTGGGGCATTGCCAGGCCCCTTCGCAGAGTTTCCTCTGTGTAAATTGAGTGGCATAATGGAATTGCAGTGAAACTGGTTGTTCTGCGTAGCTCCTAAATCATGAAGCTCTGGAGGTCTACAGGTAGATCGTTCTGAAAGAATGAGGTTTGGTTGGGTCTTCAATTCAATTTGTATTTACCCTATTTTCTTTTTTTTTGACACCCATTGCAAGCTCAACCTACCTGGATGCAGGGTCTCTCTTTGAACTGCCCTTCCCATGATTCCTTCCATTTTTGATTTCTTGCAGGTTTTTTGAGAGAGGCAAAGCTAGGGGACTGTCAGTTAAAAAGGGCCTGTTAAAGTCCATTTGTGTGATTTTTGGACTATGTAAAAATAAGTTGTTGTTCAATCCAAAAGTGTGTTTTCACTTTAGTGTGCTGCACTTTTGCTCCTGAGAAGTATTTTCTGGAAATAGTTAATGTAATAATGTTTTGGCAAAAATGCATGTGTACCCAGACATTATGAGCATACAACGGGATATGTGCATTATGTGGTGTGGTTGTCAGTCTGATAACTGAAGAGTTTTTAGGGTGCCAACCTGGCTGTCCCCATTTACTTTCAATCTTCAGCAAAACAAACACAAAATGGTGAAAAAAGGAAAAGTAAATAGTCACCACGTAAAGAGAATGGCCCGCCGTTAATCGGGCTCTTTCATTTAGTTCAACGATATTCAAGGAGCTCGTTAGTGGAGGTTGGCTCTTGCTCAACAGACACCTCCTTTTGGGCGTCACCCTTTTAAAGCCCAGAGCCTGGAAGGGGTGGAGTCGGTTGCCCTCACTGGGCAGTTTCTGAGCACAGTGGAGGAAGAAAATGATAAGAGAATTAGCAACAGCGCCCCCTCTCAGCCTGGGGTGGTGTCACATAACCTGGGAAGAGCATGGAGGATGATCCTCAGGTGCACATATGTGACAGTGGATTGAGTAACTTACTGCCCTCCAAGGTAGGAGTTTGAGATCCCTGGTGTAAGACTTCTCATCACTGTTGATAAGCAGCCCTATAATGGCAGTGTTGAGAGCAAATTTAATGATTGAGTCGAATCTGTGTCCGGTCACTCAGTGATAATTGAACAAGGAGTACACTGGGGGGCTCAGCACACTACCCTGCATTGTACCAGTCTCGAAGATCTGTCTGGAGGATCTGAAGTGGTGCTGCCCAACCACATATGTTGGTGTCTCCTACTTAGGAAGTTCAAGATCCAGTTCAGTATCTTAGTGATCAGCTTTTAGATTAAATTGGATTGATCCTATCAACTATGTGCAGATTGTTTGTTGACAAATCTCCTTTTTTTGTCCCTCAGCTGGCTCCGGAAACCAAAGCTGTCATCCATTGGATTATGGATATCCCTTTTGTCCTCTCAGCTAATTTGCATGGAGGAGACATTGTGGCTAATTACCCATATGATGAAACCCGCAGTGGTGAGTCCAACATTTAAGAACAAACCTTGCGAATCCATCCTTGCACCGAAATCCTAACACTCCTCTTTTTCCCCAAGTCCTTCAGGCAGACGACAATTATCTGCATTAGCATCAGACAACAAGTGTGGTATCCTGGAATGCAGCCATGTTTCTAAAACCAATAGAAAAGAAAGAATCAGTACAGACAAAAATAAAGTGGTTAATAATACACTTTAAAAACCTTCAGGAAAGAACAAATACATCTAGGAAAAAAATAAGTTCACAAGAAATTCACAAAGGTACAAAATGCATAACACACATAACGTAAGGAAAATAATAATTGGAAATATTAATACAGTGACGCTTACTTCTAAAACTTAAGTTTATTTTTACTTATTTGATTTATTTTATTGATTAGATTAGCTGTATTATTTGTCCTGTACGACTGTATCCTTGTTTTTTTATGCTTCTGCTGCTGTATACATCTCAATTTCCCGATGGGATTAATAACGATGATCTAATCAAATGTAATCTAACCTAAACTAATATCTAATCTAATTTAATCTAATGTAATCTAATCAAATCTAAACTAAAATAAGAAATACCATACATATAGAAGCAAATTCTACACTACACAAACCCCATATTGTAGTAACAACAGCACATTAAATATCGCACATACTGTAAAAGCATTGTTGTTAGGCATTTTCCTAATCAGTAAATCCGATGCCCCACTAGATGGCTTTTAGTTGATGGGCATGTCAGACATGTTGATGGCCGTTGCTGATCTAATCACTGGACGATGTCAATTTAAACAACTGAAGAACAGAAGGACACTCACACTCAGGAGATCCTCCCCTGGCTGGGGTTCAATTTTGTGTTGTATGTCCATTTGTTCATTTTTTTATTTATTTATGTATGCCAATGCTACTTTTGTTGATTATTGCTTTATTCTTTGTTTTAATGTTGTTTCTAAGCTTTTGTTATGTGCCTTGTGTCTTATGGGTCGTTCCCCAAGAGGGTGAATCACCTGCCCATCTTGGCCAGAAAGTGGCCAGAGCTCTATAAAGAGGAGGGTTTCCCACAGCTTGTGACGGTTCATCGAATGTGCTAGGGAACCAGCGACTTTACTTGTGTTTGTTTAGTTTACTGTGCTTGTGCTATTGTAATTCTCTGGATTACTATACTGGGACTGTATTTGCATTTTTAAACATTGTCCTCCATATGGAATTTCTCCATACAGCAACTCCTATGCTTACTAAAACAGTTGTGATTTTATCTCCATAGGATCAACTCATGAGTACAGCGCCAGCCCTGATGATGCGATATTCAAGAGTATAGCCCAGGCCTATTCAGGCCTCAACCCAGTCATGTCAGACCCTAACAGGCCACCATGCCGCAGGAATGATGATGATAGTAGCTTTGTTGATGGCATTACCAATGGGGGTGCTTGGTACAGCGTCCCAGGAGGTGAGTAATACACGGGTTTGCTCAAAAGACCAAAGATGTTCGCAGTGCAGCAATGTCTTGTAGTGACTGTAGTACAGTATATATTCTTGAACTACCTAAAATACAACAAATAATTCTCCCAATTAGAACAGAATTGTCATTTGAGAATATAAGCCCAGGAACAGCGGCCCAGTCTTTGCCTGTGCTTTTTCTCAGCTCCATGGGTAAAGAATGTATGATTCTGGCCTGGTCAGTGTCTGCTTGTGGTTGGCATATTCTGACTGTCCACATCACATATATGTGTTTGTTATGTAAGTTGACAACCCTAAGTTGCCTCAGTATTTGTCATCGTGGCTTTGTTCAATGAATGTGCCCTGTGATGGACCCGATTTACTTTACTGCTGGGATAGACCAGTAACCTACAGCCATGTATTGGGAAAAAGCAGGTTCAGAAATTTCATAAATTGATAGTTGAATTTCTGAACCAAGTTCTAGAATGTCAAATCTGTTATTTGGGGTTTCAGTGTCTCCAAACATACAGGGGTGTTATATCTGTACTACGTATATTAGGATTTTTGCAGCTTTTTACTCCTCTTTCATTTTATTTTGTAATTTTCACCTGCTCCTTTACATGTATTTTCACATTGTAAATATTTTTATTTTTACCATGTTCTTTACAAAGTGAAGAACTCAGGTATGGGCCACATGGGCAGGTAACCAGGGCAGCATGGGTTGCCGGCACCAAAAGAGTTTGAATGGTGATTACACTCTGAGCTGATCAATCCATTATGGGTGGCATTTATGAAAGTTAAAAGAGCACACATTCTGGAGGTCAAGTGGTGTGTGCTCCATAAGTGCCTATGTTATGTACACATAAGAGTGACAGATAGGATATCAGGGTTGTTGGTCATCGAAATCTAGTAAAACCGTTTAAGATAGCTAAGGAGCACACGCTCCATTAATTACTTGGTATTTTTAAAGAGAGATGCCCATGATCGGGACACTGTAGTTGTCGAGGTCTAATATTGGTTACTTACTATGGACACCATGGGGCACAGTGCACCCATATAGGGCTACCGATGGGCTTTCATTGGCACTGCCTTTACATTTTTATATTGTTCTTTGTTGGCAGGTTTGAAGTATCTAATTCAATTAACTGTGTTTATGATTTTGGTCTATGGGCATTCGACTATTTCTGCTCTGCCTATTGGATTATTCCATTGGATTGTGTTTTGTTTCCATTTGGTTAACACCTTTGCTCCTTTTTAACCCTTTGTGATATTGTTTTCCTTTTTCAATGAATATTAGGGGGCTTCCCCCCCTTCTCACTTCACTCGACAACCCCCTGGCCTGCGCTACACGCCAGCCACGTCACGTCTTTGCTGCTTGCATAAGTGGATTTCACTTTCACCAAAGAACAAATCTTTTAATTCTCGTGGATACGCCTCTTCATTGGGAAGAAACACTACTTTTCTCTGATGACAACAAGAGTTAGATGATCTACAAGTTTGATCTCTTTTCGCTGTTCTGTTATTTTACCGTGTAATCATTTCCCTTTGTTTGCACTAATGTGATCTTTACTATCATTTTTTTGAAACTTTCAAATTTTAGTACTTTCATTATCTGTAACCTGCTCTGCATGTGTATCGCGCCAATGTTTTTGAATTCTTTATGATGTTCTACTTTGACATCTACTCTTTGTCTTTTATTTCTGGTCCCGGGCGTGGTTAAATCTCTTGGCACAAAGTCTCATCTCGCGGGACGTGAAAGTATCTCTCTGAAAATGTCACATCTCGTCCCAGGCTAAAAAGTCTTGTCTCGTCCCAGGATTTTTTTTATTATAATAGAGAGATATTCATTAATAAGTATTCCTTGTTTGAATTGTCCCAAAACAAACCAAAGTTTTTTTTTTAGTTTCTCCCTCTTGTGTAGCATTTTTAAACTTCAAAAGTCAGTTTCTTCATTTTTGGGCCTATGTTACGCTAAAACATCATCTAGTAGTTAGAGGTTAGCTGGGTTTGGGTGAGCTTCTTCTGGGCTGGTAAATAAAGGTCCTGGCCTGCTTTTTTCTGGTATGTTTGGTGGCCTCTACACCCATTTTGTTATTTCCCAATTATAACAAAAGTAGGATTAGTGAGTATGGGTGCTGTATTTCAATCAGAGTTACTCCTTTTATGTTCTTTTTCTTTATTTCTGAATCCTTTATTTATGTTAATAGTGTTGCTCATTTAGTTTCTATGTATCTGTGTATCTTTTTTGATGATCTGTGTGACTTACCACAGTCCCTTGCGGTTCATTGTACACGTGCTTGTGGCGTAGTGAACTCTCTAGAGTTTTTTTCTGTGCTTTTTGTGATTTTTGAAAAGTTTATGCCATTGCACTGTTTTTTGATTACTCACTGGCTTTCATATTAGGATTCTGATTGCCATTGGGATTGACTTTTTTGAAGGCATTGCTTTCTGTGTCTATTGCTCTCAGATTGGAGATTATTTTGTTACAGAGCCATATTTGTGGCTAATAACCCATTTTATTTATAAAGATGCTTTGTTGCCCTTTTTGTGACAAGCTGAGGCTTGATGGTTATTCCCCCACTAGTGGGCATTTTGGGAGTTTATTGGGACTTTTTTGCTTAGGAACTCTCCAGTTCATAACAATGCGTGTGTGGATGTGTGCCTTGGCAGTGTGTGTACTGAGCCTGCACCCTGTGCTGCAGAGATGGACAGTAGAACTTGATAAGCAGGTGCGGAAATGAATGAGTGGGTTGGTGGATGGATGAATTCCTTAGCATGTTAAAAGAACATTCCACCCCAAAATTATATTTTTTATATGTTACTCACCCCATGTGCTTACAAGCAGAATGAACTAAAGCCTCATGAGTGACACTTTTTGAATGGAAGAGAGGACTCTTGACCAATGAATGAGGGGGAGAAACAGGATCTCATGAGTGTTTTGTTTCATGTTTTGATTAGCATGGTTTATTGTAGAGTTAACAATTTAGCAAAAAACATGTACTTTGCACATTTTGAGCATATGAGTGGATAACTGACATAGAGATTATGTGACACAACCAGGGGCTAATCTACTATGGAACTAAAGAAGCTTAAGCTTCAAGGCCCTAATCTTGGAGGGACCGTAGAAATGACTTTAGTCGACTTTTCTTAAATATTTTGTGTCTACTATATGAGGTTTTTTAAAACAATAATAATAATAATAATAATAATATAGTGTAATTCAGTACAGCTAATTTAATCAAAATCTGAGATGTAGTGGTTGTTTTTAAAAATTTATGGTGAACTGTTATGGAACAACCCCATTGAAGAAGATAACAATAGTTGCCCAGACCTCATTGCTAGTTGCTAAGTGGCTCCCATAACTGTTCAAACTACAAGGCTCCAAAACTGTGGGTCCGCCGCTGGACACGACTAACGTGAGATTGTTTCTTTTTTACCTTTTTTCATGAACATTTTTCATATTGATTGCAGCATTTGTCACTACTGCCTTCTATTATATCATATCTTTTTTTTCTTCATTCTGAATGAAAAGTTTTTTTTCTCAGCCATCACTACAAACTACATGGAGTAAGCAACATATAAAAATGGACTTTATTTTTGGGTGGAATGATCCTTTAAATGTCCTTTGGGATTCTTCACAAGTTTGACTTACCACATAGCAAAACGTCCATCTCAAATAAACTCTTAGAGTGTTAAATTAACACTTAAGATTGTATGATGCAGTCATGTAAGGAACTGCAAGGAACCATGGAAAAATGTTGCTGTGCCCGCTCGGTCGTCCCCATTTAATTCCACTGTGAAATAAAACCAGAACTAGCCGAAATGGGCCACTCTGCATGCCAATACACGACAGTCTGCTCAAAAACAAAAAGCCATCAAGGTTGATTAAGCTTAGAAGGGAGTACCGTCCTGCAGTGCGCTCACTACAAAAGTGACCACGTCCTTCTGGTAGCTGCAGAATGTATAGGTAGGTTACCCGAAGGGGCTGGCATGCATGACAATACCTAGAAACTTTACTTATTATCACAAATACACTATCAAACTTTAACTTAGCACTGGTGATTTTGCTGTGTATTTGACAATTATTTTTTTTATTTATTTTTTTCAGGCATGCAGGATTTCAACTACTTAAGCAGTAACTGTTTTGAGATCACTTTAGAATTAAGCTGTGAAAAATTTCCCCCAGAAGATACCTTGAAGAATTACTGGAATGAAAACAAAAATTCACTCGTAAATTATATTGAACAGGTAAGATGTAAAAAAAGTCCTTTTCTCTTCACCAGCACTTGATGGCACACATTGTGTGCAATAAAGAAAATATGTGGCACTGACCTGGACGTGAGAATTGCAGAGTGTTCGCCATGCTGCCGCTTCTCTGCATCTTATGTACACTTTTAACCAAGTGACAGTCATTTACAGCTTCAGCTGTTAAGAAAGGCAAATTGAATATCAATCAGGCTGAAGAATCGTCTTTTTTTGTAAATTTCTTCAATGGATGGCAGCATGCTTTACACACAATTCAGTGGACCAAATCTCCCATTTAATGTAAGGAGGTGCATTTTGAGCATTCTTTGTAAATTTTGGTGTATGCTTTGGTATAATTTAAAGACAAAGAAAACTCTGCCTGTCCAGCCACTTTTCATACACAATATAGTTAAAAGTAAATGGACGCACCTCCAAATGGTTGAGTTCTGGACTCAAGATCAGGCAGGGCTTGGAGCACAATGAGTTTAGGCGAGACAGAACACAGGAATGAGTGGAGCCTGACACCAGACAAAGGGGAGTACTTTTAGAGTAGGGAGGAGCCAGAAAAAAGAAGGAGGAGCAATCTGAATATAGAGAAGTAGGGAGGAGTCAACAGACAAAGAAATGGAGGAGCCTCACAACAATAGTGCATGACTTGGAGTGCAGTGAGTAGACGTGAATTAGAACACAGGAATGGGTGGAGCCTGACAACAGAGAAGTAGGAGGAGTTTAAGTACAAAGAATCAGGGGGAAGTCAGAACAAATTAAGAAGCAGAAGCCTGAGAGTAAGGACACAGAAGTACCTTGGACAAAACATAGGAAGTGGACGAGCTTGATGACAGAAAGGCAGGAATACCTTAAAGACCAGTGGGATGCAAGAGCACAGAAGGGGGATGAACCCAATTGGAAGGACTCAGGATTTCTCTGTTACTTCTTGGTGACTTGTTCTTAAGTTTTAAATGGTTAGTCAACAGTATCCATAGGATGAACTTTACTGTTCTAGGTAAACACTTACTAGTGTCACCCTTCTTACAAGTGCATAATTAATTAATCTTTCTGGCACTGTACCCCTTGGTGTAGATAGGCTTGCTCTCTTTGGACGGCTCAAGGATTACATTACACTCTGAAAGGGCATCTATTGCTGCATTCATGAGTTAATCTGACTATTTGGAGCTACCAGTTATGACATTTCACCTTCCCAGTTCAGTGTATTCATGTAGGATTCCATTTGGAACACATGCTCACTTCTGATTTGTTACTTGGCCTGCAAAAAAGAGTAATTAAAGATAAAGTGCATTTTTCATGGAAATATAGAGTAACATGAAGGTATTAAATGTATTTTGCTTCGCTCCAAATGCAATTCAATCAAAAAAACGGCATTTGTGGCTAGCCAGGTCACGTTTTATATTTAATGCAGTTGGCTAAAATGAAAGGTCAGTATTATGTGACCTCAAAGAAGTGAGGTGGATTTGCAGCTTTGAGTTTATGTGGAATTTCTGACTCGGCAACGTGTTTTTATTGTATATCCGACGGCACATCAACTCTGCATTACCACCCAGGTCATGTCCCGAATGATGTAAAACTGCTTGCTGCCCCGTTGCGGACTGGGTCCTTCTCCACAATGGACTGAGACAAACTGAAAACATTTATGCACTGTATTTTCTAGACATTTCTACAAATTGCAAAATGACACTTTGATATTTTACATGAAGATAAGTCCACCACTGTGCTGTGCGTGTAAATTATTCAATCAATTGTGTATATAAAGGTTTTAGGTACTACTAAAAAAATAAATTTAACTAACAGCATTCTTTCTTTCTTTTCCAGATTCATCGGGGAGTCAAAGGCTTTGTCCGCGATTTGCATGGCAATCCAATTTCCAATGCATCTATATCTGTGGAAGGAATCAACCATGACATTACCTCAGGTACCCGAGCTGTGTGCTCACAACTGCAGCAAGCAAGTTGCACACAACTTGTCATGACACTTTTCAAGACAACAGCTTTATGACAAATGTTTATTTATATTTCTTACAAATGGAGGATAGGTAGATTAAGTGACTCACTTAGTGTTACACACTTTTGATAGACAATACAGTGGAACCTCGGTTCACAAACGTCTCAGAGCATGCACAAATCGGGTTACAACCAAAAAGTTCGCCAAACTTTTACATCTGTTCATGACCACATACTCGGTATACGAACAAGCCAGTTTCCGTTTCGGTTTGTGCGTGCCAATGATTTCCGCACGTGTTCAGTTTCTCCCTGTGCATTCCCTGTGAAGAGAAAGAGAGAGAGAAACACAGACAGACAGACACAAACACAGACACACGATCGTGTGTGTGAGAGAGAGAGAGACACACACACGTGCACGAACGAGCGAGCGACACACACACGAGCGAGAGAGAGAGAGACACACACCCACACACACACGCGAGTGAACGAGCATGAGAGACGACTGGACGCATAAGGCCGAGAAGGCAGTTAAAGAATGCACCGGGCTTGTTTTTAAAGAGACAGATCCGAGCATTGTTTTAACCTCGTTGTATTTAATGAAGACTTTTTTCTATTGGATTTTAACCTCCACTTCACTTCTGTTTACAGCGATCGGTTCGTAGCGTGCATTGTTGCAATGTTACTTTTCTTGGTGGTTTATTAAATTACGGATTTTTCAAATGTTCATTTTTTCCCTGTGCTTAAAACTCATTAAAAATAGTGGTTTTAGCAAGCGGTTCATAGCACTATAGCGCAAACTCTGTTGTTCAAGGTTTTCTAAGTGTTATTCAATGTTTTTACATTTAGTTTACTATTAAGCTGTTCATACTATGATATAATTAACTATATTTGTGCTTAAAAATCTTTAAAAAAATATATTTACATACAGTTTGTACGGTCTGGAATGGATTAATTGTATTTACATACAATCCTATGGGGGAAATTACTTCGGTTCACGACCAAATCGGTTTATGACCAGAGTTTTGGAATGATTTATGGTCGTGAACCGAGGTTCCACTGTATTGTGGTTTAAATTTTAATTCATGATGCACTCAACAGAATTGAACCCATAGAAACGAAAATTTAAAAATATATATCTTTTTTTTTTTTGGTTTGTCTTAAACTCCGAGGTTTTGTGTTCAAATCCCACTACTGACACCATGTGGCTATGAGAAAGTCACTGTATCTCCAAGTGCTCCAATCGGAAAAACAAAAGAAATGTAACCGATCATTTCTTAAATGGTGTAAGTCATCCTGGATAAAGGCATCAGTCCAATAATAGGTAAAATATACAGAGTCTTGAAAAACATTAAACCAAGACTAGAAAAAGATCTCACAAAATATCACATGCTTTTCAGTCATTTTTTCAGCCCAGTGATGCTTCGGAGTGATTTGTATCATCAGCAAAAGGAATGCATTAATGATTGCTTTCTTTTCCCAGCAGATATTCAGCAGTACACTTTTATAGTTTATAGTATTAATTTTATATATAGAAATGAAGTGAAAAATCTGTTAGCTGTGAAACTAGACAAAATATTACTGGTATGAACCTTAAAATAAGTTGGTGAAAAAATTAGACTTTTGAGTTTTTTAGTATTATGAGCTTTATTGCAGTTCAAGTAGAATATCTGTATATTATTTTTTAAGCGAACCTATTACACTAATGAACACTGATAACAATACTTTTCATTTTCTAATAGCCAAAGATGGAGATTACTGGAGGCTTCTTGCTCCTGGTAACTACAAGATTTCAGCCACTGCTCCTGGGTATATCACTGTGATTAAAAAAGTGGCAGTTCCTTACAGTCCAGCAACCAGGGTAAGCCCCAACTGATGACCAATCTTATTTTTTCTTACTGATATTTAACATATTATTGATGCTCCAGCTGTAATGTTTACATCTTGCCTGAAGAAAGGACATGTGTTGTCTTGAAAGCTTGCACATTGTAATCAGTTCAGTTAGCCAATCTAAGGTGTAATTTTGCTTGACTTCTCATTACTTCCATAATGGCTAACATGGCATAACATCCTAGTACTACAGATACAGTAATCCCTCCTCGATCGCGGGGGTTGCATTCCAGAAACCCCCGCGATAGGTGAAAATCCGCGAAGTAGAATCCATATGTTTGTATGGTTATTTTTATATATTTTAAGCCCTTAGAAACTCTCCCACACTGTTTATAAATATTCTCCGCACAGTTATACAGTAAACCCTCGTTTATTGCGGTTAATCTGCTCCAGACAGATAAATGAATTTCCACGAAGTAGGATTCTTTATTTATAAATCTAATATTTTCGCAGTTAGAGCATAGAAAACCTGTTTACGACCTTCTAAATATGTTTTTTAACATTATTAGAGCCATCTAGACATGAAATAACACCCTTTAGTCAAAAGTTTAAACTGTGCTCCATGACAAAGCAGAGATGACAGTTCTTTCTCACAATTAAAAGAATGCAAACATATCTTCCTCTTCAAAGGAGTGTGCGCGTCAGGAGCAGAGAATGTCAGAGAGAGAAATGTAAACAATCAAAAATCAATAGGGCTGTTGGGCTTTTAAGTATGCAAGCACCCGCGATAAAGTGGCCGCAATGAAGGGATCAATGTGAAGGAAGTCTTTCAGCATGTTTTACAGGAGCGTCCGTATCTTCTAAGCAAACAGCCTCTGTGCAAACAGCCCATCTGCTCACACCCCCTCCGTCAGGATCAGAGAATGTCAGAGAGAGTGAGAGAGACAGAGAAAAGCAAACAATCAAAAATCAATACGGGCTGTTAGAGCTTTGAAGTGTGCTAAAGCACCGTGCGGGAAGCATATCGTATATCATTGAAGAGTTTTATTTAATACGTAATATGTGCTCTGATTGGGTAGTTTCTCAGCCATCTGCCAATAGCGTCCCTTGTATGAAATCAACTGGGCAAACAAATTGAGGAAGCATGTACCATAATTTAAAAGACTCATTGTCCGCAGAAATCCGCAAACCAGCGAAAAATCCGTGATATATATTTAGATATGCTTACATTTAAAATCCGCGATGGAGTGAAGCCGCGAAAGTCAAAGCGCGATATAGCGAGGGATCACTGTACTTTGTATACAGTAGTTTAAGTAGCTTATCTTCCAGCCCACAAAAAATGTAAATTATTTATATATGATGTAACAAACACAGAGAGATACAAATTTAACAGGTTATAATATAATCAAACATTTAATATAGTTAAGAAATGTAGATAAAACTAATTTAAGAAATTAACATATAATCTTCATTTTACTAATATAGGCGTCAGTGGACAGCACAATGGCACAGTGGGTAGTGGTGCTGCTGCTCATCCAGATGTTGTTTTTTCCTCTACAATTCCAAACTGGTCCTTGTGTAAATGGGAGTGTGCATAAGAGGGCCCTGCAATGGACCGGTGCCCTTTTTTCCTGCCTCGCACCAAGTGTTATCAGAATTGATCCTGGCCCCCTATGAACTTGAATTGCAATTGCTGAGTATTCAGGACGTTCTGTTATGTTAGATGACAGTATTTATATGGCAGTGTAAATTTACTGTGTGCAGCAATTGTCAATTTGAATAATTTTTCACAGGCTTGCTGTGTTTAAATTACATGCTACATCTTTCCTAGATTACTTAACCAAAATAATACATTTTTGATGTTTGTTTTTTATTGTTAGAAAGCTTCCTTCCTTGCATTGTGCTTTCCTGTTTATCTTTTGATGTGGTTTGCATGTTTTTTGCTTTTCCTTTTAGACTTTGCTTTTTGGTTTCCATATTAAGCTTTAATAAAAGATCTGACTGACTTTTGGTTATGAACTTTTTTCTCTTTCTGACTTAAATTTCATCTCCTGATCCTTAATCAAAAATAAGTATCTTTGCCTTTCTCTGATTTTGTTTTCGCTATTTTCCCTTCTCCCTGGTAACTGTTCCCAGAGTACTCTGCGGCACACACGTTATTGACGTCATTGGAGTGACTGCTCAATGATCATCCTCAGTTGTTCTGGGGTATCTGAGTTTGACAGATAAACCCTGTTTTGCTGTATTAAAAAAAATGTTTTTGTCCTTCTCAGTTTCTGAATCTCCGGCCTTGTTTTTAACTTGGAGTTCTGGTTTTGGTAGTTTTCATGCTCAATCGTGTTGTCTCCTGCTTCTGACCTTTGCCTGTTTTCCAACTACATTTTTCCTGGTCATTTTTTATCTTTTCTCTTACTTTCAATATAATTACTGTAAGTGGCACCAACAAGAATGACTTCCATAAAAAAGGTGTATCATGTGTGCCTTTTTCTGAATGATGCAAACCAGAACTGAAATCTCAAAACATTGCCACCATGCCAACCTTAATGGAAAATTAAATCAGCAAAGGAACTATTTGCTGCTGTGTAATAGAAGCTTTTTTAAATTAATCTATTCATTTATGCAAAAAAATATTTTTTTCAAAAGTTGTACATGCTCCATGGAAGCACTTTGATTTTTGTGTAGATAATGTAACATTATCAAATTTATCTTTATACGAGGGGGGACCCAAAAATAACCGGAATGTTGTTGTTGTTAGGTTGGTACTTGTAGTACGTGGTTGGGCCGCTAGGGCGATCTAGTTACACTCCTCACAAGTCACTCTGCCAAGTGCCATCAGTCTGGAAGGTTTTGCTTATGTTCAGTGAACTTTGTGAAAGTAGTTTTTTGCAAGCGTCGTTTTTTTACGATGGCTGATTATCGTGAGCAACGCGCGGCAGTAAAATTTTGTTTTCTTCTTGAAAAAAGTGTTGCAAAAACTATTGTTATTGAAACGGTATGACAACCCTGAACCACCCACCCTACTCACCGGATTTAGCTCCGTGCGATTTCTTTTTGTTCCCTCGGATGAAAAAAGACTTGAAAGGAAGGCGTTTTGCTGACGTCGAAGAGGTAAAACAAGAAACGACCAGAGCATTAATGGGCATTACTTCAGACGAATTTAAAAAATGTTTTCGAACAATGGAACAAACGGTTAGATATCCGCCAATGGAGAGTACTTTGAAGGAGACTAATTGTAGTTTGTACAGAAAATTAAATTAAACACGTTTTAAAAATATTTCTGGTTATTTTTGGGTCTCCCCTCATATAATTCAGGGTCATTATGGGCCAGAGCTATCCCAGCAGTCTTGTATGAAAGGCAGGAACCAACCCTGACCGTAGCCTATCCATCACAGGGCAATCACACGCACACATCCCAGCTTGATGTCACCTAACATCACCATCCTATCTTTAGGAGGAAGAAACATGTACTTTGAGAACAGGTGATGAAGGCATGGAGGTTGTGAAGGATGGCCGGCCATTTATCCCGGCCAATACCCCCAAGCCGCCAGGTGGAGCCCTCCTTGCAGCGTGGAGGTCCTCAGAAGACCAGCAGGGCATCATGGACATTGGAGTTTTTATGCAAAGCCCTGCTGGATGCTGTGGGAGCCACAGGAGGGAGCTGCAGGGAGGACCGAGGGCTTCTTCGTGCCCTGTGACCCGGAGGTTCGTCACAGGAAGAGCGACAGACTTCCGGGTTGAAGAAAAGGACTATTTACCCTGACCCGGAAGGAATAAGGACTTGTGGACTGTTGGGCAGAAACACTTCCGGGTCAGGAGATATAAAAGGACTGTGGGAGCTCCCAGACGGAGAGCTAAGCTGGGTGGAAGGGTGGCAACGCGTCTGGGAGCTGGAGGATTGGTTTATTGTATTTGAGATTTATTATATGAGTATTGTGGTAGAGAGTGTGCTTTGTGCACAGTGGAAGAAAAATAAAGTCAACATTTGGACTTTTACCTGGTGTCTGGAGTCATGGACGGGGGTTCAAGGGAGCGAGAGCGCCCCCTATCATGTTGATTCCAACCCAGGACCCTGGCTTTGTAAAGAGTACGTTCAGTTTGACAGAATTAACCCGCATATTAACAATACTGAGAGTCATTTATTTGTCATAAATATTTAATCCAACAATTATTTCACCACAGGATAAGTCTTTTAGGCTGCGGTGGGTTGGCACCCTGCCCGGGATTGGTTCCTGCCTTGTGCCCTGTGTTGGCTGGGATTGGCTCCAGCAGACCCCCGTGACCCTGTGTTCAGATTCAGCGGGTTGGAAAATGGATGGATGGATGGATAAGTCTTTTAGGTTTTTGGCTTTGCATTTACCTTTGGCTTAATGTTTTCCTGCAGGTGGATTTTGAATTAGAGTCCCTTATTGAGCGCAAGGAAGAAGAGAGAGAAGAACTACAGGAGTGGTGGAAAATGATGTCAGAAACCTTGAATTTCTAACCAGCATTATGTATGTTTTGAAAGCATAGATATTCTGATTCTGTAAAATGTGCTCCAAATGTGTGTTAGCTGTGTTTTATTTAAAAAAAATAATGCAAAAAATTCTTTTACTATCATGAAATAATGACCCTGTATTGGCAATAAGATGGACTCCTTCTGTACCTTTTGAGAACCAACTATTTGCTGATTAATTTGTATTTCAGGGGCCAGTGGCAGTTTACCTTACAGAAAGAGTCACGAGATTCACTTGAAAGTTTTAGTTTGTATTATCCGATTTCTGCTAATTTTTCTGTTTCCGTGTATGGATTGACCTTCGAAAACTCCGTGTTCTACTGTAGTATCACATTTATTTATAGAAAACCAAAAACTAGAGAATCAGTGTTTTCCCAACTCCAATCAATGTTGACTCTTAACTAATAACAGTTATCTCGTAAGTATGTCAATCTTGTTATTATTTTATTCAGTTGTATCCATGTACTCTTCACATCCATGCTGAAGTGTAGCATTGAGGAGTCTTTTATTTCCTCCAAGTGGTTTTTAGGCTTCTTTTTTTAATGACACACAATTTTCTTTTTGGGTGTCTCAAAAATTAGAAGAGTGCCCATTCATCTTTAATCAGATTTAACCCTTTAAATCATTGTGAACCGAGGATTGGCCACATTTTTGAAGCTGCTGTACATACTAGGTACAATACACGAGGTTGTGATGGGAATATTGTACAGGTCAAACTAGATTTTAGGATAAACTAATTCACTAACACACACACACAGGCCAATTTAGTGTCGCCAATTCATCTAGCCACCAGCATGTCTGAGGACAGTGGGAGGAATCCAGAGCACCGTTAGGAAGCCCACACAGACACGAACCCGGCACTGCACCGCTGTGCTACCCATATACAGTATATACATATATAGTGAACACAAATGTAATATTAATGTCTTGGAAAATGTCTTGGAAAAACAATGGAAGGATGAGATTCAAAGCACAGCAATTAAGCAACTCGGGTGAATCTTTGCAGGGTTCAATTTAAACTGCCTGGAGGTCCGACCTCTTGGGTAGCTGGAGTCAAACTGAAAAACGACTTTCAGTCGAGTTCAAGCTTATAGGGCTGTGCAGACTGAAGAGGCTCATGGCCATGGCCGTTCTTCTGGAAGGGACATCAGGGAACTTCCTGTGGGTGTTCCTCCATTCTAAAGACAGAAGCAACAGAGTGGTTAGTTCCTGTGTCACACCCTTAACCTTCCCTCTATTTTTCCTCCTGCAAGAGCCTGTTAGACACTCCTGGTGCTCATATGTTTGAATATATATACACATACTAGCTGCGTAAGCCTATGCTGTAAAAAACCCGAGCTCCTAGAAACCATGAATTCTGGCACTTTAATCAATCAATCGCATCAGTTATGCATTAGTGGCTAAGCGAGGTTCTCTTTCCTCACAGGTTCCGTTTTGCCATCATGCTCGCCTCTGTTGTCTATCACCGGCTAAGCGACTTTCTCTCTCCTTTGTGGTTTCGTTTTGCCGATGTGCTCGCCTCACTTGTGTATTAGCAGCTAAGCGAGTTTCTCTCTTTTCTTGGCGGTTTCACTTTGGCAGCAGAGTCACTTTCATTGAGCTTCATGCTGTAACCTCACACTTCTGGGCCTAATAGACAAACACACACACTTCTGCACGTGGACGCTTATATATAAGATTATATATATATATATATATATATATATATACATACACACATACTGTCCCAACAGGACTGCAAGACCCAGGAATAAATACTGCATTGGGCCCTTGAGTAATACCTTTAACCAGAAGGAGCTTCTGTGCTCTGAACCCTAAAGGTCATAAGAAAAGAGAATTTTCCCTCATGGAATAACAAAAAAAGTGTATCAAAAATGTTTAATCCAACCAATAAAAGCAAAAATTAGTAGTTGCTAAGGACATAAGGGTAACAAAAATGTCCGAAATGAAAAGAAAAGCCGTTAGCTTTATGTAGCTGTTTTTTTAGGTCACTTGATAGGAGCTCCATTTTGTGGTGCATTCCATTCCACCAAGAACGCCTCCTTCCAGTGGCTGTGGGATTTATAGGCAGGGGGGTGGAAGGGGCGGAGTCGGTTGCCCTCATTGGGCAACTTCTGTGTACTGCGGAGGAAATGGAAGAGAAGAAGGTTAGCACTCACACCCTCTCTCGACCAGGGATGAGCCCAGAGAGTGATCATAAACACACATGCATGACACTTAAATATATATATATATATATATATATATATATATATATATATATATATATATTTTAAATATATATATAAATAATGTATATGTACCCATCCATCCATCTTTTAAGCCCGCTTCATTCTAAGCAGGGTTGTGGGAAAGCTTGAAGTTCATCCCAGCAACCACAGTGTGCAAAGCAGGAACAATCCCCGTACCACTTCTCAGGTTTGGGCTTCTGAGTTGTACAGAAAGACAGCCAGATGATTGCTTGCAAACAGACTATTGTTGAACTTGAAAGAACAATATTAGAATCTTTTGAAGGCAGACTACAAACATCTCTTATTTCACTCCAGTCGTCATTTCCTAGAAACTTAAAGAATTTACAGGTGTCTCCATCAGTGCTATCAAGCTCTATGAATATTCCACAGGATAGAAAACTCATCTGGGAAGCAAACCAACATACTTTGACTTTTAATAACGTGACTTTAAAGCTTCCTACCACCATGAGATATGAGCTGACGTGCTGCCACTTTAGCTGTCTACTGCTGATGTCACACAGGTAAAATTCTAAGTTGTCTGAAAGTGTGTATTTGCTATCTTTTTGTAAGTGTGTTTTCTCTGTATGTGATCCAACATCAGAGAATGAAGGTGCAGCACGACCGCCCTTCACCTGGCTTGTGCTCAGTCAGGCTGGCTGCTGGGATTGGTTCTGTTTCCACAAACTCTGACATGGAATAAGTGGTTTGATAATTTTAGGCTAATCTAATATTTCAGATAAACAGATATGTGTATATACTGTATGCAAGTGTGTTTGTGTATATACAGTATATATATATATATATATATGTATGTGTGTGTGTTTATACATATTTATATGTATACTGTACTGTATGCACTGTACTTTGTACTGTATACATATATACGTAATCAGTGTGTATGTATGTATGTATATATATATATATATATATATATACACACACATAGAGTAGTTAATACTGAAGCTTCAAAGTCCCAGCATGCTTTGTTTCAATCAGGTGGTGTGGTGCACAGTGTGGTGTACTTGTAGTTCTGTTCCCATCACTGACACTGTGTGATCACTTTCAGTACCTGTGCTCTTATAATTAAAAAAATATATATGTAAATACCTGTAACCCTTGGTAAAGGTGCCTACTTAAAATATAATAATTCATATAAATCATGGAGAATAAAGATACAAGTGGCACCTAAATAATGAGATTAGCAAATGCTCTTTCTAATCTGGTCTGTTGTCACATCACCCCGACACTATTGTAGAAGTTCGTTGTCAAAATAGAATACTTTTTGCACAGTTTTGCAGTTTTTTTATTATCGTAAGATAAAACTTTGAGAGGTAATGATATTCAAGATCACGCTGATTTCTGACTTATGTTGAATCTGAACAATAATAAATTATACCCGTGTGTGTGTGAGATGATTGACTGTATCTGTTTTGCCCAAGCTTGTTTCCAATTTTCCACAGTTAACTTGTGCTGTGTAATTCATTCTAGCCATGCTGTCAGTGCTTTATTGTACTTCTTGATATTTTGAACTTGTGTTCTGTGGATTTCTTTGTTCATTATTTGATCACTGACTTAACAATGACATTCTGTTTAATGCCCAAGTCTATTTATGTCCAAATAAAAATCTTAATTAGAATTGCCTTTCTTGCTTTTGCATTTCTTGGATGTGTTGTGGCCTCTCTCTGTATCGACTGTTTCCTTGGAGAAGACATTTTAGGACTTTTTTAGGTTTTTATGGTTAATTTAGGTTCAGTGTCATGCTATAACTGGCAGGTAAACAATAACTGTACTGAAGTTCTGACTTTTATTACAAATAATAAAAAATGCTAAGGGTAATGCAGATGATGGTAATAAGTTTTGTCCATGGGGCACTAACGCAGAACCTTCTGATATCTTACATTTTGATGATGTTTTGTCTTGGTAGAGTTCTATATGACTCTTCTTTCCCCTTTTTGTATTCTTTATTGTGTAGCCTTTGTTGGAATACCTTAAATCCCATAGACTTACCACTGTTTATAAGGTATTGTACTTTATAACTTCTCCCCACCTTCCCTTCTACATCTATAACCTCAGTCAATTACATAAAGTAAAAGACAAGCAGGATTAAAGTTACAACTTTAAATAATGCATCATTGAGAACAAATTGATTACAAATGATAACAATAAGCAAAGAACATTTGAATATTGGCAACCATACAACCTGATAAATGCTGATGTGTAGTTTCAGGTGGCACACTTGTTAGTTACTAAAATATCTCTAGTTATGTCATCATTTTTAGTCAACTTTCCTAAGAAGAGGCTGCATGCCTGTCTCACTATGGCTGCTGCATTGTGCTTCTCAGAGTGGTCTTCTTTTCAGTCTGTGGTGTGTGAGATGCTCCTTCATGGTGATGGTGTAAGAGAGAGAGGGTGTGAAGCAACTGAATTTATATAGGTGTAAGCTGGAGCGGTGATCGCACCCCAAGAGGACACAGACGTCCCTGGGAATACCCCTGAAACACAGACTACCCTCACATTGCTCCTTACCTTCTCACTTGCACTATAACGCGTAATACAAGCCTCACGCGATACTCCGCTAACTTAAAAGCCTTGTGCAGCGCCTGTCGGTTTTGGTATTGATTTGTTTTGCTTTCTCTCTCTCTCAGACTGCTCCTGACGCGCATTCCTTTGAAGAAGAAGATGCACACGCTACCCTTTAATCTCTGACAAGGAGCAAGTTTGAAGAGATAAATGTTTGTTTGCAGTGTTTGAATAAAAAAAAAACCTCCTGGGTCTCTGTGCAAATCTGTGACCCAAGCGTGAAAATTCTTAGTCCAATAGGGCATCATGCCACAGAATGGCCTCTAATTCAAACCAGTCCCAAGCAGCCAAACTTCCAACAAATGGGGGCACACAATACTTTTCACACCTGCCCCCAAAACCATTTGTTGAGCTGATGCTTGCCAGCCGGGTAGACTGGCTTTCCTGTGGGGGTTGATTGTGAAAGTCCTTCAGAGAATCGCTTGCCAAACTGGTTTTAGGCACTTTGCCCAACCCTGTCATCAAATTCTTCATTCAGTCCTAAAAGGGGCAGAGGGGGGATATTCTTAAACCTTAAACCATTGCTGTTCTTATCAGTGATATAACAATAATATTACATTGCTTTGTCTGAAATTTACAAATAAAGCCAAATAAAGTTACAAATAAAGACATACAAAAATATTCATCAACTTATATACAAAATTTCACACCACAACAGATAAAAAATTTCCTTATTAAAAATGTGAGATTAATGGAATAAAAATTTGAAGATCAGTTCTGGATAATCTTAGAGAGTTGTTACAATGAATTCAAAATTTTCAGACCCTTCAACCTTCTGCACATTTTTCTGTGTTGTAGGTAAAATTTAAAGCAGATAAATTTGCCATCTTTGTTCCACAGTTTACACTCAGTAACCCATAATGACAAAATAAAAGCACATTTACAAAAATATTTGCAAATTTGTTAAAAATGATAAATCTCTCATTTGTATAAGAATTCACACTCCTAATTCAGTACTTTGTAGAAGACTCATTGTCATCAACTACAGCTTTGTGTCTACTTTGTATGTCTCTGCAAGCTTTGCACATCTGAATTTGGGCAGTTTATCCCGTTTCTCTTGGCAGATCCTCTCAAGATCCATTAGATTGGATGGGAAACGTCTGTAAAGTACCATCTTCAGGTCTCTCCATCTATGGGGTTTAAGTCTTGACTTTGGGTAGACCACTCAAGGATAGTCAGAGACTTGTCCCAGAGCCACTCCAGTTCTGTCTTGGCTGTGTGTTTCAGGTTATTGGGCTGAAATGTGCCGTGCACTCTGGAGCAGGTTTTTTCAGATGTCACAGATGTTTGAATCTGGGTTTGAACTGAGCTCACTGGAAATGTGTAGTACAAATACATCTAAAAAGGATCTGCAGGATTCAAGTCAAAAAAGGCCATCAGATGGCTCAGAAAGTTAGTTTGTGGTTAAGTAGTGGTAGATCCTTCAGATGTTGCTCTAGGGGAATCTATAAGATCAGGCCATCTTAAGGTATGGGCACAATGAGCACAGGCCATGGTCCCCAGGAGCATTGGGACCCACAATGTTTCTGATGCCTATGTATGTTTCTGTTTTGCTCTTTAAACAGGGTCCCCAGTGCACTACTTTGCCCAGGGGGCCTACGATGCTGTTAAGATGGCCCTGGATCAGGGTACAGAAGTGATGTACTGTGAGGCAGAAGGTTCATCAAGAGTGATATTAAGTCTCTCTGTTATATAAAAAAATCTTGGGATGAGACAGAGAGACACTTTCACGTCCTGTGAGACAAAGGGTAGATGACAGAGTAGAACGTCGTAAAGAATTCAAAAACGTTGGCGCAATGCACTTGCAGAGCAGGTTAGATATATTGGAAGTATGAAAATTTGAAAGTCTCCAAAAAATGATAGTAAAGATCGCATTAGTGCAAACAAATGGAAATTATTACTCGGTGAAATAACGGAACAGTGAAAATCGAATATATTGTTCAGATTTAAACTTTGTCGGAAACTTATAGATTGTCTTAATTTGTGTTGCCATCAGAGAAAAGTAGTGTTTCTTCCCAATGAAAAGGCGTATCCACGAGAATTAAGAGGTTTGTTATGTGAAATCCACATACGCTGTAACACTTGGGTCACAGAGTTGCACAGATACACGGGAGATATTACGGACAGAAACTTTATTTACACACTTCAAACAAACATAAGTCTCTTTCAGGAGTCAATCGAGCTCTGTGTGTAGTCGGAGGGTACAGTTCCATCTCTCAATTAAAAGAATAGAAAATCTACCTGTTCACAGGGGTGTGCCTCGTGAGCGGGACCCCCAGAGGATGGCTGGGGAAGAAGAGAGACAAGGCAGTGAGACAAAAGGACAACTGTTGTAGAGGCTTTTAAATGTTTGAAGTGCTGTGTGAGATGTGCAGCAGCAAATCGAGCAAAGAGGAGGTACAAAAACTGTATTTGTTTCCCATTGTATCGCTGTTTAAGAGGGGGTTTCGGAAGAGCGGCCGCATCTCCTTGAGGTGCGTTCAGCCCCCCTCTTCACAACACGAGCAGCAGAGACGCGAAGTGGCTGGTGTGTAGCAAAGGTTGTGGTGGGGGAGTTGGCAGGCGAAGCCCCTTAGTATCGTATTAAAGAAAACTAGAGCTCAGATTCAAAACCACAGTTATTAAGGAACAAACAAATTATTTGTGGATTATTCTGAGTGGCAAAAGACAAGGAGATGGTAATGGAAAAAGATGTAGTTGATGATGAACTAAAGAGAAAATGAACAGTTGAAATGGCAAGGGGCAAGTTAAAAAAAAATTTGGAATCGAATTTTTGGACGATTGCAATACTCTCTCAACAAGAAAGTAAATCGGACTCAGGGAGATCTAAAACATCGAGATTCTTCAAAATCTTGAGATTGAAATTTTGGACGATTACAATACTTTCATATACGAGAAAGTAAAAATAGCAGGAATATGATCTGATGGCAGCATCAGGCTGTTGGGATGCTTTTCTGCAGCAGGACAAGGAAGACTTGAAGGTAAAATTAATTCAGCAAAATATGCGTAAGTCCTGGAGGAAAACCCAATGCAGTCTGCAAAAACCTGCACCCTAAACCCAAAAAAATACACAAGAATTGTGCAAATAAAAAACAAATAAATAAATAAAATAAAAATGTAAATAATTATAACAGTTTTATGATTGCATATCCTGTCTCTCAAACATGACTGAAGAAGGATTTAGCTTATCCTTTTGTAACATCAATTGATTATTATTAAAGCAATGCAGGAAATCAAAGATGGCCAAGTCTGCTGTTTTTGTGCATGTGCTGTATTCAGTGGTGTTTTGGCTTGAACATCCTGGTGAGGCCATACAATTTTCACAATTTTGAAATCATACCATGTAGATACTGAACTGAATCACACTCACACAACAATACAGTGAAATGGAGTCACAGACATGACAAAATGGGGGCGAGTTCTCCAAACGAAGTTAGACAAGCAGGCCAGGGTCTTCACTGGCCAGTCCAACGTACTCACAACGTCACTACCAGGAGGCCACAAAATAGGAAAACTTGGTTAAAGGTACAAAAATAAGGTTCAAAAATAGAGGAAAATGCCTCACAAGAGGGAGAAACCGATTAAAAACTCCAATCTATGACCAAAGACAGCAATGATTCTTTATATAATGAAAGACTATTTATTTCAACAAGAAAGGGTGGGTGCTCCAAAGAGCTACAATGGGTTGCTAAAAAGCCAGTCCTGAAGGGAACAATTCCTAGTGTAAGTTCCAGAAAACAAGATCTAAAGGAAGTGCAGAAAATGATCAAAAAACAGAAAATTCAAGAAAAAAAAAACACAATACTTACAAACTTTAATGGAAGTAAATGTGAAGCAGGAACAAAAAATTTTAGGTTTGAATACACATCTGAAAATGGAGGATTTAGGGCTTGTAGAGGACTCAACGCTGTTGACTTCCCAACAGTGTTCAGAAGAAAGAAACTAAATGTTCAGTTATATAGCGCCTTGATGTGTGGAGTACAAGTCCAACGAGGTTCTGCTGAAGCTTTATAACACACTGGTGAGGCCTCATCTGGAGTACTGGGTGCAGTTTTGGTCTCCAGGGCCTCATGTATAACGCCGTGCGTAGAACTCGCACTATAACATGGCGTAAGCACAAAAGCGGGAATGTGCTTACGCACAGAAAAATTCAGATGCAGGAATCTTTGCGTACTCCAACTTCCACGTTCTTCCGCTGCATAAATCCCGATCAGCGTGAAAAGTAACGTTTGTGCACGTGCTTTATGTAACGCCCCAACTCCTCCCAGAATTACGCCTCTTTGAATATGCAAATCAATATAAATCGCCCTTAAGCTCAGCCTTCTGTGAAAAGACAATGGGAAAAGCACGGGGGAAAATATAAGAATGTTAGCAAATACCAAGTGGAGGCAAAGGAAAAACATACTATTTGTTCAAATAAACTGTGGTATAATCAACAAAAGGAAGTTGATCGAGTGACATAGCGTGTTGGAGAAACTTGAAAGCTCACGTTCACAAAATCGCACAGTGCCGGAAATAAAAAAGAAGTCACATATCAAAGTCACCGTGAAAAGCCGAGTTGTAGCCCACTGTCTGAGTGTCATCTGAAAGCTTATTAGGGTACAGAGAAAAAAGCCACACAGTGGGGAAAAAGCACGAAATGTCAACTTCAATCTCGACATTTCCGCTTTAATCACGTAGTTTATTTTGTCATTAAAGTAGAACATCATAAACTTCATCTTAAAATCGTTTAATTAACCAGTTTCTCAAATCACATCGTAATTAAAGTAGCACGTTAAATGCTTTGTTTTGTATTTGATCTTCTATGTGCTCTATGTGTGTGAATCACTACTTGCTTCTTAAACCGGCTCTCTTCCTCCAACTGGACACAGAATCTATTACATTTGTGATATTACAGTTCTCTGAATAACTAAAATACTGAGATGTATACGTGATATCATTTTCATGATGATAGGAGTTAAAGCACGTTATTAAACATGAGTTTCACGGCGCAGTGATTGTGTGCGACCTTCGATGAAATAATTTATTGCAGCAGTACTCAGGGCGGCTCTAGGCTTGTGGTGGCACTGGGCAGAGGAAGAATCGGTGGCTCCTTCGCCCGCCAATGTCAGTAAGTGGTGGATGGCCACGTCCGTTGCAGACACTGCATAGCCGCCTCGTGCTCATGACACAAGCATTTAACTTTTGTCGAAATTTGTCACTGCGTTTTTAGCTGTGTTGTTATTTTCTTTTTCTGTTTTATATTCAATATGTATTGGCGTAGCCGCCACTGCAGTCCTTGCTTTTCTTTCCCCAAATACCCAATCACCACACAATCAGCTCTGTAATAGAAGTTAAGCCATCTGTAAGCTTAGTGCCGATTCTTCAAAACGTTTAAGGAACATTGAAATATCTTCGTAGTACATGTTTAATTATTCTATCCTTCACGACACTCCCAGTGACGAATATAGATTATTTAAATGAAGTTAAAGTTGTATCTGTGTAATATAATAAACATATTTTGCTGCATTTCACCTTAAAAATATCGTCATCATATGTAAATACGTGCTTCATAAAGTGGCTCAGGTTGTGCGATATTATAACTATAGTGCAAGTTTACAGTGGGGTGATTGTACTTATAAGTACAAACAGTTCTACAAGGAGCAATTGATTGAGTGCATTTAAAGTTCTTGGAATGAAACTGTTTCTGAACCGCAAGGTCAGGAAAGGCTTTAAAATGTTTTGCAGTGGCTGAGACAGCGTGTCCTTGAAGCTGTATACCGATAATTCTCTTTCCGATCAGCTGCTGCTGTGATTCACACTCAGATACAGTGGGATAAATACTCTGAGTGGTGCAGTGAGAGTAATATGGAAAAAGATAATCCGCTGTGGCATCTCCTAACGGGAGGAGCTGAAAGAAGAAGAAGAAGAAGAAGTGAGAGTAACAACCCTAAAGCAGTTATGGTATTTGGAATACTATGGCTGTTCCCTGGACCATTATATTGTTACAAGTTAATTACAATCAGATGCGTTACACTAATAAACAATATGCGGTTAGTTTCAGTGTATTTATAAAGCCGCGTCAGGATAATAAGGTGTAACCACACAGGAACAGTAGCACTGCTTTGACGCTGGGTGCCGCCAGTCTGCAAAACCGAGCGGAGAACTTGCGTACGACAAGGTATGAGGTACCGTGGAAAAGTGCGTGGCTTTACGCCAAGTGTAGGTTTTATACATCGCGATTTGAACGTGGAAAAGTTCTTACGCAACATTTCTGTGCGTACGCACCGTTTATACATGAGGCTGCAAAAGGACATAGCAGCTCTAGAAAAGGTCCAGAGAAGAGCGACTAGGCTGATTCCAGGGCTACAGGGGATGAATTATGTGGAAAGATTAAAAGAGCTGAGCCTTTACAGTTTAAGCAAAAGAAGATTAAGAGGTGACCTGATTGAAGTGTTTAAAATTATGAAGGAAATCAGTCCAGTGGATTGAGACTTGTATTTTAAAATGAGTTCATCAAGAATACGGGGACACAGTTGGAAACTTGTTAAGGGTAAATCTCGCACAAATATTAGGAAGTTTTTGTTTATACAGAGAACCACAGACACTTGGAATAAGTGACCAAGTAGTCTGGTAGATTGGAGGACTTTAGGGACTTTAAAAATCAAAACTCGACTTCATGTTATTTTTGAAGAATGAAGCGATTGGACTGGTGAGCTTTGTTGGACTTACAGTAAGAGCCTGTCCTTGTCTTGATTGTCCTAATATTCTAAAAACTACACAAGACCTCCATGAAAACAGAGAATATATAGCGCGGGGAAAGGTCTCAGCTGCAGCAACATCAGGGTGGCCCTGCCTCCTGGGGTAAATAGCCACAAAGCACAAGAAACTATTAACACATTTAAAGTTACAGTACACAATTAATAAATATAAACATAAAAGAAATAATGTAAAAATGAAAAAAAAAAAACCCATAAAATAAAAATGGCCAAAATAACAATAAAACACATAAATAGTGGTTAGTAATGCTGCCTGACAGATCCAGCAGCATCCCGGCTTTCAATACAAGTTCTGGTAGTTGTCTGCATTGAGACTGCATGTTCTTACCCTCCAGGGTGGGCTCTCCTCCAGGTATGTAGCTTTCTTTACAGATAGAGAAGAAGAGCAGATTCGGTTAACTGCTGTTTATAAAATAGCTCTTTGTGTGTGTTGGGGTGCTGGTTCCTTCTATGTACTTGATGCTCTCACTATAGACCCTAATACACACTGGATTATGGCTGTTTGGGTAGGTTATGTTAGATTAGTAAACTTGATTAATCCCATGGGGAAATTCAGATGCAGCAGTAGAAACATCAAAAAACAGGGATACAGACGACAGATAATACAGGTAATCTATCAATAAATAAATAACTCAATGAGCACCTTGAGTGGAAGCATTAAATTGCTCAATAGTAGTGGGCGGAAAAGACCCCCGGAGACGCTCCTTATCACATGGAATGAGTCTGTGGCAAAAAGTGCTCCAAGACAGCACCTCCTGGAGGAAAATGGAGGGGATTTTTCCAATTTTGCCACCGTCCTCTTTTCCACAACACCTTCCTGTGTGTCCAGGGTTTGACCTATGATGTTGCAGGCTTCTCTGATACGTTTGTTAGGGCATTGGGCTTCTTTTGGACCCTGGAGGGGACTGGGCGATCTCATGGTCTGGAATCCCTGCAGATTTTATTTTTCTCTCCAGCCGTCTGGAGTTTTTTTGTTTTTTCTGTCCTCCTTGGCCATCAGACCTTACTCTTATTCTATGTTAATTAATGTTGACTTATTTTTCTTACCGTGTCTTTTATTTTTCTATTCTTCATTATGTAAAGCACTTTGAGCTACATTTTTTGATGAAAATGTGCTATATAAATAAATGTTGTTGTTGTTGGAGACTGCAGTGTAGATTACCACACTGGCTACTATGGGACTGGTAAGACATTTCCAGCAGCTTGCTGCACACATCAAAAGACCTGAGTTTCCTTAGCAAGTCCTGTCTGCTCTGGCACAACATCTGCAGCGCGACTGTGTTGTCAGACCAGTCCAGCTTGTTGTTTATATGGAGCCCCAGGTCCTTGTAGCTCTGCCCCACTTCCATGTCCTCTTCCTAAATGGTGACTGGTCTCAGAAGCTTCTTGGAAGTCCACCACCAGCTGTTTTGTCTTGCTGATTTTAAGGTGCAGGTTGTTGTCCCTGCACCACAAGACGGAATCCTCCACAACCTTCCTGTACTCTGGTGACTCATTTCCATTATTAATGCTGGTTATGATGGACAAGTCATTTGAAACTTTTTGGAGGTCACAAGTGCTGCTATTGTTCTGGAAGCCTCTTGTGTAGACGGGTGAGCAGTAAAGGAGACAGTACAGATCCCTGAGGTGCTCCAGTGTTACATACCACCATTTCTGAAACATGAGCCTCACAAACTGCTGTCTGTTGGTCAGGTAGTCCATGATCCAGGAGATTGTGGAAGTAAGTATGTTATGTTATGTTATGTTAATAAAGACCTGGGATTGCTGTACAGTACAGCCACTGCAGACATCTGGTTACTGATTAAGCAATTAATATTTGTTTTATAAAGAATTTATTAGCTTCTGTACATAGTGTATTTTACATATTTTACATTAAGGTCCATGCAATCAAACCCCCAAAGAAGCTGTCCATTGTATTCTCCCACTATTTCTATATTTGGATTCTGGAACTTATACCATTATCATCAGAAAGTAGTCAGCACTCAATGTGCTGTCTGTCTATCAGAGGGTTCCCTCACACATGGACAAATAATGAAATAAGCATAACTCCGGGCAGCAGAAGAGTGAAGAAATCTCATATGAACAAATGAAGACTCAATTTAAGTGGTGACTGGAAAAAAAAGAATTCAAACCATGTCCCTGGAGTTGCGATGAGGCATTGCTAACCACTTCACTTAATTTTCTTTGGTTACTAGAAAAAAAATATAATCAGCAATTCCAGTCATAGCCACTAGATGGGGCCACTCTACCACCACCTGAATGAATCTTGTCCTAGTAAAATAAAATAAAAAGTGACATAACAACTTAGTGTTCCATTCAGTTTTTGGCAGTGGAGCTCATAGAAATAAAATATGAAAACAAATAATAGTAATCTTCATTTCTCATCAGCCCATAAATATTCTAATACAAAACATGCTTAGTCGTATTTATCAAATTATGGTGTTTTCAATTTTTAATACATTTGCAGACCTTTCTAAAAACATGTTTTCACTTTGTCATTATGGTTTTTTAGTGTAGATCGATGAGCAAAAATGGTACATTCATTAATTTAAAATTAAATCCATAACATAATAAATTATGCAGGGTGAAGGGGTCTGAATTCTTTCTGAATCGACTGTATTCATAAAATACATATTCTAAGTGAAAAGGTGAATATGAGACTAACATTCAGAATGTCAGCTTTTATTTCTGGGCAGTGTCTTACATATAACAATACTGGAAAAAAAAAAAGTCCTTTGGTGTGTTTACTCCCCCAATTCCAAATGAGTATCATATTTAAGTGAAAGCTTAAACTCAGTGTCTGCCTGACTGTTTCTGGTGAGCCGAGAGTTAAGTTTTGTTCATTCCTTATCTAACTGCAGTCCCTTCAGGCACGAAAGGCACCTTTTTGGGGTTCTCTATTGGTGATAAATTGGATTGAAGTAAAGGTGTGGAAGTGATCATGCATGTGTGTCTGAGGGTCACCTTCTGGGCTTGTCTGAGGTAAGCACTACCACTCCAGGACACCTGGGGGCGCGATTACTAACACTCCTATCTCTATGCAGGTCCCCCAACTTACAGGGAAAACTTCGGGGTTGGTGGCAGGATTGGCACTCCAGCTACTGTAAAATAACCTCAAGACTATTCCAGTGTGGTGTTGAGGTGTCACCTGTTGCATGACTGCACTCGAGTCCCAGTCCAGGTGGTTCATCGTGTGGTGGGTGCAGCAATGCACTATCAGCGTGTGCTCCCAACCTATCTCTATTATCGCCCACAGCCTGGAGAAAACGCCCACTGAGGGCAACTGACCATGTCCTTTTGAATCCAGGTAGCTATAAAAGTCAGGTGCTCCTGAGTTCATTGCCAAATGGACCTCCAACCATACGACTGGACCACTCTCCAGAGCCAATTGTTGTGAAGCCAATGGCTAAATTTTGCTTTAGTTAAGCCTTGTAGTATCACACACCTGCTGTTTTCAGTTCCCTTTTTGCCCTTCAAGTAAACGGGGTGGCACTGTTGGCACTCCAGCATTCCTTTCGAGCTTCGTCCTTCTCTCAACCATGACAAAATAAAGATGGTCCCAGTCAATAAGCAACCTGCCATTATAGGTCCCCAGGGTTGAATATGCGGGGGTACAAGATGGACAGTGAGACAAGCAAAAGATTGCTTAACAGATGTATAGCTGGTTTTAACGTTTTTTTTCCTGTCCCCCATTTCAGAAAAGAATCTAAAGGGTTAGTTGGTACCTTTCATGTAAGGTGCATGTCATAGGTGATCTAATAACACAATAAAACACCAGGGGCCTCATGCATAACGTGACGTACGGACAAAACTGGAAATGTGTGTACGCACAAAAAAATTCAGATGCACAAAACCGTACATAGGCCAATTTCCACGCACTTCATCTTCATATCCCGGTCAGCGTGACAAGTAACACACGTGCACACGCCTAGCGTCTCACCCCAACTTCTCCCATAATTTAAAATATTAAATATGCAAATCAATATACATAATCACCTTCAGTTCAGCATTTGGTTAAAAGACAATGGCAAAAGCATGTGAAATAAAGAATTTTAGCGAATGTGAAGTGGAGGCAAGGAAAACATACTATATTATTGGCTTAGGCAGTGGTATAAACAATAAAATGAAGTTGATCGAGTGATACAAAGTGGAGACACTTAAAAGTTCACGTTCAGAACTGTGCACATGGCTGAGGCAGTGTGTGCTAGATGCTGTATCCTGATTATCTTCTGTGCTCTCAACAAAACCCACCAAAGAGCGTCTGTACAGCTGTGATTCCTCACTCGGATACAGTGGGTTAAAATACTCTGAATGGTGCACTGAGAGTAACAATGCTGAACCAGCTGTGGTATTTGGAATAGTTTGGCCATTGGACCATTACGTTGTTACAGGTTGATTACAATCAGATGCCTTAAATTTATAAATGACTAGCCATCCCCAGCGGCTCCACCCGTGTAGTAGTGAAACAGGACAAACTTTAAAAATCAATAAACAAAACAGGTATCGCTAGCTAAGGGAGGCAAGGTACTTTCCAAAACGTATTACTGCGAATATATCAATCCTCAAAGTGAACTATGATTCTTAGCATGATGAGAGAAGTCACAAAATCAACTGGAATGTTCAAGCAAATTATACAAAAGAAAAACCCAATCTAAATGTGTTAAGTAGTTCTCTCATTTGCTAGATAAGTAAGATACGCTCAGTGGCTGGTGCATAAGTAAGGAGGGCCCCCCCCTTCCCCTCAGCCTGCTGCATCTCTCTCGAATTTGTACAAATAAATCGGTGCCGCAAGTGAACTATGATACTTAGTGCGATGAGAGTGGTCGCAAAATCAACCAGAATGTCCAAGCAAATTATAGAAAATAACCTGATCAAAATCCATTAAGTAGTTCTCTTGTGAAAAGCAGACAGACAGACGTTGGATTTTTATATATATAGAAATATGCGGTTAATTTCTGTGTATTTGATAAAGCCGCATCAGGGATGTGAATCCAAAAAAGAAAAGGAAACTACACAGGAACTGTAGCACTGCTTTGACGCTGGGTGCTGCCAGTTTGCAAAACCGAGCCAAAAACATGCGCACGCAATGGATTGTGTTAGCGTGAGAATGTGCATGGCTTTACACCAAGTTTAGTTTTCATACATTGCAATGTGAGTGTGGAAACAGATGTATGCAACATTTTTGTGCGTATGAACCGTTTATTCATGAGGCCCCAGACCTTTCACAGTTTGTATGTTTATAGTAAGGATACTATCTCAGCTTCAGATGAAATCAGCAATAACACTCAAATTCTGATTTTACATTACATAACATAACACCTCCAGTATATTAAATATCTAAACTAGGATTTGCTGGCTTTGATCTGTTTTTGGATTTGCCAACCCCTTTGGGAGCTTGCTTCACTGTAGAGTTATTTGAGCAAGTAGATCTCTGTTTATAAAGGGTGTCTTGATCTTGACTCCTCACCATGTCATGGTTCAAGTTGTCTGCGTGGTCAAGTGACTGTGAGCCAGACTGTGAAGCCAACCCGGAATCTTTCGATTCTGCTCTGGTCAAGTTGCTTAAGTCAGCGTCTGTTTGTTTTCTTTCGACAAAGGGGATTGATCTCCTTATCGAATCCTCTCTAGAAGCAGTGTTAGTTGTTTGTTCGCTTACTTCTGAATGATCAGTTACCTTGTTGGCTTTGTTCAGTTCTGAGACGCATTCACTGCTGTGTTTTAAGCAGGTACATGAATATCGGCGAGGGACATCATAAATTGCTTCAAGGTCTAAAGCACTGTTAAGTGTCATCCTTCTGCAAGCATTCATGTCTACATAATGAGCTGAATTATCATCTTCTGGAGAAAGATCAATGCCACTCCAAAGGTGGTCAGATTTCTCCTGGGTGAGCCTCCCAGATCTGTTATAAATTGATCCATATCTTCTTAGGTTGTCACAATCTGAAAGTTTGAACTGCTGAAGACATTTTGTGCATAACGGAGGAAAACTGTTATGTGACCAATTAGCTGCTCCATCCGCATCATCAAAACAGCCTTCAAAAGCCTTCTCCCCAGAAAATCTGAATGAAGAAATTCTACTGGACATTGTGCTGCGGCTGTAGCGAGCATTTGATTCTTCATATGCTGATTCGGTCTCTGGTCTGTATGACGTAGCATGGGGGTTTATCTCAGCATATATGGTGTCTTTTTCTGACAGCTTTTTCCAGATCTAAAAGGTAAAAAAGTTGAAATGAGTCTAAAATGAGGTATTATCTATCTATTACAGGTTCACTAATAACCACACAACTTCTCCATTACAGCCAGAAAATAATACTGTAGGTGAGTCAGAGTACAGGAGGCTTGTGGACATCTTTGTCTTATGGTGCAGGAAGAACCACCTAAAGCTCAACATCAGGAAGACAAAAGAGCTGGTGGTGGACTTTTGGTGTGACAAGGAGCCCATGAGACCATTTAGGAGGAGGACGTGGAAGTGGTACAGAGCTACAAGTACCTGGATGTTCACATAAACAACAAAATGGACTGGTCTGACAACACAATTGCACTGGAAGAGAATGGCCAGAGCCAACTGGACTTCCTAAGGGGACTCAGGTCTTTTGATGTATGCAGCAAGCTGCTGGAAATGTTCTACCAGTCTGTAGTAGCCGTTGTGTTGTTCTATGCTGTGATTTCCTGGGGATGGGTCCATCTTTAGGGAGGATCCATCTTTGGTTCTAAAGATGGGGAGGGGAGGGAGGGTCCATGGAGAAGGTCCATCTTTGGTTAGAAAGATGCACAATGCCTGATCAAACTTATCAGGAAAGCCTGCAGCATCACAGGGTAAAACCTTTACACTCTGGAAGCTGTTGTGGAAAAGAGAATAATGGCAAAAGTGGATGCCATCATGAAACAATCTCCTCCATCCCCTCTAAAGGTGCTCTCTTGGAGCACATTAAACCACAGATGTGCTCAGAAGTGCCTCTGGGGGTCTTATCAGGAAATTCAATGCATCCTCACGACATCCCAAACTAAATGCTGATACTCTTTAAGATCATTTTGCTCATTCTGCACAATACACTTATATATAATATTTATTTATTTATTTATCTATCTATCTATCTATCTATCTATCTATCTATCTATCTACTGTCACACAAGTGCTCTTGGGAGACAGTTTATGGGCTCAGAGAAGTGTATGTTCTCACCAAACCAGGGGTTGGGGCTGCCATCTAACTCTTTCTCCTCTTTCCATGCAGATCAGCCGAAGAAACCAGAGCCTAAAACCACTTATGGTTCTCAGAAGACAGCCAACATCACTTCCTCTTCCAGTTCTCAAGATCCCACTTGCTTTCCCAGAATACCATTCTCCCATTACATCACTTCCTGTCTACTGTATATATATATATATATATATATATATATATATATATATATATATATATATATATATATATATATATATATATATATATATATATATATATATATATATATATATCGAGGATGCCAGGGGCCACGACCCGGCCGGGACGCCTTGGAGGACTGGAAGTCGGTGTGTGCCCATCTGGGATCACATGGGGGCCGCCTTCCTGGTTGCTTTGGGGGCCACGGGTTCAGGGCATGGAAGCCCCACCCTCTAGGGGCCCGTGGTCACCGCCAGGAGCGCCCCAATGCCTTGGGGACCCTGGACCTCAGCACTTCCACCACACCAGGAAGTGCTGGGGGGAAGAGAAGCAGGGACACCCGGAGAGCTTCCAGGAGAACAACCGGCACTTCCGCCACTCTGGGGCGTTTCAGCGGGAGATTGCCGGGGAGCACCTGGAGCTCATCCGGGTGCGGATAAAAGGGGCCGCCTCCCTTCATTCAGGGCGAGAGTCGGGAGCGGAGAGGACTGAGCTGGAGAGGGCAAGGCATTGTGTGGCCAGGACTTTGGGGACTTTGGGGGTTTGTGGTGCACTTATTAGTGTAAATATTGTAAATAAACGTGTTTGTGGGTGACATGAACGTGTCTGCCTGTCTGTGTCCGGGTCAACTTCCACAATATATATACACACTCACCTAAAGGATTATTAGGAACACCTGTTCAATTTCTCTCTAATCAACCAATCACATGGCAGTTGCTTCAATGCATTTAGGGGTGTGGTCCTGGTCAAGACAATCTCCTGAACTCCAAACTGAATGTCAGAATGGGAATGATTTAAGCAATTTTGAGCGTGGCATGGTTGTTGGTGCCAGATGGGCCGGTCTGAGTATTTCACAATCTGCTCAGTTACTGGGATTTTCACACACAACCATTTCTAGGGTTTACAAAGAATGGTGTGAAAAGGGAAAAACATCCAGTATGCGGCAGTCCTGTGGGTGAAAATGCCTTGTTGATGCTAGAGGTCAGAGGAGAATGGGCCGACTGATTCAAGCTGATAGAAGAGCAACTTTGTCTGAAATAACCACTCGTTACAACCGAGGTATGCAGCAAAGCATTTGTGAAGCCACAACACGCACAACCTTGAGGCGGATGGGCTACAACAGCAGAAGACCCCACTGGGTACCACTCATCTCCACTACAAATAGGAAAAAGAGGCTACAATTTGCACGAGCTCACCAAAATTGGACTGTTGAAGACTGGAAAAATGTTGCCTGGTCTGATGAGTCTCGATTTCTGTTGAGACATTCAAATGGTAGAGTCAGAATTTGGCGTAAACAGAATGAGAACATGGATCCATCATGCCTTGTTACCACTGTGCAGGCTGGTGGTGGTGGTGTAATGGTGTGGGGGATGTTTTCTTGGCACACTTTAGGCCCCTTAGTGCCAATTGAGCATCGTTTAAATGCCACGGGCTACCTGAGCATTGTTTCTGACCATGTTCATCCCTTCATGACCACCATGTACCCATCCTCTGATGGCTACTTCCAGCAGGATAATGCACCATGTCACAAAGCTCGAATCATTTCAAATTGGTTTCTTGAACATGACAATGAGTTCACTGTACTAAAATGGCCCCACAGTCACCAGATCTCAACCCAACAGAGCATCTTTGGGATGTGGTGGAACGGGAGCTTCGTGCCCTGGATGTGCATCCCACAAATCTCCATCAACTGCAAGATGCTATCCTATCAATATGGGCCAACATTTCTAAAGAATGCTTTCAGCACCTTGTTGAATCAATGCCACGTAGAATTAAGGCAGTTCTGAAGGCGAAAGGTGGTCAAACACCGTATTAGTATGGTGGTCCTAATAATCCTTTAGGTGAGTGTATATGTTTTTGGTGGCTTTTTCAAAATAATCACAGTCCTCCTCAGCAGTGGGCGAAGATCAAGACGCAACGTAATGTCTTGTGAACGGTGAATTTCTGGTAGTGATATTCTTTAGTTTTTTTTTTTTTCAAAATTTTTCTTGCTACTTTTAAGGGAGTAAATGGTATGGGACTTTTTATATGTTTTCATTTGTACTTGTAGATGCGGCTGAAAATGGATTGACAAAGCTGCTTTCCATAGTGTTACAATTACAAAATATATATTCAGTATCTCCTCCGGGTACTCCAGTTTCCTCCCACAGTCCAAAGACATGCAGGTTAGGTGCATTGGCGATCCTAAATTGTCCCTAGTGTGTGCTTGGTGTGTGTGTGTTAGTTTGTGTGTGTGCGTGCCCTGTGGTGGGCTGGTGCCCTGCCCTGGGTTTGTTTCCTGCCTTGCGCCCTGTGCTGGCTGAGATTGGCTCCAGCAGACCCCCGTGACCCTGTAGTTAGGATATAGCAGGTTGGATAATGGATGGATGGATGGATATTCAGTATCCTGTCAAGTATTAATTAGTATAGCATACCTTGTTGAGTTTTATTCCCAGTATGATGATTCCAGTCACTGCAGGTATACACAGTAGCAGTATGCACACTAACAGCGTCAGGGCAATAATCAGACTGAGACTGCCACTCAGTTCAGAGGCGGCTGTTTGGCCCTGTGCACCCTGTAAGAACAGAAGCAGAGAACAAAAGTTCAAAGTTTGCATTTCTCATATGTCCACCCATTCATCAATCCACTTCTTCATTTTACTTTTTCAAAGGGAGATGGATTCTGCCACTAAAGTAAAGTGAGGACCAACCCTGGATGAGCTGTCAGTCCTTCCCTAAGCACATGTGTCTGTAATTCCATGCTGGTTGGGAAAAAAATGTGATCTTCTTCTTCAGATTGCTCTTCTTAACACAATATTGTTAGAAATACTAGATGCAAAGTTATGGGAAGCTTCAGAATCAGAATCAGAATATCTTTATTGTCATTGTAACAAATACAACAAAATTAGGTGCAGTCCCTGCAGTGTCAAAATATAAATAAATACAATTACAAAAGGATATGAAAGGATATGAAGAAATGAGGTGGAACACAAACATTCAATATAAGGCAGGGTATGGGTGATTTTTTTGGTAAAGGGAGTAAGATGGAGGATTTCAGACAGGGAGAAACGAGGCCTGGGACAGTGACAGGTTAGAGATCTTTGTAAAGACCCCAGCCAGCTGCTCTGCACAGCTCCTCAACACACGTCCAGGGACACCGTCGGGACCTGCTGCCTTGCTAGGATTGACAGCCTGGAGCGAGCGTCTCACCTTGTGTTCCTCTACCATAACGGTAGGGTGATGTTGTTGTGAGCTGCTGCTGCGTGTGTAACAGCTGCCTCTGGTAGTTCCACCTCAACGCGAGCAAAGAAGTGGTTCAGCTCCTCTGCCATTGAGGCGTCACCTTCAGCAGCTCCATGACTGGTCCTGTAGTTGGTGAAGTGCTGGACTCCCTGCCAAACCTGCCTGCTGCTGTTATTACTGTCCAGGTGCTCCTCAATCCTTCTCCTGTAGTCCCTCTTAGCCTTTCTGATGCCTCTCTTCAGGTTGGACCGTGTCATGCTGTAGAGAGCCTCGTCAGTGTTCCTTTCCTTTATCAGCCGCTTTATCAGCCGCTCTTGTCATCCAGGGCTTCTGGTTTGGATAGAAACGAATACATTTCTCCACTGTGACAGTGTCAGTGCAGGTCTTGATGTAACACAATACACTGTCGATGTAGAGTTCCAGGTCTGGATTTTCAAAAATGTCTCAGTTGCTGTAGTCCTGTCGAAGCAGTCCTGCACCTGCAGAGAGGCGTCATCAGGCCAGGTTGTGATGGATGTTGTGGTGGTAAGAGCAGATTTGCGGAGAGTGGTGTATGCAGGAATCATCAGCAGTGAAATGTGGTCAGACTGGACCAGGTGTGGAAGCTGCTTAGCTCTGTAGCCCAGCTAGATGTTTGAGTAGACCTTGTCTAGTGTGTTGGCTCCTCTAGTAGCACACTTTACGTGTTGGTGGAGTTTAAATCCTCGTGATAATGGGATAATGAACACTGCATTCAAGGTAACGGCTCTGTTGGCTGCTAATGCTGCTATATAAATGTCTCCGAGCCAAGTTAGCATTAGCAGCTGGTGGTATGTAAACAACGGTGATCATTACCACATTGAACTCCCGCGGTTAATAGATTGGTCTACATTTCACAGTCATGTACTCCAAGTCAGGGGAGATATGTCTATCCACTATCACTGTGTCCGTGCACCAGTTATTATTGATGTACACACACATACCCTTCTCTGCTCTTACTGGAGTCTCTAGTCCTGTCGTAGCGTCGCGATGGTATAGCCTGTTAGCTTAACAGCCGAGTCCGGTATGCATGAATGAAGACAGGTGCTAACAACAATGATTCTGCATTATTCATTCATTCGTTAATTAATTTATTTTCCTCCACTTTTCTGTTGTAGGGGCAACAGTGTTAGCAATGAGGCTCAAATGTCTGTTTCCCCCGCCACACTTGCCAACATGTTCCCAGGCCATTTAGGAGATACAATCCTAGTTGGTCGTTCCTGTAAAACCTACAATACATATGAAGGCATCCAGGAAGCATCCATAGCAGATGCCTGAACGACCTCAGTTGGCTCCTCTGAATGAGGAGGGTCAGCAGCTCTGTTCTGACCTTCTGCCGGATGTCTGTGCCTCTCACCCGATCTCTAAAGGAGAGCCCAGCCAGCCCATCGAGAAAAATCATTTTGGTGGTCTGCAGTGCCGGTGCACCCTAGGCCAAGGTTATTAATGTGGCATCCAAACTGTTCTGTAGGTAATCTGTGAAGCTGCGTACCCCCACTTATGATCTGCACCCTAGACGAATGCCTAATTCGCCTTAATGGTGGCACCAGCCCTGTCTGTCTGTTCATTCTGCTACATGGTATTTCTTTTTCAAAGCTTATACCCTCTTTTTAATCTGCAGTTTAGTTTCTAAAGATATCCCTCAACGTTTTTGCGACATACAGGACAAATACTTTATTCATACGTCACAAAAAACAAAAATCTTTAAATAATGAAATAACTAAACACTCACTTATAATAACTTCATCTTCTACAGTAAGCACAAAATCAATGGCAGAGAATGACTACTCCATGTTGGGAGTTTGCACAAAGCAGTAATATATTTTATGCCAACTTGTTTCTAAAGTGCTTCATTCTCAGAAGATTTGTTAGGTGAGATGTTACTTTAGAACAGAATATTGTCACTATGCACATGTACGATGAGATTAAAAGCAGCTCCTCCAGTGCAGACATATATGTAGAACACAATAAATAAATAAACAAATGGTGCAAAAAGTTTCAAAAAATTTGCAAGAAAAGTTCTGCGACGCTATTTACATATGAAAAGAATAAATAACTATTGCACTATTGGGTTATTGCACATTATTTAAATATTGCACAATAATGATGATCATGTGCAGTGAGTAGTGGCTGTCGGATCCTGAGAGTAATGATATTGTACAGTATACAGATATTGCACAGTTATTATTAGCTCCATTTAGATATTGGATATTGCACAGTTAATGGATAGAAGGAAGTCCAAGGGTTGGGGGGTTAGACTGTGTAGTCGGTGCATGTGTGAGTTTAGAATGGTTATGGCTTTTGGGGGAAAAACTGTTCTTGAGTCTGTTTGTCCTTGTTGTGACGCACCTGTAGCTCCTCCCTGAGGACAACAGGTCAAACAGATCAGAGCCAGGGTGGGAGCTGTCCTTGATGATGTTTTTTGCTCTGCTGAGGGCAGCGGGAGGTGTAAATGTCCATCAGGGAGGGGAGAGGGCAGCCGATGATCTTCTGTGCTGCCTTTACTGCTCTCTGAAGCCTCTCTCTGTCTGCCATGGTGTAGTTGCCGTACCATACTGTGATACAGTACGTCAGCAGGCTCTCGATGGACGAGTGGTAGAAGGTCAGTAGCAGGTTGGAGTCCAGGTTGTGCTTTCGGAGGACCCTCAGGAAGTGTAACCGCTGCTGAGCCTACTTGATGACTGCTGTGATGTTGTCTGTCCAGGAGATGTCAGTGGAGATAAGGATGCCGAGAAACCGGAAGGTATGAACCCTCTCCACACACTCGCTGTTGATTAAAGGGGGGCTAAATCGGTGCTGTGCCTCCTAAAGTCGACAATGACCTCCTTGGTTTTCCTGGTGTTCAGAGCCAGATTATATACTATGTGTGTGTGTGTATAAAATAATGCCATGTACTTACCATAACCTGAAAGAAATCATACAAAAATTCGAAATTTCATAAAAATGAATTATAATTTATTGTCCTAAATATATAAGATGGGTTTCTAAAATACCAAATAAACTAAAGACAATACGTACCTTGGTTGCCTCACTTTACTGGTTTGTCTGTTTTTAAAACGGCGGCTTGCCCACTTGCTCACTGTTCAAAATACCAAGACGCTGACACCAAGCAGCTCTCCCGCTAACCCTAACCCTGCTCTCTCTCTGTCCTCTCTCTATTATCATTGGACCTAACATGGCTCCCATATTCAGAACAACTGGCCAATGACAGACAGCAATAGTTTTAACTACATCCTATGGTAAGTTCTGGGCTTATTTTCTAGAATTACTTCTGCTCAGTCCTGTTGTCCAAGCCAGATATTAAAGTGGACATTTGCATTTTTGTGGGCGGTCACTTGTCAATATAAAATCTAATTAATTCTTAATGAAGTCTGCGTACGAGAACTGTTTTATCGAACAATTAATATCTAAAGAATTGGTGATCCTAAATTGTCCCAAGTGTGTGCTTGGTGTGTGTGTGTGTGTGTGTGCCCTGCGGTGGGCTGGCATCCTGCCTGGGGTTTGTTTCCTGCCTTGCGCCCTGTGTTGGCTGGGATTGGCTCCAGCAGACCCCCGTGACCCTGTTGTTGGGATAAAGCGGGTTGGATAATGGAGGGATGGATGAATGGTTGTGATGCTGACACTGTGATGGATAAAGCACTAGATTGAAGAAGCCAATAACACTATTAGCAGACATCCTACACTGCAGCAGACAAACTGTCATTACCAGAAAAGACCTTTTACTCAGAAGCCACACTGGAGTTGACCAGAGAAAAGCAGAAAAATACAATGGCACAATAAATGCATGAAATATTTGGAGTATGTAGGCATAATCTAAAATATATTAGTGAAACACACAGACCAATGAGCCTGAAATGAAACGTATTTAATGACAAAAAGCTGTTTTGATGCTCAGCAGATGCTGCTGCTCTACTTTTTCTTTTTCCTATTATGCTGTTTTTCATCAAGTAATTAGTCCCTGAGACTTGTTTGACGCTCAGCAGATGTTGCTGCTCATTCTTTTTCTTTCTGCCACACCACTTGGTTCGCCAATCACTTTCACGTAATAAACCCATTTTGCCAAGGTTACTGCTACCTAAAATGTTTTGAATTTGAAAGATAAAGGCTGTAGCCCAATTAGTTCACAAGTAATCACGTGGCCGATGGGCAGACTTTAGCATTTTGTATACATACTACCTGTGCTACAAATGGAAGTAATCAATATAGACTTCAGCCATCCATCCTTTATCCAACCCGCTATATCCTAACTACAGGGTCACAGGGGCCTACTGGAGCCAAACCCAGCCAATACAGGGCACAAAGCAGGAAACAAACCTCGGGCAGAATGCCAGCCCACCGCAGTAATTTAGACTTGCACTATCTATTGGAATATATTTTGTAATGCATATAGTAATAAAATGTATTGCATTTCTCATTCCAACAGATGGCACATCACAAACATTTGTAGTTATGAAATGCATTAATATGTGCAATGCATATGTCTGTATTGTATACCTTATGGGAATTAAACAGCGGAAAGCATCTTTTTTAAATAAAATACAGTATTAATATCAATAAGTACATAAAATCGTTGTCATAACTTTTAGTACATAAAAGACTGGAAATGGCTCTGCCTCACAGTGTGTTATTATAGCAGAAGACCCTAACATTGATGTGACAGAAGCAGCTAACAAGTGACAGGAACAGTCCAACTAAATCACAAGTGCCGGGCTTGTTCACTATGGACAATGTGGGCACAGACAGTCCTAAACAAGTCATACTAAATACATGGGCTGATTTTATCATTTTTGTTTAATTTTGTATGTATCCAGTTTCTATGTTTCTATTATTCCAACAGAGGGTACTGTAACACTGTTTTTGCGAATCCCATACTAAATGGCATATAAAAGATACATATCCATTGCGTTTGTCATTCCAACAGATGGCACAAAGATCCTCCTTAACAAAGGATCTGTGTATTTGAGTGTCCATCCTGTTTTTATGCCTATTTTTTTCCAACAGATGGTGCATCACAAATATTTGCAATAATAAAATAAATTTCATCTGGCATTCCAACAGGTGGTGCATCACAAACATTAACATTGCTTTTTTATAAATCCCATACTAAATGGCATGTAAACGAGACATATGCATTATGTTTGTCATTCCAACAGATGGCACATGACAAACAACCACTTTAACAAAAGGATCTGTGTATTTGTGTGTCCATCTGGTTTCTATGCCTCTTTTATTCCAACAGATTGTGCATCACAAATATTTGCAGAAATAAAATAAATTGCATCTGCCATTCCAACAGGTAGTGCATCACAAACATTAACATTGTCTTTAGAAATCCCTTACCAAATGGCATATAACAGACATATGCATTGCATTTGTCATTCCAACAGATAGCACATCACAAAAATTCACCTTATTCTAAACAGATAAGTGTCTGTATATCTGTTTGCCCATCTGATTGCTATGCCTCTGTCATTCCAACAAATGGTACATCACAAATATTTGTAGTAATTAAATACATTTCACATCTTATTCCAATAGGTGGCACATCACAAACAATTACACTGCCCTTAAAAACCTTGTGCCAAATGGCATATAACAGAGGCATTGTGTTTGTCATTCCAACAGATGGTGCATCACAAACATTTGCAGTAATGCATTTTATTACTAAAAATATTTGTCATGTGCCATCTGTTGGAATGACAGAGACATAGCAACTAGTTGGACACAGATACCCTGACACTTATCCTTTTGTTAAGGTGAATGTCCACTTGTAGCCATTTACCACCACTATCACTTTCATATGCTTCTTCTTTAAAATGAGACACTAATAAGTCTGTCCATTCTCATGTCTCTCATTGCCATTTATGTTTGGACAAGCCTTTGCCAGCCAGGGTTCCTGTCACAATAATGTATAAATACATATATGAAGACTAAAAATGGCAAAGACTTCATCCATCCATCCATCCATTATCCAACCCGCTATATCCTAACTACAGGGTCATGGGGGTCTGCTGGAGCCAATCCCAGCCAACACAGGTTGCAAAGCAGGAAACAAACCCCAGGCAGGGCGCCAGCCCAACGCATGGCACACACACACACACTAAGCAAACAATAGGGACAATTTAGAAACGCCAATGCACCTCACCTGCATGTTTTTGGACTGTGTGAGGAAACACGGGGAGAACATGAAAACTCCACATAGGGAGGACCCAGGAAGCAAACCCAGGTCTCCTTACTGTCAGGCAGCAGCGCTACCCACTGTGCCACCATGCCACCCCAAAGACTTCATATCTCCTTAAATACACAGCAAACTTCAATTATCAATTGTCAATAATGTTTTTGCTTATAAACTTGGAAGGTTTAATGTCATTTTTTAATAGTTCTTGAAATGATCTCCTTATCTAACTCTACAAATTCTTTTCACTTTAACAGAGTTGAATCATACCACCCACGGGATCATGCCACCCACGGGAAAGCAACAATAAAGCCATAACTCAATGAAAAAAAAATGATCATTATAGAAAGCATATTTTTTCCTGCAAAGTCTCATGCTTTCACCCTTTTATTTCCTTTAGATTATCTTTCCATTATGCATGTATTCAAAGCTGTAATAAATCCATTAACCTTTATGTCTAATAACACCTTTCACAGCAGGCTTTACAAAACAAGTATAAACTAAAAATACAAAAACACCAGAAAGTAATTTAAATACTGTAGATGAAAAGCAGACATATATTGATTTTTATTTTAGATGTCCAGATCTTGCAACTGCCGCACTGGAGCTGACCTTGACTAATAGATGAGGACAGCATTGTCACTTTGAGTGGCTGTAGTTTCATGCAAGTCTTTTATAAAAGTTGCATAACTGCTGGTTACAGAACATTCGGCTCTATGAGCTCTCATTCACAGTACCTTCATGCCCATTGTGTAGAGGGCTCCACTGTAAAACACATGAAATAAATCTCTGTGGAATAAAAGCACTCAGTCAAAGCTTACTGTTTGCTATGCTGCCTCCTTTCACCTTTCCAGAATGTTGAAACTATACCTGACAATAAATGGCAAGGGAGAGGCGTGAAGGAAAAAAATAGTTAAAAAACATACCTGTACTTTTATGAAGGTTAATAGATATAAAATATCAGCCCTCTTCATTTCTATTTGCTGATGTAATGAAAGCCTGTACTTTCGTTGTCGTGGTCTGCTCTAAACATTTGGCTGAAGAATGAGGAACAACTAAAACAATGGATGGCTTCAATGGATTTTTCTAATGAGCATTTCATACAGTATCAAGTGATCATAATCCAGTTCAGTTTATTATCCAAATTTAAGACAGCAGAGTGACACAGCCCAGCATTACCACTTCACTGTTTCAGCATGGCAGTGGTTGAAACCTACACCTGGTCTGCATGGAGCCTGCATGCGCTTCTTGTGTCTGAAGGGTTTTGTTTGGGTACCCCAGGTTTGACTCTCACAGCCCAAAGAAATGCACGTTGGCAGGTCTAAATTTGCCCACGTGGGTGTGCCTCTGATAGACTTAATGTCACTCCCAGGCTTAATACCCATGCTGGCTCCAGACCCTCATGACTCTGAATTGGAGACCAGAGAATTTGGTAGATAGATAGATAGATAGATAGATAGATAGATAGATAGATAGATAGATAGATAGATAGATAGATAGATAGATCATATGACATGTTGTAAAGGATTCAGGCACCTAAGTGAAACCCTTATTAATTACAGAAGTTGATTAAAAAACACTTTTTCACACTGCTCCAAGATGTTGTAGGTGCCAGTATTGAGAGATGAAATGCAGAGGAATCAGGTTCAGGAGGGTGGAAGACCTAAATGGCAGAACAACCATCAATCTGAAGAGGGAGGAAGAGAAAAGGCAAGAGCACAACACTCTGGTTTGAAGTGTGTGATGGAAACTGGGGCACCAGCAAGCCCCAAACCCCAACACGAACACACACTGAGTCCTGACTGGGTACGAGCCCCAACTGTCTATCTATCTATCTATCTATCTATCTATCTATCTATCTATCTATCTATCTATCTATCTATCTATCTATCTATCTGTCTGTCTGTCTGTCTGTTATATAGTATGTTTCACATTTTATTAAATATATGTAAACATTACGGAGCCTGGTGAATTCAGTGCAGGGAAATGGAAAACTGCATTTGAACAGAAGCACTGGGCATGATGTAGGAGCAAATACTGACCAGGGTGACATCATCATTCACACACAATAATATTGAGCCGATTCAGAGTCAACAATTAATCTTCACACACATCTTCAGGATGTGGGATGAAACAAAAGAACCTGAAGACAAGGACAGCACATGTAAACTTCAAAATGATAAAGACAGAGATTTGAGAATGAGGACTCAGGAGCTGTGATGCAGAAGTGTTTATTTCAAGTATATGATCTATCTATCTATCTATCTATCTATCTATCTATCTATCTATCTATCTATCTATCTATCTATCTATCTATCTATCTATCTAACTATCTATCTATCTATCCATCTATTATATAGTGCCTGTCATATCTATCTATCTATCTATCTATCTATCTATCTATCTATCTATCTATCTATCTATCTATCTATCTATCTATCTATCTATCTATCTATCTATCTATCTATCTATCTATCTATCTATCTATCTATCTATCTATCTATCTATCTATCTATCTAATTCTAGTGGGAATACCTAATTAGTATCTACATAAGAAATTTGACAAGTGAGAGGAGACCACAGAGTCCATCAAGCCCCTTTGTTTAGCTAATCGCTAATATCCCAATGTTTATATGGACACCAGGACACAGGGAACTCCAGTTTCTGTATTACATCTTGCCTGAAGAAGAGGCCTGGGTTGCCTCGAAATCTTGCATATTGTAATATTTTAAATTAGCCAATAAAATATGCCATTTTGCTTGAGGTCTCACGGCATTCATAATGGCTAACATGGTATAACACCCTAGTACTATGGACATCATTTATAGAGGCCCACATGTATTTGTGTATAAAAAGTTCCACAATTAACACTGCAAGTCAGGTCAAAAACCAAGCCAAGTAGTCTCATGAACTCTCTGCAGACTGTGATCAAATTGTAGGGAGGCATAGATCAGGCAAGGAGATCAAACCATTTCTAGAGATTTGAGTGTCGAGAGGAGCTTCAATAATCGTGAAATTGAAAAAAAGGTTGGTAACACCAGGACTCTTCAAAGAGTTGGCCATGCAGCCAAACTGAGTTACAGGGCAAGAGGAGTCATGGTCAGGAAGATAACCAAGAAGCCAATGATTACTCCAACAGTGTTTCAAAAGTCCAATAGTGAAATGTGGGAATCTTTCAGTAGGACAGCCATCTCAGCAGCTATCTATCAATCAGGCATTTATGGTAGAGAGGATAACTCCTGCTTGGAGTTTGCCAAATGGCACTTAAAAAACTTTGAAAGAATAAGGGAAAAGTTTCTCTTGATGAGAGAAAAATAGAAATCTTTGGGCAGGACATCAAGCACTATGTCTGGTGATGACCAAGCAATGCTTACTACTTATCTAATACAATCCCTGTAGTGAAGCATGGTGGTAGCAGCATCGTGCTATGGAGGTGCTTCTCAGAAGCAGGAACAGAGAGACGGGTCAGAATTAACAGGCCAAATACAGAAAGGTCCTTGAAGAAAATCTGCTGCAGAGTGCACTGGGCGATATTTCACCATCAAGACTGGCATACAACCACAACAATACTGGAGTGGCTTCAAGACAAGTCTCTGACCGTCCTTGAGTGGTCCAGTCAATGCCCAGAAAACAACAAAGACAACACTGGAGTGGCTTCAGGGCAGGTCTCTGAGTGTCCCTGAATAACATCTGCGGAGAGAGACCTGAAGATGGCAGTTTACAGATACTTCCTATACAATCTAAAGCTGCTTTTGTACATCATCCACTACCCACGATTGTCGGACTTCTATCTGGTATCTCAGTTGAGATTATTTTGGTTCACATTTCAGAATAGCCTCATTAATTAACTGTCAGTTAATTCATCATTTGGGACATTGCTGGCTTCCATCCATTTCTCAATCTTCCCTTTTAACGTTTTCACGTTGAACTCTGTGTGTATACAGTATGGATGGTTGTTCTTGATTTTGTAATTTATATATGTTTCATGGATAAGACAAGGGAGGTCGGGGTCCATTTCATGTTTTTCTTTTCTATCACTTGTAAGAACAAGAGGACATAATAAGAAGGTTTTGGGCACCTGTGGGCAAACCCTATAAAATTGTTCAAGAACAAACAAAACACAATTCGAAAGTGTTAAAGTAACGTCTTTTTCAAACAGGAGTCCAATATTGAACTGACTCGACGATGGCGGAGCTTCCGGTTATGATGGTTTCTGGCAGGACAAGGTGGGTCCAGGCAGATGGCAACTGAACTAACGTGTCTTTTACATTGTCCTTGTTTTGTATTTCATTTTATGTCATGTTTTATTGTTCCTTGCTTTGTGACTGTTGTCTCTGATTGACGTTTTAAAAATAAATTTATACTTTAAAAACCGTCAATCTTCCGGTCTACAGAAGGAGGATACGAGAAGCCATTATCATACAGCACCAACCCCTGGAATGGTGGAGAATTACCATCACCAGAGCCCTTACATTACTATTTCCCAATCTTGGCATCACAATAGCTAGTGGGGTCACCTGATATGCTAATGCTAAAACATTTAAAAATTAAAAAAAAAACATTAAACAATGTATTGTACGGGAAGCGAATGTCAATATTTCAAACAGCTGGGGTCAGGAAATAGTTCACATTTGAAAATGGAGTCACAAACCAAAAAAGTTTGGGAACCTCTGCTTTATGCTGTTCTCTACATACTTTACATATTTGTTTCTACATTGAAACTCTTACCTTTGCTTAATCTTTAAGTTTAACTCATTTATCTGTTTAAGTCCGTTGACTGTGGAGCTTGAATGGAGAGCATGTCAGAAACTGAAGGTGTAAGCACAGCTTAGTGTGACCGAGTCTGGACTTTACTCCAGCATTGGCCAGAATGTGTAACATGATGCCATCTTACCATTGACACGGTTGTTACACATTGTACCCAATTCGTTTCAGGACCATGGAGGATCTGCTCCTAATTTGGGAGCATCGGGTGCAAGAGAAGCAGACCCTGCTTGGGAAGTTCAATATGTTGCCATTAGATATTTCTCAATGGAATAAAGCCCATAAAAATAAGGAAATGGGCCAACTTAAAAGATTATCCTTACGCCTGAAGAGATCTACGATACCCAGCTGTACTTCTCATATTTAATTTAACTATTAATAATAACCACTTCCCCAAACAAAGATATTGCAAAATAAATATATTCAGTAATTCAGTCCTCGGGAAACTATGACGTAAACAAAGTGTAATGATGTTTTCTATTGCTCAACTCTGCAAGTTTCATTTTTGTTCAGATTTTTTTTTTAATTCCTTCTATTAGGGAACACTTGGGAACTGCTCAATTTCTGACTCATAGCCCAAGTCATCCAAAATGAAGTACCATAGCAAAGGAGACATCTCCGGTAACAAGGCCTCTAAGATAATTGGTTTCCTTTGTGTCATATAGAATGCAGTATTAGAAATATCTCGTTTTCATTCCAGAAAAAACATTATGTTGCCAGCTTTTACCGAACTGCACACATAACGTTACCGCCAGGATGTTTACTTTGTTTCCATTCTTGCTGAAAAGTTTTAGTTTTAGTGCCCAATTTCAGGCTGAGCAGCATGGGCGCTGTGTCACCTGCATTTGAATCCCAGGCTGTCTGCTGTCTGTGTGGAACTTCCATGTACTCACGTTGTCTATATGCCCTGCTGTCATCTCATATTCCAAAGAAATTCATGTTTGGATAGTTGGTGATTTTAATCTGACAGTGAGTTATTAAGTCAAGTCCGGGGTTGTTTTAATGGGTTCATTTATTTAATAGTTTTAATGGTTTTTAGGGATGGTCTGATGGCTTAACTGGTCAGTAATGTCCACATTGTGGTACATGAGTCACTGCCTTGCTTCCAAAAGACGAGGCTGAGTCTAAAGACTTCAGGAAAACCAGCTTTATTCAACTCAAAACAGGAACAGCAAGGTTATTTATTGCAGCGGGAGTTACCACTCCACTTACACACAGACACAGCAATGGGCAGGGCTGGGGCCAGTTCAGTTGCCAAGTTATAGTATTCCCTGCATCACCCATCGGGCGACAGATGTATTGCGTGCAGAGGTGGTGAGCTTGCAGTTGTCACTTGGTGCTGCGAACCTGTGAGGAGCTGCAGACCTACGGGGTGCTGTAAACCTGCAGTTGCATCGGCAACAGATAAGCAGCCCTCCACAGACACGTCAATCACATTTTGGTGTGTCACCCTTTTGGGGAGGATCTCAAAAGAGTACAAATGAATACTGTTGTGGAAAAAAACTTTACGCCATTCTCAAAGAAGTCAGTCACTTTACTTTCTCTGGTCCTGTTCAGCCTATATACTTCGGATTTCCAATACAACTCGGAGTCCAGCCACGTGCAAAAGTTCGCTGACGACACTGCTGTCATGGGCTGCATCAGGAGTGGGCAGGAAGAGTATAAGAACCTAATCAAGGGCTTTGTTAAATGGTGCAACTCAAACCACCTACAACTGAACACCAGCAAAACCAAGGAGCTGGTGGTGGATTTTAGGAGGACCAGGCCCCTCCTGGACCCCGTGATTATCAGAGGCGACTGTGTGCAGAGGGTGCAGACCTATAAATACCTGGGAGTGCAGCTGGATGATAAATTGGACTGGACTACCAATACTGATGCTCTGTGTAAGAGAGGACAGAGCCGACTATACTTCCTTAGAAGGCTGGCGTCCTTGAACATCTGCAATAAGATGCTGAAGATGTTCTATCAGATGGTTGTGACGAACACCCTCTTCTACGCGGTGGTGTGCTGGGGAGGCAGCATAAAGAAGGAAGACACCTCAGGCCTGGACAAACTGGTGAGGAAGGCAGGCTCTATTGTAGGCATGGAGCTGGACAGTTTGACATCCATGGCAGAGCGACGGGCGCTGAGCAGGCTGCTGTCAATCATGGAGAATCCACTGCGTCCACTGAACAGGATCATCTCCAGACAGAGGAGCAGCTTCAGTGACAGACTGCTGTCACCGTCCTGCTCCACTGACAGACTGAGGAGACCCCACACTATGCGACTCTTCAATTCCACCCGGGGGGTAAACGTTAACATTATACAAAGTTATTGTCTGTTATACCTGCATTGTTATCACTCTTTAATTTAATATTATTTTTATCAGTTTGCTGCTGCTGGAGTATATGAATTTCCCCTTGGGATTAATAAAGTATCTATCTATCTATCTATCTATCTATCTATTATATAGTGCCTTTCATATCTATCTATCTATCTATCTATCTATCTATCTATCTATCTATCTATCTATCTATCTATCTATCTATCTATCTATCTACATGAGAATGCAGAACAAATCTTTATTTGCACAAATGTCTCAGTCCATAGAATGAGCCCTCAATACTAGAATTAATCTTCTTTCTGCTGGCATTACCTCATCTAATACATCACATCTGACTCTTAATATGCAGAATTCCGTCCACTTTTCTGTCTTAACCAATCAACTACAGCCACTAGTAACTTCGTATACATGTTAATTCTTCTATTATTCTAAACGTCGTTACGTTAATGGAGATATCCTATGGGTTTTCCTATTGATCTTATCATAATAGGGGTATTTGTCTTGACTCTTTAAGGGGGTGTTCATTACTCACTTACTTCATTTTAACCTTAGTAACTGCTTTGGTGACTCCTCTAAGATGGGCAAACATCTCATGTTTTAAGTCAGGTTTAGTTAACCCTTTAGTCCTTTAGTTAACCCTTCAGTTCTTTTCCATCTATCCATTCATCCATTTTCCAACCAGTTGAATCCAAACACAGGGTCACGGGGGTCTGCTGGAGCCAATCCCAGCCAACACAGGGCACAAGGCAGGGACCAATCCCAGGCAGGGTGCCAACCCACCACAGGACACACACAAACACACCAGGGTCAATTTAGAATCACCAATCCACCTAACCTGCATGTCTTTGGACTGTGGGAGGAAACCGGAGCGCCCGGAGGAAATCCACGCAGACACGGGGAGAACATGCAAACTCCACACTGGGAGGACCCAGGAAGCGAATCCAGGTCTCCTAACTGTGAGGCAGCAGTGCTGCCCTCAGTTCTTTTCCTTATGTTTTAATTAATTCATTATCACAACTTCATATAACTTTATATTTGTAATAATTTGATTATATATTATATATTAACTAAAAATTCCATAACATATTCGCTTATATGTGATGATTGACACACTAGAGTTAAGGGTGGATAAAGAGTGGCAGGTTAGTACTAAAGAAATTAGAGGGATCATAAACGAAAAGAGAAACCACTTGTGAGGCATTTGGCTTTGATAAGGGGAATAATGAGTTGAAAAAACAGGACAGGCAGCGTCAGCTCTGCTGAGCTACAAAAGAGAGCAGGACCAATGACTGGTGAGAAGGTTCTGGAAGGTGGCAATGGTCAAGTCTACTGACTTTCATTAAGCATATGAGAGTGGAGAGAGGCTATAAGAATAACACCCAGACATCAGTTTAGAGGCCAAGAAGCCGAGCTGTGGGGCACTGAATGAGGTGGCAGTTTGGGTCTGTGGATTACCAACGGAGGTGGCAGTCCAGGATTCAGCGGACTACGCATTAGGGAATCTTTATGATTTCCTGAGAAAGAAAAAAGAATATCTCATGTAGGATTGCTTGGAATTTAAATGTCATGTCATGCCCTTTAAATTAAAACCACTTAATCCAGACCAAGGGTGCAGGGGGCGGCTGGAGCCTTGTGATGGTCTGGGCGGCTCCATGCTTCCTTGTCACCACTGGGAGCCTTTTCAACATGGAACCGTTGACAGTCATGAACTCTGATGAGCTGGGCAAATGAGGACACACACATGCGGTAAGGGGTAGGTGCAAAAAGGTGTCGAGTGCTTTTACTAAAACCAGTCCAAAAAAAATGTTTAAAAATGCAGTGATTTAGATAATCCAATAAGAAGAAATAAATTGTAGACATTAAAATATTACAAATAGATATCCAATAAATAAATCAAATTAAAATGATTTTTAAAATTCCAACTATAGAGGGATCACACTCCTCAGCCTCCCTGGAAAAATCTATTCGGGGGTTCTGGAGAGGAGGGTCCGTCGGATAGTCGAACCTCGGATTCAGGAGGAACAGTGTGGTTTTCGTCCTGGTCGTGGAACAGTGGACCAGCTCTTCACCCTTAGCGGAGTCCTGGAGGGTGCATGGGAGTTTGCCCGACCGGTCTACATGTGTTTTGTGGACTTGGAAAAGGCATTCGACCATGTCCCTCGGGAATCCTGTGGGGTGCTCGGGAGTATGGGGTACGGACCCCTGATAAGAGCTGTTCGGTCTCTGTACAACCGGTGTCAGAGCTTGGTCCGCATTGCCGGCAGTAAGTCGAGCCCGTTTCCAGTGAGAGTTGGACTCTGCCAGGGCTGCCCTTTGTCACCGATTCTGTTCATAACTTTTATGGACAGAATTTCTAGGCGCAACCAGGGTGTTGAAGGGTCGGTTTGGTGGACTCAGGATTGGGTCACTGCTTTTGCAGATGATGTTGTCCTGTTTGCTTCATCAGGCCGTGATCTTCAGCTCTCTCTGGATCGGTTCGCAGCTGAGTGTGAAGCGGCTGGGATGAGAATCAGCACCTCCAAATCCGAGCATGGTCCTCAGCGGAAAAGGGTGGAGTGCCCTCTCAGGGTTGGGGGAGAGATCCTGCCCCAAGTGGAGGAGTTCAAGTATCTCGGGGTCTTGTTCACGAGTGAGGGAAGAATAGAGCGTGAGATCGACAGGCGGATCGGTGCGGCATCCGCAGTGATGCGGGCTCTGCATCGGTCTGTCGTGGTGAAAAAGGAGCTGAGCCGTAAGGCAAAGCTCTCAATTTACCAGTCGATCTACCTTCCTACCCTCACCTATGGTCATGAGCTATGGGTAGTGACCGAAAGAACGAGATCGCGAATACAAGCGGCTGAAATGAGTTTCCTCCGCAGGGTGTCTGGGCTTTCCCTTAAAGATAGGGTGAGAAGCTCAGTCATCCGGGAGGGGCTCAGAGTAGAGCCGCTGCTCCTCCGCATCGAGAGGAGTCAGATGAGGTGGCTCGGGCATCTGATCAGGATGCCTCCTGGACGCCTCCCTGGTGAGGTGTTCCGGGCACGTCCAACCGGGAGGAGGCCCCGGGGAAGACCCAGGACACGCTGGAGGGACTATGTCTCCAGGCTGGCCTGGGAACGCCTCGGGATTCTCCCAGAAGAGCTGGAAGAAGTGGCCGGGGAGAAGGAAGTCTGGGCCTCTCTGCTTAAGCTGCTGCCCCCGCGACCCGACCTCGGATAAGCGGAAGAGGATGGATGGATGGATGAAATTAAAATGAGATTAAAATCACAGCAGGAAGTAGTACTTTAAAAATCACAAGCCCAGGTGCATCCTTCTAAAATTCAATGTCTACTTGGTTTAAACTTCTCAGATCTCACTGTCAAAGGAAACATCCTTCTGACAGGCGTATTCAACCCTACATGCCTGGCTCAGGTCCCCATTGCCAGTCCGTCTGCATCCATAGGGCACTGCAATGAGCCACACATGTCTCCCAGTGCAAGTCCCTCTCCGTCTGTGGGAGAAACCACCTAATGGGCCACTCTTACTGCCCAACATCACTCAATATTAGTGCCCCTTCTTCAGCCACAGGCCCCTCTCACTGAGGCTTGCTCCCATCCACCTGCCTCCATTGCTTTGCAAGCTAGAATCTCCCGATCCTGCCATCTCTATTCTGTTTTCCTTTAACCTCCATTCTCTACATTATTCTCTTTCTGTTTCTCTGTTCTTATTTCTCTGCCATGCAGGCTCCTCTTATACTGGCTTGATTGGGCACAGATGTGACCCTCCACCCTGTCCCCTGACCGATCCTCAAACATGTACACATCAGTGGGTGATCAGCCAAGCACCGCAATCAACCCCGGAGTGGCACCGTCATGCCCACACCCACACATGTCCTGAGCCTGCACGCAGTCGGGTTATTTATTAACAACTTGCACAATGCCGCAGACAACTTATCACAAGCCCGTTCCAACTAGAATTGGATGCAAGGCAAGACTAAACTCTGGATGGGGCACCAGTCCATCACAGGGCAACCAAACACACACTAGTAATAATTTGTTCTCACCAATTCACCTAACTCTGCACGTCTTTGGATGGACACATTTTCAATACCCTAAGACCTTGTTTTACAGGCACAATTTGTTTTTAAAGAATTATTTATTGAATGACTATTGAATGTGCTGTGGTACTTTGATCACTTTAATTCTGCTGCTGCACTTTTCAACTAAACGTTTTGCCCGGCTCCTCACTCGCTCTGGTCCATTTTGGTTCATGACTGCAGATGGTGGTTCCCCTGGCTGCGGGTGCAGGTGCATCACACAGAGTGTAAATGATAGAGTGTGTGTAATAGCTTGACATCTTGTCCAAGGTCTCTTCCTGCCTAGAGCCTGGTGTTGTCTGAGACAGTCACTGACCCCTCAACAACACATTGCAAGTAACAAAACTTGTCCGAAAATGGATAAGGGGGTGAAAGTAACGTGTCTACAAATACAGTGTAAGGTAAAATAAACAGCGAATGTCAATGAACATCTTGTGTTGTTTTCAAAATATTAGATTGGAAGGACACTTGAAACAAAGTATTGAGGGGTCTGCTGGGTCACTCCTTTTAATCCAAACATGAATAATCTCAAGCAAAAAGAACACTTGATAATGTATACAGATAATGTAAATGAAAATTCTTGTTGATTTCTTTAATGAAAATCAACTCGGTAGAGGGGGTCCCTCTCTGGAGCTCCATGCTGCTCGCAGTTTGGGTTCAATATGAGACGACACTCTTTTATAGTTCTTGGTTCATTAAGGCCAAAGTCAATTATACAATACTAGCTGCCCCTGGCGGCTCCGCCCGCATAGAAGTGAAACAGGACAGCAAGGAGGGCCCTGCCCAGTTCCCCATTCCTGACGTCACGCTTCCCCCTCCCCTTGGCCCACAGCCTCTGTCTCGGATTAGCGCAAATACATCATGCCTGCAAGTGAACTATAATTCTTAGCGTGATGAGAGAAATTGCAAAATTAACTGGAATTTTCAAGCTAATTATAGAAAAACAAACAATCTAAATATGATTTTTTATATATATGTATATATATAGAGAGAGAGGTAAGCGGCACGGTGGTGCAGTGGGTAGCGCTGCTGCCTCGCAGTTAGGAGACCCAAATTAATTTCCCAGATCCTCCCTGCGTGGAGTTTGCATGTTGTCTGCGTGGGTTTCCTCTCACAGTCCAAAGTCATGCAGGTTAGGTGCATTGGCAATCCTAAATTGTCCCTAGTGTGTGCTTGTTGTGTGTGTTTGTGCACCCTGCTGTGGGCTGGCGCCCTGCCCGGGTTTGTTTCCTGCCTTGCGCCCTGTGTTGGCTGAGATTGGCTCCAGCAGACCCCCGTGACCCTGTATTTAGGATATAGCGGGTTGGATAATGGATGGATATAGAGATAATACAATACAATTTATTTTTGTATAGCCTAAAATCACACAAGGAGTGCTGCAGTCGACTTTAACAGGCCCTTTCTTTTGACAGACCCCCCAGCCTTGACACTCTAAGGTGACAAGAAAAAACTCCCAATAAAAAACCCTTGTAAGGGGAAAAAATGAGAGAACGCTTGGGAACTGTAATTCAGAGAAAGACCCCTTTCCAGGTAGGTTGGGCATGTAGTGGGTGTCAAAAAATGGGGTGAATACAATACAATACACAGAACAGAACACGAGTAATCCTCAAAACAGTATAATAGTACAATAGTAATATTACAAGTACAGAGCAAAATGCAAGATTAGATGATATCACATAATAGGATTTGGATTTGTTCAGAGTCCTGGACACCTCAGCTATCAAGCTGCCTCCCCTCGAAGTGCTGGGCCGGCCAATCTTATGAAAGGACCCTTCTACCCGATGATTCCAGTACTCCTCCACTTAGTGGGCATCTTCTTGCTGCTGTAGGTGACAAAAGAGATATCAGTGTTACCCTCTCACCCCGGGGTGGTATCACTTACCTCTGGTAAACTTGTACGGTGATCCTCTAACACACATGCCTGACAGTAGTTATTGTGTAAAAGCCCTGTAATTTTGACTTATTGGCACAAACGTAGGTGGACTGCTGAGTCCAAAAAATCCTCATATATTGTCATGCATAAACATCTGAGGACCACCTTGCTGGCTTTGTTCAGGTATGCTGTACCACCCCAGAGCAAGAGGGTGGGTGCTCTCGCTATCTATCTTGTTGATTTTCAGTGCAGTTCTGAGAGAATACCCCAGGAAACCCTGTACTGACCCCTACTCTCTCTTCTGTTTCTTTTTCCGGTTTCTTTGTGGTGGTGGCCTGCGCCACCTCCACCTACTCAAAGCTTCATGACTGGTGGATTAAAAGGCAGAAGTCTACGTGACCATCATCATCAAGTCCTTCCGTGAGAACCCTAAATCCAAAGAGGACTGTTTCATTTATGTGAGGTAGAATGCCCAGAGGGGACTGGGTGGTCTCATGGTCTGGAATCCCTACAGATTTTATTTTTTCTCCAGCCGTCTGGAGTTTTTTTTTGTTTTTTCTGTCCCCCCTGACCATTGGACCTTACTCTTATTCTATGTTTATTAATGTTGACTTATTTTGTTTTCTTATTGTGTCTTTTATTTTTCTATTCTTTATTATGTAAAGCACTTTGAGCTACTGTTTGTATGAAAATGTGCTATATAAATAAATGCTGTTGTTGTTGTTGAAACACCCCCATTGTCTCCACAGGCCCCCACCCCTTTTGGTCATCCCGTAAAGTGGCATCTCACTTGTGGCCCAAACTCTCTATTCAGAATGGAGCTCCGCGATAGATCTCTCCTCTTTGCTGATATTTTGTGTTTTGGCATCTCTGTGCACCAATTTATTGTCTTGATGCTCAAAAGCTTCAGTTATTTTGCACATAAATGGGGTGGCCTGGCTGGCACCCCATCTATTTTGAGCATGGGAAAACGCTATATAAATAAAATGTAGGCTATTATTATTGTTGACCTATTATTATTTTTGGAACTCTGCAAATCACAATATCAGCCATATGTGAATAATACTGTAATGACCTGGCAGTCAGCGCTGGCGGCATGGTGCATTGTGGGTATTTCTGTAACGTTACTGTTTGTACTGGGCAAGCAAGGCAATTGATTTCCTGTTGTACTATAAATGTTATATGTGTTTGTGTTGCAGTTGCTTGGGTGGGCTTGGGTCATTTGCAGCCCAGGAGTGGTAAGTGTAACAGTTACCATCATGGAGAAGGATGTCTTTCTGAATGACCTTGGCAATGGCCTTGCAATATGTTGAGCTTTGTTTCTGACTATCTGCTCTAATAAAGAGATACAAAAGGACAGAGCTGTGTGTTGCTAGATTCCATATATGCAATTATGTACGGAGACACTTGGGATCGTGCGGTGTATGGGACACGAGTGTTCGCTTGCTTAATGAGCTGGGTACAGCTGTGTGCATGGCGCTGGCATTCCGCTGGCCAACCAGCTTGGGGGAAGTGCGCAGTAGAGTTCGGCTCCGAGAACTTCAATACTCAACCACAGGTTGTTACAATACATTAAACATCAGTCATTTCAAGCAGTAACAGACATTATGCATTTTTAAATCAGTTTATTGTCATCTTGATAAAAAAAAATGGTATTCATTTCTATCAAAAACATGAAAATGTCTGGGTGACCCCAAACTTTTGACTGGTAGCGTGAATACAGTTAGCTTAGTTTGAATTCTTCAGCAAGAACATGAGGACACTGTTGAAATCTGCTTAATGGTGTATTTCACATAAATGTTAGAAGGTGTCTCTTCACACGCACAGTCACTGGTGACAAGCAAGTCTCGATTTTGTGACATTTTGAAAGCATTTTAAGAACATTTTAACTACCAAGAGAGTTCCGCCCCGATCCAGAGTTGAATTTCCGGCCAGGGGGCTGCCTGCGTGGTCCCTCTGAGTCAGTGTGGATTGTTCTCTGGACATTCTGTTCATCCTCCCTCAGGGTGAAGATGTCCTGGTTTGCTTGATTGGTGACTCCTTGTAATTCTGAGTGTGGATGTGGTCAGAGATGGACAAGTGCCCTGTCATGGCCTGGATTTTGTTTTTTAGGTTTGAGTGCCAGCTCTCTAAATGTCTGATGTAGAGTGAGAGCTTCAGTGTGCTTTGAGTGTGCCCTGCAAAAGATTAGAATCCAGTCCAGTGCCGGTTCTTGATTTGCACCCAACACCTCCGTGACTCTGAAGCAAATTAAGTGAGATCAGCTATGGATGGTGTTAATTTGTTTCAATGTTAACGAATGTTTAATTTGTATAGAATTTTAAAAAATCATCAGGGCACCCAGCATGTGCTTGAGGGATGCCCAGTGATTGCCTAAACTGCATCTGTAGGGCGTTGCTGCTTGTGTACAGGGAACTCACCAAAATAGCCTTGGGAATAGGAAGAATAGTTTTTTTCATGATCTCATTATCTTTATATTTATTCTGTCAGGTGATTTTCGGGAACTTAAATCCATTGCATTTTTAAAACTACGCTTTGTCTGAATAACATTTTCTTTTATTCCACTTACACAAATACAAATAGAGAAACGTGTTTCTGGCTATTCCTGAGTAAGCTTCACATTGCCTATTGTTTGGTTCTTATGCAGAAAACCTGCCTTCCTCTTTCTTTTTTAAATAGTCACTTCCTAATAAAATTTCCATATAATGTAACAATCTAAAAAACAGGCGATGCATTTTGCATTCTTGGTCTACTTTGAGTTTTGGAGGGGCCCAGAGGTTACTGCTGCAGCCTCACACATATTCAAACCCCCTATAGGATCATTTTACTGTTCAAAGGTTGATCATCGATGGCTCATGAGACTTAAAAGAGATTCTTGTTCACCAGATGTTTCATTTAGGAATCAACCATGTCACAGATGTTTCTCCTAAATTGCTTTAGACAAAAAGGAGGCAAAATTGAGAATTTGGTGGGAAGAGTGTGTCCTGTTTTCTGAGGTCTGTTGCTAGTCTTGTTTTAATCTCCCTCAAAAACTGATATTTTTACTTATTATTGGAGTGATGCCTTTATTCAGTTGTCTTACAATATCTGACCTATGATTGGTTATGTTTCTTTTGTTTTCAAGGTGAAGTGACTTGCTCATAGTTAGAATGGTGTCAGTAGGGGGATCAGAACCCTCAACCGCAGCATTTGAGGTCAAAAGGCTTAACTGCTGCACCACACTGCCTGTCTTTTTTTTCCAGAAATGAGTATAATCTAATTGGAACAGAGCAATATAAATTAGAGCAACTAACAGAGGCATGGATTACAGCAATGTAATAATAGTATTGCATTGCCACAAACATCTGTCCATACATTTCACCCTACATTACTGAGCACATAATGCAAATTCTAAAAAAAATGTGAAGACACTTTGGAAAGTCTGAGCACCTAGTGTGACTTTGCTGAGATCTCTGCTGAAACTCAAGAGGAGACCCTTGTGAGACTACCAGGGTATTTTTTCTCTGGAGAAAATTCTAAGAAGCATGAGACAGAAGAGCATGTCTCCATTTTATTTCTTTCTGAACTCATTATTAACCTAGGAGAAACCAAAAAGATATTAGAGAGATCTCTTTTTTTGAATTTATCATTCTTATGGGTCAGTTACGTGCAGTAAGGTTCATGGCTGGTGACTCCTTCAGAGTCAGATTTACTGATATACGAGGTGTGATCAAAAAGTATGCTGAATGTTGATGCAGAGCGCGATTCAAGAGCAACGCAAAAGAACTCAATGCCGGTTCTGACAGGTCCGTTCTAGAACCGAGTTTGTGACAAGTTTCCACTTGTTTGATACTCTCAGTCGTTTTGTGAGCCACTGTTGAGTTCAAGTGCACTTTTCAAGTTTGTCGTTAATAATGGATATCGAGCAACGCATTAACATGAAATTTTGTTTCAAATTGCAAAAAACTCAGGAAACCCATTAGATGTTAAAATTGGTTAACCCATCAGATGTTAAAATTGGTTTATGGTGACACTGCAACGACAATTAAGACTGTTTACAAGTGGTTTGATCGATTTCATAATGGATCTGACTCGGTTGAAGACGAGAAAAGATCAGGATGTCCTTCAACATCAGTAACCAAGGAAAATGTTGAAACAGTTTCATTCTTCATCGTGACAATGCTCCTTGTCACACATCCATTTTAGTATGACAATTTCTGTTGATTAAAAACATTATGCTGTGTCCGCATCCACCTTATTCGCCGGATCTGGCACAGTGCGACTTCTGGCTGTTCCCTAAATTGAAAATGACCATGAAAGGCAAACGATTTCAATCCATTGAGGACATCCAGGCAGCCACGGCAGCCTAACTAAAGACACTCTCAAAAGAAAACTGTCAGAACTGCATAGCAAAGTGGCAGGAATGTTTGGATAAGTGCATTGGATGACAAATTGGACTGGACTGCCAATACTGATGCTCTATGTAAGAAAGGTCAGAGCAGAATATACTTTCTGAGAAGGTTGACATCCTTCAACATCTGCAGTAAGATGCTGCAGATGTTCTACCAGACAGTTGTGGCGAGTGCCCTCTTCTACGCAGTGGTGTGCTGGGGTGGCAGCATAAAAATGAAAGACGCCTCACGCCTGGACAAACTTGTTAAGAAGGCAGGCTCTATTGTAGGAGTAAAGTTGGACAGTTTAACATCTGTGGCAGAGCGACGGGCACTAAGCAAACTCCTGTCAATCATGAAGAATCCACTGCATCCACTTAACAGTGTCATTTACAGGCAGAGGAGTAGCTTCAGTGACAGACTTTTGTCACTGTCTTGCTCCAGTGACAGACTGAGGAGATCGTTCCTCCCCCACACTATGCGACTTTTCAATTTCACCCAGGGGAGTAAATGCTAACATTAATTTTATTTTTATTTTTTTCATTTTTAATTACTATTTAATTTAATATTGTTTCTTTGTATCAGTATACTGCTGCTGGATTATGTGAATTTCCCCTTGGGTTTAATAAAGTATCTATCTATCTATCTATCTATCTATCTATCTATCTATCTATCTATCTATCTATCTATCTATCTATCTATCTATCTGTTATATAGCGCCTATCTATCTATCTATCTATCTATCTATCTATCTATCTATCTATCTATCTATCTATCTATCTATCTATCTATCTATCTATCTATCTATCTGTCTATCATTCAAAGTGGAGGAGAGTATTTTGAGGGTGACTAGTAGCAGTAAATCTTTTACTGCAATAAACGTTTCTTTTTCAAAACATTCACCATATTTTTTGATCACACCTCATATGAACCCTAAGAGTAGCTTATTCACTATTCAATTGGCAGCATGCACATTGACTACTGGTTATGTTTCTTATTTCATCCACATTCTTTACACGCACATAGGTAAGGTAAGGTACAAATATGACTAAGAAAGAATGTTACATTTATAGTGGCGAGAGCGGAGCGGGCGCATTTACTCCTCACCCTCCATGCATTCTAAATTTGTTGTTGCAATTCAACAATTCATACTCATTCAATACAAATGAAAGTATTGAGTGGTGTACAAAAAAATGGATTTCAATTTTGACTTTAATTGAAAGCTTTTAATTCTGATGCTTTAATCAATTTTCATACAGACTGTTCAACACAAGGATAACACTATATTATTCAAGAATATGTTATTTAAGTGTGGTGGGTTGGCGCCCTGCCCGGGATTGGTTCCTGCTTTGCGCCCAGTGTTGGCTGGGATTGGCTCCAGCAGACCCCCATGACCCTGTGTTTGGATTCAACGGGTTGGAAAATGGGTGGCTGTTTTTTAAGGTCAAAATTAAATTTTTAAATATTGGATTTTTTTTTCTTAGTCTGATCCCATTTTTTATAAGATTGAAAACCGTTTATGGTGTTACCTTTATTTGTAAATGAAGTCAATGAGCCTATCCTTCTCCATGAAAATCTCTAACTCTATCTTGTAAAAGTCCTCCTTATTTTCCATTAGATTTAAAAGTCTCTCCGCCTCAATGGAGATTATTGCCAAGAAGAAAAGAGGCAACGAGCAACTGTTGGGTTCACATGTGCCCCCTTCGGGGCGGCACTGTACTGTCTGCCTCACCTGTGCCTTTTCACAGCGGTTTTATGTCTGATCAGCAAGACTACATATATTAAAAATATAAGCCAAAGTGTGGGAAGTCAGGGTGTATAATAAACGTGTCCTCAAACATTACATTGGTGCAATACAGAGAGACAGCGTCAGGCGGGTGCCAATTACACACATCAAACCCGTGTGTGAGGGAGAGTTCGGTGCGAGGTGAGGTGAGACTCGTCACTGCCGCACCTCGTGTTTCTCCCTTGCATTTGAACAGGAAATGCGGAAATTCGGCGATTTTGACAATAAAAATGGTTAAAATTATTGAAACTATACAGAAAAAAAACTGATAGTAAAGACCAGTGGACAAATTTATTTTATGTTATCATTATTAGTTTTTTTACTTTACATGATGACTGCCTCCCCTGACTGCACGTCCCTGCTATGAGTTGAATTCCGTCAAGTGCCCTCTGAATTAACATTTAAACCACAATATTGTCTGTCCAAAGTGTGTAACCCTAAATGAGTTCATTCATCTGCCTGCTAAGAAACATAAATAAATGGTTGTCATAAAGCTATTGTCTTGAAAATTGCCATGTCTAGGAGAAACCAAAAAAGATATTAAGGAGATCTCTTTTTGTATTTTTTCTTTCCCATGGGGTCTAGATGATCACTGTTGGTGTGGAGTAGTGATGAGTGAACCCTGCAGAATTCGCTTCACCTCAAGTTTGAAAATTTCAGCAGACTCAGAATGTGTTGATGTCAATGGGAAGGATAAACTGAACAAATTTTGAATGGATTGTAAAAGAGAAATGGTCTTTTAATTGTCCCTGATGATGAGGGCAGCATCTGCCAACTATGCTGGACCGATTATTATGGCCAACAATGTATGACCTGAGCTGTGCGGCCGAGTCCTTTATGTCCCAAGCTCCTATCACTACAACTAACTAACACCCACAGAGCCTGTGATGCAAGGGCTCAGCGCTTTGTATTCAGAGGGTCTGTCCCTGTCACTGCCTGACCTGCGCTACATAGTGAGGAGGATAACATGGTCAGTCCAGCAGTGAAGACACCATGTGCAGTGAATCTATGCAGAACAACACAGTATTTTAACAATTTATATATTTGTTAAAGTTTTAAAATCATTGTAAAGGTAGTAATAACAGTAACAACTCAACCCCATCATCACCACCCACCAAGGGTGAGAATACTTTTTATAGGCACAGTATGATGGACGGATATCCCATAAGGGCTTTTGTATGTAGTGCTACCATAATAGGCCATGGCCTTCAAGACCCTAAAACAGGATTAGGGTTATCCATGGATGGTTTGCTGTACTTCAGTGCATTTTTTTGGTATTTTATAACATGCTTAATTAAACCAAAATGTTTGGGCATGACCATGGGTGACATATAAAAGGTTGCTTTAGTTAGCCTAAACGTAGCAATGGTAGTGCTGCTGCCTCACAGCCATAGCAAAGGTTCTCCTTGTGTGGAGTTTGCATGTTCTCTCCAAGTCTGTGTGGGTTTCCTCCAGGTGTTCCAGTTTCCTCCCACAGCCCAGAGACATGCCAGTTTGGGGAACTGGCAATACTAAAGTTGCCCGTGTGTGTGTGTGTACAATCTGTGATGGACTGGTGCCTTGTCCAGATGTTGTTCCTGTCTTACCAAGGATAAGCCGTGGAACCAGCTGGGAGCGATACTGAGCCTCAAACCCCAGACACAATCACATCCAATCTAGTCATGGGTTCAAATAAAGTGTCTTTTTATTAGCACACATTATCTTACAGAAAGAATACAACTATCAAAGTACAAATAGTCCGGAACTCAATCCTTTTTCTCCACACTCCTCTCGTCAAGCCTCATCCACATCCTCCTGACTCTGACGGCCTGGTCAAGGTGACATGGCTCCTTTTATCTTTGACCAGGCAGCACTTCCAAGGCTAGGACATGGTCCATAGGAAGCATCTCTGGGTAAGATGGGAGTCCCACAAAGTTTAGACTATGTCCCCAACGCAGGGCTGTATTCCATGTGCCATGATGCCTTGTGGGTGTTCAGAGGGGACCTGAATCCCAGAGAGGCTGCCTTCTAGTACATCAGGGGACATAGTATCCAGAATCTGGTGTCTCCCCTGGTCCTACTAACAAGCTGGCCTCCCTGCCACGGTCCCCATCTGGTCAGAGAGCCTGTCCTTCCATTTTCTTTTATCATGATGTCCTATCCGGGCAAGGAATCACTGTCTGTGATAACCATCCATCTCCTGCAGCACTCACAGCAAGTTAAGAACATGGATGGCTGCCATTACTGATAATTTATATTATTACATAACTGACATTATTTACATATTCTTATTCAGCTGATGCCATTATCTAAGTAATTAGTTAAATTGCCTTTGGTTTTCCAATTGAAGCATAGATTGGAGAAGTGACTTGCTCATAGTCTCTTAGCGGGATTTGAACCCACAACTTCACGGTGTGAAATTTAGAGCCTTAACCCAGGGGTGTCCAACTCTGGTCCTGGTGGACCGCAGTGGCTGCAGGTTTTCATTCTAACCCTTTTCCTAATCAGTGACAAGTTTTCGCTGCTAATTAACTCATTTTCCCTTCATTTTAATAGTCCTGTTTCTAAGGATTCAGTCCTCTGAATTGATTTGTTTCTTCATTAAATGGCAGCCAAACAGAAAAGAGATGTGAAACGAAACAACAGATAACCAGCTAAATTGGAATATCAAACTCCAGCCAATTTCACTCCAACCAGTTTCTTAATGAGAAGTCAATTCTTGCTGTTAATTAAAGCCGTTATTGAATATCAGGACTTGTTGCTGCTCTCATTCTTCCACAGCACTCTGCTGATTTTCTGTTTTTTCTAAGACCACCGTCAAGATGTTTTGGTGACCTGAGCAGACCAACATGACCAAGACCCTAACCTTTCTTTACTTTCAGGTTAGCTGGTCATGTGGTAGCTTGTTTTGTGTCTCACTATTGTTTCGCTTCCCATTTAGGAAAAAGAAACAACTAAGGGGTCTGAGTCATGTCAATTAAAATGAAGGCAAAACAAGTTAATCAGCAGCACAAACGGGTAACTAATTAAGAAGATGGTTAGAATGAAAACCTACAGCCACTGCAGCCCACCAGGACTGGAGTTGGGGCCCCCTGCCTTAAACAATGCACCACATGGCTTATTTTTTGTAATGAATATCCTTTGTTTTACTGTCTCTACCTTATTTAACCACATGATGGCACTATTCTCCCTTTAAAGCTAAAGAATACTTTCCTCGTCATTCTTTTTTAATAAGATAGATAGATAGATAGATAGATAGATAGATAGATAGATGTGAAAGGCACTATTAGATAGATAGATAGATAGATAGATAGATAGATAGATAGATAGATAGATAGATAGATGTGAAAGGCACTATATGATAGATAGATAGATAGATAGATAGATATGTGAAAGGCACTATTAGATAGATAGATAGATAGATAGATAGATAGATAGATAGATAGATAGATAGATAGATAGATAGATAGATAGATAGATTTTAAACAGGCCTGTTTTTGTACAGCCATTAGTCTATAATGCTGTATAAGGAAATGTACACCTTTCTGGCTTTTCTAATCACATTTTACTCCTTGAAATTAAATTTCTGTAGTACATAAAACATCACTTATACCCTAAATCTCTTAAACATATTTCTGATTGATTAATTAACTTACAATATACAAATTCAGCTTATAATCTGCTAGACATTAATAGAGCCTCTGTGGTAAGTCCACTTTTACCCGCATTTCTTGTTGCTTTTAAAATGGCCACCTTAGCTTGAACCTACAACAAAGTTGCCAAGTAAGCATTCCTTTTTATTTTTCCTGGAGACAGAAATTCCAAAAATAATAATAAAAAAAAACCTCAGTGAACCCAATTCCTCACTTCTCAAACAATAAAGTTAGAACAGTACAAGAATGGTGTTCAAAAGGTGACATAAAGGACAGTGATCAGAAGAGGTAGAGTGAATAGTTTTTTGAAAGACTTAGTAGCAATCTCCACATGTGAAGTCCTCCACTGCAGGTCCCCCAGTGTTTTCTCCATTGGAGTTTTATGTGAAGTCCTCCATGATGGTGCAGTGGTGTCATGTAAGACCAAAGTGTTCCTCCAGAACTCACTCTGGCACATCCTTTAAATGAATGTTTTATGCACCGATCACATGCATCTTTCTTTTCTAAACCTTGTAATAAAGTCCCACCCATGTGACTAACATAACAAAATGTATTTTTAAAACTGACAAAATTGTTCACATTTGGATTCATTAATAAGTTGCGACCCTGAGGTTCTCTCTTTTATTAAATCACCAGAAAAATGTCTTCACACTGGGGGCCTGTATTCAGGTTTATTACGGTTTCTTAATAAGTGACCTCCAAAATAAACAGATCTAATTCCAAGCTCAGGAGGCACAGTTGCATCAGATTTCCATTGATTCCTATAAAATCTACTTTTGGTTAAACCTTAGTTGACAAGCGAAGAAGTTAAACTGTTTGACTGAACCTTTATGATTGGCTTCAAAACTTGGAAAGTCCAGGGCTTGTTACAAATAATCCAAAAAATCCAGAAATTCAAAAGATCAATTCCCTGTATCTACCCTGTGGTTTAGAGTTAAAAAACAGAAGGTAACAACAGGACATGTTGACTGAAGGGTCGAATGAACAGGAAAGAAGACAATCCACCACACTCATCTGTGGACTGCTTGCTCTTCTATCAGACACCCTCGGTGGCACTGGACTCTAAATCTTTAGCACTTTCCTCTCTGTCAGCTTCTGAAGGAATTTGCCTAACGTTAATGTGTCAAAGAACACGGTGTGACGCAAGATCAGGCCACCCGCTGCTCTCCTACACAATACTGTTGCGGAGTTACATTCAGCTTTTGTAATCAGCGTGCAATAGACCAAAGAACGGCAGCTTTATGACGGGTTGGGTGAAGTCCCTCTAGAATTCCTGACATTCTACAATTCCATTTTGCCCACAGAATGGGCACTTTGTGGTTTTTTTTTTTTTTGGATGTCTTGATTTTCATCTTTATACAGTAAACTGAGAGTTAGAGCCAGGATCATATCATTGAATTAAAAGTGGATGAGCGGTGTGTCCTATTATTATTAGAACAATGCACTGCTGTGATATAATAATAATAATTCTTTCTATTTATATAGTGATTTTTCCAACTACTCAATCATCACATTGCAGTAAACTACTGCACATAAAGAGTAAATTATGAGGGGAGGAAAGGCCGGATTAAGACCCCTACGTGCTCCAGGATGTCAAAACTCAAAATGCACTACTACCCCCACCAAGCCCACTCATATTCTCAAGACATTATATACATCACTTATGACAATAATAAATCAGGTACAGACACTGAAATTAAAAAACAAAAACTTTTATATTGGGTCAACTCCTTTACTTGATCAGAGTCAGCCTTGAGTAAATTTAACAGGGGGAGGCTCTGAATTTTCACAGGTATCTGATGTATGAATATAATAAAAATAAAGTCCACAGTATTTTCATGCCATAGAGTGCATAAGCAACAGAGACGAGAGCAAACAGAAGTGCGTCACGCAGAATGCATCACTGCAGGTTCACACGATAACAGGCCAAAGGTGGGTTGTGTCGATCAAACACGTATAGAAAACCGACACACAGCACTCAGTATACAGCACTGTGCAGTGGGAAGACAAAAAATAAAACAAAATAAGAAATAAAAAAGTAAAAAGATATAGTTCAACCTGCCACTGCACACCACTATTAGTGGTGGTCAAATCATCAAGTCATCGCTGATTTTAGTGGAGCTCGAAGGGAACGCTGAAGCACATGCTTGATACCCCTTACCCCTTTCTTTAAATGTTTAAAGCGCATGTGCAAGTACTGCCCACCTCATTCACGATTCACGTTCACTTCCCTTTTGATTCTTTCTGGTTAGAACTTTATCATTCTTGCCGAACGAGAACTGCCATTGATCGTTTTCTCGTTCCTCATACAAGTAACATCACATTTATGTTACAATGTTTTAATTGTTTGTTTTGTATAATTTGTTATTGGAATTGTTTAAAACAGAATATATAAATATAATATTCACTTCCTTAGTGTTAGCCCCGAGTGTCACTCAGAGATGTGCAAACTGAGTTATCTGAGGTATCACTTTGGCATCTGTATATATCCGTCTCATGTAAGTGTTAGAGCCGAGGGCTACTCAGGCTGTAAAATTGCTAACAACGATAGTCATGGAGGTTACTCAGACAACATTATAGGTGAGTCGTATGTAAGCGCCATGCCTGAGCAATAGTGTAGACACGTCTTTTCCTAGCTTCAACATGGCATTTCGTAAGAAACGTTTTTCGGCAGCCCAGGTATTGCACACTCTTCACAGTGATACGAGCAGTGATGACGAAGTGAATTTTTCTTCAGGCAGTGAAACTGAAAGTGACTCTGATGAATCCAAAAGTGATACTCGCCTTTGGGTTTCTGTTGACCCTGCTTCAAATAAACCAGCACCATCTTGCTTTGATTTTCTGGCGCAGCCAGGAACAAAAGTGAACGTTGACAGCCAAGATCCACTTACTTACTGGTACTTGAAGTTATTTCTTGATGATGATGACGTGAGCAAAAGAATTGTTGTTGAGATGAGCCATTTTGCTGAACATCGGTTAAAGGACCATACACCTGAGCAGTTTTCTCTGTTCAAACACTAGGGGGCTTCACCCCCTGCTCACTTTGCTCGCCAACCCCCTGCCTGCGCTACATGCCAGCTACTTTGTGTCTCTGCCGCGCGCATATGTGGATTTCACTTTCACCAAACAACAAAACTTTTAATTCTCACAGACAGGCCTCTTCATTGCGAAGAAACACTACTACTAAGAATTAGACGATCTACAAGTCTCTGACTTAAAGTTTAAAGCCAAATAATATCTTCATACTTCGGCCATATCACCTATGTCCATATATTCGATCTCTTTTTGCTGTTCAGTAATTTCACTGAGTAATAATTTCCATTTGTTAGCGCTATTGCTATCTTTACTATCAGTTTTTCGAGACTTTTGAATTTTAGTACTTTCATAATCTCTAACTTGCTCTGCATTTATGTTTCATGTTGCTTTAGAGGTATTGGTTGCATTGTACGTTTTTGTTCCTTTTGCCTTTGGAATTCATACTCAAATCCTTTTTAAAATTACTCTTTTACTGTAACACTTTTCGTCAATATCGCATTGTATTTTGATGCTGTGTTTGGAATAACATTGCGACAACGCAATGTATAACTGCCCATGAGTGAATATCGTTTCTTTCTCTCTACACGAACTGTGTCTGACATAGCATTCACACAAATGAGAAATGATTGAACCGTGTGCGTGTTTGTAAATGTTTTAGATGTGGGCAGGACTTTTCCAAATCTCTTTGCATAAAGTCTTGTCTCGCGGGTCTTTTAATTATCTCTGAGAATGTCTCGTCTCAGGTTTTTCTTTTAAATATTCACTATCATTTTTTTGAACTTTCCTTATCTCTAACCTGCTCTATATGTGTATCGTGCCAACGTTTTTGAATTCTTTACGACATTCTACTTTGTCATCTACTCTTTGTCTTTTATTTCTGGTTAAATCTCTTGGCACAAAGTCTCATCTCACAGGATGTGAAAGTATCTCTTTGAAAAAGTCACACCTCATCCCAGGCTAAAAAGTCTTGTCTTGTCCCAGGATTTTTTTTTTATTATAATAGAGAGATATACTACACAAAAGACATATTTTGACAGCATGGTATTGGCATCATCATTATTGTTATTAATTTCATAGTATTATTATTTGTATCATTATTATATTTTTTACACTTCTGACTTTGTACTTTTAGTGTTTTGCATGTTTCGTCATAGAGAGAACGCCGAGTCTCTTATTGTCACCGGTCACCGGCTTCAGAGGGGGCGTGGCCAAATAGTAGCTGGTCTCTAACAGTAGCCGGATCTTTGATATTTGCCTACTAGCGTACATTGTAAGCGTCTGTATCTTTGCGCGTGTAATACATGTGCATGTCAGCACGTTGCATATATAAGAAATACAGCTATACCGGATTCTAAAACTGCTTCATTTTCGTGCTGGGCTGACCAAAATACAGACAAACCTGGAAGAAGAGGAAGACGATAGTGAACTGGACAACAACAAAGCTGTCATTGCAGATTCAGACGACGAATAGCAGTGAAAGGTACAGAAAGACATTGCCATTTATCTTTAACAGTCTTATGCAGCATGTGAAATTCAAGTAAAGTAGCTGTTTGTAATATTAGCCAATATTTTTGTGTACCTACATGTACCGACACGCATGAAAAAAACATTGCGTTCTGAAGGTTTTTTTTTAATAATGGCTGGTCTCTAATAGCAGCTGGTCTCTATTAAGCGCCGGGAGCCGAGGCTAGTTTTGCAAATAAATGCCGAGGGCCACTATTGGAGCAAATACGGTATGTCATTTTTCAAGGGGGAAATTCACTATCAATGTGCATTCAATATTCAATATTCAGTATTCAATATCATCTGCAGTGGTCTTCCACATCGTTGTTCATGTCTATATCAGTGTCACAGGACTGTGCGTTGCTGCTAAAGCTACTTGAAGTTTTGTGATAACCTCCTTCTCATTCATCTCAACTGTAGTATTTATAAGTGGGAGGTCAATCTTTTAGTTACAGGGCCCCTAAACTGTGGAGTGGTCTTCCTGCTTCCATAAGAGATGCCCCTTCAGTCTCAGCCTTTAAATCCCGGCTGAAGACTCACTACTTCAGTTTAGCACACCCTGACTAGAGCTGCTGATTAGCTGTACATACTGCATCTCTGTTGTTAGTTGTTAGCACTATAACATAAGTAACATGATAATTATATTTGAATACTAACCCTCACCTATTCTGTTTCTTTTCTCGGTACCCAAATTTGGCAATTGGTGCCACGGCCCACCTGCCAAGTTGTTTGCCTGCCTATGGTAAAGTCATCCCTGATGGAGGATCACAGGAATCATGGGAAAGAGGGGTCCTTTCATCTGAGCAACGTTTTAGCCGTGGCATGGCCAAATGGGGAGGCAGCTAGATGGATGAGGTCTCCAGGACTCTAAAAATATCCAAACCTAATTATGTCATATCATCTACTGTTAAACCGTACTTCTAAAATTTTTATTATGCTGTCTTAAGGAATTGTTCTGTTCTGTATATTGTATTGTATTGACCCCCTACTTTTGGCACCCACTGCACGCCCAACCTACCTGGAAAGGGGTCTCTCTTTGAACTGCCTTTCCCGAGGTTTCTTCCATTTTTCCCTACAAGGTTTTTTTGGGAGTTTTTCCTTGTCTTCTCAGAGAGTCAAGGCTGGGGGGCTGTCAAAAGGCAGGGCCTGTTAAAGCCCATTGCGGCACTTCCTGTGTGATTTTGGGCTATACAAAAATAAACTGTATTGTATTGTATTGTATTGTATAAGGTAAAGTTATCAACAAAACAGCATCATTTGCTTCTTTTTCTTTATTTTGCTGCACTACTGGGCTCTCATTTTGAATTAGCATTCATTTTGCCATTTTCTATTTTGCAATACGGAAACACATCAAATTTTTGCTCTTATAAAACTGACCTATTGGACACCTGCTCTGATCGCGTTTAAACTACTCACATTTTCATTTTAAATTGTGAGGATCACGTGGGGTTGGGATGGGTGCTGGACAGCATGCTGCTGTGAGTGTGTGTACTGTTGGTGAAAACTTGGGGTTTTCCTCTTATCAGGCATTTTCTTTTCTCGCCTATGGAAAAACCCCTTTGTAAGCAGGGTCTTAGGGTGCGCACTTGAGTCACCCTGATTGTAGATCTGCCCTTGAGTGGACAAGAAGTCGCAACCCATGATATCAGGTCAGAGCTTTGCTAAACATCCACGCAAGACTCACAGGAAAAACTCCTTTACAAACCGAATGCTCAACTGCTGGATCCAGTGCTTCTGGTTGAGAATATAAAGCCAGAAGCTGGGATGTCAGGGTGGCCCCACCTCCTGGGGCTCCAGTCACAAAACACATGGATCACCTTGACCAGACCAGAACAATCAACAAAAAATATGAAGCACAGGTCTGCACAGACTTATTTAAAGGTGTTGGTGGAAAATCCTGAAAATATAAAGGTACATCAATTACTGAGATAATCAGCAATAAGCTTCAAATAAAGAAAAGTCATAGAGAGGTTTAGTCGGGGTCTCTGCTCCATTGCACAGTATTTCACACATCATTAGATCAGAGCCCTCTGCAGAAGCGTGTTACAATAAATAGCTTTATTCTTATTGTGAGTGCCAACTCTGTTTAAAGTGTTACCATAAATAACTCCATATACTAGTTGGCCACCTACAGTACAAGCTTACACACGGGTCTTAGCCAACTGTCAGCCACTCTCTGCTAAGGGCAGGCATTGCTTTTGGCAGCAGTCGTGAAGATTTGCTTCATGTTGTTCGAAATATTCTGGCAGCTTGGAAGCCAGACATCTCAGGTCGCTGGAAAAATCTGATGCAGAGTTCACTTACTTGATCGCCGTCAGTCAGTCACCTGCCTTTTCTCACATCTCCTCAAAGTTGCGTAAATTGGGGCTCTTTAATTGCCACAGCTTTCCCTTTCGCATACTCAACTTTTTTACTGCCACCAGGCTGTGATTTTTCACTTTTTAGAATTGAAGGTCTTCCAAGGTGGTTCTTGGGTTGTATGCACTTTACGTGAGTTAGACATGCTGATATGAATAATTTATATTGAAATGCTTGGGGTAGGGGTGTGAATGGAGATATTGCTGATATAAATAAGGGCTACTAATGTGGTCAGAACTGATGGTGCACACTGTGGCACGCGGCTGGGGGTGAAACCCAGCCGGGACGCCCAGGAGGACCGGAGGAGGGCTTGTGCCTCCTCCAGATCATGAAGGGGAGACCGCCCTGGTTGTGTTGGGGTCCACGAGTAGAGGGCTTGGAAGCTCAACCCTGTAGGGGCCCGTGGTCACCGCCAGGGGGTGCCCCAATGCCTTGGGAGCCCTGGACCTCAGCACTTCCGCCACACCAGGAAGTGCTGGGGGGAAGAGGACCAGGGACACCTGGAGGGCGTCCGGCTACACAGCTGGTGCTTCTGCCACAAGGGGGTATACCGGCGGAGGCTCCTCAGGAAGCACCTGGAGCCCATCCGGGGGTGCATAAAAGGGGCCGCCTCCCTTCATTCGAGGCGAGAGTCGGGTGGAAGTGGACGGAGCTCGGAGGAGAGGCGGTCTGAAGATGGAAAAGGCATTGTGTTGGCCAAGACTTGAAGGGGTGATTGGTGCTGTGGCACTGGATTGTGCACTGTAAATATTTTATAAAATAAAACGTGTGTGGTGAACCAACATGTCTGCCTGTCTGTGTCCGGGCTGTACCCCGCAACACTGGCACACATACATTAACTATTGGTACTCATAAGGCAAGAACAATGAAATGCCAGTATGGAGGGTGCTGGCCTACTTCATGCATTGACTTTACCCAAATAATCTAATCTGACTAAGATTTAAGGGAGCCATGTGTGAAAGACAGGGGGCATCACTGAGCCCCAAACCTTGGACACAACTACAACAGACACAGTCATGGATTGAGTGAGTGATTTTGATTCTTTCCAGTACCTCGCAGGCCCTAATAGAACTGACTGTATTACACAGCACACGATAAAGATTTTCCTCCTTCTCCATCCTACTTCTCTTTCTCCAAGCAAGTGTTTATAACACACTGGTGAGGCCTCACCTGGAGTACTGGGTGCAGTTATGGTTTCCAGGCTACAAAAAGGACATAGCAGCACTAGAAAGGTCCTGAGAAGAGCGACTAGGCTGATTCCAGGGCTACAGGGGATGAATTATGAGGAAAGATTAAAAGAGCTGAGCCTTTACAGTTTAAGATAAAGAAGATTAAGAGGAGACCTGATTGAAGTGTTTAAAATTAAATCATGTTCTTGAAATGAACTCTTTTAGGGCAGATGTCAACTTTTGTCAAAACAGGGGTTGAGGGCGGATGTCAACTTTAGTTAGCATCCTGGGTCAGAGGGCAATAATCAGCTGTTAACGTCAACAAAATTCACCATTACGTTATAGGTAGACCCTATTCACTAGGAGGACTGTTAGACTCGTTGACGTGATGTTGAATCCCAGAGCGTGTGCGTCAATAGCAGAGAGTAACCAGCGTCTAGAATGGCATCGACACTGGGTGAGAGAGCAAAACGATTGCACAAGGCATTATTTATTTATTTATTTGGTTTTTACATATTATTTCTGAATTGGACTCTGACTTATCAAACTCGGATTATGATGTCAGCGATCTGGAAATCGAAAACAAAAGACAGGCAGCTTTTTTTTTTTCAGAAAGTGCTTTTCCACTTATGAGTGATGAGACAAACAGGAAAGTAATAAGTACGTAAAAAGTATTTGATTTCACATGCTGTAGAGACTCATGGAAAATAAAACACAGTGACATATGTCATTAATAAGTATTTTATGTTGATGTATGTGTGAAGCCATTGCTTTGTGTGCTTTTTAGAAAACTGTTTTTTTTTGGGAAAAAAATATTCAGCTATAATTCAGCCATATTTAGCCCTAAAAGAGTTGGGAACCTTTTTTTTTCCTCTCTCTCTCTTTAACTCTTTGAGGGCTGAATATATTTTCCATTTTTCGAGAAGCACACAAAGCAATGGTTTCACACATAAGTTGATATTAAACGTCATTTGCTGTATGCCATGGCTGCTGTCGGTGCCTGGTCAGCAACTCTAGCAGCAGTGGCTGCATGGGGAGAGCTCAGTGACCAGCAGGAATACGCGATGGGCAGGCTGCCTGGCTGTCTTCGGGCAGTAGTAGCAGTTGCAGTGTGGGACGCAATCCGGTTTGTACCTCTGGTCATCGTAAGAGGCGGTCCGTCCTCCCAGGTGAATGTTGGCGTAGACGCATTAACTACACGGACATGCTCAGTACCACAATTACTCACTTTTGTTGTCGATCTCCAGATCACTTCCATCAAAATGCGACAACTCAGAGTCTGACTTAAGCGATATGATACGCAAAAAGTCGTCCACAGAGTATTTTGCTTTGCGCCTTCGCTTTGGTCTTTCGCCAGATGTTCATGCCATTTGAGGGGTTGTCTGCTCTGCGCTACTCATGCACGGTCAAATCAACGAAGCTAACTTTAAAGAGAGTCGAACTAAAACATGATGGTGAGTTTTGTCACAGTTTACAGCTGATTACCGTCCGTCTACTACTGAATTTCGACATCCGCCCTGAAAGAGTTAAATTGCACTCATTATAATGAAACTGAAAGCGGGATGATCTGGGTTAGTAATAATGACTCCATGCATTCTGGGTCAGAATCACATGAACAGTATACATAATTAGGCTTTCTGCTTAGAGCATTGTGTAACATTAATAAGTTAATGGTATTTATAAATATTGATTAAATGCAGTTTGTGCAATTAGGACCAAAGACAAGAGGCACTTACATACGCAAAGAGTTGTGGGAATCTGGAGCAAACTACGAAGCCATGTAGTTTAAGCAGAAACCTTGACAAGCTTTAAGATATAATGTGGATGAGATATTGGGACAGCTTAGCTATTCGCTTAATAAATGGGCTTGACGGACTTCTCTTGTTGGTCAAATTCTGATGTAAATACATTGCAAAAATCAATTCATGAGAACTTTCTTTGAAGTTCTTCTTATGCCAAAAGTGTACACAAGATGCCAGATGCTACAGGAAAACTGCAGTGTTAATTAATATCGTCTATCATTACGGTGTTTAATAAAAGCCATTTAAGTGAATTATCTTCCGAGTGTCTCTTAAACTTTCTTCATATTTTGAGATGCATGGAAATGCTTGTTTAAGGTGGTGTTGAATATGAATCATAATTTCTTTGAATGATACAGAGACATAAGTTACAGTTAGTGGCACATCTTCCTATGTAGGGACAGACATAGCAGCACTTGAAGCTGTGCAGAGGAGAGCAGCCAGGTGCATCCCAGAACTTAAGGACGTGTCCTACTGTGACAGACTTAAACCTGTTTAGTGTCAAGCAGAAGACACTGTGTGGGGACCTCATCCAGATCTTCAAACTCCTCAAAGGCCTTGGTAAAGCAGATCCAGCAGAAGTCTTTCAACTGAAGGATGCCAGTTGATATTAAGGAGAAGTTCAAGTAGGACTGAAGACACTTACATACGCAAAGAGTTGTGGGAATCTGGAGCGAACTACAAAGCCATGTAGTTGAAGCTGAAACCTTGACAACCTTTAAGAAATAATGTGGATAAGATATTGAGACGGTTTAGCTATTAGCTTAACAAATTTGCTTGATGGACTGAATGGTCTCCTGTCGTTGGTCAAATTCTGATGTAAATACATTGCAAAAATCAATTCATGAGAACTTTCTTTGAAGTTCTTCTTATGCCAAAAGTGTAAAAAGGATGCCAGATGCTACAGGAAAGCTGCAGTGTTAGGTATTTAATAAAAGCCGTATTAGTAATTTATCTTCCGAGTGTCTCTTAAACTTTTATTCTTCACATTTTGAGATGCATGGAAATGCTTGTTTAAGCTGGTGTTGAATATGAATCATAATCTTTTTGAATGATACAGAGACATAAGTTACAGTAAGTGGCATGTCTTCCTATATAGGGACAGACATAGCAGCACTTGAAGCTGTGCAGAGGAGAGCAGCCTGGTGGATCCCAGAACTTAAGGACGTGTCCTACTGTGACAGACTTAAACCTGTTTAGTGTCAAGCAGAAGACACTGTGTGGGGACCTCATCCAGATCTTCAAACTCCTCAAAGGCCTTGGTAAAGCAGATCCAGCAGAAGTCTTTAAACTGAAGGGTGCCAGTTGATATTAAGGAGAAGTGCAAGTAGGACTGAAGGCACATACATACGCAAAGAGTTGTGGGAATCTGGAGCGAACTACAAAGCCATGTAGTTGAAGCTGAAACCTTGACAACCTTTAAGAAATGTGGATAAGATATTGGGACAGTTTAGCTATTAGCTTAACAAATTTGCTTGATAGACTGAATGGTCTCCTCTCGTTGGTCAAATTTCTTATGTTCTGATGTATATACATTGAAAAAATCAATTAATGAGAACTTTCTTTGAAGTTCATCTTATGCCAAAAGAGCAAAAATGTAAAAAATGCCAAATACTAAGGGAAAATTGCGGTGTTAATTAAAATCTCTTATCACCACAGTGTATAATAAGAGCCGTATTAGTGAAATTACCTTCCTAGTGTCTCTCAAGCTTTTATTCTTCTCCTTTTGAGATGCATGGAAACGCTTGTTTAAGCTGGTGTTGAATATGAATCATAATCTCTTTCATTGACAAAGCGACTTAAGTTAAGTGGCATGTCATCCTACGTAGGGACCAACACAAATAGGAAAGGCAGGCTGGCGTTCAGTTTGCTGACTGGTGACTCATGGGCTTTATCTGAAGTGAAGTGCTGCGCGTCATTAGTTTGTGCAGAACTTTACACAAACTGGCCTTGAATACCAAAAGCTATTAAATCGAGCGTCTGTTTGTGCTTGCAGCTGAAAAGGATATTGCATCAGCAAACAGGGACACAAAACATTTATCTCTGACTCATGTTTAATAGCATTTAATTTTTCCATTCAGCTAAGGGAACAGTTTGTCTTTGCTTTTTCTCTTTCGTGACCACAGGTAGTGTTTCCTTGGATATAAATATGCTCACCTTTGTTATGAGATATGAAAAGAATCACAGGGTGGGAGAAGAAATTCTAACAATTCGCATGCATTTTTACAAAATGTATCACCTCTTCTTTCAGTTATTTTTCTAAAGGATCCAAAAGGGACTTCTTGCTGTAGACAGACAACACAGACCAGTGTCTAAGGAAATGGACTGTACTGGACAGCAGAACACTTCACATTCAAACTCCTCCATGACTTAGGGCTCATTTATACTTCACGCTCCGAATGCGTACGTGCACGCATCACGGCTACCACGTGTTCCCAGCATTCATTTGACATGTCGTCTGAGCAGGTCCTCAGAAATGAATGTGACGTGTGCGCGACTTGCAGTCCCAGATAAACTTCAGAGGACGCAGTGTGATAAAAGTCAGAATGTGACGTCAGAGTCTCTGTTTATTATCTACATGTGACAGAAAGCCGCTTTGAGGATCCTCTGGGAAAAATGTGCCTGCTTTGATGTTTGATGAATGGTTGGATTTGGCTGAGATTGGCTCCAGCAGACCCCCGTGACCCTGTAGTTAGGATATATGGATAATGGATGGATGGATGTGGTGATGCAAAATCCCGACATACAAATGCATTTGTGGTGCTTTTATATGGCATTGTATATTCTCTTCAATGTAATGCCATGATACATTTTAATGGTCTCACATACCATCTTCTGTGCCATCTTTTTTTTTTTTTTTGCACCTTCACAACATAGTGATTTGAGCCACAGAGAAAAAAAAATGAAGGATACAGTTAAAAGGTCTATTTTGTGATTAAAGTGGAAATTTCAGCTTTAATCTCGAAAAGTCCAGTTTAACTTCGTAGTTCATCATCAAAGCAGACCGTCGTAAATGTCATCTTAAAACCAACCCAGTTGTTAATCGCTACCTGCTTCTGGGGCTTCCTACTGTGCTGACAGCAGCAGCCGACAAAAATTGCCACACAGAACACAATACATTTATGATATTCCAGCTCTCTGCATATTTAGAATTCTTAGATTTATACTTGATATCATTTTTATGATGAGATGCATTAAAGCATGTATGTTACATTTTACAGATAAGTCGTTAACTTCAATTAATTAATGAATACTATTAATAATTACACATGTGGGTGACACAGTGACGGAGCGGTAGCACTGCTATCTCACAGGGAGTCACGTCCCCGGTGTTCCCTGCCTGGAGTTTGCACGTTTTCCTGGTGGGTTTCTACAGTGTGCTCCAGCTTCTTTCCAAAGAAATGAAGGTTTGGGGATTTGGAGATGCTAAAATGACGCCAGTACTGTATATGTGAGTGCTTATATTCACCTTGAGATGAGCTGATGCCCCGTCCAGGGATTGTTTGTCTCGCGCCCGATGCTAGCTGAAATGAGCACATCCCTGGATTGATGGATGTAATCATTAAACATCCTTTTCAGAGAAATTGCGACAAGGAGTCCTTGGAATTTAATGTTTGTTTCAGGCAGTTCACAACACAGCGAAGCTAAACCTGTTCTCACCATGACGGAATCTCGATCTTCCAGATTTACGTAAAGTACGCATGCAAGATTAAACTGAAAACACATGCGTATCAGTAGCGTCCGCTGGAGCATCGCGTGAAGTATAAACCCGACCTTACTGTGTCACCTTGATGGTGTCACCAAATCTGTCTTGGAATATGGAAAGAGAACAAGGACAGTTCACTTCTCAATTGCAGGTTAATTTATCCACAAATGTCGTCTTCATCAATGTTTCATTATTAGTGGGGCAGGAGGAGCAGTCCAACTCCATTCATCCATTATCCAACCCGCTATATCGTAAATACAGGGTCACGGGGGTCTGCTGGAGCCCATCCCAGCCAACACAGGGCACAAGGCAGGAAACAAACCCCGGGCAGGGCGCCAGCCCACCGCAGTCCTTTTAATACCCATCCATCCATTATCCAACCCACTATATCCTAACTACAGCATCACGGGGGTCTGCTGGAGCCCATCCCAGACAACGCAGGGCGCAAAGCAGAAAACAAAACATGGGTGGGGCGCCAGCCCACCGCAGGGTCAGTCCGACTCTTAAGATGTTATTATTTAGTGAAATTAAACTTGGACTCCACTCTCCCATATCAGCAGACCATCAAAATTGCTAAGAAAAAATGTGATTGCAATGTTCTGACTTCTCACAGAAATAAATCCTCCATGATCGCACATGATTGTTTGGCTGTGCATTGGTGACCGTCTTAAAACACATCACAAGAAGGACGCGTACCTAAATCTGCATCAGTACAGCAGTGGACACTCGACAGACCTTTCCCACTGTATTTATGTTAACGTTTTGGTATTTATATTGCCAAAGAGATAGAGTGTTGTACCGTCTTAACCATAGATTGATACAGGGGTTGAAATGACACCTTTTATTGGCTAACTAAATAGATAACAAATGCAAGCTTTTGAGGTTACACCTTGCCTGATGAAGGAGCCTTAGCTGCCTCTTCTACGAGGTGGTGTGCTGGGGAGGCAGCATAAAGAAGAAGGATGCCTCACACCTGGACAAACTTGTGAGGAAGGCAGGCTCTATTGTAGGAATTAAGCTGAACAGTTTGACATCTGTGGCAGAGCGACGGGCACTAAGCAAACTCCTGTCAATCAGGGAGAATCCACTGCATCCACTGAACAGGATCATCTCCAGACAGAGGAGCAGCTTCAGGGACAGACTGCTGTCACCGTCCTGCTCCACTGACAGACTGAAGAGATCATTCCTCCCCTGCACAATGCGACTCTTCAATTCCACCTGGGGGGGTAAACGTTAACATTATTCAAAGTTATTGTCTGTTTTTACCTGCATTTTTATGACTCTTTAATTTAATATTGTTTTTTATCAGTATGCTGCTGCTGGAGTATGTGAATTTCCATCCATCCATCCATCCATCCATCCTCTTCTGCTTATCCAGGGTCAGGTCGCGGGGGCAGCAGCTTGAGCAGAGAGGCCCAGACTTCCCTCTCCCCGGCCACTTCTTCCAGCTCTTCCGGAAGAATCCCAAGGCGTTCCCAGGCCAGCCGGGAGACATAGTCCCTCCAGCGTGTTCTGGGTCTTCCTCGGGGCCTCCTCCCGGTTGGACGTGCTCGGAACACCTCACCAGGGAGGCGTCCAGGAGGCATCCTGATCAGATGCCCGAGCCACCTCATCTGACTCCTCTCGATGCGGAGGAGTGAATTTCCCCTTGGGATTAATAAAGTATCTATCTATCTATCTATCTATCTATCTATCTATCTATCTATCTATCTATCTATCTATCTATCTATCTATCTATTATATAGTGCCTTTCATATCAATCTATCTATTATATAGTGCCTTTCATATCTATCTATCTATCTATTATATAGTGCCTTTCATATCAATCTATCTATTATATAGTGCCTTTCATATCTATCTATCTATCTATCTATCTATCTAATTGTAATTACCTGAACTCCCATCTGAAAAGACATTCCTTGCAATTATTGCTTGCTTACTGCTTTTCAATTATAATGGTTTACCAGGTGCTGTCCCAGCTCTTTATTGTAGTCTATATCAGTCCCAATATGGAATGCCCTTAATTGGCCTGGCATAACTGAGTTATAAATCATCATTGCACGTTGGGACTATTCCTGCTTTGCAACTGTCAATGGAAAGATATGTCTTTTGAAACTAAATGAATATGAGCAATGATATCGCAGCGCAGGCAAGGCAAAGTGGGTTGGGGGTGATCAGTTTTACATTTAAGACATGTTTCCTATAAAAAGCTTCTGGGTACAAAGAGGAATTTCCTCTATGAAAGCAAACAGACTTTCAAGATCTGGCTGTCTGCAGGAGGGTAGGCACATTGTCATCAGTGGAGGAGGCTTAAATACATAAACCTCTGCACATCAAGAGCAGCCATCACTGGACAGCTCTTATCTTCAAACTTGAGTTTGCTCATCAGCTTCCTGAGTCCATGGTATGTATCAGATTCCCAGTATCTGTTCAGGAAAGCCTTGTCATCAGGCAGACTCTTGCGGTGCAGCAAGTTCAATGCAAGCAGCGATTAGGAAGTGGCACCGCATTATTGCTTAGCACACTCTTTTTTTTTCTTCTTCTTTTCAGTTCGCTTATTAACACAGAAAACATACACTAAGTGTTTTTTCAGCTGATTGAGATTTGACGGCTTTTCTTCTTTTTTTTCTGGGGGGGTAGTGGTGGGTTGCTGCTTGCTGTACAATCTCATTCTGCCAAGGATTCAACAAGGAAATTCCCTCAAGCGTCTCTTTAATCTGGGAAACAATTACCGATAAACCATAGGCGCAGAATACACAAAAGGAAGTCTTAACTCTGCGAGCGTCTGGATGGGACTGTTAAGGTCCTTACACCTATTACTGCTCTGACATCCCATGGTCTGGAAAGCATACACGCTATGTCAAATTTAAAACAAGCAGTGGGAGATTTTGTTTGTTTGTTCAAATGTTTAGTCTGAAGTATTTGTGTGCAAATTTGGCTTGAAGAGAAGCCACAAAGCCTTTCAAGTTGGACTAAATGCTGTGGCAACTTGGCTCAAGATAAAACATTTACACTTTTAAGAGCTAGAGCTGTAGAGTAACACATTTCCTTGTTATGTTTGGGGGTGTTTAGTGGTTGAACGCATCCATGAGAACCAGCCATGTCTTTCACACATTGCAAAGTGAATTGTATGACAGCCTGACTTCCTAAGGGAGCCGCAGTGCCACAGTACCACACCGTGTGGCAGATGCCAGCAGGCCTCCGTCACTGCTACAGACTGAGGACGTCTTATTTTACATGTAAATGCTAAAGTCTTTAGTGGATCCTTAGCTGATTTATACTAAAAACCTGCACATTTATCGGTAACTTAATTTAAAGAGCTATGCTGTATACTTGTTAACAAATACACCTAAAGGGAACAGAATAGAATGGAGGGAGTCATGCTTTCTTTTTGCAGAGAAGGAAATTTACCTGTTTAAATAAGCACAAGAAATTTTATAACAAACAACAAATACAACAACCACCCTCAAATACAGACCAGAATTACAAAAAGAAGAAAACGTCTGATTTGGCTTAAGTTACGAGTGCAGTCACAATCTAACATTATGCAGGCATACTGTCATTGGCATGACAGACCCATAGTGTCTTTTGACCCACTTCTGCTGAATAATTAATTGGCTGAAAGTCCTCAGAGTTAGTATGTCAGAGTGAGGATGTGCAGCACTGTTTATAATGGCACTCAGTTTCATCTTCATTCTCTCCTCCACTTCTACCTCCAGTGAGTAGAAGGTGCATCCATTAACTGAGCCTGCCCTCTTAATCAGCTTGATGAGTCTGTCGGCCTCCCTGGAAGTGATAGATAGAACGGTATTAGGCTATTTACTAAAGCTGTAGATAGATAGATAGATAGATAGATAGATAGATAGATAGATAGATAGATAGATAGATAGATAGATAGATAGATAGATAGATACCATATGATTAATAGATAGATAGATAGATAGATAGATAGATAGATAGATAGATAGATAGATAGATAGATAGATAGATACCATATGATTAATAGATAGATAGATAGATAGATAGATAGATAGATAGATACCATATGACCAGTGGTGCTCCAGCTCCCCAAACACTACCCGACACAAATGCTCAGACACAAGTGTAAAAGCACAAAAAGATGTTTATTGATGGTGTAACAGATGGCTGGCAGCCCAAAAAGGGGAAGGATGGGGAAGGCAGCCTCTTTAGGGCACTGCTTCCCCCAGAACACTAGATAGCAGCTACCCTGGATTGTAGTGGTGCCCCAAATTCCCACAGGGCACTATAGAACTTGGTGTTCTTTACTTCAGCCCTGTTAGGTGCTGTGGTGCCTCCAGGCAGTGCTGTAAAAATGGAAGAGCCATGTGGCATGGGGTTTCTACCTAACCCGGATGTGCTTAAAGACCACATGGGTGGAAGAACAGAAGCACTTCTGGGTTGGACACTATAAAAGGACTTGCCAGCCTCACAGTGACGAGCCAGTCGGGTGGAGGTGGACAAAGCTTGCAGGAGGAGGAGTGGAAACCAACATTTGTGAAGTGCTAACGTACTGAAAAATGTCTCAGTTGTTCTTCATATCCATCCATTTGCCAACCCGCTGAATCCAAACACAGGGGTCTGCTGGAGCCAATCCCAGCCAACACAGGGCACAAGGCAGGAACCAACCTCGGGCAGGGTGCCAAACCACCGCAAGACACACACACACCAGCGCCAATTTAGAATCGCCAATCCACGTAACCTGCATGTCTTTGGATTGTGGGAGGAAACCCACACAGACACGGGGAGAACATGCAAACTCCACACAAGGAGGACCTGGGAAGCGAACCCAGGTCCCCTAACTGTGAGGCAGCAGCGCTACCACTGTGCCACAGTGCCACCGTGCCACCCTTCTTCATATCATAAATTTAAAATATGACATTATTTTCTCATTGTACTGCTGTAAAATCCATCCATCCATTTCTTAACGTGACAACAGCAAGGTGGAAACAAGCCATGAATAGGATGGCAGTCCATAATTCACAAACACACACACACACACACACACACACACACACACACACACACACGCACAGAGCTGCATTTGCTTATAGGCACGGTGGAAATTTACAACAACAAATTAAAGTTAATTAAAATGAAATGCTGTGCTAGTAGTGATGTTCAAGTTTTAATAGGTTTATGTAGGGGAATTTGGGAAAACAGACAAGGAACTAACAGTGACCACATTCTGCATTATCATTGTATGATAAATGTGGAAGTCACTTTACAGATACATACAGTGCCTATTAAAAGTTAAAAGTTAATTTAGCTTTTCTGATACTGATTAACAGAAAAAGACTTTTTAATGTCAAAGTCAAAACAGATCTCTGCAAAGTGGTCTAAATTAATTACAAATATAGAACACAAAATAATGGATTTCATAAGTGATCAATTAAGAGAAAAGAATAAACAAGGTCAAGACGAAAGAATGCATTCAGAAAGCATTTGATAAGGCGTCAGATGAGAGGACGGGGTAAACTAAAAGAAGTGGGAGTTCAAGGTGATGTTTTTAGATGGGTGCAGAATTGGCTCAGACACAGGAAGCAGAGGGCATTGATGGGACGAACATTATCAGAATTGGGTGATGTTAAGAGTGGTGACCAGCAGGGGGCAGTGCTAGAGCCGCTGCTATTTTTAATATCTATAAATGATATGGATAGGAATTGTCCTGCACGAGCGCTTGGGGAGCAGCTTAAGGACCCGACGTGCAACGCGACAAGTCGTGCCAGGGGACAATGGTCGGGTACTAACCTCTCTCTTTCTATTTCTTCAGAAAAGACAAAGTAATGCCGCCATAATTCCACCCGGACGACTCAAAGAACCGCAACACTTCCGGGTCCCTTTCTACCCTCTGGTCCCCATTTGATGACGTCATTTACCCATCCATCACAATGTCTTTCCCAGCATCCCACTTGTTCATTTCTGGTGAACCTCCATAAATTGTCCGTCTACACATCCTTGGGTGTCTAATGATTTGCTGGAATTATTTTGACCATTATTTTTTGCAGTATACGGGGTTAAAACCCCAAACCTTTGACCTTGTTGTCTGTATTTATTACAGAATATCAGTAACAAGCCAGTTAAGTTTGCAGATGATACCAAGATAGGTGGATTAGTAGATAATTTGGAATCCGTTATATCATTACAGAAGGACTTCGATAGCATACAGGCTTGGGCAGATTTGTAGCAGATGAAGTTTAATGTCAGTAAATGTAAAGTATTACACATAGGAAGTAAAAATGTTAGGTTTGAATACACAATGGGTGGTCGGAAAATTGAAAGTCCACCTTATGAAAAGGATTTAGGAGTCATAGTGGACTCTAAGCTATTAACTTCCAGACAGTGTTCAGAAGCCATTAAGAAGGCAAACTGAATGTCAGGTTATATAGCGCCTTGATGTGTGGAGTACAAGTCACAGGAGGTTCTGCTCAACCTTTATAACACACTGGTGAGACCTCATCTGGAGTACCGGGTGCAGTTTTGGTTTCCAGGCTACAAAAAGGCCAGAACAGCACTAGAAAAGGTACAGAGAAGAGCGACTAGGCTGACGCCAGGGCTACAGGGGATGAATTATGAGGAAAGAGTAAAAGAGCTGAGCCTTCACAGTTTAAGCAAAAGAAGATTAAGAGGAAACCTGACTGAAGTGTTTAAAAATATGAAGGGAATTAGTACAGTGGATCGAGATGGTGACTTTAAAATGAGTTCATCAAGAACACGGGGACACAGTTGGAAACTTGTTAAGGGTAAATTTCTCACAAACATTAGGAAGTTTTCCTTCACACTGAGAGACATGGACATATGGAATAGGCAACCAAGTAGTGTGGTAGACAGTAGGACTTTAGGGATCTTCTAAACTTGACTTGATGTTAGCATCGGCAAGGTTTCTTGGGCTGAATGGCCTGTTCTTGTCCAGTTTGTCCTAATGATCTGAAATATTCATGCACTTTAATATGACACTTCTAAATCTTCACTGGTGCAGTCAATTGCTTTTAGAAGTCACAGAGTTGGTTCAATTGAGACCACCTGTTCTGGGTTTCAATTGATTGTAGCATAAATGCACTGGAATTTCAAAGGTCTAACTTGTGGTTATTCCTTGCTTTGTGCCCCAGTAAATACATGGTATTGTCAATATATTAACAACCCAATTGTTCTTTATTCATTCAGAATATGGAACTAATGTAGGAAGTACTTCAAGTTAGAGAATATTTTATCTGTGGCACCTTTACATGATAGCCATCTTTTTCCACCCTCTCGAACTTACAGTTTTTAATGTTTGGAAAACGTTTGGGATGATATCATTTAGAGATTTGTATTAAAATAATGTCTTAGCATCCTATGAATAATTACACTCCAAATGTGATCTCCCATCAACACAATTTTTCCACTATCTCCAAATTAGGAACTTTGCTAATTTCTATTCCAAAACAGATACTGATCAGTCTTGGGGACTCAGATAGCATTTCTATAATATATGCAGCATTTTAAAGTCACTTCTATTTAAAGATCCCAGAGTACAGTGGAAGGCAGCCATGCACAGAATTAATTCTAGCTTCATATGTGCAAAACATTCAATTATTTGACTTAAAATCTTTTATCGAGCACATCTGTCTCATTTGAAATTGTCCCCGAGGTTTCCAGGGCAAGATCTAACCTGCAAACATTGCAATCGAGCTCCAGCCTCACTAGGCCACAGGTTTTGGGTGTCTGCCAAATTAACATCATTCTTGTCCAAAATCTTTAAATGTCTATCAGACAGCCTTGGAGTCACAATCACTCCGAATCCACTAACAGCTGTGTTTGGTGGGCTTAAAAGTGGAGAAGGACAAACAAACTGTAATTGTCGTTACTTCGCTATTAGCATGTAGACATATCTTGTTCAAATGGAAGTATCCTAGCTCAACTCTTTTTAAATCAGTGGGTAACTGATGTTACATACTATTTGAAATTGGAAAAAATCACTTAGAGGATCTGTTCAAATCTTTTTAAAAAACCTGGCAGGACCTAATCAATAACATTTTAGAATATATTTATATTGGGGGAAAAGACTCCTTTCTCTCTTTACTACTTTTAACAGTTTTGCTCTGGCTGTTGGCCTTCCTTTCTTTCTCATGGGTGGGAGTTGATTTGATTTTAGTTTTGTTACGTTTGTCTTAATTGTATGGAATGTTATATGCTTTTAATAAATACAATTTTAAAAAAAAGTCAAACGGAAAAAGTATGGCACAGTTGGAAATCTGCTCAGAAATGCAACCAGGAGGTCTGTGAGAACTCTGAAGAAGTTACAAAGTCCAGTGGCCGAGACTGAAGAGACTGTGGAGATAACAACTTGTCTGGGTGCTTCAGTTGCAGCTTCATGGAAGAGTGGCAAAGAAACGCCACTCTTAAAAAAAAGTAATTTGACTTCTCAACTAGAGTTTACCAGAAGGCACGTCGGAGACTCTGAAATTACAGTATATAAGTTCTCCCGCGGATAAGTCGGGACTTTATTTTACCATATAATTTCTGGTATTTTATAATGACGGTCGTATAAGTGGAATGCGGAAAACTCACGCTATTGGTCCAAGAGATTATGATATGCTAACGCTAGGGTTACCAGATTAGAAAATTAGAAATATGGGACACTCTTAAAATCTCTCTCTATATTACTATATATATAAATCTATACATGGCCCCTACACACCCAGACCAATATATTATATAAAAGTAGAGACATAAGTTAAAAACATAAAGCAATGATTTTAATGGATTATGAGAAAACAAAAGTAAAATCATTTGAAAATTATTTAATACAAGCTAAAAAAAATTCCATAAAAGTGAAATCATTTGAAAATATTTATTTAATACAGACAACAGAGAAATATTATTATTTAATGCAAGCAGTTAGTAGTAACAGCACACTTTGTTGACAGTCACTGTATGTTGCAATGCTGATCTAGAACTGCACAGCAGCGCGGCTGGAGAGCAAAACCTTAAGAGTGTCGCTGTCCTCAGTCAACCAGAGCAGCTGAACAAGCTGCAAACATGTAGCAACACTTGTTTCCTCATTACATTTGGGTTATTTTCAACAAGAGAATCTGAGTAAAGAAAGTATAATTACAGTAATCCCTCGCTGTATCGCACTTCGACTTTCGCGGCTTCACTGTATCGCGGATTTTATATGTAAGCATAACTAAATATATAACGCAGATTTTTCGCTGCTTCACGGGTTCTGCGGACAATGTGTCTTTTTACTTCCTGTATATGCTTCCTCAGTTGGTTTGCCCAGTTGATTTCATACAAGGGACGCTATTGGCGGATGACCGAGAAGCTAACCAGTCAGAGCACACAGTTAAGTTCTCCTGACTGTGAAGCTAACCAATTCTTTTTATTTAAAAAGTAGGAAAGGATTATAAGATCTACGGCCGCAGTGTCCTTTTAACCAGGGTGCAATACGAGTTGTAAGTGGATGTAATAAGGCAGTAGTCTGGATGGAATCTGCTTTAGGGATTTGGATTGAAGACTGATGGAAGAAGAACAACGGCGGTGCTACACAATCGCCTGAAGTGGCTCCTTTAGAAGAACTGTAACGCTCTCCTTTGTTGTGCAGTAAAATTAAACTCCTTGTTATCGGACAAGTCATCGTGTCGTTGTTGGTGAGTAACAATAATTAATTTTCTACTTACAGTACTTAGTACATGTACGTACGTTTAGTGTCACTCTACACACATTTACTGTATACTATTTTTCTTACATTGTACGTATTTATTGCTGGTGGCCTGTCTATCGTAATGGCTGTAACATGTGATATCGGAGACACTCAATATCTTTAAAATAATATTTAGGTTTTACTGTATATAAACAGTGTGTTTACATACATAATTTCAATGAATCTTACCTAATATCTAAGAGAATACAAAGGGATTATGCTGTATAACTGTGCAGGGAATATTTATAAACAGTGTGGGAAAGTTTATAAGTGCTTAAAATATATAAAAATAACCAAATAACCCCGCGATCGAGAAGCGATTACTGTATTTATAAAGTTACAACTAAGTACCATAAGAAGGTAGTAAAAATATATTTTTATTACAAAATTTGAAAATGAACTAGGTCCTCCCTGTGTGGAGTTTACATGTTCTCCCCATGTCTGCGTGGGTTTCCTCCAGGTACTCTGGTTTCCTCCCTCAGTCCAAAGACATGCAGGTTAGGTGCATTGGCGATTCTAAATTGTCCCTAGTGTGTGCTTGGTGTGTGTGTATGCACATGCCCTGCGGTGGGCTGGCGCCCTGCTCAGGGTTTGTTTCCTGCCTTGTGCCCTGTGTTGGCTGGGATTGGCTCCAGCAGACCCCCGTGACCCTGTAGTTAGGATATAGCAGGTTGGATAATGGATGGATTAAAAATTAACTAAATACGGGACATTTGGGTGTCCCTGAAAGGTCAGTACTGGACAGGGGACAAAATTATCAAATATGGGACATGTCCCGTATATAAGGGACATCTGGCAACCCTAGCTAACACCCACCTGAGAGAGTAACCATGGAGCACACTGCCTTTTTTTTCTATGTTGGTGCAGCAATGCGCTGTATCAGCATGTGCTCCTAACCTGTCTCTCTATTGAGCCTACGTGACCACACGGTAATACTTAAAATATTCCGAAGAAACATTTTGCACTGTTTTGTGTTTTTTTTTTTTTTATCTCACACTCTCATACAACTTTATCATAACAGCATCCCTTATCTACGATGGAGCATTCGACCAGAAGAAAATATGAAGCTGGTTTTACATTAAAAGTCGTTGAATTGGCGACGGAAATCGGTAACTGCGCTGCAGCAACAAAATCCGATGTATCTGAGAAACTGATGCGAGATTGGAGGAGGCAAGAAGATGTAAAAAAAAAAAGATAAGTGTTGCATTGTTGAACAGGCACATAAGTCGGGGTCTGATTTTATGATCGATTTTCTGGGTTTCAAGACATGACTTATACGCGAGTATATACGGTAATTTGACATCTCAGCCAGAGTTTACCAGAAGGTACATGGGAGACTCTGAAATTAGCTGGAAGAAGATTTCATAGCCTAATGAGTTAAAATTGAGCTTCATAGCCAAGGGACTAAAGACCATGTTTGGTGCAGGCCAAACTCTGTACATTATCATAAACATGCTATCCTATGAATGAAGTATGGTGGTGGGTGGGTGGCAGCATCAGAGAGTGGGGATTGCTTCTCTCCAGCACGCCCCGGAGTGCTTGTGAGGAGAAAATGAGCACATCAAAATGCTGGGAAATCCTGAAGGAAAACCCGATGCTTCCTGCAAAAAAGCCTATGCCATGGGAGAAGATAATGACCACAAGAAGAAACTGAAAGCTAAACAAGAAACAACAATCTGAGGGTCCTGCTCAAAGAGAATTTGTGGCTGGACTTGTGGAAAATGCTGTTCACACACAATCAACACGCAATAGACAGAGCTGGAGTAGTTTTACAAAGAAGAATGAGGAGAAAGAATAATATTAAGATGTGCAAAGCTGATAGAGACCTGAGCACAAAGGCTCTCATGGCTCTCAAAGGTACATCTACTAAACACTGACTTGAACAGGGTGAATACTAAAGAGACCAATTATTTTGTGTTTTATCTATGTAATTAATTTAAACCACTTTGCAGAGATCTGTTTTCACTTTGACATTAAGAAGACTTTTTCTGTTGAACAGAAGCCAAATTTTATTCCCATGTGATATAATATTGTGCAACAATAAAATATGGAAACGTCCAACAGGGTGAATACTTTTAACAGGCTCTGTATTTAAAATTACTGCTATATGGCTGGCATTAGCATCTCTTGGGCCAGGGTTAGAGTCATGTTTGATTTGCAGTTGTATGGAAAAGAGGAGATGCTGCAGAATAGCATCTTTTTTTTTTACAACTTGCAAATATTATCAGACCAAGTGTAAAAATAAAGTTGGAGAGACTTTTGTATTTTGTATTTTTTTTTTGTTCTCTCCCCTGGCGTGACTCTAGATCTTTGCCTTTGTGTGGTTATCGGCTCCTTTTGAGGAAAAAAAGGAGGCCTCCTTTCAAAAGAAAGCAACTAATTAGAGGCAATAAGTTTCAGCTGGGTAAAGGCAGACTGGCCAAATCAATTATCCAATTAAATAGGATTATTATAAACATGCGCCACATAACACTGGGCTGCAATCCAGTGGAAAATTAAACAACCGGCAGGTGTCACCAAAATATTCACGAAGCAAGCCATTTGATTGAAATGGTCTATAACTGAGCTGGCACACCATAGGTAAGTGTGGGGGTGTGGGTGACTGGGCACTCCAAGACTGTTCCCTGCTTTTTGCCTGATGCTGCCGGGTTAAGTTTTAGGTCCCCTAAACAACCTTGAATTGGAGACTGTTATGTTGTGTGTTGCCCAAACATTCATTATAAAGAGATAAGAGAAATATCTGAAATTGTCCACAGCTACATTAGCACTGCATAACTGAGTAAGGGCGAGGACGTCAGTGTGCCCTCTGAAGGACTGGCACACCATTTTGGGTTTGTTCCTGCCTGCTTCCTCACTGCTGCTGAAGCAGCCTCAGACTTTCACAATCCTAAATTGGATTAAAGGGAATACAGATAATGGGTTGATGGATGAAACGGTCCAAAATGCTTCAATTAGATATGCCTCCTACTGCAGAATGACAAGATATTGCTTTAGCATCCGAGTTTCCGCAATGGAAAGTGGATTGGCTGGATATGGGAAATCCAGAGATTTTAGTAATCCATGAAATGCTCCTTAGTGTCCTAAAAACTCTGTAAGCCCATTCTTTACCACTCATAACCGAGTGCCTCCTTTATAAGGAATAAACTGGCTGCTGTCAAATATTATCCAGGGTTCAGGGTCACAGAAAGCTACACCTGTCCAGAAACCACCAGTTGCCAAACAGGAAACATTATACAAGAATATTTGAAATATAATCAGAAAGTATTCAGACCCCTTCACTTTCTGCACTTTACTGTGTCATAGATTTCAATTTCAAAGAATACATTTGCCATTTTTGTCCATCAATCTAAACTCAATAACCCATAAGGACAAAGTAAAAAAATTAAAAATCTGTTTAAAAATTCATAGAAGTATTCAGACCCCTCATTCAGTACTTTGTAGAAGCTCCTCTTGCAGTAATAACAGCTTTGGGTCTTCTTGGGTAGGTCTCTACCAGCTTTGCACACCTGGATTTAGGCAGTTTCTCCCATTCTTCCTAGCAGATCCTCTCAATCTCCATTAGATTGAATAATACTGCCTGTAAACTGCCATCTTCAGGTCATTCCTTAGATGTTCTCTGGGGTTTAAGTGTGAGCTTTGGTGGGATCATTCAAGGACACTCAGAAACATGCCCTGAATGTCTTTGCTGAATGCCGGGCATGGGCTGGGCCACTCAAGGACAGTCTGAGACTTGTTCCTGAAGCCACTCCAGCATTGTTGCACAGTATGTGAATGCTTTAGGTCATTGTCGGTATGATAGGTGAACCATTGCCCCAGTTTAAGATCCTCTGCACTATGGAAGTTTTCTTCAAGGACCTCTCTGTGTTTGGCTGCACACATCCTTCCCTAAATTCTGACCAGTCCCTCTATCCCTGCCACTGAGAAGCACCCACATAGCATGAGGATTCAAATACAATGTGTCACCACAGGGATGGTACTAGGGAAGCGATGAGCAGTGCCTGGTCTTCATCAGACGTAGGGCTTGAAGTTCTTCCTGAAGTGATCAATTTTTATTTCATCAGACCAGAGAATCTTCTTCCTTATGCTCTCAAAGTCCTCTTAGTGCATCCAAGTGGGATGTCATTATTTACCTAATTGATGGGGTGCTATTGAGATGGTTGTCCATCCAACAAGTTCTACAATCTCAACAGAAGACTTTTGAAGCTCTGTTAGGGCGTCAACTCCCTGTCCAAGGCTCAATTACTCAGTTTGGCATGACAGCCAACTCTATGAAGAGTCCTGGTGGTTCCAAACTTTTTCCACTTCTCAATTACTGAGTCCTGATCTATGCCTCATGACAATTTGAGAAATCCTTGAGCTTCACACCTTGTTTTTTTTGTCCTGACATGCAGTGTAAATGGTGGGTTCTACTATACATAGGTGTGCACCTTTCTAAACAATATCCAATCAATTCAGTTTGCCACAGGTTAACTCCAGTCACAATCCAGACACCTAGGTTCGCTTCCCTGGTCCTCCCTGTCTGGAGTTTGCATGTTTTCCCCATGTCTGCGTGGATTTCCTCCGGTGCTCCCGTTTCCTCCCACAGTCCAAAGACATGCAGGTTAGGTGCACTGGCAATCCTAAATTGTCCCTAGTGTGGGTGTGTGTGTGTGTGCCCTGCCCAGGATTTGTTCCTGCCTCGTGCCCTGTGCTGGCTGGGATTGGCTCCAGCAGACCCCCGTGACTCTGTGTTAGGATGTAGCGAGTTGGACAATGACTGACTGACATTCCAGACACATCTCAAGGAAAATTAAAGCAAACAGGATCCACCTGACCATTATTTGGAGTGCCATATAAAAACACCAGAAATTTTGCAAATCATTGTGAAAATATGTCTTCACCTTGTCATTAACGGTTATTGAGTGTAGATTGATGGACAAAAGTGGCAAATGTATCCATTTAAACTGTAATCTACAACACAATAAAGTGTGCAGAAAGTGAAGGGGCCTGTATTCATTCTGAATCCACAACACATATATATAGCTTAAACTTTTTAAAAGAAAACATGCTCAAACAAAGGACGATGGCATATGCTCTAGAAATTAAGCCAGTCAAGATCAAAGAATGTTGTCCAGACCTGTCTAGAAAATGCTAATCACCCACTTCATAGTAATTTGATTGGACAGAGGAGTGTTTTTAGCAGTAGTCTGACTAGCTTAAAGTGCTCCACTGAACGTCACAGAAAATCCTCCCTCCCCACAGCCATTAGACTATACAAATTATGACGCCTCTTCTGGTTACTTATTCACACATTCAGCTGCTCCCTCTATCCTTAATGAATCTCCCATTTTTTCAATGACTCATCTGTTCCTTCGCAAAATGTGCAATGTTTCACCTATATGTACAATATTATTATGTAAAATACTTCCTGCTCAGTGTACTAGTCTGTACAGTAAACTAGGGATTTTGTTGAGACTGTTATATTCAGTTCCCCATGTATATGTAGAGCAAAGTGAATTAGGGTTTATTATAATTTATTTTGATATTTATACAAGTATTCTACTAGGGGGTTCACCCCCTGCTCGCTTCGCTTGCCAACCCCCCTAGCCTGCATTACGTGCCAGCCACTTTGCGTCTCTGCCACTCGCATTGTGAAGAGAGGGGCTGAACGCACCCTAAAGAGACGCGGTCGCTCCTCCTAAACCCCCTCTTAGACGGTGATACAATTGGAAATAAATACAGGGTTTTTTTTACCTCCTCTTTGCTCGATCAACTGCTGGATTGCTGCTGCTGCTGATGCCACATGATCTGCATCTCGCACAGAGCTTCAAACATTTAAAAGCCTGTATAGCAGCTGTCCTACTCTTTGTCTTTTACTTCCGTTAAATCTTCTGGCACAAAGTCCCATCTCGCGGGAGATGAGTTCTTGATATTTTATAGTTTATAATTCAAAAATGGAGTAAGAATCTGAAAATCTAACAACATCACATTAAAGTTATGTTGATAAATTCTGAAAAGAATGATACCAAACATATATATATAGATTTAAAATAAGCCCGATTTAAAGCGTGACAAAAAATGTGACATCAAAACGTCACATAAAATCATTGCACAAAATCTTTGCACTTTTAGGCTTGCGATTTTATATATAGAGAGTAGATTTTACTTCATATGCTTATTTTTTATATTTGCGCTTCATGTTATTTGTGCCTTTGTCTATCTGTACAGTTGTAATTTCTTTGGGATTAATAAAGTCTTCTGATTCTGTCATTAGCTTGCCATAGAGGCTACTCTCAGAATGAATAGTGGCTGATACATCTTAACAAAATGGACTCTCTTTTTTATTTGATACTAGCAGACCACGTGCGCTTCACTGCAGTTGCTGTAGTTGGAAAAATTATGTATCTACATGTGACTTATAGAGCTTCTTTATATACAACATTTTTGGTAGTAAAAGTCTACTAAACACTAAAGTACAAAACGAAGTAGAAAGTAACAGTAAACCTTAACGCCGCCGGGAACACCGGCACACCGCGTCTACTAAACACTAAGAAACACTAAGCAGAAACACTAAAGGAAAAAATACTATTCAGTAAGTACTGCATCTAGTAAACAGTAAATCAGTAAAGGAGAGAGGACTAAACACTAAGGAAAAAGAACGGCAAGACCGCGTCAGCTGCGGAGCTCAGCTCGGAGCGAAATGAAATGAATGAAATGAGGTGAATGGGAGGGGAGATGGTCACGTGACTCCCTCCACCCGCCTTAACTCTCAATCCCTCCACAAACACAGTCTCTCGGATCCCAACTCCCCTTTATATAAATCAGTAAAGGAAAGAGGACTAAACACTAAGGAAAAAGAACGGCAAGACCGCGTCAGCTGCGGAGCTCAGCTCGGAGCGAAATGAAGTGAATGAAATGACGTGAATGGGAGGGGAGATCACGATCCACAAACACACAAACACAGTCTCTCGGAATGTCAACTCTCCTTTATATGTATACCTGTAGATACTGTGTTAATCCATGAATAGAAATTGTCTTTTCAAATGACCTTTGGGGTCAGAGAGCAGGGTCAGTCATTGCATGGTGTCCTTGGAGCAATTTTCAGGTTAAAGGGTTTGCTCCAGGCTCCAATGGAGTAGGATCCTTTCTGACAGTAATAGGATTTGAACCAGCAGCCTTTCAGATGCCAGCACAGATCCTTACCCAGAGAACCTTCATTCCATCCTATGCATTATGGTAATCGAAGAGAGCTTGGGAAGTCCATCAAAGAAGAACTTGAGGAAGTCTTATGTTTAGGTGGCAAAATCTGGGGTGAAGAGACTTAAAAAGTCTAGGGAAGAGCAGGTAGTGATGGAAAGACAGTGATGCCAAGGCTCTACACAAGCTGTTAGGCCATGGAAGAAGATAAAGAAGAAAAGAGGTACTTGCTTATATAAAAGTATTTATTTTGTTTGATTTTAGAGCAAAAAAAAAAACTGAATGTGTCCCTAGAGCCTAATGTGTCAAAGGCTCATTTCACGAAAACCACTCACATCACACTGAATAGCATCAAAAATCTAAATTCATGCAGAAAATTCCACAATACAAATGAGACGTGGTTTGAATTAGAAATGGTTGGCTGTTTGCTTTGAAACTGAGGGGAAAAAAAATCCCTTATTTAAAAAATAAAAGCGTTTCATTTTAACACTAACATGCAAAGCTAATGAAGACAGGGTCCTACAGGAATGCCATGCTGTGCGAGACTTAAGTTAAATTAAGTCACATTATAGCATGAAGTTAAAAGACAAATCATTTGTGCTCTTTCCAAGGGCTTGCTTCATTGAAAATGATTTGCTGTTAAAGATTATTTTGGCAAAAAAGAGAATGAAACATTAACCATGTACAAATATCCCAGCAGAGACGTGGAGCCCCTTTTGACAGTCGTGCTTTTACACATTCCAGTATTCGCTACAGAATAAGATCTGTCCATCTTCAGAGTCATGGGGTGAATGTTACCAAATTGGATAACGATGAACAAAAGCAAAATGTCCAGCCCTGGTGGAATGCCAATAACCATAAGAATCATAAACTCCATTACTGATCCCCATTCATTTGATTATTTTTGTGTTAAAAAAAATGTATCACTATAATTGGACTGAAATGCCTAGAACAAAAGTTTTCAAAGAGTAAAACAAGAAGACTAAAAGAAATCTGATATTGACCAGTACCAACAACAGAGATTTATGATCTCATGTTCAATATTGATATAATAACACACTATCACACACACGCGCTTAGGAAGCAGCCATCAAGTCCTAAGGTGAGTGATATTTTGCAAGATGAGGGGTTGGTTATGTGCACTGATGTCTCTCTCTCTTTGTCTGCAGAAATGAAAAAAGAAAAACCAAAATTCGCCTTCCTTTCTTCTGGTCTCACAAAATGGCCACGATCTCACACCACGAAACATCTGTGACATCACTTTCTAGCTCCTGTACAGTGACGTCACTTCCAGCCATCTCCGACGACAACACTTCCGGCTCTGACATAATGACGTCCATTCCCGATGACATCACTCCCAGCCATTCCAGATGACGTCTCTTTCGTTATGTCACTTCCTTCCCTCATGTTTTTTATTTTTCGCTATTTAAACGCCATGATTTTGACAGTATGTGTCGATTGTGATCAAATTTTGATTTCTTTTTGACCTTATTTTCATCTTTGTCTGTTGGACAATATACGGGGACATTCCCCAACTCTTTTTGAGCATTTTCCTTTGGCTTATTTCACCACAACACTTTTTTGAAAATTGTATATATATTGTATAATAATAACATAACATTATCAAACCCACCTACCCGAATTCAGATTATGGAGGGCTGCAGCCCTAAATGGGGCACAAGTCACAGGACCCACTCACCCACATATGCCCATTTTAGAGTCACCAATTAACCTAATGTGCATGTCTCAAAGAATGTGGAAGAAAGACCCACAGCGACAAATGGAGAACAGGCAAACTGTGCAATGTGCATGGTTCTGATGGCATACCCTTCAATGCAATGGACACTGAGTGGACTGCTCCTGTATTGTGTTGTCAGATCACCTCTGATATGCACCTAACAGGACTGGTATCAACCAATCTCTTAGATTTCATCCTTAATGGGAATAGGGAGAAATGCCAAAACGAGCTATATATCTGTTACTTGTAACTTCTTATGTGTCTCCCTGTCCATTTTCTTCTTCTTCTTCCCTTCATCTTCATCTTTTCCAACTTCTATGTGCTGTCAATGTGCTTGATCAACCTTCTCTACACAGCTCGGTCCTGCTCTTCCTCCCCAGTCAAGTCCTTTGTCTTCATATCTTCATTTAGTTTATTCATCCACCTCCACATCGGCTTCCCTCACTTTCTCTTACCTTGAACTTCCACTCCCACCAATCTTTTGCTCACATATTCTTTGTCGCTCCTCAATTCATGTCCATACCACTTCAACTTACTTTCCTGTACTTTCTTAGATATCTCTCCCACTTTTGTTGTACCTCTGATTGTGTCATTTGTTATTCTGTCCTTTTTTTGAAACTTCACACATCCATCTTGAGACCTCTATGGCACAGGGCTGTCTTTACTTCCAAACCTTTACTTCAACTCAGTTTCATCACCAATAGAGGGCTTCACAAGAGCATCCTCTTGTGCCTTTAAAGGGCTGCGCTTAGACTAGGAATGGACAAAGTAGCTTCTAGACTCTCTAATAACAATCAGACAGAGGCACTGATTTAATGTTCCATTTAAAAAGTATATTTATTTGAGACAAAACCAATAGAAACAAATATATGTCATAGGACAAATGATATAACCTGAATGGGTTTCTGTAGTATTCATTTATTGCCAGGTGACCATTCTCAGATGGCTTCTTTTCTTTAGTTGCAAATTATACATCCTTAATTGAAAAATATAACACAAAGATTTCTGGCTGGAAAGAGAGCTCCAAGAAAGTGTCTGTCAACCAAACAGCAGCAGCACCAGCAGCAGCAGTAGACAAGAAATCCTCCTCTCAAAATGTCCATTTTTTTACCAAACAGAAACATGCTGTGATCCAAACATAATGAAAGGATTTGAGGCCTCCAAACACAGCCACAAAGCAGGTCAGGACTTTCACTGGCCAGCCCAGATGAAGCTCATTCCAGTCCAGATAGTCCCACAACTACATGCTAGCTTCCAGATTAGCAGGTCCAAAAATGGATAAACTTGTTTTAAAGTTCAAAATATAGCCTCAAAATATTACAGCTGCCTCACAATAGGAAGTACCAGTGGCAAACTCCAGCTTGCAGGCTCAAATCCCATACAAAATCTTTATAAAGGAAGACTTATTAACAATATTGAGGAAAAAAAAAATAGCGGAAACTTAAAAGAGCAGAAAGGATAAGCCTACTAGGCAATCTGAAGTTAAACAAGTCCAGATACTCAAATTGAAATGTAAATCAATGGAACAAGCAATCCAGAAACCAATAATAAATCAAACAAATACACCAAAACCTTGGATTGCGAGTAACTTAATTTGTGAGTGTTTTGCAAGACGAGCTAAAATTTTTAATAAATTTTAACTTGATAAACGAGTGAGGTCTTGCAATACCAGTAGTCCGCATACGCTTTGTCGGCCGAGTGTCATGTGATCACAACTGAGCCGATGTTTCTTCTCATTCTCTCTCATTGCGGGATTGTGGGTAATTGTCTCTCATGCTCGGTCTCAGTCGGCGTGCCTCACTCATATAGTCAACATCCGTATGAGTGTGTAATGTTTACTATAGCATTGTGACCACGTGTGTTTGCTGTAACATGTGAGTCCCTGTCATACACTCCAAACCATGAGGCTGAGTATCAGCACTTTATAAAAATCAGCTTTATTCAGCTTGAAACAGGAACAGCACGGTTATTTATTGTAGCGGGAAATATCGCCCACCTATACACAGACACAGCAATCCAGCAGGGTCGTGACCAGGTTAGCTGCCAAGTAACACTGTTCCCTTGCATTTATAATGTTCCTTGCATCACCCATTGACGCCGGGCGTTTATAGAGTGACTGCAATCTTTTCAAATTTGCTTTTGCGGCGAACTGCAACAATGCTGGGAGCCAGCGGTTGCTTCACGACGCTCTTCCGCTTGTCGTCCCGTTAGAATCCATAAAGTGCTTAAACCATTTTATTTTAATTTTGTGTCCAAGTGTAGTGACTCTTCAGGCAAAAGTAAATGTCATTGGATAGGTTCCTTGTTAAAGTCACAAAAATAGAAAAAGATTCCAGTGAGCCAACAGATAGCAGGGATTCAGTTAGTAAAAGTTGTCCTACACAATAACCCTCCTCCTCTTCCTCCTGTCCTCTCTCTCATCTCCCTCACACCAGCCACAATTCTTTTCAAAGGTAAAGTGCAGTTTAATTTGTTTTGCATATTTTTACTTTCTATTTTGTATTAATCATTTTTATATTAATATTTTTGGGTTGTAGAACGAATCATCAGAATTTCCATTATTTCTTATGGGGAAATTCGCTTTGATATACGAATTATGCTCGCAAACTGAGGCACCACTGCAATAACATTTACTTTAACCTCACAGCAAACTCAATGAACCACTGCTGAATCCTCCCCTCTGGGCTACCTATAAACCCAAAGGTAGGACTCAGGGTATCCCCACCTACTGGAGCTCCACTCATAAAGTACACAAGACATATGGACATTATAAAGACACAGTACATAAATGTTAAACCATAAACAAATGTAACAGAAAATTCCAGCAGGTAAACGTAAGCCCACAGCGAGAGTTGAGCTCTTTTCAAAATTGTCAGAAAGCAGCAGCTGACCTGAAAGAGAAGTCTTGTTTTAAAAAATGTCTCTCTTTTTGCACATTTGAAGCACCTGCCTTACTTGTTTTCATCTCCATTAGTAGAGTGCACCATGACACCTTTCTCAAAACAAAGAAAATGTTACTGAATAGTTATCACTAATCTTATGGTTATTTTCCTGTACACTTCCTAACTAAACACAGTGTTCTAAATCCTGCTTTGCCTTTCAGTTCTCCCAGAATACACTGCAGTCCTTTTCAGTTTGGCAAGACTTTTAGGCTAAGGCCTAACACCAGAAATATGTCAGCAGAAATGGTTAAAGTACCCCGACTACAGCTACCTTTTATTTTACATCCATGTCTGATTATATATTCGAACAATAAAACAAAGATGTGTTACCAAGAAATAAATGTAATAAAGGACAGTGTGAAACTATGGAAGATGATCAGTGTTAAAATTAGTGCAATCCAATGTATTAAATACATTGTAATGCAATGAATATGCATGTGAAGCATTTAATTTTGGCACAGTTTTATCATATTGTAATATCAACCAAATGATCAATTGCTTTTGTTATTTTACAACCATACCCTATCTTGTATTTATTTTCTGATTACTTTGAATCATTATTTTTCATGTTTTTGTGTTATTACCTATTAATTATTTTCTGTTTCTTCAAAAGTGTTTATTTAATATCTAAATGTATGAGTAATGATTTGTTCCAATATGGTGCTTGTGCTTTGTGGGTGAATCCTCAGGAGGCGGGGCCACCTTGATGTCACTGCTGAAGGACTGCCCTCAGCATTAGGCTGAGAGTAGATCCTTCAGCGTATTAAATATTGGATATTTTGGTATTGTGATTTTTTTGCTTCTGTTCTTGGTTTATAATATTTGGATTGATCTACGATTGCTTTTCGACAAGTCCTTTTTGTCATAATTGTCATGTTTATTCTTTTTACCTAATAAATCACAGCATTTATAAAGATTCTGCACCAGCTTTTGATTTCCTAGCCAAAGATTATAACAGTTCCTTTCTCTAGAAGGACTTTTTTGTGTATTTTAAATGTTTAGAACATATAAGAAATTGATGGAAACATTGAAAGCGAGTTTCTCATTTTCGGCTTAGTAGGCCAAAGCCTCCCTGTGGAGTTAAGACATCAGACTGGTTAGGGTGAGGCCTATTTCAGGCAGGCAGGGAAGGTCTGACCTGGATTGTGGAGCTTTTCAGGAGGCCTCACACCCTCTCCGTAAATAGAAATGCAATCGAATCATAAAATCTTTTCACGGCAGTGTGAAATTTTTGTGTCAGTTTAAAACGCAACGTAAGGGTGAATTAGTTTGTATCCATAGATTGAGGATCATAACTAACGCAGAGCAAATGTAATGTATTGCCTTTAGCAGCTGCTCCGTGTATTTCAATATGTTAATCATACCAAAACGGAATGTGATTAAATGACCAATCAGAATCAGAAGGTGGGGCAAAGGGTGCAAACAGTTGAAGTAGGAAGTTTTCATTCTAGTTCTAAACACTTCTGTGTTCTGGCAGCAAGTTTCATCAATGTGGAGTGATTAACTAAACCTGTGAAAAGTATGTTTTAGATCTCATTGAAAAAATGTATTCTTATGTTGTCTAAACAATGACTTATTCTTGACTTGTATCAAATTGTTCCATTCTTCTCCTGATGGTCCTGATGGATACATCAAAGAGTTTAACAATTGTCATCACACTCCAGGTATTTACAAATCATATATATGGTTGATGATATACATAATTATATGCTGCAGGTTTCTGAGACATTAGATCTGAATGCGTTCTAAGGATGTTACCAAAGCAATTGGAAATTCCCCTGTAGCTGCTTCTATTACTCCTGTCCTTTTGCAGCATCCAATCGATACAGAAGAGGATGAAATTATCATTTACATCGTGAGCTTGCACCTGTTCAATAAGACAGCCACCTCTTTAGTGCTGGTTGAATAAACTCATGAGTGGAATGCCTCCTACCCCAACTGTTGGCACCCTTTGCCCCACATTTTGATGCTGATTGGTCATTTAATTACTTTCAGTTTTGGCAAAAATGCAATGCGTTTGCTTTCCTTTTAGTGATGACACGTGATTTTTGGACAATAATAAAAATATGATATGCTTTTGTATTGCATTTTAAACTCACAGGAACATTGCATGCCATAGTGTAAAAGCAACCAATTATTTGGTTGACATGTTTTTAATTATGACACGATAAAACCATGCCAAAGTCAAGTGCACTACATACATATGCATTTTATTGCAATGTAGTTAATACATTGGATAGTACGGAGCCCCTAAAAAAAAGTTATTTTTTTATGTGGACGAGAACGTTACACATTGCGGAAGCAGATCCGGTCTACCAGAAGTATACAGATACTTGTATTCCAGAATCACTACTGCATGCAGGGTGTAAAACTTTCTCATGTATATGCAAATAAGATCTCGTGCATATACTAAAGGATATAATGAGCTTGTTAACCTGCCTTATGTGCATGAGATCTTTTTTGTACACACACGTGAAACTGTAACTTTTTCTTTCTGAGCTCAGGTGCCTTTAGGGCCTCCATAGGATGGCATTTAATTCTCCATAGACCATACATAAGACAAAGAGTTGGGGCACCAGATGGTAACCTCTTGATTGCTATTCGGCTAGGTTTAAAAAAAATAATGTATAATGCATATAGTGCATCACATGGTCACTTGGACTATCAAGCATATAAATATAGCTAGGACTGGGAAAGGCGTAGAATTAAAGTGGTATGGCAGAGGGTTCACAGATTCTGTTCTGGGTCAGATTTCTGTTGGAGATAAACAGTTAAGCTGCAGTATCACATCTAAATCTTTCCCTCCATGCCCATTCCAACAGTCCTAGTAAAGTTTCATACATGCAGCAACAGTGTCAGGTCATAAGCTCCACCGAATTTCAAACTCCACAGGCGAAAGGGTGGGATCAGACTAAAGACAGGACTCAGCATTTTATTAGAAAAAATTGGTAACATCCAAAACTAACAGCCAACGTTGTGGTCAAAGATCAGATCTGATGAACAGTGGGGCAATCCGACTGACAGATAGGGAAACGACAGGCCAGTGGCTTTGGATGTCCCAGTTCTTGTCACACAAACATTTTTCATAAGACTTAGGGGTCGTAGTGACCTTAGAAAGCCACCAAGCTTGATTAGTGCGGAAGCGGATGAATTCTGGAGATCATTAATTAATGAAAAAAGATAATAAAGTCGAAATTACAGGTTATTTACAACTTCCCATTCAAGTATTTTAATATTGAAAACTGGGGCGTGTGACCTGCTTACATGGTCACTTATTGTTTGAGCTAGAAAGTTATTTATTCTATTCCAGGAAGTGGTGGAATACTTAAAATAGCATTTGTAGGATTGGTAGGAGCAAACACTTAAATAATACAACATGATATACACTCACATGAAATAAAGCACTTGAATGATTCAGGTTGCATGAAAACCTTCATATTTTAGCATGCAAATTATTAGGATTTCTTTTCTATGACACTCACAACCACCAGAAGAGAGCAGAATATTGGAGCAGTCATAAAAAGAAATGAATTGGGTGCGATCAGAACACAGTGATGATTGTACTGCCCCAATAGCACACCAAGAGCACTGTGGTGAAATATCTGTCAATTGTACAAATTTGGTAGTGTAATACAGTCACTTCTATGTGTGTATTTTTTGTGATATTAATTTTTTACCAGGGGTACTGAATAGGGTTTTCGAACCATTAGAATATTAGAACAAATCCGGACAAGAACAGGCCATTCAGCCCAACAAAACTCACCAGTCCTATCCACTTAATTCTTCCAAAATAACATTAAGTCGAGTTTTGAAAGTCCCTAAAGTCCTCCTGTCTACCGCACTACTTGGTTTCCTATTCCAGTTGTCTGTGGTTCTCTATTTAAAGAAAAAATTCCTTATGTTTGTGTGAAATTTCCCCTTAGTTTCCAACTGTGTCCCCATGTTCTTCATTTTAAAGTCACTGTCTCGATCCACTGGATTAATTCTCTTCATAATTTCACTCAGGTCTCCTCTTAATCTTCTTTTGCTTCAACTGTAAAGGTTCAGCTCTTTTAATCTTTCCTCATAACTCCTCATCCCCTGTAGCCCTGTAATCAGCCTATTAGCTCTTCTCTGGACCTTTTCTAGTGCTGTTATGTCCTTTTTGTAGTCTGGAGACCAAAACTGCACCAAGTACTCCAGATGAAGCCTCACCAGTGTGTTATAAAGTTTCAACATAACCGCCTTTGACTAAAACAAAACCTCCTTGGAGTTGGGCTTTGGCAGGTTGGGTGATACCTTGGTGGTCCAAAAGCACTCTGATATGCACAGATTATATTAGAGATACGAGTGTACGTTATTATACAGTAATCAATGTTATGAACTACAGAGTTTCTAAGCACAAAGTCCAAAAATATCTCCGGACGTGCACACTAGAGGGGCAAAAACCCCTACTCTCTTTTCTGTTTCTTTTTCCGGTTTCTTTGTGGTGGTGACCTGCGCCACCTCCACCTACTCAAAGCTTCATGATGCTCCAACAATGATGGACGGATTAAAAGGCAGAAGTCTACGTGACCATCATCATCATCAAGCCCTTCCGTGAGAATCCTAAATCCAAAGAGGACTGTTTCATTTATGTTAGGTAGAATGCCCAGAGGGGACTGGGCGGTCTCATGGTCTGGAATCCCTACAGATTTTATTTTTCTCCAGCCGTCTGGAGTTTTTTTGTTTTTCTGTCCCCCCTGGCCATTGAACCTTACTCTTATTCGATGTTAATTAATGTTGATTTATTTTGTTTTCTTATTGTGTCTTTTATTTTTCTATTCTTTATTATGTAAAGCACTTTGAGCTACTGTTTGTATGAAAATGTGCTATAGAAATAAATGTTGTTGTTGTTGTTGTTGTTGTAGAGGGGCAAAAACTGTCTAACCCTGTCTAGCCAAAACCAATGTTGAATCTGTATAAATTAAAAGAGCTGTTTTTCAAAAGACTCTGTTTAACAAAAATAAGCTCAGAGAGGCACAAAGGCACAGAAGGAAATGCCTTCAAAGCATGCAAACCCAAAAGCAAACAAAGGATCAACACACAAATCCAGAATGAACAGTCAAAAACAGTATTAGATCAAAAATCCAAAAAATACACAAAACAATTCACAGTACATATCGAAATCTTTGAAACTCACCAATGCCAGTGCTTTCAATGAACCCCTAGGGATTGTGGGCTTCCCTCAGCCTTTATAGGGCTGAGGGCAGCCCATTCTGTTGATGGACAGGTGGCCACGCCTCTTGGTGAACCACCCACAAGACACATGGAACACAGCAGTAGATACATATTGTCACATGCATGTGACATGCTTAGGGGACAGTTTAAATGCTCTAGTGATGGTGTTTCTCCACTACTCCAGGGGGTGGCGCTGTGTGATAACACCTTCTCTTTTCCTCCCTCTACAGACTGGAAAACTGATGGCCTTTCCATCCCTGACGTCACGTCTGGTGTCTGCCCACCTGGTCCCACTTCTTCCTGCTGGAAATCAACATAGCTAGATCCTCCACCGTCTTTGAGTGACTTGAATCTTGGACTCCAGTCTGAATGGATGTTACTTCAGTGCTTTGAATCACATTTTGTTTATATCTTTACAAATCGATTATTTGGGTTTTGAACAAATCTTCTTATTGTGTCCTTTTGTTCTTATAGTAAATATTGTCATGTACACCAAGCATAGACTAATTTTCTGGCTGGGATGGTTCAAGGATCCTTACCTGACTGGGAGGCCAGTTTTACAGTAGGATGGAAGGAGACTGCCACCCAGAGCCATTTCCTCTCCAAGTCTGATAGGTGGCAGCAGCTCTCTGGTTGTTCTCCCTAATGCACTCTCTTTATATGAATTGGATTTCCAATAGGCAGCCACTACAGGGAGCTGTGGGAAGGAGGTTTCCTCCTTTTAAGGAGGTTCCATCTGACCCAGAAGTGCTTCCTGGATGCAGTGTGGTAGCACCAAAAGTACACCTGGGTCTGGTATAATGGAAACCATTCCTCCTCATTCAGGGAGTCAGAGTTGGGTGGAAGAGGACAAAGCTGACCTGGAGGAATGGAAGGAGAAGAAAGACAAAGAGGGACAAAAATGTTTATTGATTGTATTTTGTGTTTGTGCAACATTTGAGAGAAGCCTATGAGAGGTATTTATGAAAAATAAAATCTTCATTCGAACCCTGGGCCTGTGTTTGTGTTGATGTGTTTGGGGCTTGTGACTCAGTGGTGCCATCATTAATGGTCACCATATATAGAAAACTAAAGAATCAAAAAATGAACATAAAAGAAAATAAACATTGCATTTGAACCAAGCCTGGGGAGAACCCTGGCTGAAACGTAATAACTTCTAGTGGAGAATGAGAAGGTTTTGGAAATGGTGCAAGGACAGATTAGTTTTCTAAATACAGTACCGGTCCGTACACCTACATAGATACATTAACTACCGGTGATGATAAGTAGTGTTGATTGATGAAATTCACCCAAACATTTCCTCGATTTCATCAGACCCTGAGGCAAAGTGAATTCATTACTTTATTATATTGTCCTTATCTTTACATATGAAAGTGATCAAAATATCTCGTTCAGACATTGTAAAAGGTGTCAAGATTCTTTACTTTAATTTCATTACTCGGTAGTTTGTTCCAGACAATCCAATACCCTTTGTGTGAAGAAAGGCTTCTTGGCTTCTGTCTTAAACGCACATTCCCACATTTCCAATGGCGTCCTCGAGTCTGGGCTTCACTGTTAACCGAATGAGTCGTGATTATCAATTCTAGCAATGCTTTTGGGAATTTTGAAGGCCTGGATTAGGATGTACAATGTCTTTTCTGTCTTTTCTGCTCAAGTGTAAGAAGGTTTAATTCTCTTTGCCTTTCAGGGTAGTGTCGAGATCTGACTCACCAGCACAGATAACGTTGTAATGGATTACAATTTCATGTTAAGTAAGAGAAATTGTTGGAAACGAAGTGCCAAGAGAGATCAGTCGTTTTGTACCCCCTTCATTCCTAACAACATGTGAGAACCTACAAGGTTATGATTACTAGCTCCTACAAGCCAAGAAGCATAATGATACCACAAGTTCCAGCAGGCACACCTATGAAGAAATTAAAGTACTAGCCAAAAGTCACAAGCAATGACTAACTTAACCGCTTAATTTATGTTCAACAGCTTTTATAATTTAATGTTGTACTTGCCTTTTAAATTTTATTTAAATGCATTACATGAATAATAAAAATGTTTCATCAATGTAAAATCGTCGATCCTATCTCAATTCAATTCAATTCTTAATGTCAGCACCACCCATCTTGTATTTATTTGCATGCGGCACCTTGCATGTCTCAACATTAAACTGTTTCTGTAACCCGCCATGGAAGGCCTAGTAGGGGTTAGTTTTCAACGGGATATTTCAGGAATGCCTATGGCTATAATCACACTGCAGTTAAATTCCTATATATGACTCAGATCTAATCTTTTAGGGAAGTGTGTACAGCAAAAAGAAATATGGAATCAGAACTATTTGGTTAAATTTGGGCCTATTTCGTACACAGTATTTAATCTCATAGAGGTATATGAGACATGAATGTGACATGCGTATGAATGCTTGATTCAGATATTTCAGGAAATTTACTGAAACAAATTTTTCTTCAATGTTTATGTGACCTCCATCGCATCTCTGCATTGAAAATTAAATTTGGACTCAGCATGCCAATGAGATGAAAGTGAGGTAATCAATTTTCTTTTTTTTTAAGTTCAGTAATCACAAAAAACACAATTTAGGAATTAGTCATTAACAACGAGCTCCTGAAATTGCCCTGTAAAAGGGTTCCATATCAAATTAACAACTAATGATGTCTGCGCAAACCGGGAAGAGAGGCCAGACGGAAAAGAGGAAAATAATGAATTAAAATTAGTGGCCTGGCATGGGTGCTTTTGCCAACCAGCTTCGAACCAAGAGCGCAGAAGGTTGCCACTTTTCTATACTAGAACCAGATGATCCACTGATCTTCACTGCTGAACGTTAAAGTGGAGTTAGGCAGAAGAAAAATCAAGTTTAGGTTTTCCTGAGATAAATCTCTGTTCTCAAACTCATTTTGGAATGCACAAGAGATTTCTTGGGAAGGGAGAAGGTGTTTCCTTTAGAAGCAAAAGCTCCCTTTTTGGAATAAGTTCTTTTAAATTGCAGCATTTTAAGTAACCGAAATATAGAGATATGATATTAAAAGGTGACATCCCTCCCATAGTGATTACGGTGGTACAAAAACAAATCACATGAGAAAATGATACTTAGCTTTCTTTAATGACAATTTTATGCAGTATAACAGACGAAAGGAAGCCATAGCAAGACAATATCAAGGTATGATCTTGATCTATAGAGACTGCCATTTTTGTCACTGCGCTGAAAGGTTTTTCCGAACGGATGACATCATCCATCCATAGGCTTCAAAGTGTATTGGCAGTTAGTCCATCCTTATATACTCGTTTCTCCACGTGCAGGCTCTTTCTCTGGTCTCCAAACAAGGACAGGAAAGGCTCAACTACAGGAATAGCACAATGCCTACTTGCAGTTCTCATTCTCCCAACAACGAAAGAAGATTTTGTGCTGACAGAGGACAGAAGTATACTATTCTGTCTTTTAGGCTGACTATACAATCCTCCAGTTGTCTTTGGCTATCTAGTCCTATGCTTGGCTGTCAATTCTAAATGCTGAGCCCCTGTGTTCCATACTTGGTCTGCCTGTATGAATGATTCCATAACAGTGTGCACAGAGATAGTGACATTAAACTTCATATTATAGCAAACATATTATAACAGAAGACACTGTCCATCCAAACTAATTGCAGCAGGTGTTTTTGGTATTGTTATAATGGCAATATCTGGTTACAGATGGAGGATAGGGACCCCAGAGCTATCAACTTATTTGCTGTCTTTCTCCAGACTTCGCTTTGACCTTGTGGGCATTGGAGTTGGGTTAGGCTTTGGGGATTTGACACCTGATCCTCGTCACCCAGGTTCCTCTGGCCCTTTAGGCTCTGAGTTAGGGTTAGGTTCTGGGAAGTAGCTTCTTTGCCTCTAAATTCCTGGGGCTTCTCCTTTGGTCTTGTGGGCTGTTCTTATGTGGGCCATGTTTGGGTTAGAGTTGTGGTTATGGCTTAATCCTGAAAGAAAAATGATTTCCAGAAGTTTCCAGAGAGTGAGTGATTTCTGGTTAGAGGCAAAAATTAGTTTTGCAGTGGTAGTACACAGACAGAATATCCACTGGATAGAAGTCAGCGTAAGAGAAGAGACGTCCAGAAGATTAAATACTCGAGGAAAAGGGGGAATATTAACAGAAAAAAAATAAATAGATAGTTGAAAGCATTCATTCAAAAAGAATGAACTATAGGGAGCCCAAAAACGTATGGAGAAAAGTGCCAGGGGCATTTAAAGGACACAAGTGGCACATGGGATCGGCAGCCAAATGCATACCATAAAGTTTCCAAGGGGTCAAGTACAGGTGATGTACAAATTGAAACTGTGTAAGATGATAGTTGGGGTTGTTAGATTATGTGATGTCAGATTTATTTGGCATTTGGGTTTATGTGATGCCTCGATCCAGCAGCCAAGATCACCTACCTGTTTTCATGGCATCCAAGGGCGAGTGAGTCAGACATGCAAGAATTTAATAAAGTCAGAAAAAGAGAAGTTCACAAAGTGCAAATTAGTGCATTTAAATGACTAACTAAATAAATATAGTTCAATAAATGATGATATCTGTAAGGAGGAGGAGGTTAGGAGCACATGCTGATGCACTACATTGCCGCACCCACCACATGACAAACCAACTCAGGATCCCAGATTAGGACCTGAGTTCAGTCATGCAATGGGTGACACCGATATCTGTAAATGTCCTTTAAAATCATTCCATAGAAACAATACAGGGAGGTTCAACAGGAGATTGGATGTCACTCCAGATTTCCTTAGCGAGGCCCATCTCACCCCAGTCTGCCATCTCAGTTGGTCACCAAACTGCACCAATCTGCACCAATTACAACCAATCTGTGTAAAATTTGGTACCAGGTTTAACAATGATTTGTGGAAAGCGTATGATTGTGTCCTTTGGCATATTTTGTAGGAGGTGCTGCAGGAATATGGGTAACAGAGCTGCTCTTTGCATGCTATTCATTCCCTATTAGAATGCAGTGACAGTTATATCCGAATACTTTGCATTTAGCCAAATGGGTTTTGGACTTCAAGGATGTGTCTTGTCACCACTACTGTTTGTGGCTTTCATGGACAGAATATCAAGATGCAACCGAGGATGTGAGAGTGTCTACTTGGGAAGGCTAGGGGTAGCATTGTTGTTTTACGCAGATAATGTTGGCCTGTTTGTCTCATCTGACTGTGACCTTGCGCACACATTTCAGTTATTCACTGCCATGTGTGAAGTGCTTGAGATGAAAATCAGTCTGAGGTGATGATTCTCTCTCAGAAAAGAATAGATTGCTCTTTAGGTGAGGCAGAACAACTGCCCTCGATGGAGGTGATCAAGTATGTCTGGATTTTTTTCATGAGTGATGGAAAAAGGGAATGTGAGATCAACAAGAAGACTGAAGTGGCAGCAGGTGTCCTACAGGGCTGTGATGGTGAAGTCACAATTCTCAGTTTATTCATTGATATACATTCCTGTCTTCAGCTATGGTCTGCGGGTAATGACTGAAAGAATGAGCTCACACGTATGATTGGCAGAACTAGGTTTAATTGTAGGGTAGCTGATCTGACACTTCGTGATATTGTCAGAAGATCAGCAATTCAGCAGAGCCTCAGAGTAGAGTCACTGCTCCTCCAGATTAAGAAAAGCCAGATAATGTGGTTTGGACATTTCGTAAGGATGGCCCACTGACCGCTATCCCTAGCACACTGCACTGAGTGGAGACTTTGCAGCAGCCACAGCACTCACTGGAGGAATTATACTTCTTGGCTGGCTTGGGAAAACCTAAGAATTCTCTAGGAAAAGCTGGAATCTGTAGCAGGGGACAAGGAAGTCTGGGCTGACCTGCTTGGCCTGCTGCCACCGCGACTGTCAACAGGAAAAGTGGTTTCAGAAAATTAGATGAGGGTTGACAGTGTGGATTTGTATAGTGGACAAACAGGCACTCCGCTTTATACACAGCTATTATCCACCTTCAGGATTCTTCCAGTTTAAGCTGGGGAGAGCTGATTAAGAAATGAGGTCAAGAACAATACTTTGTTTTCCAAAATCACTATTGTGATTGAGAAAGAAGTGCTCCAGAAATAAAATGCATTATTATTTTTACTATTGTGCCTTTTCTGGAAAGTGTGGAGTGCAGAATACCCCATTTTGTAGAGTTCATGGAAACTCTTTACCTTTGCTGACAGCCAAGGACATTCTCTCTGTACGTGTGTGCTTGACAAACCAATAGGCGAGAGGAAAAATGGAAATCGAGCCATGCTTGATGCTTCAAGTTAGTTATTAAGGTTTACTTTAAAAGCCATATATCTCTATTATGTATCCATGCATGTGACTTTGGCTTTCCTTCTTCTTTGGGGACACCCAGTACAGCCTCTTAGACCATATTTCCAGCACTTTGGTGTCTTTGTTATGCTCCATTCAGGGACCTACCCAGAAATGCCTTGTCCTTTTTGGGTGGTGTTGAACAGTATGGAGTTCTTTAGGCCTCTTGAAGACATTCAGTGTGAATGAAAATGACTTTGAGACTACTAGTGTGATCGTGTCAGTGCTTCCAGTGGTTTCGGCAGGTGGAACAAGTTGTGGATTTTGTTTAGCTGCATCTTCACACAAGAGGGCCTGTTGTTTGATAAACATGCTCATTTAAGCAGCCCCATATTATTAAAAAAATGAACAGTATAATTATATAAAGATGGGAATTAATACTTTTAGTGGTGCAATATAGTCAAAAGTTGAAACAGTATTTCTCATACAGGCAGGTACTTGAAACCCCTGCTGTAGGCTCTGGATGCCTGCTCTATGGGTCATTCCCTTGCTGCTAATTAAGAGCATTCCCCAATAATTTTTATCACTAACTCGTAATCAACTCAAAAATGAAAAAAGCCTGGTTTTTAATTATGGGATTGTATTAATTATTTAAATCAGTTATATTCTAACTCATCTAATATCAGTCCATCTTAGTCCAGTTGAAGGTTGTAGGGGGCAAGTGCCTATCCAAAAAAAGTATGAAACACGTCAGGAATCAATCTTTGAATGAGCTGCCGGTGCTTGTCAACCCACCCATCTACAGTTTCTCACATGGGAGCAGTTTAGACTTCTTTGGGTGGTGGGCAGAAAACTAGAAGACCCAAAGAAACACTCCACAGAGCAACAGAAAGATCAAGGAAACTTCAAACAAACAGTAAAGACACCTGGATTTCAACCCTGGAGCTGTAATCCAGCTGCACCAACCTCCAAGACACCATGCTGCCTACCTTAGACATATGAGATATACTGTATATTATGTGCTGTGATAGACAATAGGGATGGAGATGGGGGTTCTTACCTGGCTGGGAGTCCATTATGGAGGGAGAGCACGGATGGATGGGCACCCAGGAGCTGGGATGGTTCCTATTCCCTTTTCCCAGTTCCCAGGTTAAACTGGGCTGGGGGGAGCAGCCTGCCAAGGACACTTCATTCTTCAGTATGACAGGTCGTAGTTTTCATGAGGATTGTAGTTAGAGACATCGGCTCTGTCGGCATTCTTGGGTGCCGCCACAGGGTGCTGTTTTCTGGAGGTTTAGCTAGCCCCGGAAGATGTTTCTTGGGTGCAAATTTGTGGCACAGGAAGTTCTCCCAGGTCCTGCTAAAATGGAGTCCCCTCACCTCAAACAGGGAGTTGGAGTTGGAAGTGGAGTCAGGCAAAGCTTACCAGGGAGGACTGGAGGATAAAGAGGTGGAATTAATAAAGAAGAAGGAGAACTGTTTGTGAAAAATAAAATCAAATTTATTTGAACCCACGACTGTGTATAGTTTATAGTTGTGTCAAGGGTTTGGGACTTTGAGACACCCCTTAATGGTTCTAACACACCTTAATAAAGGGACAAGTGTCTGTGTGTTTCTAGGCTTAGGAAAAAAAAAAATTACAAATACAGCAAAATCCTGCAGCAAAAAACTTAATTGGTCCCAGAAAACTGGTTGTGGACCGGGGCAATTAATAATGGAATAGAATTAATCCGTTCCAAGCCCCCAAGACACCCATACATAACCTATTCAATATCCATATTTGAGTTTTTTCTGCATAATAAAATACAGTATTGTTTAAGACTCCCATACCTAACCTATTTAAAACCCATGATTGAAATTTCTGCATATTAAAATATTTTTTTACATGAATAAAACATAAATTGTACACTGCAAGAGATTGACATAAGAATAAGCATAGCATGGCCTACACAATTGAAATTAAAAAAGAACATTTACTGTAACAGGACATTCCCTATCAGCACTCCCTGAATATCAGCATGTATTGCCCTAGCCTTTTCACAAATAATAGCCTCCGATAGGCTCTCACCAGCACGCTGTCTGTCAGTTATCCAAAGTAACAATAATCTTTCAACTTCATCAGTTGCTGGTGGTCTGTTTATAGCGAGTACACGTGTCACACCCTTAGAAACTTCAGCTTCAAAAAATCAAAAATTTCAAAATCGTAGATATATATATACGAAGCTGCAAGATCAGTCACCTGTATACCTTTCTCGTATTTCTCGAACATTTCTTTCTTCGTTTCTATTGTTATTGATCACTGTACCTTCTTTGGTTTTGTGCTTACCTCTCTAGCTTTTTTTGGACCCATTATTATTTAGTAAAAAGCACAAAATAATCACTAAATAACCGTAATATCCTGGGCACAGTAAGGAACGTTGTTTATAAAGCACTGGGTAACAGCGCATTTAACGCTATAAGGCTTTGTTTACGACATGGAAGGTGCCCATGTGATCAGAACATGTTTACTTCTTTGGTCGTGCATTAGGATTTTGGTCATTTTCTGATGCAGTTTTGGGCACGAAAAACCGGTCGTGCTGCAGGGTTATACATCTTACAGACAGACCTCAGTATGTGCGTCTTGGGAACTGCAGGTCTGACATTGTTGTGCAGCAATACAGGGGCGCCGCAGGAGACTGTACTTTCTCCGGTCCTGTTCAATCTATATACATCAGACTTCCAATATGACTCGGAATCCTGCCACGTGCAAAGTTCATTGATGACACTGCTATTGTGGGCTGCATCAGCTGTGGGCAGGAGGAGGAGTACAGAAAGTTAATCAAAGACTTTGTTAAATGGTGCGACTCAAACCACTTACACCTTAACACCAACAAGACCAAGGAGCTGGTGGTGGATTTTAGGAGGCCCAGGCCCCTCATGGACCCTGTGATCATCAGAGGTGACTGTGTGAAGAGGGTGCAGACCTATAAATACCTGGGAGTGCAGCTGGATGACAAATTGGACTGGACTGCCAATACTGATGCTCTATGTAAGAAAGGTCAGAGCAGACTATACTTTCTATGAAGGTTGGCATCCTTCAACATCTGCAGTAAGATGCTGCAGATGTTCTACCAGACCGTTGTGGCGAGTGCCCTCTTCTACGCGGTGGTGTGCCTGGGTGGCAGCATAAAGATGAAAGACGCCTCACGCCTGGACAAACTTGTTAAGAAGTCAGGCTCTATTGTAGGAGTAAAGTTGGACAGTTTAATATCTGTGGCAGAGCGACGGGCACTAAGCAAACTCCTGTCAATCATGAAGAATCCACTGCATCCACTGAACAGTGTCATCTCCAGACAGAGGAGCAGCTTCAGCGACAGACTGCTGTCACCGTCCTGCTCCACTGACAGACTGAGGAGATCATTCCTCCCCCACACTATGCGACTCTTCAATTCCACCCGGGGGAGTAAATGCGAACATTAATTTTATTTTAATTTTTTCATTTTATTACTATTTAATTTAATATTGTTTCTTTGTATCAGTATACTGCTGCTGGATTATGTGAATTTCCCCTTGGATTAATAAAGTATCTATCTATCTATCTATCTATCTATCTATCTATCTACATGCATAGGTACGTTTGTGCTGCGGGGTTTTACAAATAACGCAAAACATTTAGAATAATGTCAATGTCAAATTTATTTATATAGAACATTTAAAAAAACATAGGAATGCTGTGGCCAAAGTGCTTTACAATAATAGAATAAAAGAAAAACATACAATTAACATGAATAACATAAATAGAAATAAAATTAATGAACATAAATAAAATAAATAATAAATATGTCAGATTACATAATAACAATGAGGAAACCATCAGTATTATTGACGGTCACGGAATGCAAGTGAATAGAAATGAGTTTTTAATCTTGTTTTGAACAGTTCAATTGTAGATGACTCCTTTATGTGATGAGGTAGAGAGTTCCACAGGTGAGAAGCAGCAGCTGCACAAGCCCCGTCTGTCCCCCTTGGTTTAACACTCGGTACGAGGGACAATAAGAGACAACTGACCAGAAGATCTAAGCACTCTGGATGGCTGGTGTAAAGCACACAATTCAGATAAATAGGCAGGAGCAAGCCCATGTAAAGATTTAAAAACTAGCAACAAGATTTTAAAATCAATTTGAAAACTGACAGGCAGCCAGTGTAAAGAAGCTAAAATAGGAGAAACAGAATCAGACTTTCTGGCCCCAACGAGAAAGCGAGCAGCAGCATTCTGGACCAACTGTAACCTGCGTATCAGGGATTTGCTAATCCCAGAATACAGCATGTTGCAGTAAAGAAGGCGAGAAAAGATAAAAGCATGAGTAGCTTTCTCAAGATCCCTAGAAGATAAAAAAGGCTTGATCTTACCTAAAAGACGAAGCTGGAAAGAGCAACTCTTAACTATAGAATTAATCTGTTTCTCAAAAGAGAGGTTACTGTCAAAGATAACACCAAGATTGCGGACTTGAGGTTCGCAAAAGACAGAGAAAGAGCCGACAAGTCCAAGACCAATTTGGTCTTTAGCTGATGGACCCACTATAAGCACCTCCATTTTATTTTGATTCAGATCAAGAAAATTACTAGCCATCCAGTATCTTATTTCAGAAAGGCAGTTGTGCAGTTTATTTATTGCAGAGTTGCAGACAGGAATATAAACCTGAGTATCATCAGCATAGCAGTGAAAAGAAATGTTAATTTTCTAAAAATCGCTCCAATAGGGTGAAGGTATATAGAGAACAAAATTGGACCCAAAATGGATCCCTGAGGAACACCATATTTAAGAGGAGCAGTAGACGAAAAAGAGGAATTTAAAGTCACTGAAAAGTGTCTACCAGTTAGATATGACTGGAACCAGTTAAGAGCAGCCCCTTTAAACCCAACAAGATATTCAAGCCGCAACAGCAATATCTCATGGTCAGTAGTGTCAAAGGCAGAGGACAGGTCGAGGAGGACAAGGACTTCAGCGCCATCTGAGTCAGTAATAATAGAGAAGTCACTGGATACTTTTAGGAGGGGCATCTTAACACCATTATAACGCCTAAAGCCAGATTGGTAGATCTCAAATACACTGGTACCTCAGTAAACGTCCTTAATCCGTTCCTGATCCTTTGACTTATGCCAAACAGGACGTATATCAAATAAATTTTTCCCATAAGAAATAAAGGGAAAGTGATTAATCCATTCCCATAAAAAATCCTATTTTTATTGGCATATTATGCATTGATGGGGTTGTATAAAATAATTTAAACACTGCTTAATACTAAAATACATAAATACAAACGCAATTAGATCAAATAAATGAAAATTTAACCTCACTTTACTTTTTAATAACGTCTTTGTTTTTCACAATCGTAGATACCGTCGTTCTCGGCATACGGTATTCAGCAGCCAAGTCCCGGAAACGCGAGCCACCTTCATACTTTTCAATAATCAATTCAAATTTATGCGAAAAAACAAAAAATTAAAGAGTTATAGCACGGGTTGTTCACTGAATGCTAGCAACTGGCGTACTGACGCTCGTGGACAGTCATGGTAAGCAAAGGTAGCGCGATCCAAGTCGTATTCCAAACAAAGGTCGTATACCAAGCAAAATTTTTCGCGTCCAAATAGGTCATATATTAATTTGGACTTATTCCAAAGTGGATGTATACCAAGTTACCACTGTAAATTATTGGAGTTAAGGTGATCAATCAATTGATTATAAATAATTCTTTCTAATATTTTAGCCAGAAATGGCCATTGGGGAATCTGAACAAGGATAAAGAGAAATCAAAAATAATAATAAAAATAACAAATAGGTTGTCTATTCTATTCTATCGGCCTATTCTGTTGTCCAACCTTATATGCAGGCAACAGCAATGCGGTAGTGACTGAGTAGTGACTGAGTAATGCGGTACAGTAATGTGGTAGTAATGCCATGTGAACGAGGTTTGTAGCTTGTCGAGGTTGCCAGGGGCCACGACCCGGCTGGGACGCCTTGGAGGACCGGAACTGGGCGTGTGCCCATCTGGGATCATGTGGGGGCTGCCTTCCTGGTTGCTTTGGGGGCCACGGGTTCAGGGCGTGGAAGCCCCCCCCTGTAGGGGCCCGTGGTCACCGCCAGGAGGCGCCCCAATGCCTTCCTGGTGTGGTGGAAGTGCTGGGGGGAAGAGAAGCAGGGACACCCAGAGAGCTTCCGGGAGAACAGCCGGCACTTCCGCCACACTGGGGCGTGTCAGCGGGAGATTGCCGGGGAGCACCTGGAGCTCATCCAGGTGTGAATAAAAGGGGCCGCCTCCCTTCATTCAGCGCAAGAGTCGGGAGCGGAGAGGACTGAGCTGAGTTGGAGAAGAGAGAAGGAGGCGGTCCGAAGAAGGCATTGTGTGGCCAGGACTTTGGGGACTTTTGGGGTTTGTGGTGCACTTTGAACTTTATTATTGTAAATAAACATGTGTTTGGGTGACAATGATGGTGTCTGCCTGTCTGTGTCCGGGTCAACCTCCACAAGCTGTAATGCTATTGACTGACAACTTCACATGGTGGGTAATGATTGAGCGAAAATGATGATAAATCAACACACACACGTTAGGAAACTAAAGCCTCGATGTGACTAGGCTATGGTTATTAAAGCAGGTGACGCATTTTCCCAGCAAAACACTACAACTATAAGAACGGTCAGTTCAACAAGTAATGGTGAGGACAGGCAGGTATATCCAAAGTGGAAAAGGCCGCCATGAGGGAAAAGGATCGGGTGTGTAATCAGACCAAATGGACAAACCATGTATCAAAAAAAAAACCATGAGGTCTACATCGATAAAAGTCTTAGATGAGTAACACATCTAGTCTTTTATGCTATTTATTTACCTTCAAAGTCTGTCCATATAATGTATTGTAAGTATTATATGAAATAGAGTTTTGATATTTGGAGCAGCCGATTCCCTGCAGTCAACTTATATATGAAGGGTCACAAGCCACGGACTTATGCCGGGAGTAAGTGTAATGCAAAACAAACATGTTATACAAACAGCTTTCTTTGTGCAAGCCTCATCCTGTTTTTCAAAAAGCCATAACAAGCAGCATTTGTGCCCAAGATAAATGATCTTAACCCCCCCACCTTGGAAGAAACTGCTGTAACAATAAGATGGAGAGAGTTAAAGGCTGACTAAGACTTAATTGATTCATCTGTCACTGAGTAAAGCATGATGGCCGCCTTATGGATTTTCTAAGCTGCTATCGAGTAATAATTGCTTCCTTACATATTTCTTGCATACTTCATGATAGGGTTGTGAGAAGGTGAGATGTAACCTGGCAGCATTGGGTGAAAGGCAGGAATCAATGCTAAATGGCATGCTGGTTTATCCGATTTAACATCCATCAGACAATGCCCCAAACTTACCATCATGACTTTATTAGGTATAGTAGTAAGTATATTGTTAGGACTTGGAGTAAACTCTAAACTTATTATCTAGATTTTTAATTTTCTTATTAATCGCACCCAACAAGTGAGATTTACCATAATGTCCCAGGTCTGTGTGATGTCTCCTGTACTGTACAGTTTATATACAAATGAGTCCCGGGCTTTGTCACCAGCCAGCACCTTTTATAAATTTGCAGATGACACAGCACTGGTGGGACGCTCTGTCTAGTCATTATTTTGACTGAAATGTAGAAGAAATTACCAAATGGTGCTCCAAAAATGTCTTTATAATAAATGCAATGAAAGCTAAAGGGATGAACATTGACATTACGAAAATAAAGACAGAGGGCTCACGTATGGAAATAAATGGTGAGCTAATAGAACGACTCACATGCTATACATTTTTAGGAGAGGGGACTGTTAACCAGTTACCATTCAATGAACGTGCTTTGGAAACAGCTAAACAATTTCAGAAAGGGCTGTTTTTTCTTGGGTAACTTGAATGACTCTAGGTGTGAACTGCCATATTCTCTAAATCTGTTCTGAGTGTTGTTTCTGTTGGCTCAATCTGTGTCATTGGCAACATGCATGCCCAAGACAAAGTCAAACACCAGTGCCTGATTAAAGCAATAGGTAGGTCCATTGGGGTGGAACAAAAATCAGTGCAATCAGGTGTGGCAGAAAAGTAATGAAACTGATTTTTTATTTACCAAAGTTTTTATTTTTTTCAAACATCAATGTTATCCCCTTCAAAGTACGGTAGTTCCCTTGGGCAGCTACACACCGATGGAGACGTTGTTCCCACTGTTGGTAGCAGCGCTGGAAGTCTTCAACCAGTATGGTCTTCAGCATGTCCGTTACACTCTTTTGGATGTTTTCTAAAGTCCCAAAATGACGTCCTTTGAGAACATTTTTCAGTTTAGGAAAAAGGAAAAGGTCACACGGACTGAGGTCAGGTGAATAAGGGGGCTGGAGAAACACAGGAATGCCTTTTGAGGTCAAAAATTCTGTTATGGAGAGGGCAGTTTTTCGGCACCATTTTGGCACAGACCTTTGGCATGTGCAAATGTTCAGTCAAAATTTGATGAACGGTAAATCTGTTCAAATTTAATTGTTCACTCAACATTCTTAATGTTAAACGACGGTCTGATCTCTTAAGAGTGTTCGCACGTTCGATGTTTTCATTGGTTTTCGATGTTGAAGTCCTCCCTGACCGGTGTTCATCTTCAATGTGTTTTCTGCCTTCCAGAAATGATTTGTGCCCGTGACAAACTTGAGCTCGGGATAAAGAATGTTCCCCATAGGCCTGTTTTAACTTTTCAAACGTCACACTTGCCGTTTAATGGCACAACGTTGCTCCAAATTCCGCTGTTCCATTTTGCGTGGCACAACCAAAACACAACTTCGCTAATAGCAGTCACAAAAATCACGTAGTTAACGGAAGGAGTTGAAACTCGCACTGAGCTATGGGAGGGGACTGATACACGTGCTCTATCAAGGACAACAGCGCAGCGTTGCCAGATCGCTTGCAGTGTTGCCAGTCTCATTACTTTTCTGCCACACCTCGTATGAGGACCTGGTTCTTCAAAGGTTCCATCAAATCCTCAACCATCCCAGACACCCACTGCATAATAAATTTAATTTCAGCTCCATGGCCTTAAACGGATTCTTACAATCCCGAATAAAAACTTCCATATATAAGAGATCATTAGTAATGTCAAGCACTTAAGCTGTTCAATGAGAATAGGTAACTGTTGTGAAATGATGAGCCTTGACACAGAACAAAGGTTTTGGGTAGCCACCTGTGTACTTGACCTTGGCTGCAAAAAAGGCAAAGTTATTCAGCACAATAGTGTACAGAAGTGAGTCCAAAAAACACACCGCTCAACAGAGGAGGGAAGTTGGGTTTTATAGGGATGTTTAAAGAAGTGATGTCGTCCTCGGGGCCGGGGCAGGAAATGATGTCGTCCTTGGGGCCGGAGTGGAAGTGACATCTTCGTACTTAGGCAGAGTTTCCACGTGTCTGGTCTGCGGAGACAAAATAAGATGGTTGAGTGCACCCTGCCACCCCCTGGCCGGGCATAGACTTCCCTTCTTTTGGTCTCTGTGGCTGGCTCCCATGTGCATGTGTGTGACACTGTCTATCAATGACATGGCAGATGCATAGGGTTGCCAGACGTTCCTTATATACGGGACATGTCCTATATTTGATAATTTTGTCCCCTGTCCCGTACTGACCTTTCAGGGACACCCAAATGTCACATATTTACTTCATTTTCAAATTTCATAATAAAAATATATTTTTACTACCTTCTTACGGTACTTAGTTGTAACTTTATAAGTACGGGTAAAATTCCGTTACAACGAATATCTTTACAATGAAATTTTCATTACAACAAAGTATTTTTATGGTCCCGACAGCGTCTCCATATGACACGAGTCTATAGAAGTCTCGTTACTACGAAGTACATTCAGCAGATACTTTCATTACAATGAAATGCCCAAAAAACCTTGAAATACTTGAATGAATCATCCACAGAGCAGTTAGTTCTGTGGCAGCAGCTCAGTTGTGCACAACGATCTCCAAACAGAAACATTGTAATTTTTTTCTCTCTTCAAACTTTCCTTGTACTGTTTTTTGTTTTTTTTTTTGCCTTTTTTGTTTTCGGTGGTTTTCAGTGATACCTTTTGCTTATTGCTTGTCAACATTTGAAAAACATCCATTGGAATTTAACTCATTGTCACCCTACTATAGAAATGGCAACCACGAAAAAACGATAACAGTTCATATTAGAAAAACAAACTTTAATTTATTGCAGCTCTCGATGGTGGCAAAAAGAAAAAAGACGTTGCCAATGAATTCGGAATTTTGCCATTGACGCTGTCAATGTTCTTGAAAGACAGAGCAAATAAAGAAGAAAAATCTCGGGTTGCAAACATATGTGAACCTCTGCATTTGAAGACGTTGAAAAAGCAGTTTTCATGTAGTTCAGTGATGCTCGTTCAAGAAACATTCCTAATAATGCAGCACTCATTTAAGAAAATGTGAGGTTTGTAAACTCTCTTGGGACCTCCCCCAACTAGACAGCATGCCGAAGTGCGTCCCGAAGTCTGTACGAGGCAACAGCTGGCTCACAGCTATGCTGCATCTCTCCGCCACAGTAAACAGAAAAGATCTCGATCGGTGATGCAAGGTTAGGATAGAAGCATATACATTGTAAATGCAGATAACAGGATTACCGTGTCACTGATCTGGCCACAACTTGCCTGACTGCTGTGTCTGTGTATAGCAGAGTGGCAGATCACGCTACAATAAATAACTGTGCTGTTCTTGTTTCAAGCTGAATAAAGCTGGTTTTGCTAAAGTACTGAGACTAAGCCTTGTGTTTTGGGGTGCAAGAGAAGGACTTATAGCGTGACCCCGATCTTTTATGATTTGCTTCTGTGGCACTTCACTGCACCGCTGTGAGCCTGCTGTTGCCCTGCCCCAGCAATGGACAATCTTCCACAGACGCTGCAATCGCGCTTTGGGATGCACTTCAGCATATCGTTCCCGTTGGATGGGGAGTGGGGAGGATCCCAAAAGTGTTCAGAAACCTCACAATATGAAAAAGATGATTTGCTTTTGATTGATAACTGTGCTGCACACAACATGCTTCCACATTTAGATAATGTTCATGTTGAATTCCTCCGACCCAATTGCACAGCAGTGCTTCAGCCATTGAATTTGGGCATCATTCGCACCCTGAAAGTGTATTACGACAAGGAAATGCTGAGAAAAATTCTTGTCAGCATAACTTGTAGTCAGGAGGAGATACAAATTAACGTGAAAGAAGCTATTGAGATGATTGCAAACGCCTGGACACAAGTTAAAGAAAGCACTATAGTAACAAATGCAGAATCTCATTACAACGAAATTTTTGTTACAATGAAATATTTTTTAGGTCTCTGGGAGTTTGTTGTAACGAAATTTTACTTGTAATTATACTTTCTTTTCTCACATTCTCTTGATGAAAATAACCGAAATGTAACAAAGAAACTAATGTTTGCAACTTGTTCAGTTGCTCTGGTTGGCTGAGGACAGCGACACTCTTACCGTTTTGCTCTCCAGCTACACTGCTGTGCAGTTCTGGATCAGCATTGCAACATACAGTGACTGTCAACAAAGTGTGTTGCTACTACTTGCTACGGCCCACTTTTTTTCTAACTGCCTGTATTGAATAATAATAATATGTCTTTGTTGTCTGTAATAAATAAATATTTTCAAATGATTTCACTTTTACAGATTTTTTTTTTTATTAAATAATTTTGAAATGATTTCACTTTTGTTTCCCTAATAACCTACTAAAATCCTTGCTTTATGTTTTTAACTTATGTCTCTACTTTTATATAGTATATTGGTCTGGGTGTGTAGGGGGCATGTATACATTTATATATGTAGTAATATAGAGAGGGATTGTAAGAGCGTCCCGTATTTCTAATTTTCTAATCTGGCAACTCTACAGATGCATGAAGGCACTCTATACAGTAGACGGGTATAAAGTTTTTCGAGTGTACGTATTTGTATACACCGATCAGCCACAACAGATGAACAGAGGGCAGGTGAGGTGAATACCATTGATTATCTTGTTACAATGGCACCTGTCACAGTATGGGATATATCAGGCAGCAAGTGAGATGTCAGTTCTTAAAGGGGATGTGTTGGAAGCAAGCATAAGGATCTCATCAACTTTCTCAGAGCATTTCCAAAATGGCAGGTCATAGGCACCCAAGGCTCACTGGTGCACTTGGGGAGTGACGGCTAGCCTGAGAAGAGCTACTGTAGCACAAATTAATGAAAAACTCAATGCTGGCCTCACAGTTTGCTCCATAGAGTCAGCTTGCTTACTCTGGTCAGAGTGTCCATCCTGACCCCTGTCCTCTTCTGAAAGCACCTACAGTGGTCAAGTGAACATCAGAACTGGATCATGGAGCAATGGAAGAAGGTGGCCTGGTTTGAAGAATTGCATTTTCATTTAGATCATGTGGAAAGTATGTATACGTTATTTACCTGGGGAAGATATGGCAACAGGATGCACTATGAGAAGACGGCAAGTCGGGAGTGTGATGCTCAGATTTTCATCCGGGACACCTTGGGTTTTGGTATTCATGTGGTTGTTACTTTCATATGTACCATTTTCCTAAAGATTGTGGCAGACCACTTACATTTCTTCAAGGAAGAGCTGATGGCAGTGGCCTCTTTCAGCAGGATAATGTGCCCTGCCACACAGCAAAAAAAAAGTGTTCAGAAATGGTTTTTGAGGAACACGGCAAAGAGTTTAAGTGTGTTGACTGGGCCTCCAAATTTGATCCAGCAATTATGAATGTACTGGAAAAACCAGTCTGATCCACTGAGACCCCCACCTCGTGACTTTGAAGACTTAATGGATCTGCTGCATACATCTTGGTGACAGATACCACAGGACACCTTCAGAGGCCTTGTGGAGTCCATGCCTTCATGGCTCAGTGGCACAAGGAGGACCTACATACACAATATCATGCAAGTTGTTGTAACGTTGTGCCTGATTGCTCTATGTATGTATGTATTGCAGCAGAAGCGCTTGGTTGGCGCTGACCCAACACAGACTGACACTAAAAATAAAAGATTTATTTTGTCTTCAGCCGTGGTGCATATCATCCCCATGTCCCACAGGCCCTTCACAGTCCCCAAAAACACCAAACGAAAGCACCAAAAAACCACACTTTTCTTTCTCCTCCACTCCTCCCAGGCAGCTTTGTCCTCCTCCTCCTGATTCTGGCGCCTTGAGTAGTGGCTGCAGGTTCTTCTTATAGCCCACCCAGAAGTGCTTCAGGTGATAAGTTACCTAATTCAGGCTGCACTTCCAGGTGTGGCTACATTCCACTCCACACGGGCTCATTAAGCCGTGCAGCTCCTCCTGGTGGTGGCCACAGAGCCCAACAGAGCTGAGCCCTGAAGTCCCACGCCTGTGGCCCCGATGTAACCCAGGAGGGCTGCCACCACGCTTTTCAGGGGACATAGCGTACATCCCATGGCTGCTCCCCTGGTTCCAGTGGCAAAGGGGTGTCCCGGTTGGGCATGGATCCTGGCCATCCTCCACTGCATGTATGTATGTATGTATGTATGTATTGTGGACCACCAGGGGGCATACCAGCCACCCTACCTGACACAGACAGATGCAAGATTTCTCTTCGCTCTCCACTTCACTAGCACAGTACAGAAGTATAATCAACTAAACACAGTCCCTTCTTCTTCTCTTCCTTAGTCTACCACCTTCACTCCTCTCCCAGCAAACTTCATCCACCTCTTCCCGACTCTGGCTCCTCGAATTGAGTGAGGCGGCCCCAGGTACTCCAAGATCTTCTTCCGGCTGCACTTCTGGGTGTGGATGAAGTGCTGAACCCAGGGCTCAGCAACTGTCCAGACACACCCGCAGGGTTGAGCTTCTATGCTCCAAACTTGTGGCCCTGCTGTGAGTCAGGGGGGCTGACCTCTAATGTTCTGGAGGAGAAAATGCCCTGGACAAACTCTCTCCCTGGGTCCTTCCCATCCCAGGGGTGTCCCATCCAGGTCCTCCAGAGTATACATGCGTGTTTACTATATGTATGCAGGCAGTGTGGTGCAGTGGTTCAGGCTTTGGACTTTACATCCTGAGGTTGTGGGTTCAGATCCCACCGCTGACACTGTATGACCCTGAACAAGTCCCTTCACCCACCTGTGCTCCAATTAGAAAAACAAAAGAAATGTAACCAAGTGTATTCTAGATGTTGTAAGTCGCTTTGGATAAAGGTGATGGCCAAATGAATAAATGGTAATATATGCATGTTGGTGTTCAGATATTTGTGGTTCCATGTTCTGTATTCTTTTCATTTCTGAAAATTATGCCTATATAAGTTGATGCATAAACTAAATACATTTCCTCTTAAGGCACAATAAAGTTAAAGTTGAGTTGAATCCTCCTTAATAGGAGAAAAACCACAATGTCTGTGAGGTGGATGTGCAAAATTACCAGAAAAAGTGAAAGGGGCAAAGCTGGAACCTGAGACCCCAGGACTGTGTAGCAGAGGAACAAACTACTGCATCACCTTTGCATCTTAACTAAAAAATAAATATGAAACATTTAGCTCTGATATTCACAGTGGCAAGCGCAACATAAAAATAACAAAAATAACAATGGCACGTGGGATGTTTGTTCTCCTCTCCTTCAGTTATCTGGGCAAATGGTTCCAGCAAAAGTAACCAGGACTATTCGAGCAAGCCTGTGTAAACTTTAATGTCTTCTTTTGCTTTACCTATATTTTTTTTACCGACTGTCCTACAAATCGCAGCTTGCTTATCTCCTCTCATTCTCATACATCATTGCCCAAATCTTCCAATCTTGATAGCTTTTCTTCCTTCTTTGCCAGCAGCATTCCAGCTGTAGTAATTTCCTTCCTCCATGTCAATCAGCCCCACTACTGTAAATGCACATAAGGGCTCGGTTTCATCATTTTCACGCCTTGTTGTTTATGTAGACTTGAATCTTAACTAAATTCCTAGGCATAGCATTGAACATGTAACACAATGCATTCCAAACCTGTGAGCTTATTTGTATTGATGACACAAATGCAGCCAACTTCAAAGTAAGCTAGAGAACCAATCTGATTTTCACTTTGAAATATCAAAAGGTGGCTGATTCTGATTTGCAGGGTCAATGGAGGCTCTGATCAGGGCTCTCGAGAGACTGAGTGTCTGGGCCTGTGAGTGTCCTGATGAAAACCAAGATCTAGGCCTTTAATGACCTCTTAGGCACAGCCATCAGCAGTGTGTCTGTCTGCAGAGAGAGTGTTGACCTCCTCGAGAAGTTTACTTACCTCGGCAGTGACATTCATGACTCCGGTGACTCTTCCTATGAAGTCAGTAGACAGATTGGGGGAGCATGGGAGGGTCATGAGGTCGCTGGAAAGGGGTGTGTGGTGCTCCTGATATCTCTACAAAAGGGCGAAGGTCCAAGTCTTTAGAATCCTGTCTTGCTATATGGTTGTGAGACATGGACGCTATCCAGTGACCTGAGACGAAGAATGGACTCCTTTGGTACTGTGTCTCTATGGAAAATTCTTGGGTACTGCTGGTTTGGCTTTGGGTCGAGTGAGTGGTTGCTCACGGAGTCCCAAATGAGGCACATTACCTGCATTATGAGGAAGCGTCAATTATGGCACTATGGGCATGTGGCGTGATTCCCCAGAGGGTGATCTGGCTCACAGGATCCTCATTGTTCATGACCTGAGTAGCTTGACCAGGCCAAGGGGATACCCACTTTACACTTTGCTGTAGCAGATAGATGGTCATTTCCGGAGGGTGGGACTGGACTGTGTGTCTGCCTGAGGGGTTTCAAACTGAGATCCTGAGCTGTTTCATCCTGTGGTGGGTGTGGCAACATGCTGTTTCAGTGCATGCTCCCCTGCCTTACCTGACCGGCTGATTCCGTATTCTCAATTATTGTTTTTTACACTACCAGTAAAAAGTTTGGACACAAAAATAGGTCCCAAAAAATGAAAAAGGACTGAATAACCAATCAGACCATTGGAGGTACAACTAAAGTGGCACAGATATCTAAGAAAGTAGGTTAAAGGTGCCAATCCCACTAACTTCAATAATTATTGCCCTATTTCTAATTTGCCCTTCATCTCCAAAGTTCTTGAAAAATTAGTAGTTATCCAACTTCACTCCCACTTATCTCATAATAATCTTTATGAAAAGTTCCAGGCTGGTTTTCACCCCCTCCATAGTACAGAAACGGCACTTGTTAAAATTACTAACGACCTTCTTATGGCTGGTGACTCTGGTTTAATTACTATTCTCATCCTCCTTGATCTGAGTGCGACCTTTGATACTATTTTTCATACCACTCTCTTTAATAGATTATCTTTGATTGGAATTACCCACACTCCACTCGATTGGCTCAGATCCTACCTCTCAGGCTGCACTCAGCTCATTCAGCTTAAAACTTTCACATCCCAACCCACCGCTGTTACTCCAGGTGTGGCACGCCGCTCTGTCCTGGGGCCTCTTCTTTTTATTATTTACCTTGTTCCCCTTGGCAATATCTTTCATAAACATAACATTAATTTTCACTGTTATGCTGATGACACCCAGCTCTAGCTTGCTAGTAAACCCACCTCTTTTTTTCCACCATCTTCGGTTAGTGACTGCATTGCTGAAATTAAATCTTGGTTTTCTTCAATTTTTTTTTGTGACAAAACTGAGGTTCTTCTCATTGGTACAAGATCATCATTATCCAAAGGCAATAATCTTTCACTTTCTATTGATACTGTAACAGGTTAAGAGTCTGGGTGTCATCCTTGACAGTACTCTATCTTTCCAGTCTCACATTAATAACATCACCCGGTCTGCTTATTTCCACCAACGTAATATTAATCGCATCCGCCCCTCCCTCACTCCCCATACCACTGCCATTCTTGTTCACTATCCTGTTATTTCTCGTCTGGACTACTGCAATTCACTCCTCTTTGGTCTCTCTAATAAATCTCTTCATAAGCTTCAGCTAGTCCAGAATTCTGCTGCTCACATCATTACTCGAACCTCATCTATTCACCATATTACTCCGGTCTTCATTGGGTCCCGATTAAGTTTCGAATTGATTTTAAAATTCTTCTGTTAACATTTAAGGGCATTCATAACCTCGCCCCTAAATATCTGTCCAACCTTCTTCATGTTGCCATTCCCTTCTGTAACCTTAGATCCTCTTCCTCCAATCACCTGACCGTCCCTCTCACCCGTCTAACCACCATGGGGAGCAGAGCATTCAGCCATTCTGCTCCCAAGCTCTGGAACTCACTACCTACTGAGCTTAGAAATATCGAATCATTTTCAACCTTCAAATGTTAACTTAAAAACCCATCTGTTTAAAATGGCTTTTTCTATATGATTACAGTTGGTTTGTTTGGTTTTAATTTTTATACAGTGGTGTGAAAAACTATTTGCCCCTTCCTGATTTCTTATTCTTTTGCATGTTTGTCACACAAAATGTTTCTGATCATCAAACACATTTAACCATTAGTCAAATATAACACAAGTAAACACAAAATGCAGTTTTTAAATGATGGTTTTTATTATTTAGGGAGAAAAAAAATCCAAATCTACATGGCCCTGTGTGAAAAAGTAATTGCCCCCTGAACCTAATAACTGGTTGGGCCACCCTTAGCAGCAATAACTGCAATCAAGCGTTTGCGATAACTTGCAATGAGTCTTTTACAGCTCTGGAGGAATTTTGGCCCACTCATCTTTGCAGAATTTTTGTAATTCGGCTTTATTTGAGGGTTTTCTAGCATGAACCGCCTTTTTAAGGTCATGCCATAGCATCTCAACTGGATTCAGGTCAGGACTTTGACTAGGCCACTCCAAAGTCTTCATTTTGTTTTTCTTCAGCCATTCAGAGGTGGATTTGCTGGTGTGTTTTGGGTCATTGTCCTGTTGCAGCACCCAAGATCGCTTCAGCTTGAGTTGACGAACAGATGGCGGACATTCTCCTTCAGGATTTTTGGTAGACAGTAGAATTCATGGTTCCATCTATCACAGCAAGCCTTCCAGGTCCTGAAGCAGCAAAACAACCCCAGACCATCACACTACCACCACCATATTTTACTGTTGGTATGATGTTCTTTTCTGAAATGCTGTGTTCCTTTTACGCCAGATGTAACGGACATTTGCCTTCCAAAAGTTCAACTTTTGTCTCATCAGTCCACAAGGTATTTTCCCAAAAGTCTTGGCAATCATTGAGATGTTTCTTAGCAAAATTGAGATGAGCCCTAATGTTCTTTTGCTTAACAGTGGTTTGCGTCTTGGAAATCTGCCATGCAGGCCGTTTTTGCCCAGTCTCTTTCTTATGGTGGAATCGTGAACACTGACCTTAATTGAGGCAAGTGAGGCCTGCAGTTCTATAGACGTTGTCCTGGGGTCTTTTGTGACCTCTCGGATGAGTCGTCTCTGCGCTCTTGGGGTAATTTTAGTCGGCCGGCCACTCCTGGGAAGGTTCACCACTGTTCCATGTTTTTGCCATTTGTGGATAATGGCTCTCACTGTGGTTCGCTGGAGTCCCAAAGCTTTAGAAATGGCTTTATAACCTTTACCAGACTGATAGATCTCAATGACTTCTGTTCTCATTTGTTCCTGAATTTCTTTGGATCTTGGCATGATGTCTAGCTTTTGAGGTGCTTTTGGTCTACTTCTCTGTGTCAGGCAGCTCCTATTTAAGTGATTTCTTGATTGAAACAGGTGTGGCAGTAATCAGGCCTGGGGTGGCTACGGAAATTGAACTCAGGTGTGATACACCACAGTTAGGTTATTTTTAACAAGGGGCAATTACTTTTTACACAGGGCCATGTAGGTTTGGATTTTTTTTCTCCCTAAATAATAAAAACCATCATTTAAAAACTGCATTTTGTGTTTACTTGTGTTATATTTGACTAATGGTTAAATGTGTTTGATGATCAGAAACAGTTTGTGTGACAAACATGCAAAAGGATAAGAAATCAGGAAGGGGGCAAATAGTTTTTCACACCACTGTATTTTCAGATGTTTTAAGTTTTGTTTTTAATGTGTTTTTCTATTTATTATTTGTTTGGTGTCCTTGAGTGCTTAGAAAGGCACCTTGTATAAAAAAATGTATTATTATTATTATTATTATTATTATTAAAGTAGTGTAGAGATGTAATGAAGAGAGTCAAGAAATATGTGGGCATGTGATGGCAAAGGAAGTACACAGGAAGAGAAAGCGAGGGAGTCTAAAATGGAGGAGGATGGACAAAGTAAAAGAAGATTTGAAGGGAAAGGGTTTGACTGGGGAGGAGCTGCAGGACTGAGCTGTATGGAGAAGGTTGATCAGGCACATCTACCTCACATAGAAGTGGCAAAAGATGAAGAGGAAGAAGAAGAAGAAGAAGAAGAAGAAGAAGAAGAAGAAGAAGAAGAAGAAGAAGAAGAAGCATCAATTTACATGCAAAAATACAACCTAAATTTGGTTAAAATGACAAAGGGAGGGCGGCACAGTGGCGCAGTGGGTAGCGCTGCCGCCTTGCAGTTAGGAGACTGAGGTTCACTCTCCGGGTCCTCCCTGCGTGGAGTTTGCATGTTCTCCCCGTGTTTGCGTGGATTTCCTCCCACAGTCCAAATCATGCAGGTTAGGTACATTGACGATCCTAAATTGTCCCTAGTGTGTGTGTGTGTGTGCCCTGCGGTGGGCTGGTGCCCTGCCCGGGCTTAGTTTCCTGCCTTGCGCCCTGTGTTGGCTGGGATTGGCTCCAGCAGACCCCCGTGACCCTGTGTTAGGATATAGCGGGATGGATAATGGATAGATGACAAAGAGAAAAGAAGACAAAGTTTGGACACACCCAGAAATGTTCATGTTTTTGACAGAAATTGATATCTGCTTTATGAAGATACCATTACGTTGATTTAAAAGTACAGCCAAGGCACTACTAATGAGTATAATGGCATAAGTAATTTTAAATGATCATTTACATTTGACTGCCAAGCCCCTTTGTCAGCAGGCATTCCTTCAGTGTCCTAATGGTCAACTCCCTTAGTTTGTCTTTAGTTAGTCATGTGTAAATACTATTCGATTATTAGAGACACCTTTGTAAATTCCATTAGCAATGCTGGCACCTGTTATTCTATTCACTTGTCCTGACATTGCTAAAGTTCAGTTCTGACTTCTCAAATGGCCAAAATAAAACAGCTTTCTCCAGGGCTGTCTTAACGCATGGGCACACTGGGCAGTTGCCTCGGGACCCCACAAGCATAGGGGCCCCATGCTAATCTATGTTTGTTGTGACTTGCTGAGTGGTTGTGTAGGTAAGGGACCCAGTGCACTGCTTTGCCCGGGGGCCTATAATTCTGTTACAATGGCTCCGGCTTTTTCAAGAAAAACGTCAGTCTGTTTTTTTTTTTTTTAGCAGAATGAAAGTTATTTCATATGACAGACTTACAAGAAATTGCAGATTTCATACAAAGGTATCTATTACTGCCTTCAGTGTGGCAAACTAGATCTAACCAGGACAGACTGACAACAGAACATTAGAACAATCAAGATGAGAACAGGCCATTTAGGCCACTAAAACTCACCAGTCCTCTCCACTTAATTCTTTCAATATAACATCAAGCCAAATTTTAAAAATTCCCTAAAGTTCTACTGTCTACCACACTACTTGGTCACTTATTCCATATGTCTATTGTTCTCTGTGTAAAGGAAAACTTCCAAATGTTTGTGCGAAATTTACAGTTGACAAGTTCCCAATGGTATCCCTGTGTTCTTGATCGACTAATTTTAAAATAAGATAATAATAATCTCGATCCACTATTGACAGGTTTGAATTCTTGTGTCAATGGGCCATTTCAATTTCTAAAATCGCATTTTCAGTTTATCATCCTGGGGTATCAAGTGTTGCTTGATTTGGGAAAAAAAAACAAATTTAAATCATTTTAATTGCAACATAACAAAATGTAAAAAAGTGTTTCTCAAAAGAGTTCCTCTTCCTCCTTTTAAATGTAACATTTAATAGTTGCCATTTGTTTGTTTATTTCCTCCTTAATTTGAGTGTATGCTAAATAGACATTACAGCATATGCAGTATCTCTCACTGATGTCAACAGTTCTGTCTGTCCTGAAATCTATAACAACCATAGCAACATTTATTTCTGTAGCATATTCATCCATCCATCCATTTTCTAACCCGCTGAATCCGAATACAGGGTCACGGGGGTCTGCTGGAGCCAATCCCAGCCAACACAGGGCACAAGGCAGGAACCAATCCTGGGCAGGGTGCCAACCCACCGCAGTCTGTAGCATATTTTTATACATAAATTGTAGCACAAAATGCTTTACAAGAAAAGAAAAACAAATAACAAAAGATAAGAATATTAATGAGCCAGTAACGGCGTACTGCACGATAACGTGCAGTGAATGCACTTGACTTTTAGTTTTCATTTTCTTTCTCTGTACGTTTACCATTCGTTTGCTCAGAGGTTGATGCGCTTGCTGCTTCCTGACCAGCTCTTCTTTTCTCCACCCTAGCGACCCGCTTCTTCTCTTCTTCCATCTGCATCTTTTCGCGTTAAAACTGATTACGTCATTGTTTGTGTTGCAATTACTTAGTACATTTTCTTTAATTTTTTACTTAAGCTGGCACTTCAGTCTTCTCTGCCTCAAGAATGATTTAAGATATGAAGAGGTAGGAGAAGTGACGGCGAAGGTGGGAGGAAATGAGAATATGCATGAGCCACACGGCTGCCCTGCTGGCCACTGCTGAGAGTTGATTCTACAATTAAATAAAATAAAAATAAAAAGAGGTCAATCATCACCCGGAAAGCAGATAGTAGACGTCATGTAGTGTATGTGTACCAAATTTCAGGTCAATAGGTCAAATGGTTTGTAAGCTACAGGTGATTTAAAATCCTGGACAGAAAGTCCGACAGCCACAGTAGCATATTATATAAGAAGATAAGTAACAAAGAAAAAAATAATAAATAAATCCATACAATACAGGTAGTCCCCAGGTTACGGACATCCGACCTACGACTTACGAATGAGGCCGCAGCTGCGGCACATGCGTCTCAGTAACTGCTGCTCCGTCATCTTCGGCCTGGGGACACTGCAAGCGGTGGCTGATGGGGGGGAGATTTCGCCGCTCGCGCAGTGTAGTGTTCCTCGGGCGGCTCCCGTGGTCCATAGTCACCGGGGCCACAGCTATCGCTCCTGACTGGATGCAGGCTGGATGGAGCGGAGGGGGGCGTTTCACTGCCTGCCCAGCACACACGGCTGGTGATGCTGCAAGCGCTGACCCGGTTGTGGCTGAACGGATGCCATTGAGGGTGAACGTGGAGGCGGGGGTAGCATTGTAGTGTGCCTCGGATGGCTGCCTGTTGAATTGGGGTTGGGCGATTCACTACCCTCCTTTGGCCGCACTGTGTTCGTTCTCGGTGGGCGGACGCTGCAGGCAGCATACTGTAGTTGGAGGTGAATATGAGGTGGGCTGGTGATGAACAGCCCCTCGCCACCCCAAGTCATTCTCAATAGCAAGCCTGCTTGTACTGTTACACACATAGCAGGAAGTTGTCTCTTGTCAGTACATCAGACGTGTTGACGATGGGTGCCTGCCTGCTGTAATTGCGTGGACAGTGCTGTGCAGAAGAACTCGTCTTAACCTTTTGTCTTCACCCTTCAATAATGTCTCTGAAACACAAATCTGATGCAAGTGCTGGTGATACAGTAAAGAAGAGAAAACCATCACCATTAAAAATAAAGTAGAAATAATAAAAAGGTCAGAGAGGCGAAACTCCATCATTCATTGGCAGAGCACTTGGTACAGTTTATTTAAATAATGTACTTGTTCTGACTTACATACAAATTCAACTTAAGTACAAATCTACAGTCCCTATCTCGTACATAACCTGTGGACTGCCTGTACTATAAAATTACTACAATTAGTAGAAGAGTAGCATCCTTCTATACAAAGTCATAATGTAAGTCTCTAAAGATGAGTTTGGTGATAACGTCAGATGACCAGAAGGACAGTAAAAACAAAAAAACTCCAGTTAAACTGAAGAAAATAAAAATCTGCAGGGGTTCCAAGTCCAAAAGACCACCATCCCAAACCTAACCTAACATAAAGGTGCTTAAATCATTCCACATTCTTTCCAGGTTTAGTCCCTGAAGATCTGATGAAGAGGGTCTGGTGGACAGCTGAGGCACTCGCCTTCATTCCAGCATCACAGGCGGCTGCACAGCACCTCAGTCAATTGATGGTGGAGCAAAATACCACTAGACAAGGACTGGAAAAGAAAGCAGAGAAAAGTAGAGATTAGTAAAGATTGCAAATCCCTGAAAAGTAATTCTATGCCTATTAAGAACATTAGAATGATCTAGATGAGAAGAGGCCGTTCAGGCCAACAAAGCTCACAAAGCCTATCCATTTACTTCTAAATTAACACGTTGAGTTTGGAAAATCCATGAAACCCTACTGTCTACTACACTACTTGGTCACTTATTCCATGCATCTATGATTGTCTGTGTGAAGAAAACTTCCTAATGTTTGTGCGAAATTTGCAAACTGTGAACTCATTTTAATGTAAGAGGCCTGATCCACTGGACTAATTCCCTTCATAATTTTAATCACTTCAGTCACATCTCCTCTTAATCTTTTTCTTGAACTGAAAAGGCTCAGCACTTTTAATCTTTCCTCATAACTCATCCATTATAACGCTTGGTGGTCCATTATGGAGCACGTTTACGGATATGTCCACAATCATCCACTCCCTCACATACGCAGCCACTCACACTTTCATGCTGGACCGACTTTGAGAGATCGACCACTAAAAACTGCATGACTATGTCCAGAAGAGAGGAATCCACATGAGTGGAATGAGGTAATCCTGCTGCTGGCTACTACAGGAGCAGTGCAGCACAGAGCAACAGATTGCAGAACTCGTTCATTCTCAGTGCTATAAGAATTTTGAACTCTGGTGCTTGCTGCTGAATTCTGAATTATTATTTTATGATCTGTTAAAGGTAAGTGTCCCTTTTTGTACTAATCTTCAGTGTGTGTACTGATGATAATTCTGCTTGACAATTGATGTGTTTTGGCTTATTTTGTTGTACCTGTGTATTGACTCTGACCTAAATTTTAGATCACATATTAATCAGATTGCTTACGAAATACAGCAAAAGTTAGATCTCTTATAACTATGTAAGATACTGGAAAATTAGTTCATACTTTTGTTTTAAGTCGACTGGATTACTGTAACGCACACCTCTCAGGATGACCCAAAAAAGACATCAATTGACTGCAACTCGTGCAGAATGGAGCTGCAAGAATCTTAACTAGGAAAATAAAATGCGAACACATCCCTTCATCGTTGCCCGTATTTACCAAGGATGCTGATGCGGAGCACTGCTAAGGTGCCAGGTGGACACCATGAGAAGCCAATGTGTGTACATATCATGGGCACCAAGAAAGTCTGGCAACTTTTTATCATTATTGTTATTATTACTATTATATCTATTGTGCACTATGGCCGGCCATTCATCCCGGCCAATACCCCCAGGTCGCCAGAGGGAGCCCTCCCTGCGACATGGACGTGCCTCGAATTCCAGCAGGGCATCATGGACTATGGAGTTTTAATGCACAGCCCTGCTGGATAACATCGGGGCCGCCAGGGGACGCTGCAGGGAGGCACAGAGACTTATATTTTTAATATAGCCCAGAAGTACTTCCATGTCACGAGGATGGAAGAAATAAAGTGTTTCCGGGCTGATGAAGAAAAGGACTTTTCACCGGGTTATGGACTATAAAAGACTGTGGGAGATCCCAGACGGGCAAGCTGAGTTGGGAGGAAGGGAACAACGCATCTGGGAGTGGAGGATTGACTATTGTGTATTGATTTGTATTGTATTGTTTATGAGTATAGTGGAGTGGAGGGTGCTTTGTGCACATTTTTGTTCAAATAAATTTAATATTTTGACTTTTACCTGGTGTCTGGCATCTGATCCAAGGGTTTAAGGGGACGACAGCGCCCCCTGCCTGTCACACTATCTATATATATGTCTATATATATCATATCTATATCTATATATACAGGGTGCACACAAAGTCCGTATACCCCTATCTTTAGGAGCATTTACAGGAATAACCATGACAATTTGGTTCCGGTGAACATCAGCCCAAGTCTTCCCGGTATTTCAAGGTGTGTTTCTGACATCCTGTCTGGTGCTGCCACCTGCTGCCACTCAAGAAATCGCAACAAAGTGGCGGTCGTTCCAAGACGAAGCGATGGGTGACACAAGTGTTTTCATGATCGAGGAGCATTTGGTGACCACTGTGTGGGTTCATGAGAGGCCTGTTACTGAGAAATCGATCAAAAATGTCATAGATGGCTTTGTTGTGCGTTTTGGGAAGGCATCGCCGACAAAGAGGACGTTGTTGCAGTGGGAGAAGAAGGCTTTTACAATGGGCAGCGTCCAAGATGCTCCGCGAAGTGGAAGACCATCCACAAGGCATGAAACATGTGCAGCTGTGGCAGAGTCTGTCCAACGATCCCCAATAAAATCCACTCGTAAACGTGCTGCTGAGTTGGGAATAGCGGAATCGACAATGCGAAAAAACATCAAACAGGACTTGCAAATGAAATGTTGGCATCTATTGCACATTAACGAGTTATCAGATGCCGACTTGGACAGACGTCAGGAAGCCTGTGATCTGATGCTGCACCAATTTCCAACAAATGCTGAGAAGGAAAAGGTTATGTTCTCTGACGAGTGCGCAATTTATCGCAGCTCCCGCAATCGAAACGTATTTTTCTGGGGAAAAGAAAATCCACATTTCTTTGAAGAAATTGAGCATAACCCACTACACGTCATGATCTGGGCTGGAATGACAGCACAGCATTTGTTTGGCCCTTATATTTTTTTGATAGTTCTGTTAACCAAATCAGTTATCTGGAAATGCTGAATGGCTGGCTTATCCCGCAACTGAGAAACCAGGGCGTCCTTGACAGTGTTTGGTTTCAACAAGACGGGGCACCTGCCCGTTTCGAAATCACTGTGCGTGATCGCCTCAAAGAAGTTTTTGGGAATCATTGGATCGGACGAGGATCAAACAACAATCCCACTCCTCTTCTGTGGCCTCCAAGAAGCCCTGATCTCACAACTCCAGATAATGTACTCTGGAGGTTTATCAAAGAAGATGTGCAGAAGCGCCGTTATTCATCGAACGATTAACTAAAACATGCGGTTCGCGCAGCGTTCCAGAAAGTCACACCGCAAATATTGCAGAACATGAACAGGAGAACCTGCCGGCGCATTCAGCTATGCAGAGATCATGGAGGGACCCATACAGATGTTTTGGATTCCTAAGAGGTAACTTTTAGCTTTCAAAATCCTCCAAAAGATAGGGGTATACAGACTTTGTGCACACCTTGTATATATACAGTACAGGTACTCGTTGACATACGACCTATGCAAGTTACGACTGGTCGACTTTACGACATGTTTGACAGTTTCCCCCGCCAGCTGTTGGCAGTGCCTGTTTCCCGCAGTCCCAAGTCTCGCTACGCAGCAGTAATAATATACGCAGCAGTGTTGCCCCACGTGAGTTTGTGTCTTGTTCTTTTGGCAGTTTTCGATAATAATATACCCCTAACATGTCTACCAAGAGGAAATTGTCTCTGTCCACTCCACAGCCTGCCAAAAAGGAAAGAAAGGCCATTGATCTAGACACCAAAATGATTATAATAAAACAGTATGAAGGAGGAAAGAAAGTGAATGCGATCACATGTGATATGAAGTTATCACACTCTACTGTGTCGACTATTTTAAAGGACAAAAATAGAATTCGTGAAGCTGTGAAAGGTTCTGCACCTTTGCGATCAACAGTGATTACGAAGCAACGTACCGGGCTCATCCATAAAATGGAGAAATTGTTAAACATTTGGATGGAAGATCAGATTCAAAAGCGGACGCCGTTAAGCCTCTTTACAATACAGTCAAAGGCTAGAAGTCTGTTTGAGACTTTAAAGAAGCACATCCCGATTCATTTTCCCCTCGCACCTCCTTGGTTTTAGAAGAAGTATGAAAAAGTTCATATGATAGTTCATAATACCCACGCAGAATTAAGTGCGCGTAAGAGCGGAAGTCATCCGTTTTAACAAGCAGCGTATTGCACTGATACGAAATAGCCTGTCCATTTAATTATTTAGGAATGGATAGATAAATTAAGATTTTGTACAAATAATGTTTTTCATTTTTCTTCCTCGATGGATTCTGGCACGCCCAGCAACAACTGCTCTAAAGGAACGCGCCGGAGAAGACACATTTTGTCCTTATTGCAAAATTTATGAAGAGAAAAAAAAAACAAACAATTCAGATGAAGCTCACTACGTTTATGAAAAGAGCAACTCCTCCCATCACCCTGTCTGCAGCCTCGCCTGATGAAGGCAATATCGACAACCTACAGCCAAGTACCAGTGGTGCCAGGAATTAAATGTACAGTATTGTTTATTGTTGTATGTTTTCCACATATTAAGCCAATTGTACTGTAGTATGCTGTGTTTGACTTAGAAAGTAAGAAAATGTTAATAAAATATTACTTTAAGATGGTTACAATATCATTACCCAGTCTAATATTCTTACCTTTATTTAACATAGGCCAACTTATGTCCAGATCAACTTACAACCAGTCAGTCGTAACCAATTGCGATTGTAAGTCGACGAGTACCTGTATATATATATATATATATATATATATATATATATATATATATATATATATATACTGTATATATATATATATATATACGTATACAGTATATGTATATATATATATATATATTTGTACTAGCCATGTATGCCATGCTGTAAAAAGCCCGGGGTCCTAGAAACTATTGAAATCATCAGATAATAAACTGAAATGTAGAGATGTCAGGTAATTGAAAGAAACGACTCTGTGCATCTCTCTCCTAGGAGGATTCATTTTGCCTACGCGCTCACCTCGCTTGTGCATTAGAGGCAGGAGAAAAAGTAAAAGGGATACCGTTTTGCCGATGTTAGCAGCTAAGTGACTTTGTCTTTCTTCGGTGGTTTCGTTTTGCTGAAGTGTTGGCCTCACTTCTGCGATTAGCGGCTAAGAGAGTTTTCTGTTTCTTTACCCCGACTCCACCTCTCACTTCCAGGCTGGACAGACAGACACACACTTCCACATGTAGACGTTTAAATATAAGATATATATAAAATCCAATGTCTGTCTGTCCGCTTTTCATGAGAGAACTACTTAACAGATTTAGATCGGGTTTTTTTCTGTAACTTGCTTTAACATCCCATTGGTTTTCATAGTTTGCTTGCTTTACTGATTTATTTGTGCGAATCTGAGAGAGAGACTGCAGGCCGATGGGAGGGGGACGGGAGCATTTATCCACCTTTTAGCTCTTCCTGCTTTGAGATTTTAACATTGATTTTAAAGAATGTTTATTTATGGATATTTTTTTCAACCTCCACAGTCACATACTTTTTTTATTGGATTAGTTTTTTTTTTATTGAAGGTTTCAATGCACTGCACTTTTTGAACAGTTAGGTTTTTCTTTAATTTTATAAAAGCGCTGACTCTTTTTGCTCCTACGCCTTGCTTTAAGTTTGTGTCCTCATTTTCCCGGCTCATCTTGGTTCATGATTATCGATGTTTTGGGTTCAAGAGGCTCCCAAATGCAACTGGGACCATGGAGCCAACCTGGACTGTCACAGACACTTGTTTTCACTGGCTGTTCTGCCGTGCTGACCAGTGAAAGTCATGAAACCATCTGTAACTTAGTTTTTCTTTTACAATACATATGCACATAATTCAGATGTATACATTCATTTAATATCACACAAATTATACTACCTGTCTACAACATTTATGTATATAGCACATTTTCATACAAAAAGTAACTCAAAGTGCTTTACATAATGAGGAAAAGAAAAATAAAAGACAAAATAAGAAATTAAAATAAGAAATTAAAATAAGACAACATTAGTTAACATAGAAAAGGAGTAAGGTCCGATGGCCAGGGTGGACAGAAAAAACAGAAAAAAAACTTCAGACGGCTGGAGAAAAAAAATAAATAAAAAATCTGCCGGGGTTCCAGGCCACGAGACCGCCCAGTCCCCTCTGGGCATTCTACCTAACATAAATGAAATAGTCCTCTTTGTAGTTACGGTTCTCACGGAAATGAGGATGGGCTGAAATCTAAATGATCTATGTAGACCTCAGCGTTACTGTTTGCAAAGTGTACCATACAATGCTTATGTCTCTGTTGGATGCCATTTGGTATGAAGTTAGTAAAAAGCTGTCCTAATGCTTGTGATGTGCCTTCTGTTGGAATGATGAATGTGATGCATTTAATTACTACAAATGTTTGTGAAGTACCATCTTTTGCAAATGACAGACACATAGAAATCAGATGGTCAAAAAGTCAGACAGATGCTTATTCTTTTATTAAGGTGGACTACATGGCCAAAGGTTTGTGGACACCTAACCGTCACTCCTGCATGATCTTGTTGGACATTCCATTCCAAAACCACAGGCATTATAATGGAGTTGCCCCCCTCTTTGTAGCTTTAAGTTCCTCCACTCTTATGTACCTGTGGGAATTTGTACCAATTCAACTAAAGGAGCATTTGTTGGATGAGAAGACCAGGCTCACAATCAGTATTCTAATTCACCTCCTAGGTGTTCAGTAGGGTTGAAGTCAGAGCTCTTGCTTTCCCTGGCTTTGTGCATGGTGGGCACAATAATGCTGGAACAGAACAGGGCCTGTTTCCATAAACTTGCAAGAGCACAGTTGTCTAAAATATACTTGTACCTTTCAGTGGGACGAAGGGGCCTAGCCCAAACCCTGAGAAACAACTCCAGACTGTTATCCCACCTCAACCAAACTTTACAGTAGGCCCTATGCAGTTTGGAAGGTTCCTGACATCCACCAAACCCAGATTCATCCATCAGACTGCCAGATACTGAGCACGATTCATCACTCCAGAGAACACAACTCCAAAGTCTAATGGCGGCATTCCTTTACACTGCCACAGTCATACTTGGCATTGAGCATAGCAATCTTAGGCTTGTTTACAGCCACTTGGCAATGCACATTAAATGTCATGGAGCTCCCCACTCACAGTTCTTGTGCTGATGTTGCTTCCACAGGCAGCGATGCCACAGATGATTGGCAATTTTGACATGCCGTGAGCTTCAGCACTTGATAGCCCTGCTCTGTGAGTTTGTGTGGTTTACCACTTTGTGGCTGAGCTGCTCCTCAATGCTTTCACTTCACAATAATGGCACTTACAGTTGTCTGGGGCAAATCTAGCAGACCAAAAATTTCACATGCTGATTTATCAGTAAAGGTGTCATCCAATGACAAATTCACTGAGCTCTTCAGTACGACCAGTTCTACTGCCAGTCGATATTGAGCAGCTCTGTGCTTGATTTATGTGGCTGACACATCTGAACTTATTAAATTTGGAGTGTTGTCCACTTTTAGTCATATAGTATAGATTAGTTTTAATAAAATAATGAAACTGGAAAGTCTTAAGCATGATTATGATGCCATCATTTTCCTTTACAACTTATTTTTCATGCCAGTAATACTCAAAGTTGCTTTGAGTAGAGTCTTGTGTGGCAATTGCAATCACATTCATTAAAAATAACTTGATCACCATTGTAGTAAAACATTGGTGTTGCATTTAGGGATTACATGTCTATTATTCAGTTGTGAAACATTTAGTAAATAAAAAGTTTACAAATTTCAGCTGATGAGTATAAGTTGGGAAATGAAGTTTAGTGAGTGACAAGCGATTATTGAGAAGTTAATTTGTACTGTGTAATCAATAAGAAGTGCGATAAAGTGACGAGTGGCTGTCAACATGCTATGGATGATATATGACAAGCAGAAATGAGTGAGAACTGAATAATATATACTCAGCAAAAAAAGAAACGTCCTCTGACTTTCAACTGTTTTTACTTTCAGTAAACTTAATGTGTAAATATTTGTATGAACACTAAAAGAGTCAACACCATAAGACATAAACTAAAAATGTTTCACAATGTGTCCCTGAATGAAGGGAGGCTCAAAATCCAAAGTACCAGTCAGTATCTGGTGTGGCCACCAGCTGCTTGAAGTACTGCAGTGCATCTCCTCCTCATGGACTGGACCAGATTTGTCAGCTCTTGCTGTGAGATGTTACCCCACTCTTCCACCAAGGCACCTGCAAGTTCCTGGACATTTCTGGGAGGAATAGCCCTAGCCATCAATCCAAATCGATCCCGCTCCAGGGTACAGGCCTCGGTGTAACGCTCATTCCTTCGATGATAAACACGAATCCGTCCATCACCCCTGGTGAGACAAAACCGTGACTCATCAGTGAAGAGCACTTTTTGCCACTCCTGTCTGGTCCAGCGAAGGTGGGTTTGTGCCCATAGGCGGCGTTGTTGCTGGTGATGTCTGGTAAGGACCTGCCTTACAACAGGCCTACAAGCCCTCAGTCCAGCCTCTCTCAGCCTATTGCGGACAGTCTGAGCACTGATGGAGGGATTGTGTGTTCCTGGTGTGACTCGGGCAGTTGTTGTGGCCATCCTGTACCTGTCACGCAGGTGTAATATTTGGATGTACCGATCCTGTGCAGGTGTTGTTACACGTGGTCTTCCACTGCGAGGATGATCAGCTGTCCTTCCTGTCTCCCTGTAGCGCTGTCTTAGGCGTCTCACGGTGCGGACATGGCAATTTATTGCCCTAGCCACATCAGCAGTCCTCATGCCTCCCTGCAGCATGCCTAATGCACGTTCACGCAGATGAGCAGGGACCCTGGGCATCTTTCACAGTCGGTAGACAAGTCTCTTTAGTGTCCTGCGTTTTTAGAACTGTGACCTTAAATGCCAACTTTCTGTAAGCTGTTAAGGTCTTAACGACCATTTCACAGGTGCATGTTAATTAATTGATTATGGTTAATTGAACATGCATGGAAGACATTGTTTAAACCCTTTACAATGAAGATCTGTAAAGTTATTAGGATTTTTAAAACATTATTGTTGAAATACACAGTCCTGAAAGAGGGACATTTCTTTTTTTGCTGAGTATATATATAAAAACATATTTTTTAAAAACCACGCTTATATTAAGTTAAGAAATGTATTAAAAAGTAAAAAATAAGTCCCTCATACATCACTCTCCAAATAAAAGGGGGGCTAATATGTTCAGCTCCATCGCTAACATGCAGAAGCTTTGTATAAATATCACTATTTTATCTTCTAATTTCTGGACTTGGCGAGTTAGCAGAACTAAGAATCATAAATCACTTCAGGAAAGTCCAGCCTCCAGGGTAAAAGTTGCTTATAACAAGAGTCAGGGGAGTATCAGAGGGGCACCGTACTACAGGCACCATTACTTATTACTTATTACTGCTTGTTTTGTTTTGACAGGTTAATTTGTGATACCATGATAGGGACAAACATGCTGCATTTGAAAGATGGCACTCTTTTTTTACTCTCTACTTTAGGTATTTTGCTCCCCCAGCTGCATTTATGTATTCGTTTTAGAGGAAGGCTGTTGTACCATGTTAGCCATTATGGATGTAGTAACTAAAAAGTTTAAAATATGCAACCTTTTGAGGCAACTCAGGCCCCTTCTTGATTACATCTCGCCTGAAGAAGGGGCAAAGTTTGCATATTGTAATCTTTTTAGTTAGCAAATTAAAGATATCATATTGCTTGACTTCTCAGAGAAATACATTTGTTGCAATTTAATAAACTTGAACAAATTGCAATGTTGTGCTGTATATGCATTTGATAAGACTTTTTGTAAGAAACCTATGACTCATAATCCCTTTATCACATATTTTAAAGAGGGAGAGTTTGCAAATACACAAAGTGTCATTGCACAGAGAAACAGCATTTAGTGTGTCACAGTTGTGGCACCCGGCCGGTCGCCTAGGAGGACCAGAGGAGGGCTTGTACCTCCTCCAGACTGCGAGGGGGCATCCGTCCTGGTTACGCTGGTGGCCTCAGGTAGAGGGCATGGAAGCCCAGCCCTGTAGGGGCCCGTGGTCACAGCCAGGCGGCGCCCCACTTCCAGACCATCTGCCACATCCGGCCGAGGCAGGAGCCCGGCCAGGACACCCAGGAGGAACGGAGGAGGGCCTGTACCTCCACCAGACCACGAGGTGGTGCCCGCCCTGGTTATGTTGGTGGCCTTGGGTAGGGGGCATGGAAGCCCAGCCCTGTAGGGGCCCGTGGCCGCCTGAACAGCCCTGGAGCCCAGCACTTCCGCCACACCAGGAAGTGCTGGGGGGAAGACGACTGGGGACACCCGGACGGCTTGTGGGTGCGCAGCCGGCACTTCCGCCACACAAGGGGGTGTCTGTGGAGGAGTGCCGGGAAGCAGCTGGAGCCCATCCGGGTTCCCATAAAAGGGGCCGCCTCCCTCCAGTCATTAGTGGAAGTCAGGTGGAAGAGGACAGAGCTGGAGTGAGGACTGGAGGCGGCCAGGAGAAAGAGAGGCACAGGACTGTGTGGCCTGGACATTGGGGGAATCGGTGCTGGAGGCACTGGGGTTTGTGAGTGCACTAATTGTAAATATTGTGAAAATAAACGTGTGTTGGGTGGAACTATGTTGTCCGTCTGTGTGTGTCCGGGCCAGCGTTCACACAGTATATGGAGTATATAGTGGAGGTGAACTGATAAGGCTAGCATTGAAAGCTGATTGGTGAAGTGCTGTTAAGGTGGCTGTCCTTCTAACAGGTTCTCCCATTTCAGCAGAGCTCTACAGGACTTTCCATTGGGTTCTTGGTAACCTTCATCAGCAAGGTCCTTCTTGCCCAGCTGCTCAGTATCTCCAGATAACCAACTCTAGGAAGAGTCCTGTTGGTTCCAAACTTCTTCCATTTCATATTTAATGATGCCACAGCACTTCTAGCAACACTCAAAGCTTTAGAAATGGTTTGCTCCCTTTCCATGGTCTTTGGCTCACAACAATTTGATCTTAGAAGTCTACAGAGAGTTTCTTGGATTTCATAGCCTGCTTTTTGTCCTGCCATGAAGTATGAATTGTGGAACCTTCTATGCACAGAGGTACATGTGTGCCATTCTAAAGAATGTCCAGTCAATTCATAGATGGACCCAAATCAAGGAAGCAAACTGGAAGGACGCTGACCACAATCTGACGTGCCACAGCAAGTGGTCTGAATATTTGGATAAATGAGAGATTTCAATTTAAAAATTTTAATAAATTTGCAATTTTTTTTCATCATTAGGAGTTATTGAGTCTAGTGATGGCACATGTGGCAAATTTATCCATTTAAAATTAAATCTAAAACACAATGAAGTGTGCAGAAAGTGAAGGGTTCTGAAAACTTTTTGCATGTTCGGAATATATATTTTTTTCAGTGTGTCAACAAGAACAATTTACAATTTATTCAGTTCCAAACATTTCAAACAGTAAGTAATATGGGAAAAGTTTCAATTAATATACCAGGCTGCTTGGTATTGATCTCTGCTGTAGCTTAGAACTGATTCAAAGCAACGTGTCTTAAATAAAGCTGTCAGATAAAGAAGAGGTCAGTGAAAGTGTGAAGTGGGCAGGGAAGCGCTGTAAATAATAGAATAAATTATTTTGACAGAATATAGTAAGAAAATATATCAAGAATGACTAAACAAGTGATTTATGCAGCTCATTTACAACTAATTCAGTTATTACAATGTATTTTGCTTTAATTTCGAAAATTAAATTGAATATTGGCACCCCAACATGATAAGTGAATACCATTGATTAACACCAACCTGCCATAACATTATTAGTGAATATCATTGATTATCTTGTTACAGTGGCACTTGTCATGGGGTGGGATATGTTAGGCAGCAAGTGAACGGTCAGTTCTTGAAGGTGATGTATTGAAAGCTAGAGGAATGGACAAGCGTTAGGATCTAATCGACTTTGAGAAGAACCAGATGGTGATGGCTGGATGACTGGGTCAGAGCATCTCCAAAGTGACAGGTCTTGTGGGGGTGTTCCCAGTATGCAGTAGTTAGTACCTGCCAGGGTCATAGGCCCTCGTGGTTCATTGATTTTCATGGGGAGTGAAGGCGTAGCACCATTTGGTCCAATCCCTCAGAATAACTACTGTAACACAAGTTGGTGAAAAACGTGTTGTCCACGAGAGGAAGGTGTCCAAACACACCTTGCATCATAGCTTGCTGCATAGCCACAGACTGGTCAGAGTGCCCATGCTGAACCCTGTCCGCTGCCAAAAGGGCCTACAATGGGCATGAGAGTTTTAGAACAGGACCATGGAGTAATGGAAGAAGTTGGTCTGGTCTGATGAATCATGTTTTCTTTTAGATCATATGCATGGCTAGGTTCCGTGTATTTTGTTTACCTGTGGAAGAGATGGCAGCAGGGTTTACTATGGAAAGAAGGTAAGCCAGTGGAGGCAGTGTTATGCTCTGGGCAATGCTTGGCTGGGAAACCTTGGGTCCTAGCGTTCATGTAGATGTTACTTTGACATGTACCACCTATCTACACCTCTTTATGGCAGTGGTATTCCCTGATGGCAATGGCTTCCTTCAGCAGGATAATGAACCCTGACACACAGGAAAAATGGTTCAGGAATGGTTTGAGAAACATGACAAATAGTTCAAAGTGTTGACATAGTTAATCAGGAGAAGAGATGGTACCAGGGTGAACTATGGGTAGAAGGCATGCCGGTGGAGGCATTGTGTTGTGGGAGGTGCTGCAGGAATATAGGGTTACAGGGCAGCTCGTGGATGCTGTTTATTCCCTATACCAATGCAACGATACTTGGCGTTAAGTTGAATTTGTTTCCTGTTGGTGTCAGACTCCGTCAAGGCTGTTTCTTGTCACCACTCCTGTTTATGTTTTTCATGGACAAGATATCAAGATATTCTGCCGAGGATGTGAGGGTGTCCAGTTGGAGAGGCTAGAGGTAGCATTGTTGCATTATGTAGATGATGTTGTCGTATGATGTTGTTGATGTTGTTGAGGTAATGGTTCACTCTCAGAAAAGAGAGGATTGTTCTCTTGAGGTGAGTGAGGAACAGCTGCTGTTAGTAGAGAAGTTCAAGTATCTCCGTATCTTGTTCATGAGTGATGGAGTGGTGGAAACTGTTGTGCACGAGCTGTACCTGTCCATACTGGTGAAGCGGGAGCTGAGTCTAAAGGCAAAGCTCTCGGTTTACCTGTCAGTCTACGTCCAGGTCCTCAGAGATCACAAGTTCAAGCAGCAGAAATTGGGTTTCATGATAAGGTGAGACACTCGATGATTAAGTAGAGCCTCCAAATAGCTGGATCAAGAATAGCCAGTTGAAGTGCTTGTGTGGCTTCACCTAGAGCTGCTCCAGGCATGACCAAAATGAGCAGAGACCCTGTGACAGACCCAGGACAAGCTTGAAGAATTTTATCCTTGGAAACACCTGGGAATTCCCCAGGAATAGCTGGAATTTGCAGCTGTGGATAGGAAAGTCTAAATTGACCTGCTAGGCCTGCTGCCACCATGAAAAGCACATAAGAAGATGAAATTGGATAAGTGATAAAATTCTGCTGGATAACCATGTGCACATGTGGCTTCTTAGCTTTGTAATTAATAAACAGCAGCTTGGATTTAGAACCCACCAGTGGTTTTTTCAACTCCTTTACACACAGTGCGTCAAGTTGTGGTGTTTCTGTTTTATCAAAAAAAAAAAATCTCTGGCATGAGCCCCTGGACCCAGAGCACCAGCATAGGGTCTGACAATGGGTCCAAAGATTTCATCCTGATACCTAATGGCAGTCTTGGTGCCATTGTCTAGCCTGTAGAGGTCTGTCCGTTCCTCAATGGATATGCCTCCATGGACCATCACTGACCCACCACCAAACCTGTCATGCTGAACGATGTCACAGGCAGCATAATATTCTCTATGGCTTCTCCAGACCCTTTCACTTCTGTCACATGTGTTCAGGGTGAACCTGCTCTCATCTGTGAAAAACACATTGCAAATACCAATTTAACTCCACGGTGCTGGGCAGGCAGTGAGTACAGGGCCCACTAGAGGATGTCAAGGCCTCAGACCACCCTCATGAAGCCTGTTTCTGATTGTTTGGTCAGAGATATTCACACTAGTGGCCTGCTGGAGGTCATTTTGTATGCTCTGGCAGTGCTCGTCCTGTTCCTCCTTGCCCAAAGGTGCAGATACCAGTCAGTCCTGCTTATCGGTTAAGGACCTTCTACTATGGGCCCTGTCCAGCTCTCCTAGAGTAACTGCCTGTCTGTCTCCTGGCATCTCCTCCATGCCCTTGAGACTGTGCTTGGAGATGCAGCAAACCTTCTGGCAATGGCACATCCCAGAGAAGTTGGACTACCTGTGCCACCTCTGTAGGGTCCAGGTATCGCCTCATGCTACCAGTACTGACACTGAGCGTAGCCAAATGCAAAACTAGTAAAAAACAGATGAGGAGGGAAAAATGTCAGTGGCCTCCAGCTGTTAAACCATTCATTCCTGTTTTGGGGGTCATCTCATTGTTGCCCCTTTAGTGCACCAAAGCAGCTGAAACTGATTAACAAGCCCCTCTGCCACTTAACTGATCAGATCAATAGCCTAGAAGGTTCAATGACTTGATGCTATGCTCTCATTAAAAAGTGTCCCTTTAATTTTTTTTGAGCAGTATATTTCAATATGTACAAAATCTTGCAGTTTCCTTAAGTATGTTGCCTTCTTTCTTTGTGTTTAGGTTTGTGATTCAAACTACAGTACATTGTTAATTTCTGCAATTGCATTGTAAACTTCTTTCTTATGTATTTATTGAACTAAAATCATTTTTGCCTTTTTTTCTGTGTGTACTGCAATTAGATGAGGGAGTACAAATAATGAGGACCAGAAGATGAGCTTAGAGGTAAACAAGCCAAAGTTCTTTACTAGGATGTCAAAAATAATCTTTCGTCAAATCCTAAACAAGAGCAAAAACTCAAAGTTGAAAAGATACTTTTACTCATTTCTTGAAACCAGGAGGGTCTTTAGAAAAGCTTAAAATCTTTTAAATGCAAAATCGGTAACACAATCCAGTATCAGATGCTGGAAGGCATTCCTGGCTGATCTTAAAACAGCGGCACCCAGTGACGTCACAATGTGACTTCTGGGTTGTTTCCATGACTGGGAAATGAAAGTTAATCTAAATGAAGTTGAAGACATGTATGATCAAAACCGTGAGATCAAAAGAGACAGGCAGCCAACACGAAATGCAAGCCAAAAATAAGAGTCAAAACTATTGGGCAATGTTTGTAGTTTAAAGACAAAGGTTTTGAATGTTCTTTCATTTAAGAATTACCCTAAAAACACGAACAGTGAGAGAGGTCTGGCTGCAGACACTGTAAACTATGGCGCTTCATGCTAGACAGAATCCATGGGATGTCCACGTGAGGTCGACGACTTCCCTCCAACCCTAATCTTACCCATAATGTAAGCAGGTGCATCTCAAAACATCACAAATTTGAAAATGGAGGTCACATGTGTCCTGTCAAGCCGGAAGCTCCACACCTTCCAGTAGCTGCAGCCAGATACTCTTGAGAACTGCAATGAAACTGAAACTGACTTGCTGGTTTGCATTTTGTTGCACTTGATGAGCTCCATTGGCCTGACTTCCTGTATCCAGTCCTTACCAACAAGAATTTGAATCTTTACAACCGCAACTTACAATGCTTGTGCTTATCTCAAAACAATGATGGCATTGTGGCAGTATAATAAATAATGAATAATTAAATACCACAGGCTTAATGCATAGCACATTTTTAAAACAAATTATTTTGGGTCGTTGAATACAGCCATTGTTTAACCCCGTGGTTAGGCCCGCTTCTATTGTTGCTAGGGGCATGGCCTCTGAGGTCTTGACTCATGCGTAATCGACACGCCAGCATAAAAGGATGGCCAAACCTCACATTGTAACCTCACACTGTTCCAAACCATTCGAACTAGTGTGGTGCTGAGGTATCACCCGTTGCACACCTGCACTTGGGTCCTAATTTGGGATCCCGAGGCGGTTTGTCGTGTGGCGGATGTAGCAACGTGTTGTATCAGTGCAGACTTCAAACCTCTGTCTTTGTCTCTATGATTTCAAATCCCCATCCTATCTGCAGTTACCAAAACTCTGAAGATCTGTGTACTCTTAGCTTCGACCCTCTTGTTCTCTCATTTCACTTTCTACCATTTTTTTTTGTTTGTTTTTTATACGCCTCTCCCGGTTTTGCTCAAAAGATTGTATTTGCTGATGGCCCACACTTCTACTTCTTCATTGTTTCCAACTTCTGTGTAGGTCGATGTGCCTGATCAACCTTCTCCAGACAGCTCAGTCATGCACCTCCTTGCCAGTGAAACTCTTTTTCTTCAGATCTTCTTCTACTTTATCCATCCACTTCCAATTTGGCCTTTCTCTCTCTCTCTCTTTCTCTTCTCTTGTACTTCCATTCCCATCACTCTTTTATCCACATTTTCATTGTTTCATTGTTCTTCTTCACAGGTTCATATCACTTCAACCTCCTTTCTTGTACTTTCTTAGCTGTCTCTCCCACTTTTGTGGTACCTCTGATTGTCTCATTTCTTATTCTGTCATTTTTTTGTAACTCCGCTCAGCCAACTCCACATTCTCATGTCTGCCACATCTCATTTCTTCTCTTGCTGTCCGTTCACTGCCCGTGTCTCAGCTCCATACACCATTGCTGGTTTTACCACTGTCTTAAAAACCTGACCGTTAACCTTCACCTTAATTCTTTGATCACACAACACTCCTGATACCTTCTTCCAATTGTTCCATCCACACTGCACTCTGTGGATTATCTCTGCATCTAATTCTCCATCTTGGGCTACCATTGACCCTAGATATGAACATCTTATGCCAACTAAAGAAATGAAATACTTCCCAGCCAATCCTAGTTCAGTTTTACAAAGCCGTAATTGAATGTGTAATCACATTCTCCATTGTTGTCTGGTTTGGTTCAGTAACGGCACACTCCAAAAATAAATTACAGTGTGTTGTGAGGTCTGCTGAGAAAATAATTGGCTGTACCCTTCCATCTGTTGCAGACCTGTATACATCTCGTATCAAAGGATCACCACGGACTCATCTCACTCTGTTCATCACTTATTCCATAAACTCCCCTCTGGTAAACGCTTCAGGTCAGTTAAAACTAAAACTAACAGACACCTTGATAGTTTCTTTCCCAGAGTGTAGCTCTCTCAAACCAGTAATCTAGCCTGACATCTTTATATGTTCATTCATTCTGTCAGATACTGTATGAATATGTGTGTACAGGATGTCTACATGTATGTGTCTGCCTGTGCATACACACTACACACTCCCACTATCACTTGCACATCTCCTTTATAAATGTACTATCCTGCAAACTTGTATGACATTTTTCTTTTTAACTTATGCTATTTCTATCTGATGTTGTGTTCTGTTATAAGCGTCTCTAAACCTATTAAGTCTAATTCCAGTACATTAAGTACTGGCGAATAAAAGTGATTCTGATATTTAAACTTCTCTACTCCTTTCAACAGCTGCCCTTGCAGGCTAACTTCTAAGTCCTGATCCTCATGTATTCTGTCTTCTTCTTCTTCTTCTTCTTCTTCCTATTTATCTTCAGTACTCTATCTTCTAAGGGCCTTCTCCACTCTTCCACACTGTCATCAGCAAAAAGCCTGCAATGGACAGATTGGTCTTTTGCCCCACGAGTCAACACATTCATAAACAATGAAGTGCATGGTTATAAATTTGAAAATTTAAAACATTGATATTCAGGTTGACTTTCCTGGCTCATTAAAAATCTTTTTTTTTTTAGATCTAGAAATAAAATAGCTTGTTTTTTCAACTTAACAATATCAAAATCTAAACTGCAAAGTGTTGATATTGAATGAATTAGATAATGACTTAAAATTCTAATCTTCTTAACCTATTATGCAGTATATGTAGGCGGCAGCTTGACCGGTCATTATGAATGTAGAGGTTGCCTATCCATCTTGCAGTCCTGTCGTTTCCTCCAGCTACTCCTGTCTACTCCCACATCCCCAGGATGTCCCTGGTGACTTGTTTAGTGACCCTAAATTGGCCTTGTATGAGTGAGAGTGCCCTGCAATGGACTTTGCCTCATCCAGATTTATCTCCAGCCTTACACTTAATGTTTTAGGGACAGGCCCCAGTCACTCTGTATATCTGAACAAGTTAGAAAATGGTTGCATTCAGAGATAGGATTTGAAAGCTGGTGTCTTTTACATTTGTAGTGACTTTATCAAGGAGACAGTTATCATATTTATGTTTATTAAATATTTTTATAGCAAAAAGTCATATTTAAAAATAACAGTGATAATAAAATGTAATTTCACATGTTAGTAGACTGCATTAAATGCCTGCTTATAACATCACCTCACAATGAATTAGTTACAAATGGAGCACAAACAGGCTCAGTTTCTAATTGAAATAATTTGAAAGTGGCATTGATTGATGTGTTGTTAATAGCTGAGGAAAAGATAAAAACCTCAATAACCACCCAACATGTATTTAGTGCAGTAAAAAGAATCCCTCTTTCTGAATCTTAGTAATAAATAATACCACAGGCCAACTCGTACTGTATCAGCAATAAAGAGAAATTATTCAAAGGAAAATAAGTTTAAATGAAAATGAAGCTGCAGGTTGGTTCTTTGCAATAATGTGCAAATAATGCAACTGAGAGGTAGTTTATACAGGAATGTAAATGAATACATTTCTTTTCTCTCCCATTCATTTCCAGATAGGTGACTTTTTCGTGTGTGTGTGTTTCTGCATGAGCAGCTTGCACACGCGCCTTCCACAGAGCTTCGATGAACTTGTACTGGGAATCAGAACGGCTACCAGACGAGTAAAATTGTAAAACATTCAAAATATATAGTACAAGTTAATGTAATTGATCTCAAAGCAAAACTGAGATAGTATAATAATTCATAGTCACACTGAATGTTTTTCCATTTTAAGATTCCATTTTATAATTCACGAATGCTTTTCAAAAGGAGATTTGGAAATTTCTAAACTTTGTACAGTGTGATCTGTTATATCTCATTAGAAATTAAACCATCTTAATACATTTTCTTGAACAATGATTGTACCACATTTCAACAAAATTGGTCCAATGGGGGCCCAAATTGTTTAATTCGGACAGACAGACTGACAGACATAACTATCACAGTAAGTGCGAATGCTCCTAAAAATGAATGAATGAATATCTACAAATGTGTACAAGATCGATAAACAGACGATAAACAGATAGAAAAGAAGGGCACCATATGATTGATAGATAGATAGATAGATAGATAAATAAGAAAGGCACTATATAATAGATAGATAGATAGATAGATAGATAGATAAGAAAGGCACTATATAATAGGGAGATAAGGCACTATATGATAGATAGATAGATAGATAGATAGATAGATAGATAGATAGATAGATAGATAGATAGTACTTTATTTGTCCAAAGAGGGACATTTAGCTTTTTTCCTTATATCACTTATATCAATTTCCCTTTATTTATTTCTTTATATATTTGTTGAGCTCCTTTGTATTTTGAGCGGTGGCCATTGCGGTGATTATTACCTTCAGTTCGGACAAATCGTTTTGGTCTTCATGCTCCATGGGTGAAGTGGCAAGCCCAGTAAAAAATGTTCCCGGCTCGCGAGGAGTAGATGACAATGTGGAAGGCAAGGCCATTTTCAGTTTCAATTAATCTTCTGGAATCGTTGAGCTAATGTGACATGAATCGCTTGCATATTTGCTCCCACTTTCGCTCTCGGCTCAAGACGATGCATTAGTGCCAGGACCTGGGAAATCTGTGCTTTCGCCTGTCTGCTCCAGGTAAGTCTCTGAAAGGCCGTACCTTGAGCTTGAACTTGATGCCTGTCTAGGCTTGGATGAAGCCTTAGCTTTCTTTTCCGTTTCTTTCTGAGCCCCTTTCCTGCCGCTCCTGTTAATATATGCTTGCCTATACTGTAATAGAACCTCCTTGTGTTGGATAAATACAGGTTACCTCAGGATGATAAAAAATAAGACAAAAAATAACACCACTGCTAACAGAGTTGCACTTCAGACATCCATCTCCTGTAACGGACATGACCACTTTCCAACATTTAGCTTTTTGCAGAAGCTCAAGAATATTATAACTTGTAATGAGCAAACAGCACTGAATTTTCTTTGCCTCAAGTTTGTCAAAAACTTGAAAACGTTTGGGAAAACTGGCACAAGTCAAAGGGGAAGGAAAAATGTATCTAATTTTGAGTAGTCTACAATGGTGCAATAGTCCTTTAAGTGTTCCTGAGGACTACAGAAATGATATTTGTGGCCAAAAATATGACCAGAGCTGTGAGGCATCATTGCTAACCACTGCACCACTGTGCCTCCTGAGATAATATTATACTCTGAGTCCACATTATTCTGAGTCGTATATCTCTCCCTGTGTCTCTGAAACTCTCACAATGACTAACTAATACCCACAGAGTCTTTGATGCAAGGGATCATTGTTATATACTTTGGGGGGGGGGCTATGCCTGTCAGTACCTAATCTGTGCTACATAATGAGGAGCACAAAATGTTTAATTCAGGAGTGAAAACACCCCATGCAACAAATCTTTGCAGAACACCAAATTAATTTAATAATATTCTCATTATGGTCAGCTAATGTAGCCCATAAATCAATGTGCTGTGCAGATTTGGCCGTAAAGTGTACTGTTCAGGAAGTTTTTCTCATGTGCATAAAGCAGATCAGGCAGCACCATAAACTGTGAGGTGGCATATGTTTACATTCTACCTACATGAAAGTTCTGCACTTTCCCCCTTGGGATTAATAAAGTATCTATCTATCTATCTATCTATCTATCTATCTATCTATCTATCTATCTATCTATCTATCATATAGTGCCTTTCATATCTATCTATCTATCTATCTATCTATCTATCTATCTATCTAACCTTATCGTTACATTAAACCCAATCAACAAATCACTGCAACATCCATGACCCAGGATGAAAGGACCTGAGATGCCCATCAGCACTCGTAAAGTCTGAAAAATGTCACATCCTTCCAAAAGGAATGGGGTACCTGTAGCCGTCATAGTAGGAGAACGACCAAGAGTTAATAAAACATCTCCCTCTGAATAGTGGCATCCAATGTGATCTACTAGATGACAATATTTATTAGACACTCTGTGCTCTGTAGCTATTATAATCCTAACTCTTTATGATTACTACCCATCCAATATTAAATCAGTATAATCCAATTTAGCATTTCCATGAAGGGAAGGACACCATTTTACTGCAAGGCCTACTCCACATTCAGTAATATTAAACTGTTGTTATAGATTTGTATGTTTCATTCTGCTAATTTCTGAATTTCTCCACAATACAGTGTATGCTATCTATAGTAGTATCAGCATTTTTGAAAAGATTCAGTCAGCTTTGCTGCTTCGTGCTACTAAGATTCAAGCAAACTATGCACTGTATATTTTATCTCCCCATGTTGTTGTTTCCCACTTTTCCCTTTGCTGCTACTTGGCAAGTTTCTGAATAAACATAGAAGTTCAGATGTTCATCCTGTCTCCCCAGTGGCAGTGAAAGGAGCTCTTAACTGTCTGTCAAATGGCACAGCATCACGCACAGGGAGGACAGAATAATAGCCACCATCAGCAACTGCTCGCTTGGCATTTCCTGATAACGCTCTCACTTTAGCCATGACAATGAAACGTTACTAAAGCCTGGCTTCTGTGCTTGACCTCCTTTTATATCAAGAGACAGCAAGATTGATCTTTGGAAGCTCCTCTAAACCCCCCAAAGCTTCTATTAACTTTTAGAGAATGGAGAAGTGGAGCAGGCATTTAAGGAAAAAAAATACATTAAAAACACATCTGTCAGATCGCGCTGCTTTTCAGTCATTGAGTCATTTGTAAAGCATAAGATGGTCATCACTGCAGCGTCTGCAGAATTAAAGTTTTCCTTAAGGCTCCAGAATCATTGTGTGATCTCCTGTACTGTACCTTACAAGCTTGGCACCATATTTTTGTTCTGTTTTATAAATTGATTTTTGTGCAAGGCACTATATCAAACAGGATTTGATTGACTGGCATTGCCCTACTGTGCTTTAAATGTTCTGTTGGCAGAGACATCTATCTCAGGAGTGTGAAAAGGCACCTCAATAGAAATTAAACTATCCTGATAAATTTCCTTGAAGAATCGGTTTGCCACATTTCAACAAAATTAATCCAATGAGGGGCCAAGTTGTTTCATTTGGACAAGCAGACAGACATGGCTATTGCAATAGGTGCTTTTAGCATTATATGTGAATGCGCCTAAAAATGAATGAATTAAATGTGTACTAGACAAATAAATAGATAGGCAGGAAAGGCACCATATGATTGACTGGCATTGCCCTACTGTGCTGCTGGCACAGACACATATCTCAGGAGTGTGATAAGGCACCTCAATAGAAATTAAACTATCTGGATACATTTTTTTGAAGAACAGATTTGCAACATTTCAACAAAATTGATCCAATGAGGGGACCAAATTGCTTCATTCAGACTGACAGACAGACATGGCTAGGCATTTGGTGCTTTTTGCATTATATGTGAATGCACCTAAAAATAAATGAATAAATATCTGTAAATTTGTACAAGACAGATACATAGATAGACAGGAAAGGCACAGTATGATTGACTGGCATTGCCCTACTGTGCTGCTGGCACAGACACTTTTCTCAGGAGTGAGGTAAGGCACTTCAGGTTGCATTTCAGATAGTTTACTGCGAGGGGATTGTTACCCTTGCCTTTCTTCAAAAAAAAAAGTATGAAGGGGTGACCAGCCAGCAAGAAGTCACCAGCGGCAAAAGCACCTCCAGGTTGGTACAGAGCTAAAAGGGAACGATTTAAAGAGAGAAAGGTAGATACTGGCAGCAGAGACGGTCTGGATGTGTCAGTATGGGAATACAAGGGCAGCAGTGGGCTTTGAGCACTTCATGTGTCTATGTGGGGGCACCAGCTTACGTGTCAGAGAATGAGAAGCAGCCTGGAGCTCCACCATCATTTTAGCAGTCGTAACAAACTTAGTCTGGGGATGGTAGCGGGAAGACCCCACTCATGTTTGGTTTAATTTTGCTAGTTGGGCTTATTTTTGTGCTGGAGAGAAGTCGTGCCACATTCAAAGGAACAGCATATTTCAATTGTGGAACTGTACAGTGGTCCATGCTCCTTCAGGTTGCTATCAACCCGCCTGAGATAGATGGTCCTTTACCCTGTAAGGAAGCCTTTATAGTGTGTGGCCTGAAGAGGGCGCTCTTGACACCCAAACTCAACACAGGTTTTTTTTTTTTCTTTTTCCACATGGGAAACGTCTTCCCCCGTTTCCCACCTGCACAGCATAGTCACAGCACAAGCTCAACCACTCTTTTCTTCTTTTTCTTTCTCTTCTCTTTCTCTCTTCACCTCCACTTCTCCTCCAGCAAGCTTTGTCAGCCTCCTCCCGACTCTGGCTCCTTTCATTGGGTACCCAGAAGCGCTCCAGGTGCTCAATGACCTTCCTCCGGCAGCACTTCCATGTGTGCCACATAAGGCTCAACAGTACCTGCATCACCCCATGGCGGCGTCCATGGAACCCAACAGGGCTGCACCAAACTCTCATGGAGCCCTGTTGGGGTCGGAGGCACCGCTACAACCCAGGCGGGATGCCATTTATCACACCGGGGGAGATATGGCTCTGGATGTGTTCTCTCCCCCAGTCCTTCCAGAATAGAGGCGTCCTGGCCGGGTAAGGGCCCAAGCCATCCGCCACAAGTGAAAGGACTGAAGGCAAAACGAAGGAGTAGAACCTTTTCGGTTTAAGAAAATGGAGTGTTTATACGTGGATCCCAGCTGTGCCTTTGAAATAATTTCTTCCACGGGGAACCAAATGGAAAGCATGCAAAGAACCACAAATACATGGAATAAATGACCAAGTAAAGTGCTGACAAGTTGGACTTTAGAGACCTTCAAATATCAACTAAATGTTATTTTGGACCATCTAGGTGAATAGGATGGACGAGCTTGTTGGGCTGATTCTCGTCACGATTGTTCTAATGTTCCAAAATGAAACCAAATTGAAAAACATTAGTTTAAAAGGAAAGAAATTTTCTCAAAATTAAAAAGGAGACAAAAAAATTTATCTGACTTATATAAAAAAAATCTCAGAAGAGAAACCACACTGCAGAAAGCCATGTGTTTCAATTTACTTAAAAAGCTTGATTAAAGATCATAGTTGTTATGAAAAATAATTAAGGGGTATTAAAATTCTATCGGTTGCTTTACTAGTGATGCATGGCATCAAAGATTTTCAACAAATTATATTTTTTACTAAAAATAAAAAAGCATTTCGTGTGAGTCTAAGGGAAAGCTGCCACAAGATACCTTTAGAAGTACAGTGCAGGATTTTATGATTAACATCAATAGCTTGTAAGCTGCGTAGTTGTGCTTCTCTGATTAATAGCCATGATTTTAGTCTTTGGCATGACAAATGTTGATCATTCCATTGCCAGTTAAATGAATTGTTCTGGAAAATAAGTACACAGTCCAGTATTTGATATGTTTTGCCCAACGTAAGGAAGTTCTGTATATAGAATTATAACTAGGGCAGCTACTGTAAAGTAAAACAGGGGCAGTATGTTTGTGCTGTGGTTACATCCACTGCATGGTTCATATTCCACAATTTGTAAAAGTTGTTTGCACACAAAAAAGAAGGCCAAAATGTGTGGACCCAAATCTCCATGCAAACATCACTATTTATAAAAGAAATCTTGACAGGAGAACTTGCATACGCAACATTTAAGAGACTGTGGGAGTGATGACACCCTTAAGAAAATAGGGAATTTCAGCCAAACCAGCTAAATGACAACTCAGGCGCGTAATAATTCATATCACCAAGCCATGTGTTGAAGTGACAAGCATGTTAAACCTCAAAATTCATGAATATGATGTACAGACTCTATTTTAGTTCCCATTTAAGAGGGCCAATGCTGCTTATTTGCTCTAAAGAACTTTCTTGTTTTTTTCCTCTATTTATATTGGGTAACTGTTATTACTCCTCAGGATTAGAAACCGATTGAATCAATCCCTTGTCAATAACTGCATTAAGTAATCTGATCTGTACGCAACTCAGTCGGCCAGATACCTCAATTAACCACATAGCGAAATACACTTGCACACACCTGCGCCCAATTGGTGCCTACACCTTCTTAGGGTGCGATTATTTATTTTAAAGGACCACCTATTGCTGAGCTGCAGTACAGAAATGATTCACTCCCTACATACAGAAACCCCTAAATATCATGCACTACATATTATTCATAACCTATTGGTTTGACACAGCATGGCTTGTTTGACGCTACTTGACGTCTATGCAAATGGTCTAAAGTCGGTTCCCAGTGCAATTTGCCAGCACGCCGGAGCTGATCAGTCCGTGCCGTACATTCGTTGAGCAGCCAGCTCGTGACCACTGACTCCCCTAGCAAATCAGCATCACTGTCTCTGGGATTCAGCCGCTGGATTCAGACTGGCCTGCAAGTATCAGCGTTTACCCCTTTGTGCTTGCGTGCAGCCAGTTAAAGCGCAGTTGGCTGTGTGATTTATTGAATTTCATCAATGACGTCACTCACACCTTGTACATATTGTTCCAGTAGTTTTTTAAATAGTTTTTACAGTTCATTGACAGTATGTAAAATGATCAGCATTGCAGTAATTGTGAAGCTCTTTGCGTGAAAAAAAAAATGCGTCCTATTAAAATGTCACTTTTTCTTTGTGAATTGTGACGTTTCCTTAAAAAGTGCAGCAAAAAAGTATTTGGCATCTAGGGGTGTTTTAACCCCAAGTATGTGGCAGTTTAAGGGTTAAAAAAATAACTAGGTGGCTATTATAAATAGGTGACACAAACATAACAATAAGGGGGGAAAGGCCTTGAATAGACCCAAACACCAGGTAAGTGAAGGCCTAGCCTGGTTTGTAGGCCATTTAAAGGCCTTTCATCTATTGTTGAGCTAGATCTCACCCAGGGCAGCCTTATCCTAAACTCTACAAGGCAGGTTTAGGCTCACAGAGGCCCAAAATGGTATTGACTTTAAAGGTTATCTTAAAAAAATATACCAAAAATGACATCCAAGGGATAGGGGTAGGGTAAATTGTAAACATCTCTGGTTTAAGGATTAGGCAAATGACTATCTTTTTAAATATAGAATTGATTTGTATAAAAAAGAAGCACACAAATAAAGCAAACAGGTAAAAAGGCAAATCAAGACCATATCAAAAGGCAATAACCAGTACGTAAAAAAACAGAAAAAAAATCATCTAAATGGCAGACAAATTCAAAGAACAATACTCACAGAGAAAAAGCACTTTACACATCATCAAGTCACTGTGCCAAAGGTTTTGTGTGTGTATATATATATATATATATATATATATATATATTGTGGTCCCCGCCCAGGACGCCCAGGAGGACCGGAGGAGGGCGTGTGTCTCCTCCAGACCGCAAGGGGGCGTCCGCCCTGGTTATGTTGGGGGCCTCGGGTGAAGGGCTTTGAAGCCCAGCCCTGTAGGGACCCGTGACCACCCGGCGTCCGGGTGCGCAGCCGGCACTTCCGCCACACTGGGGCGTGGCTACAGAGGAATGCCGGGAAGCAGCTGGAGCCCATCCGGGTTCCTATTTAAGGGGCCGCCTCCCTCCAGTCATCGTCAGAAGTCGGGTGGAAGAGGACGGAGCTGGAGGGAAGACTAGAGAGGCCTGGACATTGGGGGAATCGGTGCAGGAGGCACTGGGGTGTGTCGTGCACGTGAACTGTAAATATTTGTAAAATAAACAGTGTTTTGGGTGAAACATCGATGTCCGTCTGTGTGTGTCCGGGCCAGCGTCCACAATATATATATATATGTACGATATATATATATATATATATATATATATATATATATATATATATATATATATATATATATATATATATATATGCATATATATATATATATATATATATATATATACGTACAATATATATATATATATATATATATATATGTACGTATGCATGTATGCATAATAATAATAATACATTTTATTTGAAAGCGCCTTTCAGAACACTCAAGGACACTGTACACAGTAAAAATAATAATAAAAGTAAGAAAATAAAAAGCAGGCAAAAGAGCAGGTAATTTACAAGATCAAAAAACATAAAACATAAAACAGTTCCAAGATAGGAAAATGGAGAAAGTTATGTGGGATAAGCTATTTTGAATAAGTGAGTTTTTAGTCTAGACTTAAAAAGAGAGAAAGAGGTGATGTTTCTTATTTCAGGAGGGAGGGAATTCCAAAGTCGAGGAGCAGAGCAACTGAAAGCCCTGCTCCCCATAGTGGCAAGACGGGGGACAGGGACAGAGAGAGAAAGAGAAGAAGACGATCTGAGACACCGAGATGGGATGATGATCTGTACCAAATCAGAGAGATATGGAGGAGAGAGATGATGAAAAGCCTTAAATGTATACAGAAGTATTTTAAAATTAATGCGATATTTGACCGGAAGCCAATGGAGCTGCTGGAGAACAGGGGTGATGTTGTGAATAGAAGGGGTCCTGGTGATAATACGGGCAGCAGAGTTCTGAACACGTTGAAGCTTATGAATTGATTTTGAGAAAGACCAAAAAGAAGTGAATTACAATAATCAAGCCGAGAAGTAACAAGGCTGTGAACAAGAATGGCAGTGGCCTGTGGAGTAAGAAAGGAACGGAGACGATTGATGTTACGCAACTGGAAATAAGCAGACCGAGTGACATTATTGATGTGTGAATTAAAAGACAGAGTACTGTCAAGGATGAAACCCAAACTTTTCACACATGGGGAAACAGAGACCGGCAAGTTATTGATAGCAATAGAAAAACTATTAATTCTGGATAATGTTGATTTAGAGCCTACCAGGAGAAGCTCTGATTTATTGCTGTTGAGTTTCAGAAAGTTAAGAGAGAACCATGTATTTAGTTCAGCTAAACAGAGAGTGAGGGAGGATGGGGGGAGAGCAGAATCAGGTTTGGTGGACAGATAAAGCTGGGTGTCATCAGCATAACAGTGAAACTGAATATTATATTTACGAAAAATATAAGACAGATCCCTGGGGGACACCAGTGACCAGAGGAAAGGACTGAGAAGGGAATGATTTCAATCGAATAAACTGAGTACGATCAGACAAGTATGATTTGAACCAGGCTAGAGGAGTATGAGAGAGACCGATTGAGACTAACCTACTAAGTAGAATGGGGTGAGAAATAGTGTCAAAAGCTGCACTCAGGTCCAAAAGAATAAGAATGGAAAGTAAACCAGAGTCAGCTGCCATGAGGAGATCATTGGTTATTTATATATATATATATATATATAAATGTACGTATGCATGTATGCATATATTTACCTCGCCCCTCGATGGATGATGGTAGTGGAGTTGTCAAGTTTGGAGTTTGCAGTTTTGGAGTTGCAGAGATTCTCACACCGTAGTGTTTATCTGCTATTGAAGTCCGAGGGATGGAGTATTTACCTCTTCAAGTTTTTATCTGTTGTTGGGGTCCAGGTAGAGGGGGGGTTCCCTTTCAAATTTTGTCATTGTAGGTGGCAGCCAGGATATGTGGTTTACAGGTTCAGAGATTTGGGTGGTTGCACATATTCTTTAAAAATAGCATCAAAAATACACACTGCCAAATATACATTTTTCTTTTTTTTTATCTTTTTATCAATTTTAATTACAGAAAAAAGCAAGCTATACAATCAAATCAAACTTAACAAAACCAAAATTCAAACCCACCCAAAACAGAGGAGAGCCAGCCAACAAAGCGAATTTTTAAAAGCAGCAAGTAAGGAAGAGTATCCATTTCCCAGATTTAGAAGATTATTCTAAAATGCTATTGGTTAGATCCTGTAATATACAGATCCTCCGAGTGAGAATTTGATTTTTTCCAATTTCAGATAGTATAGGATATCAGTTACCCACTGACTTAATTTTCCCTGCAAAGCACTTTCAAAAAAAACCCAATTTGGCATGAAAACGGTATATCTGGCATCCCTGCTGCCATCTCTTTCACCTCCATATAAAGGCTGAGGGATGGACCCAGCAGCAGTGACATCAGGGTTGCCTCACTGCTTCCTGTCACACAAAGTATTAAAGCAAGTAATGTAAAAACACAAATACTTAAAAATTAAATAATTAAACAACACAGCATCAAAAAGAAACATAATTTTATAAAAAGGCAAAACAAAACCAAAGAGAATTAATTACAAAAGATGGCATCTTATTAAGGAACAAAAAAACATTCAATAAACAAAAATAAGGCTAAAACACTTCTTTTCTTCTTTTTTTCAGTTTGACTATTTGCTGTATAAGTTTGTCTTGATTGTATGTGTAACCACAAGAGGGCGCCACTGAGCACCAAACTACAGACACAGTACTGTAATGCCTGAAAACTATCCGGGTTCAAATGAAGGGTTTTTATTCACTCCAACACCTTCTTTACAAGAACACCAGCCCCCATATACAAATACAAATTGTCTCCTTCCATCTTCAAGAAAGTGTTGCCCGCTACCTCCCAACTTTGACTCATTTAGGTAAAGCAGCAGGGTCTCTTTTAAAGCTAACCCAGGAACTTTTTCCGATCTTCTGCCTAAGTTGTCCAGAACACTTCCGGATCATGCGGAAACCAGGGAAGCCGTCCTCCAGCAGCACCTTCTAATGGTCTCCAAAGACCTCAACAAGGCTATGGACTCCAACTCCCATGCCACCCTGTGGGTGTCCCAGCCCTGAGGAACAATGCCACCTGTCATGTGGAGGAATGACCTGCTTCTGGTAAGCCTGTATGCCCAAGTCTTCCATTATGGCCTCCTTGCTTGGCATGGATCCTTCCTTTTTCCTGGTTAGGATGCTTTCCTTCCTTCCTGGTACCTACAAATGCAATGTTATTTTCTTAAATAATACAAAAATTATAAAAAGAAAAAAAAAGGACCATAGCACTTACAGCACTTTGGGCTTCCCATGGTAAAAGGAGAGTCTTAAATAGTGAAGAAATTCATGTGTCTGTTACAAATTCCTCAGAAGCAGAATTGTCAATGTTAAAATTTAGAGTTAATATGAAAAACAGTCAGCAAATATTAGAATATCAGAGCTTCAAGCAGTCAAAGCAGCTATTCAGGACACATTTTTTGAGTTTATTTTTTTGTAGTGAAGCTCTGTAAAGATGACTCATATAATTAAATTACTATCAAAACTAATGTACTTACATAGAATAAAGGAAAGGCCTTTAGTGTGCAATACACTGAAGGCAAAAACATGAAATCCATTCCTATTACTGCATTTTAGGTTGTACTTTCTGACTGAAGCAGATTACTTGCTAATCCTGAGCCAGCATTCCACCAGATATCCCAAAGTTTCTTTCTTTTCTTAGCATCTACATATGAAGACAAATACCAGGAAAAAGCGAACCAAGTTATTGACCCCGAGCTCCTCACTGTTTGATAGCTGACATTCCTCATGTTAAATGGAATCAAAGGATGGGCATGCAAAAGAGCATAAGCGCATAAGGTGCTGGAAGTAAAAGAGCAAAAGTAAAAAATTCCTAGAAGGTTAAATTCTAATAGAAAATTAAAAAGGAGTGTTACTGTATTATATTTCAATTGCATTAGTTCAGGACATATTGAATGGTTGCTCTAAACTGAGCACTAGTGTGTGCCTTTTCGCAGTTATCATCTTGATTGACTCATATTGTCGTGATTGTTATGTCAGCTAAATTGAATTTGTACTTTTGCATGTAAACTGATTCTCCTTCTTCTTCCTCTTCATCTTTTCCCACTTCTATGTGGGGGCGATGTGCCTTATCAACCTTCTCCATACAGCTGGGTCCCGCACCTCCTCCCCACTCAGATCTTCTTTTGCTGTATCCCTCCACCCAAGAGTGGCATTGGGGGGTGACCGCCCCAGGCCCCGCACCTAAGGGGGCCCCGCATTTGAAGTCCTTGTGTCCTGTTCGGGCAGATTTGTCAAGTTATATTCTCCACTATATACACAGTACAGGCCAAAGGTATGGACACACCTCCTCATTCAATGTGTTTTCTTTATTTTCATGACCATTTACATTAGTAGATTCTCACTGAAGGCATCAAAACTATGAATGAACACATGTGGAGTTATGTGCTTAACAAAAAAAAGGTGAAATAACTGAAAACATGTTTTATATTCTAGTTTCTTCAAAATGGCCACCCTTTGCTCTGATTACTGCTTTGCACACTCTTGGCATTCTCTCGATGAGCTTCAACAGGTAGTCACCTGAAATGGTTTTCACTTCACTTCACAGGTGTGCCTTATCAGGGTTATTTAGTGGAATTTCGTGCTTTATCAATGGGGTTGGGACCAGCAGTTGTGTTGTGCAGAAGTCACGTTAGTTGGACGATCATTTATTTTTCAACAGGACAATGACCCCAAACACACCTCCAGGCTGTGTAAGGGCTATTTGACCAAGAAGGAGAGTGATGGAGTACTGTAAATGGTCATGAAAATAAAGAAAACACATTGAATGAGGAGGAGGTGTGTCCAAACTTTTGGCCTGTACTGTATATATATATATATATATATATATATATATATATATATATATATATATATATATATATATATATTGTGGAGGCTTGTGCCTCCTCCAGACCGCGAGGGGGCGTCCGTCCTGGTTCTGTTGGGGACCACGGGTCAGGGGCATGGAAGCCCTACCCTGTAGGGGCCCGTGGTCACCGCCAGGCGGCGCCCTGATGCCGGTTTATCCCGTGCGGTCCTCAGCTGGGGCTGGAGCCCGGCCGGGACGCCCTGGAGGATTAGAGGAGGGCGAGTGCCTCCTCGAGACCGAGTGGGGGCGTCCGTCCTGGTTAGGCAGGGGGCCTCGGGTACAGGGCATGGAAGCCCAGCCCTGTAGGGACCCGTGGCCACCGCCAGGCGGCGCCCCAGTGCCTAATTATCCCGGGAGCCCAGCACTTCCGCCACACCAGGAAGTGCCGGGGGGAAGACTTTATGTGGCGCCCGGAGAGCTGCCAGGAAGACAGCCGACACTTCCGCCATGCTGGGGCGTGGCTAAAGAGGGAATGCAGAGAACACCTGGGGCTCATCCGGGAGCCTTATTTAAGGGGCCGCCTCCCTCCAGTCATTGGTGGAAGTCGGGAGGCAGAGGGACTGAGCTTGAGGAAGGACTGGAGGCGGCCAGGAAGGCACAAGAGACTGTGGGCCTGGACATTGGGGAAATCGGTGCAAGAAGGCACTGGGGGTGCACGTGAGCATTTGTAAATAATATTGGTGTAAATAAATGGTGTGTGGTAAAAATATGATGTCTGTCTGTCTGTGCTGGGGCCAGCGTTCACAATATATATACCTGTATATATATATATATATATATATATATATATATACTGTGGGCCCCGGCTGAGGCTGGAGCCTGGCTGGGATGCTGAGGAGGACCAGAGGAGGGTTTGTGCCTTCTCCAGACCGGGAGGGGGCATCCGTCCTGGTTATGTTTGGGGCCTCGGGTACAGGGTTTGGAAGCCCAGCCCTGTAGGGACCCGTGGCCACCACCAGGTAACGCCCCGGTGCCTGAGGAACCCTGGAGCCAAGCACTAACGCCACACCAGGAAGTGCTGGGGGGAAGACGACAGGGGACACCCAGACGGCTTCCGGGTGCGCAGCCGGCACTTCCGCCACACTGGGGCGTGGCTACAGAGGAATGCCGGGAAGCAGCTGGAGCCCATCCGGATTCCTATTTAAGGGGCCGCCTCCCTCCAGTCATCGGCAGAAGTCGGATGGAAGAGGACGGAGCTGGAGGGAGGACTAGAGGCGGCCAGGAGAAAGGCAGTGAAACTGAGAGGCCTGGACATTGGGGGAATCGGTGCAGGGGGCACTGGGGTGTGTCGGCGCAGCCGGCACTTCCGCCACACTGGGGTGTGGCCAGGACTGATTGCCGGGAAGCAGCTGGAGCCCATCCGGGTTCCCATTTATAGGGGCCGTCTCCCTCCAGTCAGCAGTGGATGTCGGGTGGAAGAGAACAGAGCTGGAGAGAGGACGGGAGGCGGTCAAGAGAGAAAGGCACAAAGGACAGTGTGGCCTGGAAAATTGGGGGATCGGTGCAAGAGGCACTGGGGTTTGTGCACGTGACTTTTTTGTAAATAATTATTGTAAATAAACAGTGTGTGGTGGAGCCAACGATGTCCGTCTGTCTGTGTCCGGGCCCCAGTTCACAATATATATATATTTAAAATGCTTCTAAGAGGAACCCTTTTAAAATCCCTCTTCAAGGTCAAATTCCATACATGTACGTCTTTGAAAACATTTGTGATAAAAGCGCTATATTGTTGCACTACCCGACACAGATAGACACGAAGGCACACGTAAAAATAAAAGAAAGGTTTATTTTTCTTCAGCTGGGGTCCACATCTTCCCCTTGTTCCTCAGCCCTAACACAATCCTGCAAAAACACAAACCTAAACGCTAAGACAAAAAGCTGCTCCACCACTCCTCCATGACAAGCGTTGTCCTCCTCCCCCTGACTCTCGCCCCGTAGCCCCTTAGTTGCTGCTGGCTCTACTTATAATTGACCCGGAAATACTCCAGGTGATAACTGAGCTAATTCAGGCTGCACTTCTGGGTGTGGCTGCAACACAGCCCACATGGGCTCAGGAAGCCGTGTTGCTCCCCCTGGCAGTGGCCACAGAGCCCAACAGGTATGAGCTCCGACGTTCCACAATTGTGGTCCAGTTGCAACCCGGGGGGCTGCCACCAAGTGTTCAGGGGGGGGTGAAGTAAGTGGCCTCCCATGACCATTCCCCCTGATTCAGTGCCAAAGGGGCGTCCAAGCCGGTCATGGGCTCCATCCTCCATCGCCCAAAAAGGGTCGCCAGTGTAATCCTAAAATAGGTATAGCCCCTTAGTCGCTGGGTTGGCTTCTGTTTTGACTTGGGAACAATTGATGGCTTGTCGCTTATGACTCCTTTATGTCCAGAGAGCCTGCCGTCGCTTCTTTGGTTCAGTTTGCTTCAGTAGGCCTCGTTGAAACAGTACGGGAAGTGTTCGGTAGTGGAAAGCACAGCAACGTTTTATTACTGGTTTAGCCATATCGCTGAAAGAGATCATGGCACACTGTTTTAATAAATTATATCGCTATATTTTGATAAAGTCCGCGTGTTATCTTGTAAAAATTTAGCTGAATACTGTAATGAGAAAATCCGGTGTATGTTAACATTATTTTTATTAAATTCACGCGCACGTTTATACAGTCCACACATACCAGTAACAGCGTTTGACGTAACCAGCCCCGCGTGGGCTTGGTCAGCCTTAGGCCCCGCACACCCCTAAAGCCGCCTCTGTCTGAACCTCAACTCACCTTCTCTTACCCTGGACTTCCATTCCCATCATTCTTTTGCCCAAATACTCCTTGTCTCTCCTCATATCACTTCGACGTATTTTCCTGAACTTTCTTAGCTGTCTCTTCCACTTTTGTTGTACCTCTGATTGTCTCATTTCTTATTCTGTCCTTTTTTTTTGTAACTTCACATAGCCATCTCAACAATTTCATTACTGCCACATCTAATTTGCACTAAAACTCTAACCGTGTTACTGCAGTCAGAGCCTCTAATCGGTGAAGAAGGCTATACGAAAATGAATTGAATTGAACCAAATATTTTTGCTAAGACTAAATGAATAGTGAATGACTGGCTATACTGGCCTGACTGACCTGTTCTCATCATCCACTCATGGTTTCTTTGCCCCCTGGTCTTGAACTTCAGCAGTCATCCATTTGTTTTTATTCCTAAGAACACGTGTCTCCAAAAAACTACATTTTGACCTTTAACAGAGCAGCAACGTGCTGCTTGTGTTTGACCTTCAGCTGTAGTCATCCCCAGTAAGGCTGTAATATGACTTAGCTTGACAGTTGCCTTGAGAGATTTTTTATTAAAAGTGATCTTTTTTATTATTAGCAACACAAACTTGTGCCTGAGGATTGGCAGATGTCCTTGAGAATCCAAGTATTCCTTTACAACTTCAGGTCCCTCTTTTTTATGCCTCACTCTGATTTAACTGCATGTTAATTTGCTTGCAAACGTAAGTAAAGTATTCGTAAATCTGATCCCATGACATTAGCTTACTTTTATTAACAGTTTTTCTGCACAGTAGCTCATATTGTAAGAGAAATCTACTGTACTTCTGGCATTTGTTGTACACCAAACTGACTTGTATGCACGAACATGGACACAATTTGTGATTACAAGCACACAAACATTGCTGTGTAATAAAATAGGCAGAACACAGAAAAAGGTTTGGGGATGGCCACCCCGTATTCCTTGAAAAAAGGCAGGCAAAAATGAACATCTTAACAAACACAAGTTCAAGACAGAACTGACTAACATGATGAAACTGGGCTATAAATATGGTGGAATACAGAAGGAGGTGGAGTCAGGGAGGCTGGAACAGGAACTGATGTGGCAGGTAGATGGAGTCTGGGTACTGGAAGTGATGTCATCACAGGGTGCCGGAAGTGATGTCGTCAGTGGGTGGTCCAGAAGTGATGTCACTGAGAGGCACTGTCTTTGGCTGAACTGCAGAGGGACAAAAGGAGAATGGATCAGATGACAGCACCAAGCTTGTAAACCATCTCCCACTCGCACGTGTGTGACAGCTGGTTGGACAAAATAGCACATTGTGAAACTTATAGTGAATTGTATTGAGCTTGTAGGCAATGTAGTTAGGTTAGCTGGACTTTGTTAGTCCAGGAGGGAAATATGTCTGCAGCAGGAGAATACAAAACATAAGGACATTGTTACAGTAATACGAGAAAATCAGCCAAGACACAAGATCTTATAACTAGTGTTATCATCAAAATAAATTTACCAGATTTCTGCTGATATATTCACAGTATCTATAATACAAAGTTGACTGACTGGCTGACTCAGTCACTCATCAACAAAAACACCACCTGCCATTTAATTAAAAGTTAACTTTTGGCACACAATAATTAAATTATCCTTTCTTGGACAATTAAACAGCTGCTTATGTGTCAGGGTGTCAGTCGTTCCTTCTCCGTACCTCTTTGTCATCGAGGAGGATCAAGAGGTGGCTGGTGAAAAAAATCTATCTATCTATCTATCTATCTATCTATCTATCTATCTATCTATCTATCTATCTATCTATCTATTAATCATATGGTATCTATCTATCTATCTATCTATTAATCATATGGTATCTATCTATCTATCTATCTATCTATCTATCTATCTATCTATCTATCTATCTATTAATCATATGGTATCTATCTATCTATCTATTATATAGTGCCTTTCATGTCTATCTGTCTATCTATCTATTTATGGCCGGGGCCCTTGCCTGGCCAGAATCCCAAACTGTGGAAGGACCTGGAGAAAGAGGATTGCCAGGACAGTTTCTTGCCCGGGCCGATAGAGGGCAGCCCCCTTGGTTTTCAGTGGGGCCACAGGTTATGAGCATTGAGGCTCAACCCTTTTGGAAACAGTGGCCACCGCCAGGGGGTGCATGGACCTTTCCAGGGCCTTATTTGGTCACGCTTCCACCACACCCGGAAGTGTGGGCAGAAGAAGTTCATTAGGCACCTGAAGTCGATCCAGGTGCCTTATAAAAAGGAGCCGCCTCACTCCATGAGAGGCCAGAGTCAGGAGGACAGGACAAAGCCTGAAGAGGAGTGGAGGGAAAAGGACTGGCAGCAGAAGGGACTGAAAGGTGTTAGTGGTGCTGCGTTGTGCTGATGGCTATTGTCGACTGGTGAGAACACTGTAAATAAATGTGTGGTGTGTGGCAAACTTGTCTCCTGCCTGTCTGTGTCTGGGTTAGGGTGGCGGTGCGCCCCCTAGTGCCTTTCTCATCTATCTATCTATCTATCTATCTATCTATCTATCTATCATTATAGAGTGCCTTTCTCATCTATCTATCTATCTATCTATCTATCTATCTATCTATTCACTATAAACGTTTTAACGAGTTGTCCCCAGAAGTTTATTGTCATTTGCTAATCACATCTGACCCCACGAGACTTAACGTTACCAGACGTTGATGGTCAGCTGTCTTATTAAACCCTTTAAATGCACCTCAGGGTCACAGAGGTTTGAGCCAATCCTGCCAACACTGGTATATCTTAACTTTGGTGACTCATGAATAGTTGCATTCCTGTTACTGTTTTCAATTTTTATGATGTGCTTCTCCTGAGTAGGTTTTCCATATTGACTCTTGGTTATTTTGCCATCATACCTGCTTCTTCAGGATGTTAGACCATTTGTCAGTAGATAATTCTGCACTCCCATGTATTCTCTTTAAGGTATAATGATGGATGGTTGAACCCCAAGATTACTAGTCAATTTATCTAAAAATTAATTTGTCGCCTATGTTCTCTCCTTTCTGCCCAAATTTCTTGCCCGTTTTGTGTGCTTAATTTATCATCATATTTGGTTTACTTACAGTGCTACCAGATCGATAGATTTTATTGAACTCAGACTTGCTTCTAGCACCCGATTATACTGTAATTTCAACTGCTGAGATGTGCGCTTTCTATTAATAGCTGTACTCTGGGGTGAAAGCTGCCTTACACAGATTTATGAACTCAATGTAAACAGGTCTCTTGTGTTGTACAATTACCTAGTCAGTAATTATAGTTTCGTTAGCTTATATATCTTCTTGATAGAGTTCATAGACTTTGCCTTGAGTTATTTATTGTGCAGTAACTGGACCTAACTCGAGCACCATCTTGTTTTCACACAAGCAGCTTATAGAAATTTTATGTGAATAATGAAGTTATGGTTGTTCCTTTGTTGGGGATTTTCGGTTTGAAAGCTCCTTTCAATTAAGAGCAGTTGTATTCAGGACAAACCTCATTCGCCACGTTACAGCCATTTTCAGCGCTATGCCAGTTCTGCCGTACCCTGAACAGTATTAAAAGTTTTTGAAAGTGGATGGGTGGATCGGTGGATTCACAGACAGTACTTTTAAAGCAAACAAAGAGTCAGATGGGGCCTTTTTATGGATTTTTTATTTGAATATCTGCAGTGTAGAAAAGATATATGAATTAACAACAAACCTGAAAGTTTGTGTCATTTTTTGAAGTGTATAATGTTCATTTATCCTAACGATTACAATAACTGGTTTCACTATTTTGCGATTGTCACGCATTGCAGCATAGACTGCAGTAAATCCTGGTAGGTATTTTATTTGACAAATTAAAGGAGCCATGAAGTCCAAGGAACTCTCTGTACCGTAGACCGCTGTGATAAAACTGTGTTGAAGAGTAGATTAGGGCAAAGTTATAAAACCATTATTAAGGTTTTGGTTGCTTCCATATGCACTGTGACCTCAATAATTGTGACATGGAAGAAGTCAGGAAGCACGAGGCCTCTTCCTGGAGTTGTCCACCTGGCTAAATTGACTACCTGGGCAAGAAAGGACTATGGTCAGGAAGGAGACCAAGGACACAGTGCTCATTCTAACAAAGTTTCAGATGTGATGGGAGAACCTGTTGGATGGACATCTCCGCAGCATTCCATTAATTAGACATGTATGGTAGAGTGGCTAGAAGGAAGCCGATCTTGAGTAAAACGCATATAATGGCCCTCTTGCAGTTTGGCAAATGGCATTTGATGGACTCTGAGAACAGGAGAAAAAAAGGTTCTCTGGTCTGATGACACACAAATTGAATTATTTGGGTAGAACCTTGTGCACTATGTCTGATGAAGACCAAGCACTGATCATTATCTGCCTAATACAATAACTACGGTGAAGCATGGTGTTGGCAGCATTATGCTATTGGGGTACGTCTCAGCAGCAGGGACATGTAGACATGAAATGAGGGAAGGATGAATGGAGCCAAATGCAGAGACGTGCTTGATGAAAACCTGCTTCAGAGTGCCCACAACCTCAGACTGGGCTGATGATTCACCTTTCAGCTCGACAATCACCCAAAGAGTAGAGCCAAGACAATGCTGGAGAGGCTTTGGGACGAGTCTCTGATTGTCTTTGAGTGACCTAACCTTCATGGAACATCTTTAGAGAGACCTCAAGATGGCAGTTTACAGATGCTTCCTATCCAGTTTAACAGTGCTAGAGAAGATCTGTGAAGAAGAATGGAGTAAACTGCCTGAATCCAAGTGTGCAAGGCTAGTAGAGATTTATTCAAGAAGACCGAAAGCTGGAATCGCTGACAAAGGGGCTTCTACACAGTAATCAAAGTCAAAGTGAACTTTATTGTCATCTCAACCATATACAAGTATACAGATAGAAGAAATTGCAAAGCCCAGGGTCCACAGTGTACCAACATGAAGTGCAAATAATAAATTAAAAATAGAATTAGAATTAAAATTAAAAATTAAAGCACAAACAAGACAAGACATTGTGCAAAGACAAGACAAAGAAGTAGCAGCAATATTGATGTCTAGTAAGCAATATGAACATTGATGCAATGTATGGCATTGTGCAATCTAGATACATAAAGATAGTCAATAGATATGTTAAATAATAAATAAGTAAGGAGGCACAGTGGGTAGCGCTGCTGCCTCACAGTTAGGGGTTCGCTTCCTGGGTCCTCCCTGCGTGGAGTTGGCATGTTCTCCCCGTGTCTGTGTGGGTTTCCTCCCACAGTCCAAAGACATTAAGGTTAGGTGCATTGGCGATTCAAAATTGTCCCTAGTGTGTGGGTGGGTGGGTGTGTGTGTGTGTGTGTGTTCGCCACGCGGTGGGCTTGCACCCTGCCCGAGGTTTATTTCCTGCCTTGCACCCTGTGTTAGCTAGGATTGGCTCCAGCAGACCCCCGTGACCCTGTAGTTAGGATATAGCGGGTTGGATAATGGTTGGACGGATGGATAAATAAATAATAGATATACAGTGTTGTGAAAAACTATTTGCCCCCTTCCTGATTTCTTATTCTTTTGCATGTTTGTCACACAAAATGTTTCTGATCATCAAACACATTTAACCATTAGTCAAATATAACACAAGTAAACACAAAATGCAGTTTTTAAATGATGGTTTTTATTATTTAGGGAGAAAAAAAATAGAATTCATGGTTCCATCTATCACAGCAAGCCTTCCAGGTCCTGAAGCAGCAAAACAACCCCAGACCATCACACTACCACCACCATATTTTACTGTTGGTATGATGTTCTTTTTCTGAAATGCTGTGTTCCTTTTACGCCAGATGTAACGGGATATTTGCCTTCCAAAAAGTTCAACTTTTGTCTCATCAGTCCACAAGGTATTTTCCCAAAAGTTTTGGCAATCATTGAGATGTTTCTTAGCAAAATTGAGACGAGCCCTAATGTTCTTTTTGCTTAACAGTGGTTTGTGTCTTGGAAATCTGCCATGCAGGCCGTTTTTGCCCAGTCTCTTTCTTATGGTGGAGTCGTGAACACTGACCTTAATTGAGGCAAGTGAGGCCTGCAGTTCTTTAGACGTTGTCCTGGGGTCTTTTGTGACCTCTCGGATGAGTCGTCTCTGCGCTCTTGGGGTAATTTTGGTCGGCCGGCCACTCCTGGGAAGGTTCACCACTGTTCCATGTTTTACCATTTGTGGATAATGGCTCTCACTGTGGTTCGCTGGAGTCCCAAAGCTTTAGAAATGGCTTTATAACCTTTACCAGACTGATAGATCTCAATTACTTCTGTTCTCATTTGTTCCTGAATTTCTTTGGATCTTGGCATGATGTCTAGCTTTTGAGGTGCTTTTGGTCTACTTCTCTGTGTCAGGCAGCTCCTATTTAAGTAATTTCTTGATTGAAACAGGTGTGGCAGTAATCAGGCCTGGGGGTGGCTACAGAAATTGAACTCAGGTGTGATACACCACAGTTAGGTTATTTTTTAACAAGGGGGCAATTACTTTTTCACACAGGGCCATGTAGGTTTGGATTTTTTTCTCCCTTAATAATAAAAACCATCATTTAAAAACTGCATTTTGTGTTTACTTGTGTTATATTTGACTAATGGTTAAATGTGTTTGATGATCAGAAACATTTTGTGTGACAAACATGCAAAAGAACAAGAAATCAGGAAGGGAGCAAATAGTTTTTCACACCACTGTAGATAATACAGAAATGATCAGTGTATGATGATAGTTGTTTAAGACATGTGTAAACAATGACAGGTCAGAATGTTTCACAGCAGAAGGATATCAAAAATGTCAAAATCCTTAAAGGTCAGTATGAGATTTTCTGTTCTTTTCTACCTGCACACTCGTCTTTGCAGGACAGTGGCTTGCATGTATAAAAGTTCTGTTCTTAGAGGTGATTGAGGCAGTGTGGGAGATCCCAGGGGGCAGCCTGGTGTTGAGGAGTCTGACAGCTGGGGGGCCTGGCAGATCTGGCTCTGATGCTGCAGTATCTTCTATTGGATAGCAGAAGTGTGAAAAGTCCATGTGAGGGGTTGTAAGGGGTCCTGCACAATGCTGCGTTTGTAAAATATGTCCTGGAAACTGAATGAAATAAGGTCTGAGCACTTTTATAAATGAATCAATCCAACATAGTTGGCAGATGCCTCACTAGCCCTCAGGAACACTTAAAAGACCACTCCACTCAAATCAAATTCATTTTCTCCTTTCCACTGACTTCAATGCATTTTGCAGAATTTGATGAAGTTCCTCAACATTTCCGTGATTTCACTGAACTCGAGGCAAAGTAAATTCACTGGGGTTTGCTCATCACTACTCACCAATTAAACGAATGCAGATATGACAGGAAAACCAGTTCAGACACAGAAAAATATTCACACAGTAAAGGTGGCGCACCTGGGGGAGAATCCCAACCAGGATGGGGTATGGTTCCTTACCTTTATGGGAGGCCAGCCTGTTGGAAGCTCAAGAAGAAAGACCGAGTATTCCTTGCCTCAGCCTGGAAGATGGCAGAAGATACCAGTTTGGAAATGGGCATGCTAGCATCCTAGCCAGGAGGCCAGTGTGAAAGGAGGACCTGGGAAGACAACTGATCAGGGTACAGCATAGGGCAGCCTTGTTGGGTTCCAGGGTTGCCACTAAAGAGTGCTGTGCGGGGACTTCTGCTTGACCCGGAAATGCTTCCATCAGGCTATGCCCTACCACCGGAATAACTCCTGAGTCTAAGATAAAGGAAGCCACTTGACATCATCCAGGAAAGTGTGGTTGTGTAGTGTTGGTTGTGTTTGGGATTTTGGGTCACCTACTAGTCATAACACTTAACACGAATAAAGATCAGACATTGAATTTTAACCCAAGATACTGGATCCATGAGGCAATATCACTAACTGCTGTGCCACCTCTATATAATGGATTTTATTATTTTCAAAGTGTTTACTTAGGTGTAATGAGAGGAAGTGCAGTGGAATCATAGTCTTGTTCATGGAGCTGTTGGGAGTGGATGGCACTATTGTCTCAGTGCTTTAGTGAGACAGGGTCAATTCCCAGCTCAACCACTCTCTGTATAAAGTTTATGATTTTTTCTTGTTTTTGCCCAGCAATTCCAGTTTCCTCGAACCCTAACCCTAACCCTAACCCTAACCCTACTCCTAAAAAATTTGTGTGAAACGTTAATCAACAATTTCAAATATGCTAGATTCGAGTGAAAATGTATACTCCCCATAATGGATTTGGTGTCTCATGCACTATGGGTCTTTGCATCAAACATGGGAATACTGTAACTTGTGTCACTCTGGCAATAGAAAATCCAATTTATAAGCTTGCTGGATAATAAAATAAAATCCACCTTTGTAAAGGGATTAGTGTCTGTACATCTGTGTATCCATCCAGTTGCTATGTCTCTGTCATTCAAACAGATGGCACCTCACAAACGTTAACTTCCTTTACAAATCATGTTCCAAATGCTATATAACAGAGACATATGAATGGTATTTGTCATTCCAACAGATGGCACATCATAAACTTTAACACTGCCTTAACAAATCCTGCACCAATCGGCACATAACAGAAACATATGAATGGTATTTGTCATTCCAACAGATGGCACATCACAACCATTTGTTGTAATGCACTTTATTACTACGTGTTTGTGATGTGCTATCTGTTAGAATGACAAATGCAATGCATTTTATTACAACATGCATTACCAAATACATTCCAATTGGTGGTGCACTGCAAACATTAACGCTGATGTATTCATTGATTACTTTGGTTTTAACTTGTCTTAAATGGGTAGCGCAGCTAGTAAAAGATTAAGTATGTGTTTGTGTATCTGTCTGGTTACTACAGTATGTCTCTGTCATTCCAGCAGATGGTGCATCACAAACATTTGTAGTAATAAAATGCATTGCATTGATCGTTACAACAGATGACACATCACAAACATTATCACTACCTTTACAAATCCCGTACCAAATAGAATATAACAGGGACATGTGCATTGCATTTATCATTCTAACAGATGGTGCATCACAAAACATTTGTTGGAATGCATTTTATTACAAATGTTTCTAATGCATCTGGTGGAATGATAAATGCAATTTATTTTATTACTACATGCATTGCAAAATGCATTCCAATAGGTGGCGCACTGCAAGTACTAATGCTGATGTCTTCATTAATTACTTAAGATTTCATTCTGCCTTACACAGCACAGCTAGTAAAAAGATAAGTATCTTTGTGTCTGTGTACCTGTGTTTCATCCATTTGCTATGTTTCTGTCATTCCAACAAATGGCACATCAAAAACATGTGTAGTAATAAAATGCATTGCTAAATATGATGTGCCAATCTGTTGGAATGACAAATGCAATGCATTTTATTACAACATGCATTACAAAATACATTTTAATGGGTGGTGCAGAGCAAACATTAACACTGATATCTTCGCTGGGTAGCACAGCAAGTAAAAAGGTAAGTATCTGTGTGTCTGTGTATCTGTGGGTCTATTCAGTTGTTGTGTCTCTGTCATTCCAACAGATGGCGTATCAAAGACATTTGTAGTAATGTTTTTCATGCACCATCAGTTTAAGTGACAAATGCAATACATTTTATTATTGCATGCATTGCAACATATAGATATTCCAATAGATGTTGCAAAATATAAAATATAAAAAAATCTAAAAAACATAGATATAAATATATATATATATAAATATTATATATATATATATACTGTATATAAACATAGATATTCCAATAGATGTTGCAAAAAAATATTCCAATAGATGTTGCACTGCAAACATTAATGATGAGGTCTATGTTGATTACTTAGATTTCAATGCATCTTAGACGGGGAGCACAGCTAGTCCTGGAATAACACAATGCCTTGAAAATTGAAAATAAGGATGCAGAAATAATTTATTTCTTTGACATTTTAAGCACTCTTACCCCTAATTGTAAATGCAGTGAATATGGCTTCGGAAATGGATGCTGATCATTCAGATCGTTTGCTTCCTTGTTGGACAATAAACTCGGCCTGTAAGTGTTTCCTGTCATTGTATTGTCTTAACAGTGACTCGGTTATGAAGCAGCTCTGTTCAGAGCAGACTGGGCAAAATGTAATTTTACTGCATAAAGCAAGAAAGGGAGAAAACATTTAGAAAATATAAAAAATAATATAATATTCATTAAAATACTGTACAGTAAGTTTATTAGCAAACATCACAACACAGGAGGTACAAAACCAAGTAATGATCAGTGGTTAGCACTGCTGCCTCACAGCTCAGGCTACATTGTTGGCCACAATAATCAGTCTGGCATAGCTGGCAGGCGCTTCCCTAATCATTAGTTACACTTAGAAGACCACCTCACCATTAAACTCCACTCAAAATGAGTTTAGTTTCTCCCTTTTCCTTCCCCATCGACTTTTTAGAGATGCTTCTGTTTTCAGAGCCACAGCGCCACACGTCACTGCAGGACTAGACCTGCAATTGTAGACCAGCAGTTCCTGGGTGTAAGTTTACAGGCAGAATGCGGTGTTTTATTGTACTAGTAAAAGGCATGGACCTACAGCCCTAAAACAAAATGCAAATAAAAACAAGTTAAAGATAAGGAGCTGTTGAGACTTTTATGGTTTCTAAGTTACTTCTTTCAGTTCTTCTACAAGTCATCATGTATTTTATTACATTTGGTGGCTCATTTAGAGCAATCTGGACGTTTCTAGTTTGGCAACACATTACGTGACATTGATCACATTGCTCAAGTGACTCTGTTAAAGAGTGGTCTTCAAAAGAAACATCGATCTAAGGATGTGAAAGGTTGGAGGTTTTGATCATCTGACGATCTTCTCAATTGTTGGCATGCATTTCTCTCTTGTGTATCATGGTCTTTGTCTTATATACAGTGGCGGACGGCCGGGTCCTATGACATAGGTTCCGGGGGAGCAACCATGGGCAGCTCAATACCTCCCCCGGGATGCTTGGTGGCAGCTTCCCCAGCTGACAGTGGTGCCTCAACATCCTGCAGGGTTCCATGGGAGATGGAGTCCTCCACAGCCCGTTTGGGGCTGGGATGGCCAGCAGGGGGTATTGCATGGATTCCTGAGCCAGGCTGGACGAGTCTTCAGCCCCACCCGGAAGTGCAACCAGAAACAGGTGATCAAGCACCTGGAGCACTTCCGGGTGGGCTATAAAAGGAGCCAGCAGCCACCACTCAGGGGCCAGAGTTGGGTGGAGGAGGGCAAGGTTGTCAGGGGATGAGTGGTGGAGGAAGAGAAAGTGTTTTGCTTTGTTTCATGTTGTGTGTTGGTGCTTGGGACTGTGTTGTGGCTGGAGGGATTATAGGGAAGACATGCCCTCCAGCTGAAGAAAATAAAAGTCTTTGCTTTTATACGTGCCTCCAGTGTCCATCTGTGTTGGGTCAGGCGACTATATAGCGCCTTTTGTTACAATACCTATGAGCCATCATGTTTCCCTGCTACTTTCATGGAAAAAATCTTCAATACTAGGGTGTTGTACCATGTTAGCCATTATGGGTGTAGTGAGAAGTTAAGCAAAATGACACCTTTTATTGGCTAAGTAAAAAGATTACAATATGCAAGGCAACTCAGGCAAGATATAAACATGATGATTACATCTTAGCTGAAGAAGGCACCCTGAGTTGCCTTGAAAGCTTGCATATTGTAATCTTTCTAGTTAGCCAATAAAAGGTGTCATTTTGCTTAACTTCTCGCTTCATCTTCAAAAAAGGCACAGATGAGACGAAGAACATTTCTTTATTTGCACAAAGGTTATGCACTCCTGCCTCAGTCTATGAAGTGAGCAATCAATTAAACAATTCATCTGCTTTTATACTTTCTTTTAATTACCATCACCTTATTTAATAGATCACTACATCTGACTCTTAATGTACAGAACTATATTATCTCTTCCGATCAATTAAAGCCACCAGTAATTTCTGACTCATGTTGATTCTCCCATTATTCTGTCACCGTTTCGTGAAGAGTAATAAAGGTATGTGGAGGTTCATTTCATGCTATTTTCAAGTTGGTGATGATGAAAATGATAATATTTTTGGCATTTTATTCTTTACTGGTGGTCCTAGCCCTCTGAGACCCACTTTTAGAAGCTTAAAAAAGACAAAGTTCAAACATAAAACATATACAATTTTGTTCATTTACTATAAACCTATAACCCTTTAAATAACACATTTCTATTACAATCAAATATTTAGAGTTTAAACATTTAAATTGAAGCACACATATTAATACTTCAAATATCTGACATATGTCTTCTTGTATATAATGTACTTCCACATCATGAGATAAATCATTGCACTTATGAACACCACAATTTAGGCCAGCTTATGTTTATTCAAACTTTTTTTAAAGAATGTTATAATATACAATAAGAATAATTCACATAGATTGTTGTATCACCTTCAGTTGGTTTGTGCTAATTTACGTTGTAAAGGAAATTACACTCCATTTTACATAAAAACTGTTCAATTAACAAAAATGCAGTGAGCTCAGGTTAGATTTGAAAAAAGGTTTTCAGTCCTGCAAATAAGTGCAAAATTATTTTCAAATGAAAGCAAACAAAAAAATCTTAAAGAAATGTGGTCTCTCCCTTCTACAAAGTCAGCAGTCACCTACCACATTTTTACTTGTCCTCGCTCTGAGCACACTTGGCTATATACAGCACCTGGCTGGTTCACATCTAAGAGCTCGAGAGCCTAATTAAAGAAACAAACTTATCTAACAAAAGTCTTAAATCATTTTACAAACATTAAAATTAAAATATGCAATACAGGTGCCTTCTTAATCAGCCAACATACACAAATTTAAGATTCAGTTTTAACCATTCTACCCATTTTAAGTTAAAAATGGCTGTAGCCCAAGCATTTAACGGCTCAACTCAGCCTTTGCTCCGCTTCGGCCACCTCACTCCAACTCTCCTTTGCCTCACAGTCCAACACAAACAATGCAGGAAACAGTTTCCTCAAATTCAGCATAAAATATTGTAAAAACCTAAATTAAATTTTCCGCTTCTTCTATTGCATTATTCTAAACCTAGAGGGTGAACTACTGGCTTAACAGAAAAATGTTCAGTTGCATTAAATAACCTGACTCCTTTGATTTACAGCAACATTTTAAACAAATCAGCCAGAAATAAATTCAAGATGGCTTTTGTTCATCACACTCGGTGTATGGAAAATCCACAGTCATTAACGCTTCAATAATGGTTAATTCATTTATAACATGAAAAGCACCTATGGTGGTGGCAATGTCTGTCTGTCTGTCTGTCCACTCAAAGCAACGTGGCTCAGTGGGCCAATTTTTTTTTTTTTAATTTGGCACAATCAGGGCCGGATTTAGATGAAAAGAGGCCCTAGGCTATTCCACTTATGAGGCCCTTTCACCTCCCATTTTTAAGTTTGTTCAAATTGCTAACAATTTGATTGTAGGCCACTCTTGATCTTGAGGCCCTAGGCTGAAGCCTAGTTAGCCTATAGGAAAATCCGGCCCTGTGCACAATTACTCTTGGGTGGCAACGGTGGCAAGTTGTTAGCGCTGCTGCCTTGCAGTAAGGAGACCCGAGTTCGCTTCCCGGGTCCTCATTGCGTGGAGTTTGCATGTTCTCCCGTGTCTGTGTGGGTTTCCTCCCACGGTCCAAAGACGTGCAGGTTAGGTGCATTGGCGATCCTAAATTGTCCCTAGTGTGTGCTTGGTGTGTGTGTGTCCCCTGCCCGGGGTTTGTTCCTGCCTTGCGCCTTGTATTGGCTGGGATTGGCTCCAGCAGACCCCAGTGACCCTGTGTTAGGATGTAGCAGGTTGGATAATAACTGACTGACTGACAATTACTCTTCAGGGAAATTTAATTGAGCTTTCTCGAACAGAGGGTGCTTTATAAAGTTTAGAAATTTGAAAAACTTCCCTTGAAAACCTTTTGCAAAATTCTCTTTTTTGAAACAGAAACTTTCCATGTGACTTCATTTATGGAAATAGTTTACTGTTTCGAATTTGATTTGAGAGAGGTCACTTAAACTTGAATATTTTGTATGTTGTCCTCTTTTGCTTGCTCGATAACCACTGTGGATGACAAAACAGATCCTCATTAATCAAATGCCACTAGTGCACAAGGTCACTTCTACAACTGTTTGGATTAAGTTTCAGAAGAGCCTCAGAGCAGAGTCGCTGTTCTTCTGGATCAAAAAAAGCCAGTTGAAGTGTTTTGGGTATGTAGTAAAAACACCAAGTGGGCAACTCCCCCTATAATTCCTTTGGGCACTTCCCACTGAACAGAGAACCTACTGCAGACCCCAGGACACATTCAAGAGATTATATGTCTCGGCTGGCCTTGGAAATTCCCCAGAAAGAGCTGGAATCTGTAGCTGGGGACAGAGAAGTCTGGGCTGACGTGCTTGGCCTGCCTCCACCATGACCATTACCAGGAAAAACAGGTAAGAAAATGAGATGAAGTAATTATTCAACAGGACAAATCCTATAACAAAGCCCATCACACTCTAACACAATAATACTCCAGTCCTGCACTGTATCATGGACCAAATCAGTCAATAGTTAAACTTTGAAACTTGAAGATAGAATTTTACTTCCCATTGGGTACACCTTTCAAAAATGTCATGGTTAATAGTGTTGATCTCCAATTAGTCACAGAAACTCCACAACCAATACCTATTGTAGGCACGGAGCTGGACAGTTTGACATCTGTGGCAGAGCGACGGGCGCTGAGCAGGCTGCTGTCAATCATGGAGAATCCACCACATCCACTGAACAGGATCATCTCCAGACAGAGAAGCAGCTTCAGCGACAGACTGCTGTCACCGTCCTGCTCCACTGACAGACTGAGGAGATCACTCCTCCCTCACACTATGCGACACTTCAATTCCACCCCGGTTAAACGTTAACATTATACAAAGTTATTGTCTTTTATACCTACATTGTTATCACTCTTTAATTTAATATTGTTCTTTATCAGTATGCTGCTGCTGGAGTATGTGAATTTCCCCTTGGGATTAATAAAGTATCTATCTATCTATCTATCTATCTATCTATCTATCTATCTATTATATAGTACCTTTCCTATCTATCTATCTATCTATCTATCTATCTATCTATCTATCTATCTATCTATCTATCTATTATATAGTACCTTTCCTATCTATCTATCTATCTATCTATCTATCTATCTATCTATCTATCTATCTATCTATTATATAGTTCCTGTCATATCTATCTATCTATCTATCTATCTATCTATCTATCTATCTATCTATCTATCTATCTAACATCAGTGTATCTGTCAATTACTGTGGTTCTTAATCTTATTTTTCCTTGCAACCCAGTATTGTCTTCGAGATCCATAACTGCCATCAGCCGTCATCACCCTGGTTCCCCTTTGGAAATTCACCACTGACAATAATCCTGGGGGTTTTCCCATGGAGAATCACCGCCAACAGTTATCCCGATGATGAAGTATTGACAACACAGCAATGTCACTGTATAGCTATATCGTTTCCTTAAACTGCCCATGGCGACCTATAAGACACTCCACTTCACACCCTTTCCCATTGAGTAACAACAACAACATTTATTTATATAGCACATTTTCATACAAAAAATGTAGCTCAAAGTGCTTTACATAATGAAGAACAGAAAAATAAAAGACACAGTAAGAAATGAAAATAAGTCAACATTAATTATCATTGAATAAGAGTAAGGTCCTATGGCCAGGGAGGACAGAAAAAACAAAAAAAAACTACAAACGGCTGGAGAAAAAACTAAAATCTGCAGGCCATGAGACCACCCAGTCTCCTCTGGGCATTCTACCTAACATAAATGAAACAGTCCTCTTTGGATTTAGGGTTCTCATGGAAGGGCTTGATGATGATGATGGTCACATAGACTTCTGGTTTTTAGTCCATCATTGTTGGAGCATCATGATGCTTTGAGCAGGTGGTGGTGGCGCAGGCCGCCACCAAAAAGAAACCGCAAAAGGAAACAGAAGAGAGAGTAGGGGTTAGCATGGATTTTAGAGCCACCATGAATAGTTATTATACTGAATTGAACATACAGAGTATCAGGATTAAATTAAAGTGAAGTTATGAGAAGGCCATGTTAAAGTAATATGTTTTCAGCAGTTTTTTAAACTGCTCTACTGTATTAGCCTGGCAAATTTCTATTGGCAGGCTATTCCAGATTTTAGGTGCATAGCAGCAGAAGGCCGCCCGCCTCACCACTTCTTTTAAGTTTAGCTTTTGGAATTCTAAGGAGACACTCATTTGATGATCTAAGGTTACAATTTGGAATATAGGGTGTCAGACATTCCGATATATAAGATGGGGCGAGATTATTTAAGGCTTTATAAACCATAAGCAGAATTTTAAAGTCAATCTTGAATGACACCGGTAACCAGTGTAGTGACATCAAAACTGGAGAAATGTGTTTGGATTCTAGCAGCTGCATTCTGCACTCGTTGCAAGCGATTGATGTCTTTTTTGGGTAGTCCTGAGAGGAGTGCGTTACAGTAATCTAGTAGACTGAAAACAAAAGCGTGAATTATTTTCTCAGCATCTTTCAATGATATAAGAGGTCTAACTTTTGCTATGTTTCTTAAAGTGAAAAAATGCTGTCCTAGTGGTCTGATGAATATGCGATTTAAAATTCAGTACTATTGTGAATGACGACAGTGTGACCAAAATTCAGATAACACATGACGCAAACTGGGTCGTGATCCATAGTTTAAGAACCTTTGGTCAATGCCTTTTTTTACATTCCTTGAATTAGAAAGTTCTGTTAAAAGGTGTGTATAGTATTTTATTTTGTCCACTAATGGATGTAATTACATTTTATTATCGCTTTTATTTTTGTATATGTCTCATTGTTACAAAAATATTTAAGAAACAACAATGTGGTCAACTGACTCTTGGATGAAGTAAGTCATCAATTGTAAATCCAAATCCATTAGCTAAGTCCCTGAACATGCTTGTGTATGCTTTCTAATTTGCATGTGTTTGTTTTTATCTTTATGTGTATTAGTTTTGTATTCAGCATCAGTCTGGATCACACCTGATGGATATCAGCAGTGCTATATCAATTTTAAAGGATCTGGTGGCAATTTTTTGTATAGGGCTTGTTTTAAGGTTGTATTTAAAGTTACAAATTGCCTAGGGTAAGTGTTTTTATGGGGTATAAGTATATGTTATACATACGCAGGGAGTGTACCCGTACACCTGTCCTTTAATGGACACCCAATCTCTGTTAACCCTAACCTAACCTAATATGCACATCACAAACGCAGGGAGAGCACCAAAAACTCCCTAAAGATGGTGCCTGAGCCGGGACTTGAGCACAGCACTGTGGAGCTATGAGGCAGCTGCATTACCACTGGCGTCTTCAGCTTACCCTTTCTTATCTTTCTTATCGTTTTCCTTAGTGAAAGGCAGCTTGACTTGGCATTGTGTTTTGACAGCTGGAATGCATGCAACATTGAGAAATCTGAGGCTGTTTTCAAGAGTGTATATCTTGACCGAATTCTTAGGAGATCAAGGGGGTTATAAATATGAAACCACATATGTTTATAAATATTCATATACTGTATATGCACTTCCTGTGTATATTGAGTTACATGTTATGAATTTATCAGAAATAATGTTATGCCTTTAAAGTTTGGTTTCTAAACTAATGAAGCCCCGTGTAGTGAATGTAATTTCCCCAAGTTACAGTATCCTAACTTCCTTGAGTGACTTTATTTAAACCTGTTAGATGAAAATAGATACTCAGGGTCCACAAAATTATAACCTAATGTAACATTACATAGTTTATATTAAAAAACAGGACCATGTTTGGTTTGTATCAAATATAAAATTACTGCAATCATCTTTAGTGAACACCAAAGTAAATGATTTTCTAGAAATTCACACACACCCAGACTACTGACTAATGAATCACATGCCTTATTCTTTAATTATTTATCCAATAATCATTAAATTATGTGTAGTCTTCTAATCAGGCTGGATGGACGTATGCTTTTTATGACCAAATATGTTTTTCCATATGTGTTCCGCTGGGGTCAGTGCTAGGGCTGCTGCTATTTTTAATATATTTAAATGATTTAGATTGGAATATCTGTAACGGGCAGCACGGTGGTGCAGTGGGTAGCGCTGCTGCCTCACAGTAATGAGACCTGGGTTCACTTCCCAGGTCCTCCCTGCGTGAAGTTTGTATGTTCTCTCAGTGTCTGCGTGGGTTTCTTCCGGGTGCTCGGGTTTCCTCCCACAGTCCAAAGAGATGCAGGTTAGGTGTCCGTAGTGTGTGTGGGTGTAGGGGTAGGTATGTGTGCCCTACGGTGGGCTGGCGCCCTGCCCGGGGTTTGTTTCCTGCCTTGCACCCTGTGTTGGCTGGGAGTGACTCCAGCAGACCCCTGTGACCCTGTAGTTAGGATATAGCGTCTTGGGTAATGGATGGCTGGATATCTGTAACAAGCTGGTTAAGTTTGCAGATGATACCAAGATAGGTGGATTAGCAGATAATTTGGAATCCGTTATGTCATTACAGAAGGACTTAGATAGCATACAGGCTTTGTGGCAGGTGAAATTTTATGTCAGTAAATGTAAAGAATTACACATAGGAAGTAAAAATATTAAGGTTTGAATACACAATGGGCGGTCGGAAAATCGAGAGTCCACCTTATGAGAAGGATTTAGGAGTCACAGTGGACTCTAAGCTATCGACTTCCCGACAGTGTTCAGAAGACATTCAGAAAGCTAACAGAATGTCAGGTTATATAGCGCCTTGATGTGTGTAGTAAAAGTCACAGGAGGTTCTGCTCAACCTTATAACACACTGATGAGGCCTCATCTTGAGTCCTGTGTGCAGTTTTGGTCTCCAGACTACAAAACGGACATAGCAGTGCTAGAAAAGGTCCAGAGAAGAGCGACTAGGCTGATTCAGGAGCAACAGGGGTTGAATTATGAAGAAAGATTGAAAGAGCTGAGCCTTTACAGTTTAAGATAAAAAAGATTAAGAGGTGACCTGATTAGTCCAGTGGATCGAGACTTGTATTTTAAAATGAGCTCATCAAGAACACGGGGACACAGTTGGAAACTTGCTAAGGGTAAATTTCACACAAATATTAGGAAGTTTTTCTTTACACAAACAACGATAGACACTTGGAATAAGCTACCAAGTAGTGTGGTAGACAGGAGGACTTTAGGGGCTTTCAAAACTTGACTTGATGTTTTCTTGGAGGAAACAAGTGGATAGGACTGGCAAGCTTTTTTGGGCTGAATGGCCTGTTCTCGTCTAGATTGTTCTAAATGTTCTAATGTTTTTATGTCTGCACTAATGACAGTAGTTGGCAATGGTGCACACCTTATACTTGGCAGATGAGAGTTTTTGATATTAACAAGATTTAAGAATAGAAATATCCATTTGGGAAATCTTGCAAAGTGGCAGTGGGTTTATTTAGATTAGTTACAGTTTGTAGCATTTGGCCAGGACGTCTCCACACTGGGAAGACCGGGGGAGCAAAGTGTGGCCAGAGCCTTACCTCCCTCGGGACACTAGATGGCAACCCCCCTGGTTTGCAGTGGTGCTTTGGACTTCCACAGGGCTCCATGGGAGTTGGAGTTTGGTGCAGCCCTGTTAGGATCCACAGGCGCCGCCAGGGGGTGCTGCAGCAGGAGCTACTGCTCTTCTGCCACACCCGGAAGTGCTGCCAGAAATCAATCATCAAGCACCTGAAGCACTTTCAGCCACTACTCCAGGAGCCAGAGTCAGGAGGAGGGAGACAAAGCTTGCCAGAGAGGAGAGGTGGAGAAAAAAGAGGGAGAGGAGAGAAGTATTGGCTTTGTGATGTGCCTGTGGGAAAAATAGGGAAGGCGTTGCCCACTGGCGAAGAGAAAGGAAATTAAACATTTATTTGTTTTTATAAGTGTGCCTCCCGTTTCTATCTGTGTCAGGTTGGGTGCTGGGATAGCACCTTTGTCACACAGTTGTACATTCTTATTACATATACTATTTATAAACCATAAAAATGTTGTAATGCTATAGCAATACCTTTTCATTTCCTAAATAATTCAGACATATGGGATGTGCTACCAGAGTATTATAGTCTGGTGCCACGAAGTACAGTGCTAATGAAGCCACATATTTTGACATGTATTGTTTATTTTGAAAGCAGCAATACATTTCCGCTTCACAGATGGTACATTGAAGTAAACCAAAAAAAAAAAAATAGAAATAAATGTGGCACAGATGAATGAATGTCAGTGTTGCAATAATGGAGAAAAAATAGTAATATGTCTGTTAATGACTAATATGTTCTGAGTAGTGAGAACTAAAAATAGATAAATTGTGATTCACATACAGCTTCATGAAACCAACATGAACATTTTTTTCGCAAGCAATTTTGCAATATGCAAAACTCACTAAAATGAGATTTTTTTGTAGATCTGTGTGTGTGTCTGTTTACCCAGCAATGGACTGGTGCCCTGCCCAGGGTTTCTTCCTGCCCTATGGTATCTGGGATAGGCTTCAGTACCCCGGGTAACCCTATTCAGGACTAAGTGGGTTAGAAAAATGGCTGACTGACATGCTGCATTCTTTCCACACGTCAAAATGCAACATTATGCACATTACTTTGCTTTTTCCACAGGAAAACCACTTGACCACCACCCCGCATTACCTATCAACTGCCTGCTCCTGTGTCTTGTTAATGCACGTAATGCTGAGGATATACACCATGACGAACAGTGGACGTTTTTTTCGGCCTGTGATGCATCTTTAGGATTGCGATCAACATGATTATCATCATAATTGGCTAAGTTGGAGATATAACTGCCAGAACACATCAGGTATCTCAACAAAATATGTACATATGGAAGAAAAATAGTGCAGGCTGATGAGAATGAACTCCTTTATTTTTGTGTCAATGGCACAAATTTTCCTGGAAACAGAACTCAACATGTTAATCAAGTTATTTTACAATGCAAAACATACTAGTTTCTCTGTAAATTCTGTTTTATGCAAATCTCTTTACTCATCACTACCTGTGAGATTTTTTTCAGGTAATATTTCCAGATCTGACAATTTATGAAACATGGGTAGGGTCAGAAGTTGGCATGAACAGCTTGAACGTATGGATTAATCACGACTTGTGTCAACAGTCCCAAGTGGAAATGGTGGAATGGTTTGAATGTTTTCTTGACACATGTTAAACTGCTTAATACCAATTAAGCATCATTTTAATGTCACAACATTACTGTGCATTGTTAAAGGACAAGTGGATACGTTTGTGGCTACAGTCAACGTTTTGTCAAATGGATTTTTCCAGGAGACATAAACCATATCACTATGCATCACTATGCACGATCTCAGGCTGGCTCAATGAACATGGCAATGATGTCAGTATACTTCAGACTGACAGAACTCCTTTAGAATAAGTGGAAACAGCAGATTCACAGAAATGTAACTGAAAACTCTGCTGTAATTGTATTATGTTATCCAATTATCATTGACCAAAAAGCCCTAAAGAATGTTTCCAGACTGCATTGAATCTATGCCTCATAGAAATGAAGTTCTTCTGAAGTTAAAACCGTGTAATACTAGTTGTACCTAATAAAGCGGCCACCTCAATAATATTCTATCGTTTTTAACTCATTTGGACTAAATATGAGCTAGCACACACACAGCATCTTATCTCCCTGTTGCTCTGTCCCTTAATGCTAACAACCTAGTAACACCATTGCAACACAATCACTACTTACAAACCAGAGCCCACATTAAGGTTTTAAGACACCAACCAACCAAAGATTCCAAGGATTAATAAAATAACAGTGGGAGGTTGAGTTTTGAGCTACAGGGCCCCAAAGCTGTGGAATGACCTGCCTGCTTATACAAGAGATCCCCCTTCAGTCTCAGCTTTTAAATCCCAGCTGAAGATTCACAGTTTTAGTCTAGCACACCCTGACTAGAGCTGCTGATTAGATGTGCATTGTGCAAATTGTTTGTTAGTCTTTTGTACAAAGTAATACAATAATTATAGACTGTTACTAACCCTTTTCTGTGCCAATCCTCTTCTCAGTATCCTTCTGTGGCACGTGCTGCCACTGCTCTACTGCCACACGGTTCTATGCCCATAGAAAGACATCAGTCATACAGGAGGCATTGGAATCAATGAATGGAAAGATTTTGTCATTAGATTAGATGGCCCAGCACAGACTCTTTTGTAGAATGCCCCAGAGGTGGTGGGTGGCCATTTGACCGATCCCTCCAGGTCTGTTACTGAAAAAACAGAAGAGAGAGTTGGGGTCAGTACGGATTTTAGAGCCACTATGAATAGTTATTATGAAGAATTGAACATGCAGAGTATCCCGATTAAGTTAAAGTGAAGTTATGAGAAGACCATGTTAAAGTAATGTGTTTTCAGCAGTTTTTTAAAGTGCTCCACCGTATCAGTCTGGCGAATTTCTATCGGCAGGCTATTCCAGATTTGAGGTGCATAACAGCAGAAGGCCGCCTCACCACTTCTTTTAAGTTTAGCTTTTGGAATTCTAAGGAGACACTCATTTGAGGATCTAAGATTACGATTTGGGATATAAGGTGTCAGACATTCCGATATATAAGATGGGGCGAGATTATTTAAGGCTTTATAAACCATAAGCAGAATTTTAAAGTCAATCCTGAAAGACACAGGTAGCCAGTGTAGTGACATCAAAACTGGAGAGATGTGCTCGGATTTTTTTTTCCTACTTAGGATTCTAGCAGCTGCATTCTGCACTCGTTGCAAATGATTGATGTCTTTTTTGGATAGTCCTGAGAGGAGTGCGTTACAGTAATCTAGTCGACTGAAAACAAAAGCGTGCATTAATTTCTCAGCATCTTTCAATGATATAAGAGGTCTAACTTTTGTTTCTTAAGTGAAAAAATGCTGTCCTAGTGATCTGATTAATATGCGATTTAAAATTCAGATTACAGTCAACAGTTACCCCTAAATTTTTTACTTCCGTCTTAACTTTTAATCCTAATGCATCAGGTTTATTTCTGATAACCTCAATGAATCCATTATTGCCAATATTTGTTTAAACAAATATGTGTCTTTATGTGTACTCATTAGGCAGTTAGTAATTTGTAAAATTTGTATTTGTCTGTGAATTTGAGAGAGAGCTCCAAGCCTGACCTCATTGTAGATCGTTATAAGTTGAACTGAACTGATTGTATGTACCAACCAGAAATAATGACAACCAGAAAGTAACTGCTGAACTGTCAATAGTAGCAGGCTGGTAGAGAAATAGATTGGCAGAGCAGGTTTTTTTTTCCACAGTGAAGTGTACTTGCATACCCTGTGGCGAGTGGCTGGGGGTGATACCCAGACGAGATGCCCAGGAGGACTGGTGGAGGGCTTACGCTTCCTACGGGCCACAAGGGGGAAACCACCTTGGTGGCTTTGGGGACCACGGGAATGGAGCTTGGAAGCTCCATCCTATAGGGGCCCGTGGTCACCGCCAGGGGACAACCCAACGCCTGAGGAACTCTGGCCCTCAGCACTTCTGCCACACCCGAAAGTGTTGGTGGGAAGAAGACCAGGGACACCTGGAGTGCTTCAATGTGCACAGCTGGTATTTCTGCCACACTGGGGAGTGCCAGTGGAAGATTATCGAGAGGTACCTGGAGCACGTCCAGGTGGGGATAAAAAGGGCCTCCTCCCTCCATTTGTTGGCTGGAGTCAGGAGAGGAGAAGGACAGAGCTCGGGAGGAGAGGAGAAGAAGTGGCATGAAGAGAGTGAGGCATTGTGTTGAGGCCTAGACTTTGGGGGAGTTGTGGGGATTGTGTGTGCACTATTGTAAATATTAATTGTATAATAAACGTGTGGTGGTGCTTTAAACATGTCTACCTGTCTGTGTCTGGGCCATCAAATTGCTGAAGTAGCACCTCTTTGATGTTGAGGGTGCAAATAGTTTTTGAAGCAGTGTGTGAAGATGGTACATGATGGAATGTAGCAAATGTCCTATGCGGGTCATATTATTTTAATTACCTTCAACAGAGCCTCACGGTCAACCACATCACACTTTTCATACTAGTTTATGACACAGCAAGTCAAAATTGTTCCCTTGAGTGTCTTCAAAGTGAAGATAATGTTAAGACTGCTTAGCAGGACAGTTGGTTTGAGGGATTACGCCAGGTGATCACTGATGCTGTCCCCTAAGTACATAAAACTAATGACATTTTCCAGACCAATCCCTTCTTGGTCCACAGAGGTATAGATCCCTCCAAGTCTTCTGAACTTCATGATCAGCTTTTTGTATAGCTGATGTCAAAAGGCACTTTGTTGTGTCTATTACAGGACCATAAACACATGATATACAGTAAATTACCAAACAGTGTGGCAGAGGGTTGTACCTTCAATACTCAACTCAATGTTACTTTGGAAAAATTAGACAAATAGGATTGGGGAGCTTTATTGGGCTGCTTGGCCATCTCTTATTGAAATGACACTGATGTTTTATTGTTGTTTACATGTCGGTCAGAACAAGAATAAAACCATTAGAGACATCGTCAAAACCTTAGGGTGACCGAAATCAACTGTCTGGAATATGATTAAGGAGAAAGAACACACTGGTAGACCAAGGAAGACCTCCACTACTGATGATAGAAGAATCCTCACTATAGTCAAGAAAAAGCTCCAAACACTTGTCTGACAAATCAGAAACTGTCTCCAGGGGGCTGAGGTGTGTGTGTGTGTTAGAGACGACTCTCGGCAGAAGACTTCATGAACAGAAATATTCAGGCCAGACTGCAAGATGCTGACCACTAGTTAGCCACACAAACACGATTAAAGTTTGCAAAGAAGTACTTGAAAGAGCAGAACTCCGACTAAAGGTCTTTTGGACAGACAAGATGGCAAGAGCAAAGAGCGGAGATGAATAGGAACTGCCCAAGATCCAAAGCAGACCATGAACATGCTGGTGCTGGAGGTGTTATGGATTGGCATGTATGGTTGCCACAGACCCTGGCACACTTCTCTTCATTGATGATTGAACTACTGACGTCAGTGGCACAATGAATTCTGAGCTGTACAGAAACATCTGATCTGCTCAAAATCCAGACAATGCCTCCAAATCAATCAGTGCCACAAGAATCCTACAACAAGATAACGGACCCCAAACATCCTGCTAAGGCAACACAGGAGTTTTTCAGAACTACAAAATGGAAAATTCCTGGATGGCCATGCCAGTTCCCTGATTTCAATCCAATTGAGCAGGCCTTCCACATACTGAAGAGAAAACTTAAGAGGACAAGCCCCCCAAAAAACAAACAGGAGCTGAAGATGGCTGCATCAGAGAAGACCCTGGTGATGTCTGTGAATCACAAACTTCAAGCAGTCATTGCATGTGAGGGATATGCGACAAAGTCCTAAATATGACAACGGCTTTAATAGACCTGCCATTGTCGTGTGCCCTGAAATGGCGGGGACCGTGTAGAAAAAGTGCTGTGTGACCGAAATGTCTGCAAATCCCCTTAAATGAAAGTCTCCAATGTGCACTTTAATCCCGTCTGAATTTTTTGATTTGTAATTTTAAACTGTAAATCAAGGAAAAATGTCTGTTTGCCAAACATTATGGAGGGCACTTTATATGATTGAGAGATTTCAGTTTCTGATTTTTAATAAATTTGCTGGTTTGTTTGTGGGATATTGATTGCAGACGGATGGGCATAAATGACAAATTTATCCAATTACAATTAAACTTACAACACAATAAAGTTTGCAAAAAGTGAAGGAATCTGAATACTTTTTGAATCCACTGTATTTGAGCTCAGAAAAAGTTTATAAAACTCAAAAATGTCTAAAACTTCAGAATCACAACAACAAAGGATTTTATTAGGAGTATGTCATCTTTACAAATTGGTGAAAGACTGTATTCTTGTGATGTTAGCAAAGTTAATGGTGGAGTTTGTGTCAAATGTGGTGTAATGGTTGCTCTGAACAGGAAAAAAAGGTTTCTAAAATCTGGCGTATGTACATTTTAGTGCAATTTACCCTTTATAAACCACAATCACATTGTAAATGTGCATTTGTGAACACACCTTGAGGCTAATCAGCCTCAAACATATGCAATCATGATGGTTCATTGGGTGGTAGAGCGACTATCCTCTTAATGCTTCGAGACCCCACAACTTAGCATGCAATATCATGTACTGCATTATAGCACCACTTCTCTGTGTTCTCGGGGTCCAGGAAAGGCGTAAGGTGCCTACGTCTGAGCGGGTATCCGTTATTACCTGGCACATGTAATGAAGTGATTGCTGATACAAAGGATACGAAAGAACATATGAAAAAGGGAGGGTTCAGCCGCCAGGTACCTTACCAATAATCCAGCCATCATGTACAGAACCATTACGTCGGCCAAAGCTAGTTTGCTTCAAAATACACAAATCATGTTCTGACCCAGGCTACGGAGACATGATGTTTGTCAGTCTTATCCTGGCATCACATATAACTTGTGCATTAATGAAATGTCACTGCTTACAGTTAACAAAAACAGCTTCATTTTCTCTAGATGCCCTTAATGCAATATGAGTGCAGTAAAGCAATCCGATTATGTTCGAAGAAATGCACACTGGCCATTTGCATTCTTGTATTGGCAAAAATATACTTTGTATTATGTATGTACACTCACACCATACAAAAACTAGATGTAGCACGTCCTCAGTCAGCTATGTGGACATGATGGAGTGAAGCTTGATGGAGAAATTTCCGACCGATCAGCCAGTTCCCTGACAAGTGACAACATTAGATCATTAGAATAGTCTAGCCAAGAACAGGCCATTCAGCCCAACAAAACTCGACAGTCCTATCCACTTCATTCTTTCAAAATACCATAAGTATAGTTTTCAAAGTCCCTAAAGTCCTACTGTCTACCACACTGCTTGTTAGGATGACCGATTTAAATGGATAAAAAACCAAAAAAAATTCTTCAGTGCACATACGCAGCATTGGCCCTCTTAACACAGAACTGAAATACAATATACAAATCTATATACTAAGTAGTTCAAATATATTAAATACAAGGAAAAAAGAGGGGTTAATATTAGGGCCCCTAGTCAAACGTTTAGCCTTAGGGCCCCAAATTCAACATTTTTGAGCTTTAATATTGTAGCGACCTTCACGTCAGGTTCGAAAATGAAGAAAAAAAACAGACTGACAAAGTAAAGCTCACAAAAGTTTACTTGAACAATAAAGAAGAAAAAAAAAAAAACACACGGTTGTAACAGCAAAAAAAAAAAAAGAACGTCTTTGACTTTAAACTATTAACAATCTCCTATATTTCTCTCATATTTGCGGTCCTGAGAGACGATGTTAAAGAAAAACAAAAACCTGTAACCCTAGAAGACAACCTTCTAGACCCTTCTTCAGCAAACCTCTCGACCCTCCTCCTGTTCCGGGTACCACACCCCCTTACCACATCAATCATACCCCCGCTGTCAGTCCTCCGCGCTGTACTCCAACCTCCCTCATTCGGACCCAACAGTCACTCCAAATGTGGCTTCAACCTGGCTGGGAAAAATACAATATTTTTGCCACATCAATGCACATTATAATAACAAATCAATGAATTATTAATATAAAATATTATAATTATTATAATAATGCATGTGAGTTGTCATTTAGCTGCTTAGGGTGCATTTCCCTACTTTTTCATGGGTGTTGTCATTTCCCATATCCTCTGAAATGTTGCCAGAAATATACATTGTGAGAGATGGCCGGCAGCTTATCCCGGCCAACCCATCCAGGCCGCAAGATGGAGTCCTCCCTGCAGCATGGAGGTGCCCCGGATTCCCGCAGGGCATGGTGGGAGATGGAATTCAACTTCACAACCCTGCTGGGTGCCATGGGTGCCATCAGGTGACTCTGCAGGGAGACACAGGAATTTCTATTTTCCCTATAGCCCGGAAGTACTCCCAAGTCATGGGGATTGAGGAAAAATATGAATCTTCAACTGACCCAGAAGTCCTAGTGAATCACTTGGACTGAAGGACAGGAGCACTTCCGGGTCATGGACTATTTAAAGGACTAAGGGAAACCCAGCAAGCTGAGCCGGAGTTGGGATGTAGAGTGACGGAGCTGCCGGGAGGAGAGGAAGATCTTTATTGTTATTATTATTGTATCATTATTGATGTATAAACGTATGGTTGTGATTGTGGTGTCTACTGTGGCATAATATCAAAAGGAAGGAATTAAAATTATTTCAGATACTTTTACCTGGTGTCTGGACGTTTGTCTGCGGGTTTCAACGGGGCAACAGCGACCCCTAGTGTCACAACATGTATTCCCCCATCAAATTTTCTTTTATAAATTCCGACATTTGCATGGACAGTTGTGTACTCACATTTCAAGTCCCTTTTTGTGCATAGAAAAGCTTTGTAAATGAGGTCTCTGGCGTCCAGAGTGAGATGGTGAGATTGTGTGTTTCATCGCTCTGACAGTCTGAAGTCTACTGCTCAGGATGGACAGGATGAAGTTAAAGGGCCTTGAATGTTTTAAACTTTAGGTGGAGTGATGGTGTTGAAGACCAAGCTGAAACCTCATGAGGTTTCTTTTTGTTAATGTGGGCCTGAACTGGATTAAGCAGGTTTGATAATGGATGAATGGGTGGAATGGATAACTACTCTTTAGATGGGTAGAGACAGTGCAGTCTTAATTGTCCGTATGTAAAAACTTGTTATTTGCAAGGATTTATTCTTTGCATATCTCACAGCCACAGCTTTATGGCACCTTAAATTTCAATTTACGATTTATTTTTTTACTTATTAATTACAGGATTCTAAAACTTGAAATAAAACAATATGTGCGGTATTTCATAATTTAAATACTGATAATGTTATACAACAGACTGCAGGAGGTTAAAAATAAATGAAGATGAATGGAGTAGACTGACGTAGACTTCTCACCCCCTTTGCATCATTTCATGCCGTATTCTTGGCTGGTGGGCCCGGAAAGGACTGTATGTACTGATAAACTGCCAGGTGCTTCATTTCACAGGGCGCTCAGATGTTTGCTGTCAACATGTCACTTTGTAGTTGGCAACGTCTTATGATTCCAGTGATTCTTTCTGGACACTCTGTGTAATGACATAAGATATCATTTGGGAATGAGTGTCTGTCTCTTTTTAGTTTAAAAACAATGTTAAATATAAATGAAGCAAATAAATAAGAGAACAAATCACCTGTGTACATTTAACTTCATTGATTTGACGTGCTTTACACCATAAAATTTTTCCATGTGCAGGAGTCAGTGGTCACCTGATCCACCCCATGAACATTTTGGCAAGAACTTGGATTTTTGATGGTTTGGTCATTACTTCATTTGAGAGCAGCTCAAAGCCACATATTATATAAGTTTTTTTGATACATGAATCACTCTAGGCATTTTTCTTACTAAATTCAAATACTGAATCAGACTTTGTATGTCCTGCAAGGATTTTAAGTGATGCAAGATTAAAATTTACAATAAATGTAAGATCATCAGATATAAAATTATTTACCCGTGGCTAAGTCTTATCTAACAGTGCCTAACTCTCTCAACGCCACCTCTTTACAGATGTACAATAGTTGACATCAATTTTCTTCCACTCTTCCAGCTCAAAATCCTGCAGTTCGGCCAGGTTGGTTGGATGGCTCCACTGGTATTTCACTCATTGCTCCAAATAATCCCGCAGATTTTCTATTGGACTTAAATCTGAGGATTTTGTGGGCCAGATGAGATGTGAGAATGCTTCAGAGTGTTCTTTGTGCCTGAGCATGTGACAATTGTCATCTTGGAAGACTGGAGTAGTCATTGTGTGTTCACTTTGGATATGAAGCACAAAAGGTAGCACAGTGTGTTCCAGCACTGCATTTATACAAGCAGAAGGTTTGTAAGTAATCAACAAAAGCTGGGACACCTGTTGGAATTGACACACGGCAACAGTCCCTATCTGTGAGCACCATCTTTCAACTGCAATTGGGGCAGTGATTAGCATTTGACTGTGATGTACACAACTGTTGGAAGTCCCATTTGACAGCACACTTTGATGCACTCACAAAATCGGCACATTCCTGTACACTATGCCCTTTGCCACAGCCAATCGCAATAACCCCTTTTTGTCAATAATTCGCATCTGTCGTACAACCTATTTTTCACAGACAGACCCAAACATACAGTACATGGCACACCACTACTCCTTGTCACTCTACAAACCCTGTAGCACATGACACAGCTACCTGCAGGGCAATATTCATACTCAGGTGCCCCTGTTGGTGTCTGATGTATGTGTCACCTCTTACACTGATGGTGACTGTTTTTTACCTGTTGAGCCTCTATTTGCACTATATGAGCCCATCGACCACTTCATAAGCACACCTTGATAGTACCTTTGGCCTTCAGAACTGCTGTAATTGTTCATGGTATAGATTCAACAAGGTGCTGGAAACATTCCTCAGGGAGTTTGATCCATATTAACATGATAGCATCACGCAGTTGCTACAGATTTGTCGGCTGCACATCCATGATGCAAATCTTCTGTTCCACCACATCCCAAAGGTGCTCTATCAGATTGAGATCTTATGACTGTGGAGGCCATTTGAGTACAGTTAATTCATTATCATGTTCAAGAAACCAGTCTGAAATGATTTCAGCTTTGCGACATGGTGTTATCCTGCTTGAAATAACCCCAAGGAGATGGGTACACTGTGGTCATTTGAAGATGGACATGGTCATCAACAACACTCAGGTAGGCTGTGGTATTTAAATAATGCTCATTTGGTACTAAGCGGCCCAAAGTGTGCCAAGAGAATATCCCCCACACCATTACACCACCACCACCAGCCTGAACCATTGATACAAGGCAGCAGGGATCCATCTTTTCATATTGTTGACAGCAAATTCTGATCTTAACATCCGATTGCCGCAGCAGAAACTGAGACTCATCAGACCAGGCAACGTTTTCCCAATCTTTTATTGTCCAATTTTGGAGAGCCTGTGTGAATTGTAGCCTCATTTGCCTGTTCTTAGCTGACAGCAGTGTCACCCGGTGTGGTCTGTTGCTGCTGTAGCCCATCTGCTTTATGGTTCAACGTGTTTTGTGCTCAAAGATTCTCTTCTGCATATCTCCATTGTAACAAGTGATTATTTGAGTTACTGCTGCTTTTCTATCAACTCAAAGCAGTTTGGCCAATCTCCTCTGACTTCTGGGATCAATAAGGTATTTTTGTAAAAACAACTCTACAAAAGTAATTTTAGGACCAGAAGGTGTAACCTAATTTATTCCATCTGATCTATGAATATAAATTTATGGCTAAAAGAACTTATAACTAAAAAATAAACTTTTGAGTCCAGCTCAAAATATAATCAAATCCAGTATCTAAATTTGCATTAAAATAAATCTATATACGAAGTCGTTAAAATATATTAAATACAAAGAAAAAAGAGGGGTTAATATTAGGGCCCCTAGTCAAACGTTTAGCCTTAGGGCCCCAAAAATAAAATGTAACATTAGGGCTAAAAAACACAAACTTAAAGATAAGTGAAAAGATAAGGAAGGGGGGCGGGGGTTAGATTAGAACCCCAGGTCAAATATTTAACTTTAGAGCCCCATAAATACAGATTTTAAAGTAAGTTTAAGGGGTGGGGAAGGAACTATAAAATATGAATAAAATAAATCAAAGGGTAAGGGAAGGTTAATATTAGGGCCCCAGGTCAAATATTTAACCTTAGGGTGCCATAAATACAGCTTTTAAGGTATCCTCTGGCATCAATAAGGCATTTTCTTTCACAAAGCTGACACTCACTGGATATTTTCCCTTTTTCGGACCATTCCTTGTAAACCCTAGATATGTTTGTGTGTGAAAATCCCAGGAAACCAGTCCATCTGGCACCAACAACCATGCCTTGCTCAAAGTCACTTATGGTTTAAACTTTAGCAGGTCATCTTGACAATGTCCTAAATGGCTAAATGCATTGAGTTGCTGCCATGTGATTGGCTGACTAGATATTTGTGTGAACAAACAGTTGAATAGGTGGACCTTATAAAGTGGCAGATGATTCTGACCTTAAAGGTAAAAGTGTATAATTTTCTGGTGTACTTGGCCTCAGGAATATCCTTCTCTAGGGTCCAGGATTAGTCAGTAAGCATATTGGGACTCCACTTGCCATGGTATCACTTTTCCATTTCAGAAATGTCGTGTTGAAACTATATATATATATATATATATATATATATATATACAGTGATGTGAAAAACTATTTGCCCCCTTCTTGATTTCTTATTCTTTTGCATGTTTGTCACACAAAATGTTTCTGATCATCAAACACATTTAACCATTAGTCAAATATAACACAAGTAAACACAAAATGCAGTTTTTAAATGATGGTTTTTATTATTTAGGGAGAAAAAATCCAAACCTACATGGCCCTGTGTGAAAAGTAATTGCCCCTGAACCTAATAACTGGTTGGGCCACCCTTAGCAGCAATAACTGCAATCAAGCGTTTGATAACTTGCAATGAGTCTTTACAGCGCTCTGGAGGAATTTTGGCCCACTCATCTTTGCAGAATTGTTGTAATTCAGCTTTATTTGAGGGCTTTCTAGCATGAACCGCCTTTTTAAGGTCATGCCATAGCATCTCAATTGGATTCAGGTCAGGACTGTGACTAGGCCACTCCAAAGTCTTCATTTTGTTTTTCTTCAGCCATTCAGAGGTGGATTTGCTGGTGTGTTTTGGGTCATTGTCCTGTTGCAGCACCCAAGATTGCTTCAGCTTGAGTTGACGAACAGATGGCTGGACATTCTCCTTCAGGATTTTTTGGTAGACAGTAGAATTCATGGTTCCATCTATCACAGCAAGTCTTCCAGGTCCTGAAGCAGCAAAACAACCCCAGACCATCACACTACCACCACCATATTTTACTGTTGGTATGATGTTCTTTTTCTGAAATGCTGTGTTCCTTTTACGCCAGATGTAACGGGACATTTGCCTTCCAAAAAGTTCAACTTTTGTCTCATCAGTCCACAAGGTAGTTTCCCAAATGTCTTGGCAATCATTGAGATGTTTCTTAGCAAAATTAAGACGAGCCCTAATGTTCTTTTGCTTAACAGTGGTTTGTGTCTTGGAAATCTGCCATGCAGGCCGTTTTTGCCCAGTCTCTTTCTTATGGTGGAGTCATGAACACTGACCTTAATTGAGGTAAGTGAGGCCTGCAGTTCTTTAGAAGTTGTCCTGGGGTCTTTTGTGACCTCTCGGATGAGTCGTCTCTGCGCTCTTGGGGTAATTTTGGTCGGCCGGCCAATCCTGGGAAGGTTCACCACTGTTCCATGTTTTTGCCATTTGTGGATAATGGCTCTCACTGTGGTTCGCTGGAGTCCCAAAGCTTTAGAAATGGCTTTATAACCTTTACCAGACTGATAGATCTCAATTACTTCTGTTCTCATTTGTTCCTGAATTTCTTTGGATCTTGGCATGATGTCTAGCTTTTGAGGTGCTTTTGGTCTACTTCTCTGTGTCAGGCAGCTCCTATTTAAGTGATTTCTTGATTGAAACAGGTGTGGCAGTAATCAGGCCTGGGGGTGGCTACGGAAATTGAACTCAGGTGTGATACACCACAGTTAGGTGATTTTTAACAAGGGGCACTTAGTTTTTTACACAGGGCCATGTAGGTTTGGATTTTTTTCTCCCTAAATAATAAAAACCATCATTTAAAAACTGCATTTTGTGTTTACTTGTGTTATATTTGACTAATGGTTAAATGTGTTTGAGGATCAGAAACATTTTGTGTGACAAACATGCAAAAGAATAAGAAATCAAGAAGGGGGCAAATAGTTTTTCACACCACTGTATATATATATATATTGTGAAAGAGCCCTAGATAAAATTCATACCTGAGATTGCTTGTTTTGGTATTCAAATTGTCTTTGGCCCTGGCTATGTCCCCAGGCTGTTTTAACAGCATCATAGGCCCTTGGGCAAAGTAGTGCACAGGGGCCTCTGTATTGATAGCAAAACAGAATCATACATAGATATCAGAAACATTATGGGTCTCTATGTTCTCAGGGCCCCCGGCCAGTGCCCATTTGTTAAGACGGGCATAATATTTCAGCTGGGCACACTAAATGTACCTGACATGTACAGTATAACTATGGTTGCATACATGAGAGTGTAATGTGGAAGACTGGTGTCCTATCTAGGCTGATCATTTCCTGTATCCCATTCTTACAGAACAGGTTTTGTTCTTGTAATATGAAAAGATTGATGCTGTGGATTCCATTCTGCTATTGATCTTTTCATTGCCTTATCCTGCTTAATCCTAATTAAGGTCAAATTCATGGTAAACCGCAGCCTATCCTGAACAGTATTAGGCACAAGGCCAGATATATTGCTTTAGCATTAAAATTCAAATTCATATTTTTTATAGTTATGCACACAGTTTTACACATTATGTGACGTTCTATTGGGCGTTGACGGAACATAGTAAACAGGGTGGGTGGGTTTTTTCAGTAATGGGTTTGGGAAAGGGGATCTTCACACCACCAATGGGGTTAAAATACAGGAAGGAGTCTTAAAAAGATCAACAAGTTTAGGGTTCAAGTAAGACATGAGTTAACAGCCAGAAGGAATTAATGATACACCCAGCATCTGGAGGAATAAGTGGAATAGAAAGGTACAGGCTGGGAAGAAAAATTCCATGGCAATTGAGTGAGAAACAAGCTGGAATTCGGCTTTGTTGTTTTGGAGGTTTGCTCTATAATCCCGAATGCATAGTGGATAGTATGTCACAGTTTATTACAAAAGAAACAAAAATCCAGTAAATAAGAGAATCTTCCCAACAATGTGGTGCTGAGGTGTCACCCATTACAAGGCTGCACTCAGGTCCTAATTTGGGATCCTCAGGTGGTTTGTCGTGTGATGGGAGCAGCAATGTGCTGTATCACTGCATGCTTGCAACCTCTTCTTCCTCCTCCTCCTCCTCCCAAAAACTGAGATTCCAGTTTGGTTTCATTATACTGGTTGCTATACTGTTATTAGAATTTAAAGTGCAAATATTTTTCTTAAAGTCAATGTCAAAAACACAGTTTTATTAGGGAAAGTAAAATAACTCATCCATCCATTTTTTCACCATGCTGGTTTATTTCATGTTTATGGAAGGCTGTTCCCTGTTTCAATAGAACTGGACACCAGGCAGATGGACTAAGTGACAGTCCATCAGAGGACACTCTCTCTTTCACACACACACACAAACACACACAGTCACTCATATTGGGTCAGTTTAGAGCTGTCAATTAATCTTTTGCATGTGAAAGAAGAACCAAATAGCCCAAGTAGACACACAGAGAAAGGGCAAACTCCATAAAAGCAATGGATCTGAAACTGTGAAGCAGCGGGCAGTGCCAACACCCATACTACTGAGTTACCACTGAATTACTCAACTAATATTATAATCATTAATTAACA